>NC_044004.1:53710223-54335223 GCF_900496995.4 Aquila chrysaetos chrysaetos | reverse complement strand
TTTTTTATTTGTTAAGTGCCTATCAATTTAGAAATGCAAAATGTCTCACAGAAATCATACTGATATTTGTCTGTGGGCATATTTCACCCCTGCAGGAGTTTAACAAATACAGTTAAGGGACGAACACGCTAAAACAGTGGACTCCAAGTCCATGATTTGGCATTACAGGCATCACTGCAGTATAACAATTGGTGGAGGCTCAAACATGAAATCATTCATACCCAGTTCATTTGGGTTTCAGGTGGTACAGTGAAGAAGCATTTGTTGATCAAGCAAAAATAAATGCCACTGTGACAAGATTCATTATTTAAGTTATAGCAAGATACATTCATCAGCAGTTATAGCTGAAGTACAAGGCAGAATGCACAAATGATAATGCACTTGCCATTTTCATACTCTTTAGCAATTCCAACTTCTACCTTGCAAAATCTTTATTTCACTTAGTATCTTGCAGGACAGAGCTGTTTATATGACTATTTAATTAAAACCAATTATCACAAAGTGATCCCATTTTCTGCATTGCAGTCCCTTTGCTTTACTTAGGAGTGCTCTGAATTTACATCAACTTGACAATTAAAGCTCCAAACCAGTTGTGAAAGCCTTTTATATCTGGTTTTCATTAGTTCATATTAAACGATTCATTGGGTTGATTTTCACTTCAGTGAGCCTTCTCATAAAATCTGCTTAGACATAATGGTGATATCACATAGGAAGTGAAATGAATTAATACATCAGCAGAAACACTAACTAGAAGGCTATTTTTTTTCTCACATTTTATTATTTTGCAGATATACTTGTCAGTCATGTGCAAGATATACTGAGACCAAGAGAGTGGGAAAGAAGCACTAAGTCAAAAGGATGCTTTGGCACTGTATTCTGTGTTCATTTGCTGAAGCAGGTGTGTAGTCAGCAAATCTCTGCTGAAGGGAATTATTCTTTAGACGATCTCTTCTTAGTATTATAATGGTGCCACTAAAGCTGCAGTAATTAAGGATCTCTCAGCATTTCATTACAAAACCATATTTTCAAGTGGATATATAAATTGCATATAGAGAAATTTTGCTTCTTGTTCAAATGTCTTCCTAAAATTAGCATTCTGAGTGCGTTCTTAAAAAAACACACATATTAATTTGTTGATAAGAATGACTTAATGAGTATTTAGCTCAAAAACCATGGGGGAATAGCTGTAACCCAATAAGAAGAAATGGTTTACCACCTTCCAGATCTGTGCAAATATTGCATAAAATGTAATGTACAAAATGCGCCTGTACACAGGAGCAGACATTGATCATCAGAAATATATCTGTTTAGCAGGCAGGGAACATCCTTGCATTTATAGGTTTTTGATGTTTGGCAGAAGGCCTGTACAGGCTAACTGAAAATACAAATCTGCAAAATCTCACGTATTATTAACCTTATTAAAAGGTTGGAAAAAGAGATTTACAGCGTAGCTTGCCTAAGATGGCAATGACGAGAAACGTGCTTCTGCCATCCAGTTGCGTACCCAGTCCAATAAACTCTGTTTTGCCCAAATGATCTTCCATAATCTCTTGTGTACACTTCAACAAAAGGTGATCATCAGCTATAGGAGCAACATGCTGGAAATGTATCTATCATCTACTGCATAGCTTGTGCATACCAAGTATGGCAGGTTAGGCTGGCATAAGTGAGGGGCATTCTTTGCTGGCTGAGATGCTTTAGCCCATAACTATGTAGGCAGACGGCTCGATAGCATGGCCAGGCACTCTGGCTTGCAAATGTAGTTTGCCTTTGTGGCAGTCAGCAAAAGCAGAGTGACTCAGACAGGGAAGATCCTAAACTCATCTTCCCTGAACAGCTAGAGCAAGCCAAGGTTTTCTTTCTCCAATTATTATCGGTCTGTTTTCACTCTTTTCCCTTCCACAAGCCTCCTAGTAACAAGACCAGATTGGGACCCTGGTTTTAGCGTGTGAAACTGTGTGTGTTCGTGAGGGGCTGTCCATGGGTAAACATGGCAATGGCGATAATGTTATTCTTTGTCAGGCTTCATTCTGTTATTTTGGCGTTTCCCTTCTTATGCAAAGCCTGTGTTCACCATTTAGGTGTTAGGCGGAGAAGGATCAGCTGTGTACTTCTGACTTTGAATACCAAATGCTTTCCACAGCACTGTCACAGGCAGTTCTGGGGTCTGAGTTCTGTCTTACAGGTGTAAAAGACCACCAAACAGCATGTGGGTTTTTTCCTTCATTTATAAAGGATTCAACAAAAATTTTTAAAAAGCACCATTTAAATGTCTTTGCTGCACTACAGAAGTGTTTATTTAATTTTACTTTAAAAATACCTAAACATTTTTATTTCAGATTTATTCAGTATTTATCCAAAAGACTGAAGCAGCTCTTTTCAGAACATATAGTGATATGATCTATAAATAACAAAGAGGATTAATTAGGTATTTATCCAACAGATGGTCAGTGAATTAAATAATACAGGTTTTAGAAAACTTGATAATTATGTATTTTTGCCTGAGAGCCCAGCTGAATCTATACAGAACTCTAAACATGCAAATCCGAAGGATGACATTAAAAGGAAAATGTAAATAACAAGAGCACTGAAGTTTCTTTTCCAGGACTTGTGCAGTTCAACAGCAAATGTCTGCTCCTGCAATCTTGTTTTGTTGGAGTTACTTCTGATTCATGCCAGTGTAACTAGGAGCAGACCCAAGGATGAACTTTTGTTCTCTATAAATGATGCTGTTCTGCCTTTTTTTTTTTTTTTTTACTTAAATAGTTCTAGCTTACCTGTCAGTTTGTCAGATCGTTGACACTAAACTGTATTAAGCCATAGTTCCTGTTGGAGTTACCCACTGCATACCTAATACTTGCATAACTGAATCATTCAAATTATGTGAAACAGGGCCTGTATGTGGTGGAATATATTAACCTTTTGCAAAGCCCCATTTTTAAGCAACAAATGAATTTGCACTACAATTATGTTCCCTTTACCTGCCCATCTATGTAATCTGACATCTTGAATAGGTGACATCTGAGCCAGGTGCTGTGGAAAAGCCAGTCTGTCCCACCTACTGAATGATGGTCATTTCCCTACTTGAACAAAATTTTTTTTTTCTTGATAAACAGCCCATACAAAATGAACAAAATGAACTGCAATTGTGTCACAATTTTAAAATCTCACTGCTTTTAAATTAAGCACATGGTATGATTTGATTGAAAACTGATTTCAGCATTGGCAGAAGCGTCCCTCTGTGTCCTCACTGGACATGGGTGGGTGTCAGGAAGATCCCCCTCCTGCCACCTGTCCCAAGGCTAAGACTGTAAAGATTAGGCTGCCATTAGGAAGCATGACGATCCAGTCTGTCTCTGGTGCCCTCCCACTATCATGATCACTTGCCTCCAAGTAGATGAGAAGAGATAGATATATCTGCTAAAAATGTATGTCTCAATAGCTGAAAAGCGAGCAGGAACAATGCTGTAATGCCCTCTAGAAACTAAAAGGTGGGGAAAAGGGCAGAAGGGGGAGGAAACATGGAAAAAAATGAGAAGAGCTGTACAGAAAAGTCAAAGGGGAAGGAAGGCAGGTGACCTACAAACCAGCTACTACTCTTTGGGAAAGTGGCTTTGTCTTGGAAGTCGGAAGAGAAAGCATGACGAGTAGTAGATATGGAGTGTGCAGTGAATGTGAGCCACCCCTG
This sequence comes from Aquila chrysaetos chrysaetos, assembly GCF_900496995.4. NCBI lineage: Eukaryota > Metazoa > Chordata > Aves > Accipitriformes > Accipitridae > Aquila > Aquila chrysaetos. Next base: position 54,331,535 of record NC_044004.1, on the reverse strand, counting down.
TTGAGCAGAACCTATAAAGCAAGCCTTTTTTTAGTTAAAAAATTGGATTAAATTTCTGTTTAGCTTGATACCACTCACAAATTTTTCTAGGACCAGAGCTAAAGGGTCATCAGAACTGTTTTTAATTTATTTTTCATTACTTAATTTTGGGGGATTTTTCTTTCTTCTATCAACTTTTTTTCTCTTTCAGCAACAAAATGGGATGAGGGAAATGTTTTGTAAGATTTGAATCCACCTTTGTTTAACTTTGAGGAAATACTGGAAGATTTTGAATAAATATATTTTCCTGAAAATACTTGTAGGGTTTTGCAAAGTCCTGCTGGAGGTAGGATAAATAAATAAATAAATCTGGAACTAAAAAGTCAGGCTATACCCTGCCTGACCTTCTACCACAATATCTAAAGCAAGGGTGCCACAGTTAATACTGAAAAGTGGAAGGAACCACGGACACCATAGCACTTCCTAAACTTCATCTGGTCTTACGATTTTTCTGTAGAATTATGACAACTTTTAATTTAACCGAGGGTCTGAACCTACAAAAACGGAGTCGTGGTCTGAAGGGAAGCAATGCGAGCAGTAGCAGACAGGTAAGAACCCCCTGCAAGTGCCAAATGCCAGGTGAGCTGGGACCACTGCCTCTCTTCACACATGTCATCATGCAGATGTGATCTGATAACAATTTACTTAACACTGTAGAAAGAGGAGTTTTTTCATCTTAATTCCACCAGCTCTGAAACACCACCATGGATTTAATTGAAATTATTGCATAATTAAAGTGGTGACTAATGTAAAGGAGAGTATAATCAAGATTCATATTTTATTACTTATAAAGACCACAAACTGTGGCCTGGGGTCCTGGTTTGTGGAAGTGAAGGAGGAAAATGTGGGTATACAATTGGGACCCCACAGCAGAAGGACAGTAGAGGACAAGGGGAAGGAATTGGGGACTATGGCATTGGTGTTCTGCTTTGGGAGGTGGGACAAATTGCGATATACTCCATTATAATGTGGATTATAATATGGAAGATGGAGTAGTCTGAGGATCTGCAGATAACTATAAGCCTATATATTACATTTCTCCCTAGAAACTTGTGCTTAGTGGCCAAGGAACAGCAATTCACAGCTGGTAAGTGGTGAACAGCAGACGAAGCGAATGAATGAAGTGGTAGCTGCTACTTAGGGGCAGTGATGGCAGAGACAGGAAACATTAGAGGTATGCTAATAGCTACAGAGCAATTCAGTGCTGCAGCTGGAACTGCAGCTGGAACTAAGGCTCAAATAGCCCACACCTAAATTTCTGAAGATTACATGCCAAATCAGCCCAAAGAGCAAGAGAACTGACCACTCAATGACCCAAAATTTACAAAACTGAAACCATGAATAGTTGGTAAAACAGCTTGTGATAAATGAAAACCAACTCCAGTCTTTCAGCTCACCCCTTAAAAAACAATCAAGTCGCCCTTCTCTGCCATCAGAAATAGTACTTGGGGGAAAAAAGGGAACCATGGAGTATTTAGAAGTATTGGCTGACTGATTTAGGGGCTTTTTGATTGTATATAATCATAGGAGATGGTCTAGCAGAGAGCTAAAGAGATCATCTAATCCTTTTCCACATCCACAGAAACATCTCCATTCCAGAAAATATCTATTATCTTTGATTTCCAGCTTTCTCAGAACCACTTACTATTAAGAAACTTCAGGGAATCTTTTCTTCATGAATTTCAAGCTGGGGCACAGAGAGACAGAAAATCAAGCAATTGCATTACCTTTTGGAATAGATATTACTTATTTCAAATAGGGCAGAAATCTGCTCTGGCAGAGCAAGTCAGGCACTGGACCTTGGACTGTCTCTTGCCCATTTAATGGATTAAGGGCACACCACGGTTCATGCCTATCACGTGGTTTCTTTCATTGCTAAGAACTGCTCTTATCAAGAAAATACTAACATTTACTTAGCACCAGTAATACAAATAGAAAACATTCTCTGTTCACAGCCCATGACTGGTTACATGGCTGTTGTCTCACACGGCCAGCTGAGTGACAGCTTCCAGGATAGGGATGAATGTGCTGCAGGATAGAGGCAGAGGAGGGATCTTCTTACATCCTGCAGAGAAGCCTGAAGGGGAATGGGATTTGCTTCTTAAAGTCCAAAACAGGAAAAGAAAAAAAAAAAAAGAAAAGAAAAAAGCCTGATTATATATAGATTCTTCGTTGTCCAAATAGCTAGCAATTTGGTAATATGCCTGCATATTTTTTGGCTGAATTGAATACTACTTGGTGTTATCCCTAGGGGAATTTTATCAGTAAAAACATTCTTTCCTGTGTGAGAATTGAGACATCTCTAGGACAGTGATTGCTGAATAGAAGAAAACCAATAGAAACCCACTGACAGCCAAATATAGCATTAATTTGTGCCTCCTGAGAGGTAACAAAACATATGTTTTGGTAGCATCAAGTGGTGAGCAGTGGGAGGAAATCTTAAGATCTCCCTTGATTATGTGACATCTTTCTCCTGTATTAAAACATAACCTTTCTTTTGCCCACTGAGAAATCCTTTTGGCATTTCACAACACCTCTGAGTACCTTGCCCCAAGGCTTTGTAAAAGTCCTCCTCCCAACTAGCTTTGAAAGTGTGAAAATTCTGCACAATATCTTGGGGAATGGAAATAATTTGTTTGTCCATTTGCACTTACTGCAGATCAGACAAAGCTCCCAGTCAGGGCTCTGGGCAGAGTTTTCCTATGCAAATTCCAGCAAAGTGAACATCTTTTGTGCTAAATATTCCCGCACAGTACACGTTATTCCCCTGTCAAAAACAGTTTGTGCTGAAGTGCCTACTTGTTTTAAACAGGGAACAAGGACAATGACTTCAGGGGAAGGCTCACGCGCACGCACACACACACACACGCACACACGTGCGCGCGCACACACACACACACACACGTAGCTCTGCAAGCAGCTCTGATTGAAGCCGCAGGCAAACCAGCAGTTTAAATCTGTCTTTGGAGACTGGAGGCCAAAGAGACCTAAACAGCACAGGAAACTTAAGACATTATCTAACAGATGTGGTTTAATTTTGCTACATCTGTTGGCAGATATACAGAACGTGAGAATATAGGATGACTGATAATAACAGCCTGGGAGGGGCAAAGCCACAGGCACTGAAAGCTGAATGTCAGGAACGTGATGCCCAAGGCAGGTGTCTCTGGGCATAAAGTGAACTCTTTCTGTTCAGTCTGCCAGCTTGATAACATTTGTTTCCATAGATGGAAAAGGTATTTCCTCTAGAGATGCTGCAGTCTTCTAGCAGGGTACATCCAGCAGGTACAGTGAGCTGGGAAGTAAAAAATTACCTTGGCAAATTAGCAGAGGGTTAAAAAGTTAAAGTCAGCATTTTCAGGATTGCACACAGATTTAGGAGGGCTCAGTTTCTGCATGCTCAGCCTAAGACAAATAATGGCTCAGATGCTAAAGGGCTAAACCCCACCCCCACCTCAGTAAGTTCCAGTTTTTCAGGGTTTTCAGCCCTCATAAAAACGAGACATTAGCTCTTTTGTGTAGTGAACACTTACAGATTAAGCGCCACTGTCACTACCAACTTCTGGAAAATGTTGCTTCCTGTTTCCACCTTTATGCTTTATGTCTGGCACCTCCATCCAGCTAACCAGATGTGCTAGTGCAAGTGAGAACTGTGATCTCAAAGTCACTTCTACTTTCATTCAGCTGTTGGGGTTTTGTTGTGGTTTTTTTTCAAATTAACAGTAAGCCCTTATATTTAGGACTGTATTCAAATAGGATTTTCAAAAAGAAAGAGACAATAATGGATTTTTCATTTTTGAAGTGTCATATGCATTGACTTTTTAATAAGGTCTTCCTGAGCATCTCCTTGTTAGTCTGTTGCTAACTTGTTCCTAGTTTATGTGCATAATAATTTAAAAAAGAAGCTGTACAAAGACCTTTCACCTTCGCCTTGCTCTGGCAGTGAGAAAGCAGACTTGCATCTGCAGTTTTTTCACCATACCTCTTCACAGTGCCTGACATCTTCTCAGTTAGACTTCCTCAGGAGAAGCGTAGGTATTTGGTATTACCTCCTGCTTCTGCCATTTACAGACAAGAGGAAAGGCTCCTGCCCATGCTCATTTTGCACTAGCAACCACTTCAGTAAACTGAGGACTGTTTGGAAGGCACAACCGTGGGCTGGTGGATACCCAGCTTAGCTCTGGCCAACCCAATTCAGTCCCAGAGAGATATGGCCATGCTAACACAGTAAATTCGGTTAGACTAATATAGTTGCCATCTGTAGAAATGCCTGTGCTTGCTGTGAATGAGCCGTAGGCTCTGTAGGTCCTTAATACCCTATAGTTATGTCAACATGCCACTCTGCCTGGTGTAAATACCCCACATCACGGTCTCCTGTGGGGCTAGCTCATCCGGTAAAGGCTCACATTCTTCATGCCTTTACCATCAACTCAACTTTCTTCCTTCTCCCCAAAAGGATATTCAGTTTAAAACTAAGCATAAATTCATTGTATTAACATAATTATTTTTATTAAATTATGTCCTGGTACTTTATTTAAATGTGGCTTGAGTATTTTCTACATCATATTGGCAGATACGTACAAGATTTCCCCCTGTCTTTGAACATGAGTGTATGATCGTGCTTGCAGAAGAAGTGAAAATTTTTTTATGTAGTTCCTCCTTCTTCATCCTGTTCTTCCATAGCTTCCTATATCTGTGAAATACAGATAGTGTTGTGTATAGGCTTTCTCAGTGCCAAGGAGAGATAGGGAATGGAAGAAAATGAATTAACTGGAGCTCAGTCAAAACAAGACTAAAATAATATCGTTTAAATATTCAGTTTATTTCAGAGGCAGAGAACAGCAACTATCATTGTAGTAAGGCAAGATAGATGGAGAGAAATACAGAAAGTATCACTGGTCTTTGCCCAGCTGTCGTGGTTTAACCCCAGCCAGCAACTAAGCACCACACAGCCACTCACTCACTTCCCCCCCACCCCGTGGGATGGGGGAGAAAATCACGAAAAGAAGTAAAACTTGTGTGTTGAGATAAGAACAGTTTAATAGAACAGAAAAGAAGAAACTAATAGTGATAATGATAACACTAATAAAATTACAATAATAATAAAAGGATTGGAATATACAAAACAAGTGATGCACAATGCAATTGCTCACCACCCGCCAATCGATGCCTATTTAATCCCCGAGCGGCAATCCCCCCCCCCCCACTCCCCCAGTTTATATCCTAGACATGACATCCCATGGTATGGAATACCCCGTTGGCCAGTTTGGGTCAGCTGCCCTGGCTGTGTCCTGTGCCAACTTCTTGTGCCCCTCCAGCCTTCTTGCTGGCTAGGCATGAAAAGCTGAAAAATCTGTGACTTTAGACTAAACATTACTTAGCAACAACTGAAAACATCAGTGTGTTATCAACAGTCTTCTCAGACCTAACTCAAAAACATAGCACTATACCAGCTACTAGGAAGACAATTAACTCTACCCCAGCTGAAACCAGGGCACCAGCATAAATGGTTCTTGCTTGTAAGCTATAAAAATCTACACGATATAATCATAGAAATAACTATAAGTTTACCTTCTAAGGGACACTAAAATTAATCAGATCATTTTCTTCAATTTCCCTGTCTTGAAGCTGACACCGAAACTCTTGTGTTGCATTGTTCATTCAGTCAAATTTCCCAGTGAATTTGGGGGTTTAAAGCACAAAGGAATACATGACTGGCTCTTCAGGACACATCAATTTTGATGTGAACTGAGAAAAAGACTCCTGCTGTGAATATAACCATTAACCTCATGCTTTGATACTGACAGGTAGGATTTAGCCACTAGGCAGAGAATGGAGCAGCCACAGCTCTGGGAAGCTGGAGAAGGTAACGAGACTTAGCAGGGAGCAGCTCACTATCCTCAGGTACTGCTGCACCCCAGGCCCCCCTTCACTGTGCCCACTATGCATGGCCTGATCCCTGCTTGCACCTCGTAGGGCAGCGTGGGCAGCTCCTGGTGTTTGTGGTCTGCAGTTGTAATGGACCTATGTCCCAAAGGGTACTTATGAGTGAACTTAAAATGGAAAGACAGAAAGCAAGTAGCCACTGAGATGAGGAAGAGGTGCTCAGGAAGCCAGACCCCGGGTCTACTGGTAGCCAGCATCAATGGGAATCAGTCCCATAACCTGAAAACAACTGTTCTGGCTCAAATGCAACTAAGGGCTTTGCAGGGAGCTGGGGCGGACTGCTCAGGGCTTGTATGGGGATATGTGGTGGTTGTGTTTCCCATCACTTGGAAAATCCATGATGTTGTGCTCTTCTACAAGCACCTATGGGCTCAGATGAAATTATGAGAAGGAATGAAAGTAAATTTGGAAGGATTCAGAAATGAAAAACAACACAAAGGAGCTCCAGGAATTTGCAAGCAGAATTGTGTTTGCAGTGCCTGTAGTGGAAATGTGTTCCTTTTACACTGGGCTGGTATAAGCTGCTCTCACGTATTCTGTGGCAATTTGGGAGGCCCACTGATGAAGCCAGTGCACTTACAAAAGTGTAAATCCAGTGAGAGAGAAAAATTAGGAGCTATTATTATGACATACATTAGGAAAGTATATTTACAGTGAATATAAACAGAGATAACTGTTGAATATAGTTGTTCTTGGAAAAGTTTTGCCTGTGCACTGTTTGCCCGAGCAATATCCTGCTTATCATAGGCTGAGTGCTTATTTAATGAAATCAGTTCCTGTTTATCTTCAGTTTCTGATCTGTCTGTCTTTCTATCTGTATTGTAATGGCCTGGGTTTGCATTTTCAGGCTAGTACTATGCAAGCTTTTCATCTAAGCCCACTCCTTTTTTTTTGTCATTCCTGGGCCTGTTCAGAGGTCCCTCCCAGCTCCAACCTGCCAAGGCTTCCTTGTAGGACTCCTTGTGCAGCAGGAAGGGCCGTCAGTATTTCTTACTGAAATAATCTTTTTCTCCTAAGGTTCTGTCAAGCTAGACACTTTAAAAGCTACATTAAACTGACAGAGTTCTTTGGGTTTTGCTTTTCATTTAATTCCTGTGTTTGACTGATTCATTTCTTTTGTCTGCTCTGTCAGCTTACTGTTTATCCTCCCCTTACTTGCTTTAGACCTGCTGTTTGCTCCCTTGGCATTTTTCAGCTCTCTGCTTTCTTTTTGTGGGCAGCTCTATCATCTAGAGGTGGGATCACAGCACATGCTTCCTCTCCTATCACCCACTTCTTTCTGAATAGTTGACCTTAATTTTCTCAAAATTAAAAAAAAAAAAAAAAAAAAAAAATATGGGAGAGTTTTCCCCTCTCCAGAGTTTCCAGCTAATGCTGCACTGCGTAACTTGCAATGTGGTAACTGGCCTTAGTCCCCTTCTCTCTGTCCCCTTCACAAATGTACTATTGAGTTTAACAGTCCTTGAGGTAGAACAGCGGGGCCTTTACTATCCCTGTAGAGCACTGTATTTCAGAGTATAAAGAACAACACCAACAAGAAAATTATAATCATAGAATCATAGAATGGTTTGGGTTGGAAGGGACCTTAAAGATCACATAGTTCCAATGCCCCCACCCCCCCCCATGGGCAGGGACACCTTCCACTAGACCAGGTTGCTCAAAGCCCCATCCAACCTGGCCTGGAACACTTCCAGGAACGGGGCATCCACAACTTCTCCGGGCAACCTGTTCCAGTGCCTCACCACCCTCGCAGTAAAGAACTTCTTCCTTACATCTAATCTAAATCTACCCTCTTTTAGTTTAAAGCCATTACCCCTCATCCTATCACTACAAGCCCTTGTAAAAAGTCCCTCCCCAGCTTTCCTGTAGGCCCCCTTTAGGTACTGGAAGGTTTCCAGTACCTATAAGGTCTATAATGCTATAAGGTCTCCCCAGAGCCTTCCCTTCTCCAGGCTGAACAACCTCAACTCTCTCAGCCTGTCTTCATAAGAAAGGTGTTCCAGCCCTCTGATCATGGACTTGCTGCAACAGGTCCAGGTCCTCCTTATGTTGGGGGCCCCAGTGCTGAATGTAGTACTCCAGGTGAGGTCTCACAAGAGTGGAGTAGAGGGGAAGAATCACCTCTCTCAACCTGCTGGTCACGCTTCTTTTGATGCAGCAAACACACATTGCTGGGTTATGTTGAACTTCTCATCAACCAACACCCCCAAGTCCTTCTCTGCAGGGCTGCTCTCAATCCATTCTCTGCCCAGCCTGTATTTGTGCTTGGGATTGCCCCGACCCATGTGCAGGACCTTGCACTTGGCCTTGTTGAACTTCATGTGGTTCACACGGGCCCACCTCTCAGGCGTGTCAGGGTCCTCTCTGGATGACATCGCTTCCCTCCAGCTTGTTGACTACACCACACAGCTTGGTGTCATTGGCAAACTTGCTGAGAGTGCACTCGATCCCACTGTCCGTGTCGCCAACAAAGATGTTAAACAGCACTGGTCCCAATACCGACCGCTGAGGAACACCGCTCATCACTGGTCTCCACTTGGACATCAAGATGTTGACAACAACTCTTGGAGTGCGACCATCCAGCCAATTCCTTATCCACCGAGTGGTCCATCCGTCAAACCCATGTCTCTCCAAATTAGAGACAAGGATGTTGTGCAGAACCATGGCAAATGCTTTGCACAAGTCCAGGTAGATGATGTTCGTTGCTCTTCCCTTATCCACCAATGCTGTAACCCCATCATAGAAGGCCACCAGATTTGTCAGGCATGATTTACCCTTAGTGAAGCCATGTTGGCTGTCACCAATCACCTCCTTATTTTCCATGTGCCTTAGCACAGTTTCCAGGAGGATCTGCTCCATGATCTTGCCAGGCACAGAGATGAGACTGACTGGCCTGTTGTTCCCTGGGTCTTCCATTTTCCCTTTTTAAAAATGGGGGTTATGTTTCCCCTTTTCCAGTCCATGGGAACTTCCCCAGACTGCCATGACTTCTCAAATATGATGGATAGTGGCTTAGCCACTTCAGCCACCAGTTCCCTCACGACCTGTGGATGCATCTCATCAGGTCCCATGGACTTGAGCACCTTCAGGTTCCTTAGATCCTCAAACCTGATCTTCTCCTATGGTGAGCAGGTCTTCATTCTCCCACTCCCTGCCTTTGCCTTCTGCAACTTGGGTGGTGTGGCTGGATCACTTGCCAGCGAAGATAGAGGCAAAAAAGTCAATGAGTACCTCAGCCTTCTCCATGTCCCAGGTAACCAGGTCTCCCGTTTCCTTCCAGAGAGGGCCTACATTCTCCCTAGTCTTCCTTTTATCACCGATGTACCTATAGAAGCTTTTCTTGTTGCCCTTGATGTCTCTGACCAGACTTAATTCTATCAGGGCTTTAGCTTTCCTAACCTGATCCCTGGCTGTTCAGACAATTTCTCTGTATTCCTCCCATGCTACCTGTCCTTGCTTCCACCTTCTGTAGTCTTCCTTTTTGTGTTTAAGTTTGTCCAGGAGCTCCTTAATACTAATAATACAATATTGTAACTGAAATAGGATTGCTATAGGGGTTCAAATGGGCGATCTCCAGATACAACTCAGCTATCACAGGGAAGGATGTTATTGAATACAAAGGTTTTATTTTTCCCAACTCATCACATAGCCAATGTTTCAGCAGGATGACAAGAGATGCTGTACTGCAGGGCTTCTTTCACTTAACTGTAAAACCAAGTTTATGACTGCTTATGGTCACTAATGTGTCCTGGCATACTTCCAAGTGTTGGATCATTAACCTTGCTGTCAGAGCTAAAATCCACTTACATAATTAGGTTATCTTCATCTCAAATTTCCACTTGCAGTTTCACTTGGAAAAAAACCAACCCTGTTCTTCCTTCCCATTCCTTCAGAAAAGAAAACATCCGTGTGGAGCTGCTGTTAAATAAAGGTGACGTTTTGTATCGGGTTTGTGTGGCGGGGTTTTGGGTGGTGGGGGAGGGGCTGCAGGGGTGGCTCCTGTGAGAAGCTGCTAGAAGCTTCCCCGGCTCCAAGTTGGACCCGCTTCTGGCCAAGGCCAACCCGATCAGTGATGGTGGTCACGCCTCTGGGAGAACAGATTTAAGAAGGGGAACTTGCAGTGAGTAGAGGGATTGGAATGTGAGAGGAACGCTGATGGAGATACGGAGGTCAGTGCAGAAGGAGGGGAGGAGGTGCGCCGGAGGAGGGGATGCCCCTGCAGCCCGTGGTGAGACGGCAGGCTGTCCCCCCCCAGCCCACGGAGGGGAGCGGGGGAGCAGATGCCCACCTGCAGCCCGGGGAGGAGCCCACGCCGGAGCAGGGGGATACCCCCGGAGATAGCCATGTCTCTGTGGGAAAGCCCACACTGGAGCAGTCTGTGACTGAAGGACTGCAGCCCACAGAAAGGACCCACGCTGGAGCAGTTTGTGAAGAACTGCAGCCAGTGGGAAGGACTCACGTGGGAGAAGTTTGCGGAGAACTGTCTCCCGTGGGAGGGACCCCACAGTGGAGCAGGGGACGAGTGAGGAGTCCTCCCCCTGAGGAGGAAGGAGCGGCAGAGACAAGGTGTGATGAACTGACCCCAACCCCCATTCCCCGTCCCCCTTCGCCGCTGAGGGGAGGAGGTAGAGAATTCAAGAGTGGAGTTGAGCCTGCGGAGGAGGGAGAGGTGGGGGGAAGGTGTTTTAAGATTTGGTTTTACTTCTCAGTATCCTTGTTTTGATTTGACTGGTAGTAAATTAAATTCATTTTGGTTTTTTCCCAAGTTGAGTCTGGTTTTTGCCCGTGACCATAATCGTTGAGTCACCTCTCCCTGTCCTTGTGTTGACCCATGAGCCTTTCATTACATTTTCTCCTCCCCATCCTAGCAGGGAGGAGGAGTGAGCGAGCAGCCTCGTGGTGCTTTGCTGCCGGCTGGGCTTAAACCATGACACTTGGCTCTTCTTTTGCCTTTTCCACTTGTTTTTTAAACACAATAATAGATCTAATCCTTCATCTCCTTGCTTTACTCTGATTCTGTATCTAAATCACAGAATTCCGTTTAATACTTTTTATGTCCTTATTCTGCACCCATGACTATTCCAGAGAGGTGTTAGGCCAGGTGAGTGGCAGCTTTCATGTTTTTTGCTTTCCCTCAGCTGACTTCTGACCAGACAAAAAGTTATGGAGAGAGGGAAATGTTGTGGTTTTCTATGAGGTGCTCTGGGGTTTAGCTTTGAAGACAAGGTCAAAGCACCTTTTAGTCTTTGGAAAGGATAATGACAGGGTTTGAGGCAGTTCTTATTGTGTGAGAATTTTTACGTGATATTTTTTGTGCTGTTTTTATTCACATCTTTCCTCTATGTAGCGCATTCCTCAGTAATTTAGTACTTTCTGTCATCTGTACAATCCTGTACTAGGATTTAATGTGATAGTCATACACGGAGAGTGCACCCCACTAGGGAAACGAAAAGCTCTGAAGTGCAGGCAGACAGCAGAAGGCACCTCACATGCAATCAGCAGTGTGCATGCTTCCAGGTTTAAAGTGCAATTATGATTCGAAACGTCTACCTGTGAAAGCAATGTTGTGAGAGTTTGGAGTATCTGCTCACAATGGTCAGAGGCAAAGTGCACTAGGAATTTCCTAATGGCCAGCACTTTCAGCCACTGCCACTGTTAGCATGTGAAAATCCATCATTATTCTGTCTGGTGGAGATAACTTCACCTGTAACAAAAATTCTAGCAGGGCAAAATCTTTCCTAATTTACATTTGCAACTTCATTGCCATCAGATGCCTCAGTTCCCATCACAGTTTTTTCCCCCTCTATATTCCTGAAGGGATGTAGACAGTGGAACTGCACAGGGGCCATGGAGGCACATCTGGTCTGGCAGCTGCAGCTGCATCAACAGGTTTGTTGTGAATGAGAGTAGAATCGAGCTCAGGCACGCTCTGTGCCAGATCTGCATGACTAGCAAAAGTATGATAGCAGCTAAGACACGTTCTTTGCACTAATTCCCATCAGCTTGTCTTGAAATGCATCCTTTCCCACAATTTGATGGAGGCATACACTTCGGTTACCTGCTCCACTGATGGGAATTTGGACATCAGTTTTAATGAGGTAGAGTTTTCTGTTCCTTTTTTGCCAGAGCAAAGAAAATGTTTTTAACGACTCACAAAGCTTTTGTGCTGTTCATTCAGTGTGGTGGTGTTCATGTAAACAGAAGAGGTGATGGCCACATGGGTTTGCATCTATTGTGGTGTAACTATTTGTATTTGTCTCCCCACTACAACCCATCCCTTTCAGCTGTGCTGAGTACTAAGAAGCTGTTCTTGGCAAAGACTATGGGCATAAAAGAAAGCAAAAAAACACCCCAAAATGTTTTTCTCATGAACCATAACTGAGACTGCCAGCTTTATACCAAACCTTTCATAGCTAAAGGGAAGGATATTTTAAGTAATATAATGTTGATGAGAAAGTTTTATTAGTGATAGCATTGCCTTGCTTTTCTTCTTTTAAGCTATTATGGAAACTATTCTGTATTTAGGACTACAGTCCATCTCAATTATATTTAAGACAATAAACTGTATAAAGTAATATCAGTAATTGGATAAGAAAGAACTTCAACTCTTTAGATATATAGGGGCCAGAGTATAACCAACAGGAAAATACAGATTGCTTTCATGAATTGCCATGCTCTTTTAGTAAGCAGTAAGGTGTACTTTGGTGGTGAGAAATGACATATGAAAGAAAATTAGCCCCATCATATGTTATGCTTCACAAACTGTCTCCATGGAAATGCAAAGTTCACTTTCTTCTTTGCTCAAAACCTGTTTTGGGTAGAGATCACTATTGATTTGAAATGTAAATCAAAATTTCCTCATGAATCAGAGGACTTCATTAGTCATGCATGGCACCGTTCTTTCCAATGTGACCTCTGTTTGCAAAATGATGTCTCGCTCCCATTGTCAGACTGATAGAGTCAGCAGTGAGGGAAGAAGGTTGGGCAGCTTTGAAAAAGGTAACTATTTGTCTTGAGTGCTTATTTCAATATTTTCTGATGTGAAAGCAAAACCACATAGGAACCAATTTCCTTACCTTCTGTCAGTCTGCCTCTCTTCTTTCACAAGGTGCAAGTTGTGGGAATTCACTGAACAGAAGTGATACTGCTCATCCTGTCCTAAGCAGAGCTCTTACTTCCATTTTAATGGGCTTGCCATGTGAGAGTGTTGCATGGAGTGGAACATCATTTAACATATACCGTATGATATTCTAGTCCCTGATGCCAATGGTGGATGGCTGAATACTAAAATCAACAGAGAACTTGGTGTACTATAACTTTTTTCCCACAACACTTCTTCCATGTAGTGAAGTTCATTGGTGTCTTTGATTAGCTCAATTTTAGCATAGAGGATGGTGCAGTTTCTTCTCCTTGTTGTCTGGAAATAGTAAAAAATGCAAAGTCTGATATTTCTAGTTGGTATTTGTTGACCAAAGGTACTGCTCATTCCCTCAACCCCAAAATACACTGAAGGATTTATGTAGTGCAAGGTGAATGCATTCAATAGTAGAAGTAAAATCCATTCTCTCTTCTAAGGAATATGCACGAGCATATATGTAGATGAGCAAATACTTTTATTTCCATTCTAAGAAACTTACAAATCTAGCATCAGGATCTAACAGTCTGATTAATGACATTTTAATTAATTTTAATTATATATGTACTAAATAGGCTTCAGTTACATGTTTTTATTAAATAGAGCTTTTAAAAGTTCAAATATTTCATATTAGTTTAAATTAAAATGGCAATGAGCATTTTCTAGCAGTAAAATAAAAGTTGAAAAACTTTAATTAAAAGACAGAGCTGTAAAAACTCTAAAAAAAAAATCTGCTCGAGTGATTTCATTATTTATACTAATAGAAAGTCTCAATGAAGTTTTCAAAGATCTCCATAATGAAAAAAAATCTAAATATAATAGCTTTTCTTTTCTTTTTTCCTCTTTTTTAATTTAAGTCATATAAATAAAAATAAAATGTAAAGCATTTTGTGAAAAGGGGGTATGCAATCACATTTTATGGCTTACATTTCAATTGGTTTAAAAATAGAGACATCAATGAGACAAGGTTTCTATGAAGTTTTATCATTAACTTTAATGTTCCCATAAAAGTGAATGAGAAGTGACAGTGTTTTGGTCATCTCAGTAGTTAAACTAATAAAAATACATACTTTTTCAACGATGCATACAAGTAGTCCCAAATGATTACAACAGTTGCTTCTTTTTTTTTTTTCCCCCCTCAGTTTTCATTTTCTTATTTATTCTCTGAAAATTTCCCTTCTAACTATCCTAAATTCACCTGAGCATCAAATGGTAAGGCTCAGAAAGACCTCTCTTTTCAGGGAAGCAAATAAATCACAGTAAGGACAAAATAATATGTATTCAAATTTGTTTTGTTCAGAGCCATGTCAATTTTTAGCTGAAGCAATTCTTTTGGAGAAAAATGTAAATTGGAGGGGATGTATATTCCATTAAACTTTACTGAATTGTTCCATTAAAAGAACAAAGGTAAAAGAAAAAAATGTTAATATTTTACTTGTAACTTTTAGAATGATTTTTTAAAAATGAAAATGCTTTAGTTTTTCATTAAAAAATATTTACATTTTGAAATTTCCCTGCTTATTTCAGATTTTTTTTTAAAGTGATGAAATCAAAATGGTGTTCTTCCACTGTCCTGATTCGTTCTCATTGAACTATTTCATTTGATCCTCCATTTTTGATGTTCCCCCTGTAAAAGACCTCAAATCAACAACAATGCAGAAAGAAATAAAACTCTTCTAGTTTCAATTTGGAAAACCCAAAGCAAACTAACAGAAAATCCCACCTTGCAGGTCACTTGAAAGCACTGGAAAACATGTCTTCTGAAGCTAAACTGAACTAAACCAGGAATTGTTCTCATCATTCTAGTTGTATTGGTTTAGATAGGAAGGAGCATGGGGAAAGTCCAACCATACATCAGGTGTGCATGGAGAAAACCACAGGCATGGAGAGACTGTAGAGATAAATGAGGCTGTTTGCGAAAGGTACATAGACTCTTGAGATAAATATTCTCCTTCCGAGTCCAAGCTAGTGTCTCTGAAAGGCATTGCACCACATGCATGTGCTCACTGGTGTTGAGGCTGCCTCTACATTGTGGTACATCGCTTGTTTGCACTAGGTAGAAATCACCACAAATGTATCTAAATTATTTTATTAGCCAAATGAAACTCCCCCAGAATTCAGGTGGCTGTGGATTAGCAATGACCTTGTACAACAACATTTCTAAATCCAAAGAGAAACAAAAGGTGCGTACCAGTCACTCTCAGTTATCTTCTGTCTCTCGTTTCCTTTGCGGTGGGTCTGTTCAGCTCCAGCTGGTGCTCCTCCCTCTTCCTCATTACTGCCCATTATCTGAGGCATAAAAGAAAGAGATTGGGTATCCATCCACTACAGTAGTAGCAGTGACTGCTGCTTGGTGTTGAGATACCCGTGTGGACTTTTAAGCAGCTGTGCTCGGGCATAGGAAGCAGTCCCGTTACCCTGGCATGTCAGCACATCAATTCCTGTGGCACATCAATTCCACATCGTTCCTGTGGCTGCGACTGACGCGTGGACAAATGCTGTGTCTCTCAGCAGTGGAAACAAATCACAATCCTTTCACTCTTAACCTTGATTCTGCCTGTTGAAATAGACTTGAAAGCTAATGAAAAAGAGATTATTATTTGTTCCATACTTCATTTCACCAATAAGTCAGGACCTTTAAATATTCAGTGTTAAACAAGGAGTATTTGGAAAACAAGGTGCCAGAAGGTGGCTGTGGATCTCTGCTCGTAGGTAGGAGCCCTGTTAGCTGATTGATATAAAGCAAATGAAAGTTAGATTTTTAAAACAAGAGTAAGCCCAGCTTCTGACTCTAAAGGGAGATGTCAGCTGTTGAATTTGCTCATAGTCCAGCTACTTGTTTCAAGGACTGGTCATTCAAACATGCTTTCCCATAAATATTCTATCTGTTCTCTGTAATAAGAGTGAAAAACAGAAATCATTATGTTAATATAAATACAAGTGCAACAGAATGATCATTATGAGGTAAGAGGGAAAAAGTAGAAAATTTGGAAACTAGGTCATTCAGCATATGTTAACGTGGCCTTTTACCAGAGAGAGTAACAGAGAATTTTGTACAACAGCCACCCCTTCCAGAAATATAAAGATGATATGTTGGAAGCAAAATCTTTCCAATGTTAATGTTTAATTCCACAAAAAATAATTTTTGCACATGGCTACTATTTTTTTAAGCCATGGATTTATGAATATTATGTACATGAATACTATGTATATTAATGCACAATATTTTCTATGAGAAAAGAAATCATCTAATCTACGCAGTATCCACCCATTCTTACAAAAACTAGACGTTCACATAGCAATGCACTGAGCTTGATCAGATAGACAACTTTTAAGATTTGTCTTTTAATATATGACCCTGACAAAAAATTAATAATATTGTTTTCTTATATGTGCCAAGCACATGAAAAAAGTGCTTGGCACTCGCAGCCTGTTAAAAGTAATAGAAATTTCACTCTAGAAATTTCAGTGCTTTGTGGTTTGCTGTTTTACTAATAAGAAATGAAAGAAAAAGGACTCCTTGCTAATCTTCTTCTCGGTGTTTCTCTCAAAGTTACACATCTGTTCAATCCCAGTGGAAATAATTTCTTAACTTTATTTTAGTTACTAAGCAAAATTTTACAGCTGACCTACCAAAGGAAATGTAGTCTTACTTCCCCAGGTCCATTTAAAAAGAGCCGCAAGAAAAGAGTACTCTGACCTCAGCAGTGCACAGTGGGATTGGCACAGCAGAATTTCCTAATCTTGCATTAGCATTAGCGATATCCATTTTTAAACTGTTTCACACTTTGTAGAGCAGAATGCAAAATTTTTACAATTTTAACAATTACTGCTGAGAATATGGAGCTGACAAGTTGTGACATCCAATAAATTAAAAGATCTATTAGCAGGAAAAGACTATGTCTAATCCAAGCTGCAAACTCCTGTTCATCCAAGTGGACATTCCTGTGAAAATCATGGAAAAGGTGTGATCCTAAGCTGTTAAATGAAGGTAATGTTTGAAAGTGGGACTTAAAACCCTGAATCACTTAGGTCCGTGTAGAGTCAGACCAAAATATCTTCCAGACATCCAACTCTTAATCTTGCTGTCCCAGATCCTGAAAGCTATTCAGGTTCTTAATTCCTATTGAATCAAACACCTTTGAAGCTCTGTGCATTCTGGCTCCAGCTAGGTCTGGAGGAAATTACTGTCACACACCGGTGCTGGCTCATATCATTCCTTCCATAGGTTTTCATAAAATTCCGTCTGTACCGCAGAGATAGTACCACTTCCTGAGCTTTTTATAAGGCTGTGAATAGAAATGAAGACCTGAGAGAAACTGGTAGTATTGTAAAAGAAGTTTTGTCAGTACAGTAAGTGGTATCTAACGCTTTTTCTGAGGATGGGCTACTGCAGGTGTTCTCGTTGGCTTCTGTGTGGCTTGGGATGGTACCAGGTACTATTTTCAATCAGTGTTGGAAATGATGTGTGACCTTAAATGAAGAGTGATGGATAAGTACACTGAGAGACTCTCCAAGGCAGGTAACGGTTGAAGGAGAATTGTAGTTTCTGCCAAATAAAGAAAGAAAGGATAGAGGGACAACGGGCTAGACAGAAGAAGAAAGAAGACAATTAGGGATAATTTTCTTACACAAAATTGTGCATCTTGCCCATGGGTTCCTTGCAACTAAGCAGAAAAAAATTTGGATAAACAGGAAAATTATACAGAGGTTCTTTTTGTTTATCAAGAACTCCCCTTCCTTCTGTAGATATTTTGTGCTGAGTTTATGTACATGTTCGTGATGGCCGGTGTCTGTGAAACATTGCCGTGGAGTAACTGTCCCTTTCTTTAGTGATTTTCCTTCAAGGCCTACAAGGTCTGTTCCTGCTTGCTTTTACTGCACTGCTCTTTTGCTCACACAAATCATTCGTCCCGGATTTAAACAGAGAAAATAAGTGAGATTTGTTCTTTGTGATCATGACAGAAACCTTTAAAGATTAAATGCCTTTAGCTAGTTTGGGATCTAGAGTCTCTGGGCCAGAAAGGGTAAATATGATGGCGACAAGTGAGCAATGCTTCAGTCTTGACATGACCGCCTCTTCTAGCAATTACAGTAAAGAAACAGTACATTCTTTCCCTTCTAAGCAAACAGTTATTCATTATTTGCACGAGATGCCGGTTAATAACACTGTGCCTGAAGTAGCCAGAGATTTCTTTCTTTTATTTTGTTTTGGGGTTTTTTTGTTATGTTTTATTTTATTTTATTGGTGTCTTGGTGGCTTTTTCTCTTTATCCCAAGGCATTAGGTGGATATTTTCATCATGTAGACTGGCTCATTTGTCTCTGTAGCTCTTCCATTCAATGCATGCTCCCGCTGCCTGGCGTATAGCCCTTCAGCTAGCAGAACCAATTAACCTCCCTCTTTTTCTTTAAAAGTGAAAAAAACCCTCCTCCCTTCTCTGTGCTTACAATAGGGTTAGCCAAAGTACATATTCACAGCTATAAATATATCTCTTGGAAAACTGTAAGCATGTGCCATGAATTGGATTTATTTTGTCTTGGGAAATCACACTTAATATAAAACTACAGTTTCTGACCTTTTCTTTGTTTTTCATTGTATTACTTATTAGCATAAACTAACATTTATACTGTCACTAATATCCAAAGAGGTGTTGATATGCTTGTGGATACATAAGCTTGCCAGATAAATGACAAGCCGAAAGGACATGTCTTACCTATGCAGTCGCTGCAGTGCATTGCAGAAAAGCAAAATATCCTGCAGGTCAAGGAGGTGTTGCACAATGAACACCATCACCTTGACTGAATACAATCGATCTGCTTGAAAGCACCAACATCAGCTCAGGAAAAGGTAGTTGCTCTATCAAGACAGGATTGGTAAACATTATTTGAGCCACCTGGGGCTCTTCCAGTTGCAATACCTATGACAGGGGTGGGTGGATATACTTTAGTAACCACTGGGTAAAAATTATTCCTTGTTCCTGCCTAAATCCTAGATGAAACACATGGTTTATTTTGATTTTTATAAAGGGAGAGGCTTGATTAAATTGTTTCTGTTTCCCCAGAGTGTTTGTCAGCTGTAGGTTGGAATCCTTATTAATAAACTGAATTAATTAGAATCCTTTTTAAGGGATTTATGAGAAATATTTGTATGGTTTTGTCTTTATTATTTTATATACCATTTATAATTTTTCATGTGTTCTTATTATTTATTAATTTATGAACTTCCTTGAAAGAAGGTGTGATATGTATGGGCTAGCACCTGCTACAACCATGGTCAAGGCTTCTGCTGACTATTAGGGCCATTCTTCAATTCACTGAGCTCCTTTTATTGCTAGCCTGAAAAGGACTGAAGCTTTGTAAGCAGAGGTAGCACCTGACGCACAGCTGTGATGGAAAAAAATGAATTGTGAATAAGAGTCAGAGTGGAAATAAGACTATGGTATTTGGCCGGGTATCTAGTCCTCCCTACTTGAAATACCTATGATCTTTCCTAGGAAGAAAAATGCAAAAATCAGATTAAGTAGGAAAATGTGACTAATTTTGACACATTCAGTCCCTGGTAAATGCATGTTTGTCACTCATAATGTGAAATTTGTGACTTTACTGCAGTAATGTTCACTTTGTTCCCTGTATATCAGTCTTCCAGTTGCAGATGCCTGGAGCATCTCCATGAACTTCCCCATTCTGAAAGTCACAAGACAATGCTTCATAACTGCATCAAGCCCATTTATATAAAATCCTTTCTGTCCATTTGATATCACATCAGTACAACAGTTTCACACAAACTCATGCATAGTGATCTGTTTAACCAATGTCTCTGGCTTTGGTAAAATTGGGAGCATTGCCTTTTGGATCAGTGAAGGACAAGAGGATTTTGTGACAGCATACGTTGTCCGTGAGTGCTCTCCCTAAACCCTCATCAGTCCCACTATGTTATGCTGAGTATGGCAATATGCTAATGGGGACTCACTCCCTCTGCTACAGGGTAAGGTTCCTGGTAGCTGGCAGTTTCCTCAGTGACTAGCTTTTCCAGGACTTTGCTGAGGAGCACAAGCTGCAGTGTTGCAGTTTCCAAGGCAAACTCCTGAACAAAGCTGTAAAAAGCAGCCATACATATTCCAGTTAAAGGTATGGCCATGCTAACCCTTGTACTATCATAGGACTGTGGCTTCTGCTCATCTGTAAGGGGCTTCTACCCTTGCAGCTTTAGCTGCCTGTACTGCTGGAGGCAGAAACGAAGAAGGTGCAGCCCACAGGGCTGTGAGCAGCTGTGTTGTGTTTGCACATTGTTCTGCACCAACAAAAGCAAGCTGAGAGGAATCATCACACTCTTGTTCCTAGGTCTCCCCTCTCCTCATTCTGCCTGTTCTTTCTCTGAACATGAGAAATTCTTTATTCAGAGCTTTCTCTGCCCTGAAATCTGTTGCTTCCCAGAGAGCTTATTTTGTTTCCAGAGGTCTCCTACAACATGCAGGCTGGCAATCAAGGGCTAAACTAACATCTACAGTAGGCAACAGAGCTTTAAGGTAGGTGAGTAATGTGGTCCACAGTAATTGTACCCTGCTGTATTTTGGTACCTGCTGTGAATTTAATGTGGAGGTAGGTAATTGAGTACGCTTCATTTGGTCATAGTGTAGAGGGGATAGTTCTGCAGAGAGGCATCTTCACCCAGCTGTGCAGGCATAGTATGCAATCTGTGTGTGAGGCTGGTGCAGGCAGAACTGAAGTATCTCCAGCATGTTTTGTCCTGCCTAAAGAAATTTAGCAGATATCACCCTTTCCAGACCCCAAATGCTTGAAATGTAGGAACTGTGATTAGCTGCATGACAGAAAAGTTGCCTGACTGTTCTTGCTACTCTAAGACCTGGTTTTAAGGCTATTTTCTCTCTCTGTGAATCCAATAGACCTCTTGGAGCAGTTTTAAACTAGCTAATTGTGTGATGGAGGGGTTTTGTTACAGATGCATTCAAAAATGGGTCATTACCTTCTCACAGTGTGGGAAAAGGGTGAAAGAGGAGACAAACTATTAAACATCTTCAGGGTTAAAAATGAAATCGGTTGCTTTTGATCTGGCATAAAACCAAATGCAGGTAACAGATTTCCTGGGAGGAAAGGTGAGGAAATCAAGGAGCACTGATTATTTGGAGTGCCTACTGAATCAGAAGCAATTGTAACACAGGAATCAAGCCCTGCTGCACAGGTGTGAAATCGAGAAAGTCACACATGTCCAAAAATACATTGAATGCATCAGATGCTGCTGTGATTGACCTTATTTTGTGTACATTATGTTTGTAACCTTGGACAGTAAGTAACGTGTTGCAGGCAGTACGTAGTCCTGATATCCAATGTGCAGTCCGTTTGTTCTTTGCCTCAACAGATTGACTCAATGATTTGCCAGCACCAGTGATCCAAAAGTGGCTGATCTTTCTGTCCAAGTCCCAAAGACCTGTGCCCAATTCTGCTTCTGTGTGTTCCTTGCAATGTTGTTTCAGATCAGAAGCTTCCCTCTTCCCAGATAAAGAATGAAGTGGCAATTAATTCTGCTGTGAAGTCAAACAAAGAAAAAAAGATGCAGGGGAAATATGTTTCCCTTTTGTATTGGGTTTGCACGGCAAGGTTTTGGTAGCAGGGGGGCTACAGGGGTGGCTTCTGTGAGAAGCTGCTAGAAGCTTCTCCTACGTCCGACAGAGCCAATACCAGCCGGCTCCAGGTCGGACCTGCCACTGGCCAAGGCCGAGCCCATCAGCGATGGTGGTAGTGCCTCTGGGAGAACAGATATAAGAAGGGAAAAAAGGTTGCGGGGACACAGAAACTGCAGCCAGAGAGAGGATTGAGAACATGTGAAAAAAACAACCCTGCAGACACCAAGGTCAGTGAAGAAGGAGGGGGAGGAGGTGCTCCAGGCGCCGGAGCAGAGATTCCCCTGCAGCCCGTGGTGAAGACCACGGTGAGGCAGGCTGTCCCCCTGCAGTCCATGGAGGTCCACGGTGGAGCAGATATCCTCCTGCAGCCTGTGGAGGACCCCACGCTGGAGCAGGTGGGTGCCTGAAGGAGGCTGTGACCCCGTGGGAACCCCGCGCTGGAGCAGGCTCCTGGCAGGACCTGTGGCCCCATGGAGCGAGAAGCCCACGCTGGAGCAGGTTTTCTGGCAGGACTTGTGACCCTGCGGGGGACCCACACTGGAGCAGTCTGTGCCTGAAGGACTGCATCTTGTGGAAGGGACCCATGCTGGAGCAGTTTGTGAACTTTAGCCTTTGGGAAGGGCTCATGTTGGAGAAGTTCATGTGAAGGACTGTCTCCTGCGGGAGGGACCCCACGGTGGAGCAGGGGATGAGTGAGGAGTCCTGCCCCTGAGGAGGAAGGAGCGGCAGAGACAAGGTGTGACGAACTGACCCCAACCCCCATTCCCCGTCCCCCTGCACTGCTGGGGGGAGGAGGTGGAGAAAACTGGGAATGGAGTTGAGACTGGAAAGAAGGGAGGGGTGGGGGGAAGGTGTTTTAAGATTTGGTTTTCTTTCTTATTCCCCTACTCTGATTTGATTGGTAATAAATTAAATTAATTTTCCCCAAGTTGAGTCTGTTTTGCCTGTGATGGTAATTGGTGAGCGATCTCTTTGTCCTTATCTCGACCCACAAGCCTTTTGTTGTTATATTTTCTCTCCCCTGTCCAGCTGAGGAGGGGGAGTGATAGAGCAGCTTTGGTGGGCACCTGGCATCCAGCCAGGGTCAACCCACCACACCTTTTTATCTTATCATATTTTTAAATAAAAATGTTGATCCTTTCCAACCAACTTCGTCAGTAATCAGAAAGGAAAAAACCAACTATTTAAAATATGGCTATTTCCCTCTCATCTCTTTTTATCTATTATTTCTTAAATATTGTTAACAACTTTTGCAATTCAATAGACACTGAGTGGTGATGCAGAGGAATTTCCAGCTCTGCTTAGTGGGTCAGTTCTGAGATCCAGCTGATCACAGACAGGCTTTCCATCAGCCCAGCTTCAATTAATGTAGCCAGGCATGTCCTGCAGGTTCAGGCAATTGTTTAGATTGAGTGGAGCTCAGCCCCACTGCTGCCTTCTTCAAAACTCCCACTGTCTTTGATATAGCCTGAATTTCCAGCTTTGCATAACACCAGGTAACCATTGCCCCAGTGAAGTAGATGAACTTGCCTTTACATAGGCTGTTAAAAATGACCATGACTTCTGCCACCTACCCCAGGAAAATGGATGTAAACCACTGGACATCAAAATTAATTGGCAAGATGTTCAGAAAAAGCAGGAGCATTCCTGTGAGAAGTGCGGGAATAGCAGCAGCAGAATCACCACCTCCATGTTGCGTCTTCTAACCTGAATCAATTCCATTAGTTGTCCCGCTTCTTGCATAGAAAGAATTTGTCAGCAAAGGAGCGGAGGCAAAAGCTCTGTCTTATTATGAAAATCTAGCATTTATCATAGCTTTTCCTATAGCACACTTAGCTAATGCTTGCTCAGTGATTAAAAACTCCTTCAAGAGAAACAAAAACCAGTTAGGTTTTTCACTTCCTATTGATACTGCATGTTAAGGGTGCCCTATTAATTAATAGGTATATGTGAAAGCTCTCTTCTTTTTAGAGTAGAAAAAAGCCATTCCAAGTTGCTGGTTTGTGTTTACCTACAGCACAGTTTCCATCCTGTCCCACTGCTACTTTTACTGTTGTCTGCATATTGCATACCTTTCTCCCTCTAACCTCATCACTCTCTACTCTGCTATTGAAGCAGAAATACATTAAAGTGCTTCTTTATAACCACCGAATGCTTCAGTTGCTTTTCCTTCCACCTTTCTCAGTTCCTTGCACTGGCAATGCTCCTAACAGTTCTTTGATGGATCATACATCGTGGTGTATACAGTAGAGCGTGGTAAGGCTGTATCTCCCTTGCAGCACGCGTTGTCGCACTTACATTCCCAGGGAGCAGGTGCAGAGTTCTGCCTCTCTCTCAGGTGCTGTTCTGTCGTTGCGTAGTATAGGTATAAAGGGCTGCACTGAGCTCAAAGCAGAGGTGGGCCCTGCGTTTGTAACTGCTAATACCTATTCTTACTTTTGAATCAAAAGTGTAGAAAGCTTGTGCAAAAATCTGATCCTGGAGGGGGGCAGGGAAGCAAAAAGCCTTCCTAAGGCTTGTCTCTGCCTGCCTCTCTACACAATTGGCAGGATAGATATTGCCCTGTTTGAACAGAATCTGCTTCAATTCACAGAAAATATTGGTGGGTAAATTATTTTACTATCCATAACTTCACCGCTTCTGTTTGCTGAGCATATGTCATGGTAGTGCATCACCTGCTTGTGAAGGCTGAGCCTCACAAGATGGAATAAAACCTCCCAGGTCAGAAGAGCAAAGCACTGTGGAGAGCCCTGCAACTCAGCATGGTGACTGAAAGAGGTGGGAAGACACGCTCCCCAGATTTGTCCTTTGGGAAGGGAAAAAAGCAATAAATTCTCTTTGTTTCTACATCTGTGGGAGTAGACAAGAGGAGGGGAAATTAAATGTGGATAAGGGGCAAAGGATGAAGAGCTACAGGGCTGCTCTGCAGATTTTTTTTTTTTTTTTTTAAAGAATATAAAAGTGGGAAATATAAATAGATTAAGACTTCAGACCCCATAGGCCATGCAAGGAGAGGCCCTGCTGTATACTCTGTAAAGTGTAAGAAGACAAGCTTCACAGTATGATTCAGGCTGTTGTTGAAGAAAAGCAGTACCACAGAAATTAAGACAAATTGGAAGCTTACTACAAGTTCGTTCCCAAAACATCATCATGCTACCGCTTAACATTGGATTTAAATGTCTAGCAGTCTCCTTTCATCCCAGCAGCTCACAGCAGGCAAGGTTTCATCTTGCAAATGCCATCATCACAACTGGCAGCCTTGCTGACCACCTTAGCAGAGAGGCCAAGGACTCATCGATGTTGTGTTAATTTAAATGGAATAAATTGGCCTAAAGAGTCAAAGGCATTAGCACGACCCTGTCGCTGTATGCTTAAACAAGGCTCAGGGTTTTGAGCACAGACTTCAGCTGAGTCCCATGGCAAAAAGTACCATTAAAAAATCTTTTAACTTTCATTAAAGATTCAGAAAAATTAAGAAAAACATTGAAGTCACTGAAATGTAGAGTATTAAGGCTTTCAGTCAGCCTTCCTTTAACCTTTTAGTTACAGAGCTTGCTTTATTTAGAGGAACAGAAAGAAAATATTTAGTCTTAAGTAGGATGAAACTGTGGTTTTGGGGAAAAAAAACAACTTTGTTGAGATGATCTAGACTGTTGCCGTTAAGGTCCAGCCTCAGCTTCCCGAAAACAAACACTCACAGTCACACAGCAAATGGAGTTTTTGCCACTAATGGTGACTCTTCCTTGCACTTCTCCAGTCCCCTGATGGGTGAGGACAGGGACAACCTGAAGCCCACCATAACCCAGTAAGCTTGCAACTCTTTTCTGTGCTGTTTAGTATATGGCTGTTAATGTCTTCACTGGCTACAGAGCCTTAACGGTACTGCAAGGGATTCACTTGACCAGGTAATCAAAACTGAAGGCAAAGGGGAAATGGAAAGAAATTGAGATTAAAAAGAGGAGAAGACACACACTTGGAACACCAGTTCCAGGGGGTCTAGCAATGCTCCTCTTCATGGCATATCCTGCTCAGGAGGCTTTCAGGGCTGGGGAAGCTGAGGTCCAGCAGGGGCTCAGAGCATATGTGGTGTAGCTCTGATGGCAGAAATGGTGTCCTTCAGGGTAATATTTCTTCCTGGCAGAGTTGCTCATTGGGAGAACTGCTGACTAAAGAGATCAGCCCATGTAGGATTTTGTTCACCAGTTACACAGAGAAACAATTTTTCCTTCTATTTGCCTGTGTTCCTTGGGTAGGACCTCATGCCATATGTGAGTTTTCTCAGTGCTCTTGGCTGGACCAGTTCTGTGTCTCTTTAAAGTTTCCTAGCTTCACTACATGTACATATGTAACAGTCTGATCTGGACTTTGTGTACCTTAAATAGCTTAATGTGAAGAAGTGAAGACACAGGCTGGGCAATTGTGTGCCTTATGGATCTGACTGAGGCAAAGTCATAAAGCAGTGTGGAACAAGCATGCTATACTATTTCAGAGATTAACAGAACTTAATTCACCATGCCATCTATTACGATGGTGCCTCAAGCAGCCAAGCCTGAGCCCTGGTTGCGGTAGGTGTCATACAGGGATAGATGACAAGTCCAGCTTGCAGATATTTGATAACATAGTGATGATAATAACTTAAAGTTTCCAGTGGCAAGCCTGCTTCTCTTTCCATTTGGTTACTTAAAAAAAAAAAAAAGGGTAAAAGTCCTGTGGCGTGGTGGCCGTGTGCCCTTTGAAGCACCACCACCAAAAGTTCAGTTGATACCTAGTTTAGAGGGTTTAGTTTAGTTAGCTAACAGTAAAAAGGAGTATTTAAAAGAAAGGAAATACAGCTGCCCATGAATGGCTTCCAAAAACACTCAATGGCATGTTCCCTTACAGTGTACCAGGCAATTCTTGCATGCTGTCAGCCACAGGTAGGTATCAATATGGGACCAAAACAAGGGAATCTGTAGAGCTGCTTGAACAGAAAGATCATGCTCTGGAGCAAATGAAGCATGGAAGGCAAAGGACAGAAATAGAAAATAAAACCTTCTCGCACCTGTAAGGGCAGACATAAAATGTCCTGCATAGGTCTGTACACCTATCTTTCTAGTCACCCAGCTTGCCTGACCCACCTCCAATTATTGTGCCATTCTCGGCTGCTACAGGGACTCAACAGTAGCAAAGGGGGGAAAAGAGGAAGTTTCTCCAGATCTGCAAGAGTTAAGGCCTTTAAAACTCAAGGAGTGTTTTCCTGCTATGCTGGGTTCACAGGGGCAGGACCTATTGTAAATGTAAAGTTAATTCCACATTACCAAGTAAATTAAAGAAGTTTACTTGAACTTGGAAAGGGGGAAATATAACCTGAGTCTATCTCCGCATGTAATCAGCACTCTTTCCCATGCAAAGGCAGCAGGAGCTCTCCCGAGTGCATTAATAAGCATTTCCCTGCAAGGCATTGTTCTGGAAGGTGGGGAGAGGAAGGCTGTTCTCGAAGTAGGTATGGTAGAAATGCAGCAATGCAAACAAATTCTGGTAAGTAAACAAAGTAGGTACATGAGCTTTGTAGGGGGTTTAAATTATAAAATTGCAAAGATAACAGTGTGCACGCTTTGTGGGCCTTCACCCGCCACCTGGTAGATCTCAGGAGAGGGCAGTGAAGCATCTCCTGGCGATCTGGGACGGGGCCAGACTTCAAGATGCTGGAGCTAGTTCTCTGTATCTGCTGTTCTTGTGTCCTTTCAGAGATGGCACGAGGTCAGAAGAGCAGAGCCAGGGTTCAGTTACCAAGCAGAACATTCAGGGGAGCCCAAGTGCCTCAGACACGCTGGCAGCACTTGCTGAATGCATTCACTCCCTGAATCCAACCTGCAGTTGTTCAGTGGCAGGATCAGAGCAGCACTGCACAGCTGAGACAGAAAAATGAGGCCTAATTATTTGGAGACCCTTACAACCCAGATGCACTGTTCCACTAAGCAGAAATTGGTGCCGCTCTGTTCATTATACAGAAACATTCTGCCCATGTAGAATTTCGTTTATAGGTAGAACTTGATACCTTTTTTATTATTATTATTAATCATTCTCTGCTGCTGTGTAATACTACACTGAGCTGTCGGGAGCTACTTTATTGCCCCTGAGTTGTTCCTTTCCTGTAGTGGATGAGCTGACTCCTGTGTTAGAAAACAGCTTTCCTTTTCCCAAACTGTGTAGTGTAAACAAGACTTTTTTTTGCAAGTATGTAATGTTGTTTAATTGAGGTAAAGTACTGTCTAATTGCACAGATCATGCACAAGAAATAAAAGTAGCAAAATTGCAGGATGGAATTTTTAAGGGTTTGGTTTGTTTTGTTTTGTTTTTTTTACTTTCGCTGGGAACAAAACATATTTTTACCCTGATGAGTTTTTAATTAGACACAGCTCCCATTAGCTAAGATTAGGAGCTGGATTACATCTCCTGCATTTTTGAAACGCTATATGCTGATGAAAAGGATAAGTGAAAAGGAAGAATTAACACAAAAAGTTTCATTGCATCTAGGGATATGCTAAACAACATCTGAGAGAAGATAACTGCCTTCCCTCCACCCCTGCTGATGCGTCTGCGTTTATCAGCAGGAAATGAGAGTGTTTATGTATTGGGAGATATTTGTTTTAAATATTTATAGGGTGCAAACTCCTTAGGCATTTACAAGAGGCTTTGTGAATTCATCACGAAGTTTTTTACACAGACATATTTTGGTGAATCTTTTTGGCATAATGCAAAAAGATTCTGTGCCCAGCCTCTGCATTAACCTTACTGCACTGTTTGGATTAAGAGGAGTAGGAGAGGCAATGGCACAGTTAGAGATAAATGGGCAGTACCTGGAACACTGGACAATCTCAGTATGAAACAACGAGGGTGGAATTACAACACTGGCATTCCTAACATTTCATTCTTCCCTTTACTTCACCCGCGCTTGCACAAACAAGTATACACAAATATGATCTAGAGTGTTTGCTCTGACCCTGAGTGTAGCAAAGAGGAGCTTCTTAGTAGCTAGTGACTATAACACTGATGATAAGGCACTGAGAGCAATCAATCTCCTGTGAATAATCATAAAAATCTAGGTGTTTCCTTGTTTCTTTGCCTTCCTTGCTCCATCTTTTGCCCTCAGATATGTTTCCCTTATTTAGCCTAATAAAGCTGCACAGGGCAGGGAGTTATAGATGTTTAAAGACAGGCGTAAGTCAGAACTTTAGGATGCAAGGTAGGTATTCTGGATCATGTCCTTTAGGTTAAGGGCAGCCCATTTGGTGCTTTGGTTAGTTTTTTTGGAGAGGTATGAATGGGAGGCCATGTGGCTTGCTTTCCTCTCAATTTAAGCAACTGTATGTGATGAAGCACAACCCATGAATTTTCTTTTCCTTTTTGTCTCTAAGGAGAAACAAGAGGGTAAGGTAGAGAGTGTATTCTTTGTTGCCATAGGTCACAGTGAGGTACGTGCTCCCAGATCCTCTGCTAGCTCTTCACCTGCAAAGCAATGGATGAGCTAAAAATTGTTTCTCTCTTTGTGGAATGCCATTCTGCAGAAATATATGCTGAGAAGCACTTTAATGAGAGACAAATACTCTCTCCCACTTGGCAGTTCAACATCAGTGATATTTGGGAATCAGAGCTCTAAAATATTCACAGATCTCCTTGTACACCACCTTTGCCATAGGCATACTAACTGAAGATGCAAAATCTGGCTGGACAGGCTATGCTTTGTGCCCACAGTTGATGAACAGAATGGGTATTTCAGCTGCCAGCTCTCCAATCCCATCTGTTAGGATGCTGCTTATGTGGGTTAGAAGTTGGTCAGACCTGTGCCGCTACTCTAGAAATGCTGTATATGAAAAAGTTGACAGGTCAGTTTGATTCCAGACTTGCAATTATTACTTGCAGAAAGCAGCAAGATGTGTATGAGTTGAGATGACTTATGACTGACACAGAATGTAAGACTTGATTAATTAGAAGCTGTATTAATTAGAAAACTTTTTTTTAAAGTCATGGGGTTCTGTATGCACATTATTTTTAACTTTGTTAACTGGAAAAAAATTTAAGCGAGAAGATTATAATTAGTCATGTTTTTGTACTGCATGCCTTCATACACTCTGCCACACCTGTTGACATTTAAGTTCCAAAAAACCTTTTCTAAACAAGACAATAGCCAAATAGCAGATGAAGGGAAGGCATGCAGATCATAAGGCTCATAGACGCCAAAAAGACAGATTGCATGCAGCAAGCACCCTGAAAAAATATTTGGAAAGTCACTTGGTCTCTCTAAGTTTGTCACAGTGAAGAACTGCTTACAGGCAGCCCCACTGCATCCACTGACACCTGGAGATAAACTATAAAAGGGGTTAATCAGATGAGAACATACTTCGGAGCCTGCCAGTCAAAAAGGAATAATCCCAACTGGCCAACCTCAGGGTGCCTAATGCCCTTGTAAAAAGACAAAGGACATCACAAAATATGACTTCCCTGTTAAGTTTATTGGAATATCACCTACAGGTCCCACCTGCGACCAGGACTTTGTTGTATTATAGAATGTACAAATGTAGCCTCTGCAATCAAAAAGCAGAGAGTCTGCGTGAATGAGGTTGTTGGTGCCCAGCCACAAAAAACTGGCCTGATTTGGGTACGTAATATGTAACCTCATTCTCTAGCAGAGAGCAGGGAGTTAAACATGATACCAAGCACAAGGCTGGCTGCTTGGTTCATTGCATCCTGCCTCCTCTTGGTCTGTATGGCAGCTTTTCTTTGTACTGTATGTACTCATAAGTAAAAGCCTCTCTTAGTGCTCTGGGGGGTGACCGTACAAATGTCAACGCTGGCTGCAGATCATCTGTCATACAAGCAGAACACAGCAGACAGCATGTGTTAGGCAAGGGAGAGAGATACTTTAATAGCTCTGAAAGGAGTTCAGTAATTGTTAATTTGAGATCTGACTCATTCCGTCTACCTTTAGCTATAATGGTACACTGAGGAAGTGGGATTTATCATAATTACATTTTCACCCTGAGGAGAGAACTACCTGGAGGTAATTCTGAACTTCAGTGCTATCTGCTGGCTTTCACAGAAGGTTTGGGATTAAATAAGAAAGATCAGGTTTGCACCTCTTGCCAACAGGCTTTGCTGCTACAATGTCAATTTGAGCAAAGTTCCCTCACACAAAGATTGCTGGGAGTCACCATGAACCTCTCTAATGATGGTAGGGTTACAGGTGCCTTTTGTTTGAGAAAGCAACTGTGCTCCTTTCTGTGACCAGATAGTAAAAACAATTGGGGGAAATACATAACTCTCATCTGTGAGAACCCCCTGGACTTCTGCTGAGAAATTGTTCCAAAAAAACGCCAAAGCACTATTAAAAAAATGGGAGGATGTTTGAAGGCTTAAGTCACCATTTATTGTTTTTATTTTCTCTCCCTGTCTCCCAGTCTTTTTCTTCTCTAACCAAATATCCTTCACCACACAATATATCTTATCTTAGCTCATGGATGTAAACAGTTTTCCTCTTGAACAGAAGCCTTTTGAGTACAAACAACATAGAGCATGGCAGGAAACACAGCAACTGGTGGTCTCAGTGCCATGGGAAAAAAAAAGTAGCTTTTGTCATTTCTGACTTATAGGGCAATTACAAAATTACTTCCAGACATCAGCTGAGATCATCCTCTTCAGCCCATTGTAACTTTGATTCGCTTACGTTGTAAAATAAATAAATAAATAAAAATAAGCAAACAAGCAGTAACAGAGTGCACACCCCTATAATCTGTTGCTTCATTAATACAAGATGTAAATGCTTCTCTTAATCTTTCTGAGCCTAGGAGTACAGGATGGTGTATCACGATGACAAAGCAGGGTTACTGAAGGGACACTCTATACACCCTTTTTAGCTCAAATGTGTTCAGTGCCATAGAACAAAAAGCTTTAATTTATCTCATATGCAAAGCTCTGAATGTTTTGCTTGTTTAATCACACTGATGCGGACAGTGCAATTACTGAGAGCTGGAACTTCTTTCACTAATGGCTCAACTGCAGGTCGCATTTAGAAGGAAAAGACAGAGGTTGATTCCAAAATGTTGTGTGGCATGAGACTCATATTGATAGCGGGGCTGGCCACAGAACCGGGAGACTCAAAGTGCCCTGAGTTCCCGCTGAAGTTGTTGGGAATGAAAGCAGCGAGGTGCTCACGCTCCCCGAGGCCACTGACTTGAGGTCCTTGTTGATGCCCCTTGTTAGTGCACTGGGTAGGCACTCGGCCACATGTCGCGTCCCAGAGTTGGAGCGACTCAGGTTCGTGGATTTCCTTTGTCAGAATTAAGGTGAAACGACACCAGGGGAGTTCAAACAATAATCAACATTTATTCAACCTAGATAACCTTGCCCAAGTACAAGTGAACTTATCAATATGAACCTTGCAACATGTCGTTAAGCCGCTGTATGAGAAGAGAAGTATAGAAAAATGAAATGGAAAAAGGAACATGAAACTGTGTCAGAAGGAGAGCCCTCCCGTTGAGTCACGAGGTTCAGAGCAGACCCCCTTGCTTTCTGGACTCCTTCTCAGAGAGGAGCCCAGGGGCGGCTAGATCCACTCCTAGTCTCAGACTTGGTCAACGGTTTATGTTTAAAAGGATGAGGTGTAGGGACTGTGGAAAAGAGAGAAGGAAAAGAGGGAGGGAGAGAAAGAGAGAAAGAAAGAAAGAAAGAGAGAAGGAAAGGGTTTCACCAGTCCTGGGTCCAGCATTGGTCCAGCCAGCGTAGAGATCCAGTTCCAGAGGGCGCGCGCTGAGAACTCGTTCTCCCTTCTTTTATAGCGTGTTAGTCGATGGTCTCGATATGCGCAGTCCCATTCCCGAGGTTCTCTGGAATCGGTCGGAGAGCTTTGGCGGGGGGTTCATCGCAGAGTTGCCTCTCTTTTTCTGCTGGCATGACCGCTTAAGATAGAAGCACAGTCCCATCCTCCGTGGGGCCTCCTCCTCCAGGTGCATATGCTGTGCTCCTTCTCCTGGTCACTTAAGATAAGGAATTGCGGCTTTGGAGAAGCGCGGTCCCACCCTCCGGGGGGCCCTCTCCTCCGGCCACATTGTCCTGTTCACAAAACTCCAGCATTTTTACAGAGGCCGTTTTCTCCACCAAAGTTCTTTAACGAATGTTTGAGACATTGACTATAATTTGTCCGACCGTCACACCACATCTGCAGTGCAGCTCTGCTGATGGACGTAGGTACTTCCAAGGTAGATGCTGGCAGAGAGGACTCAGCTCAGCATCTTTGGACATCAGGCATTTTAGCTGGATAGTTGGGAAGGTCATTACAGGTGTGGATAACGGGTGAAACCACGTTGAACATTTTGCCTCCAGATGCACATGTAAATTGCAGTGGACTTAATGTAGCTTCATAAGCACACAGCAGAGCAGGATATTTATAATGCCTGTCTCTGTGGTATATAAGCACTTATCTAACTTATTTTAAGTGCTGAGCAAGCCAGCTGCAGGCCTTCCAAGGAAGCAGGATTAGCAGGCAGCTTGTCGCTGCACCCTCAATGGGAAGCACTTGCTACTGTGAATTCTTGCTACCAAAGGAAGGCAATGGTTGATTTCTGTGCAAAAGTCATATCCAGATCTGGCAGCAGGATATGTATCCTGAGCAGGATACATTTGGCTATAAATTTTAAATGTCTCAGAACTTGGTTGTATTTTTATTTAGCTCATGCAGCTCTTGTACTTCAGCTATTGAACTGCTTTGGTGATCTGAAAGAAAAAAAAGCAATTATGCAATGCAGAATACAGGTTGTGCATACATGACCTGTTGCATCCCATAGAAAATAATTGTATTAGAACAGATTTTTGTCCTGCCTCTTTCCCCCTGGTGAATCCAGTCTATTTCCCAATCAAGTATGTCAATCATTATAACAATAATTTCTAGATCATTTGAGACACTGCTATGTCCATGCCATGGGAAAAGGAGGAAAATCTTAGAGGATATTTTCACAGTTGCTACAGAGCTTTTCCCCAGTTTTCTGTGTTCTAGGCCCATGAAGGAGTATGTATGGGACAGTCCCTGAATTTGAGTTCAGCCCCATTAATCTTAATGTTGCTCTGCATGGATATAGGACCTAATCACAAATTTCCACTTGTGCATATGTACTTACAAACACACTCAATCTTCACAAGCAGCACAACTACAGTGCAAACCTCTGCAGCTCTTCTTCACACAATACAATGGGCCATAAGAGGTCTGAGCTGCTAGGCAGTGTAGCAAGGCATCCATTTTTGCTGAAAGAAATTCAAGCCCAGTTCATGTGCCATTGAATTTCAAAAAAAACCCAATTTTACTCTCCTTGCGTTAACCTAGAAGGAGTTTAGCATCACAGGATGTTTACACAGAGTCAGTGCTCTTCTGAAGTTGCTCCAATGTTTTGAGATGCTCTTTAACTTGCATTTTTAAGTTAGATATTTATATGGCCACCTTCTGTAACAGCCATCTTTCATTAACTGTGTGAGTGAGAGATCAAGTCCTTTACTTTGCACTATTCAAATTTAAGCTTCAATTTTATATATGTCACTGCCTTTAAATTCAGTTAAGGAATAAGAGCTGAGATGATTATTACTGGCAACATGTTACTCTTTGAGGCACGGACATCTGATCCTGAAATGCAGTCAGTGTCTTGGGACTCCTTTGATAAGGTCTGAAAACAAAGGTAACTTCTCCATGTACTTCCCGAACATACAGCTTGCTTGCATCCTGGTTAAATTGATAGGCTAATGCAGTGTGACTTGCAGAGGTGCAGCAATGATGTAATAATTTGAATTAATTTGAACTACCCAATATCATTTCTAGGCATCATGTGTTCAAAAGCTGCATTTCCAGGAACGATTTAAAAAGGTCACACTGCCAGCAAGTTGAAAGGCAGCTTAAATACCATTTGACATCTACCGTGTCTGCAACTCAGCATCCATCACGTTAGTGTATGCGGACCTCATTCTACAGCTTTGGTCCAGTTTTGGTTGAGTTGAATTAAGTTTTAATTAGCTCAGAAATAGGGATTGTAGTGTTTTGGAAGTGAAAGCATATCTTGTTAATGTTATAACTTCAGTGTATGCAAATTTACTTACACCACTTTGGGGAAGCAGAATTTAAGTAAGTGCCAAGATAAAGATCTCGAAGCACTAGACTCAAACTTTCAGTTGTAGTTGAAGCTGTTCAAGGTGGGATAGACGAGAGGCCATGAATATTAACTTTGGCTCTACAATTTGACATGTGCAAAAAAGAGGACAATTTTGTCCCTTAATTGCCAGAAGTTTTATTGCTGTATGGAAGTGCAAGCAAGAAGGTATCCAAACATCTTTGGGCTAAATTGTTTCCTTCTCCTTTGTGATACATTAAGTTACCTTCATGAAGTCATAAAATACATATTTTTGTGAAAGCCTGGGGCTCTATTATAAGACTTGCACATAAATGGTAATCAAGCAGAGTTTAAAGGGCTATTTAAAAATGTGTACAGAATGGGATTAATGAAACTAACTGGATTTGTATTTAGCCCAGTTTTGCTGTCAAGTTTTCAAGTTTCTGGTTTTGAAGATGAAGAGAAAAGCTTTGTTTTATGCTTAACAACTGGCAGGTAGCACTTCACACATTACGCAGTAGTAAAAAGGTCTACTTTCACTATGGAGCAATGGATTATATTTCTTTATTTCTAGAATAGTTTTATTGTTACTATTTCCACTTAATTGCTTCCAGGAAAGGCATCACTTAGGTTTTTCCTCTTTTTCCATTCTTTCTTCATCTTTTTTTTTCCTTTTCTTTCCTTTGCTTCTAGACTTTGACTTCAGATTCTTTTTATAGAGCGAGCAAAGCTGAGCAGGTTTGGCATTCTATTTCGAGTACCATTAAAATGCATATAAAAGTAATACTCAACAAAATGTGACATTAATGGTAGTCCAAATTCACAAGTGTTGCTGTTTTACACTGCAGTCCCAGCTCCCTTGCAATTAAAAAGCACAATAGATAATGTTGGGTGACATACTCTCAATATTTCCATGTGTTTCTGTTTTTTATAATTCTAACTCAATTCCTCTCCCTTATAACAGTTAGGTTAGGGATTATTACAGTTGTTAGTATACTTTCCAGAAGTATTATGCCAAACTGTATCTCAAACTAAATTCTGTTTAATGTAGGCCATAATCTCAAAAGATATTTAGATGCTGAACTTTGAGGATCTTGGCCCTAGGCACATCGCAGGATGTACACACATGAATAGTAACAGCACTAGTCTTATTTCTGAAGTTACTGCATGGTGGGACATATGCAGGACCAGGAGCTAGTGCTACTGAAATTAATGAAAGTATGCATTAGGACCGTGGTCATAAAATGAAAAGAGCAAATGCAGTGCCCTATAATTGCCTTATTTGGAACACGGCTTGCAGATCTCCTGAAGTTTTCAACAATAATGGTTAAACAAAAGACAATTTACCTTTAATACTTAGAATTCCTGGGTCCTCCCTTCTTTTGGCTCTCCAGACCACATGGCCAGCAGTAATGAGTCTGAGTTTCTCCTGATTTACCACCTCAGAGCAGGTAAAGAATATGTAACAGAGCTGCAAACTTTCCAACTTCTCAGCCCTAATTAACCAGAAATCGAACTAGATATTAACTAAAGCCTAAAGACGCTGCCCTGGCCTCAGCATCAGCCTTAATGTCTGCTCTCACAATAATTTATCTTGCAAAAGAAATCTCAAGTGTGTGTTTTGTGTATTTACAAGCCAGACCATTTGCTGTTGCAGAGGTGATTAACTTGCACATTGTCTACTACTTGCCTGCTTCTGCAGCTACGAATCTGCATAACAAATCTGCACATCATTGTTTATTTAGAGTAGCATCCAGTGTTGCTAATTAGAATTAGATTTTAATTGTCATTCCTAACAGTGTGCTCGAGACAGTGGCTAATTTACCCCTCCTTCAGGCACTGAGATCAACCTCCAACCTTTCTATGATTTCTAAGGGATAAATGAGTTCCATTTAATGTCTAGTTAAGATGTACCCAGACCAAGCATGACCTGAAGAGTCTGGAAGCACAAAACCTTGTGGCCTTAGACTAAAAATGTTCATCCTCAAGTTCCCAAACTCTTGACATTGTAATCCTCTTTGCGCCGTGCCTATTGGCACTTTACCACTAATGACAAGTACTTCTGTCCCTTGTCTTTCTCTGGAGGGAGCTCACAAAGTTTTGGTAGAAACTGTGGCAAGCATTTCTGTGTGTGCTCTTCTCTAGTGGAAATAGGACTTGCCCCAGAGATATTTCATACAGGTTCATCAGATCTTACTCTGTAATCTATACAGAAATAAATTGCCAGGACTTTTCATGTGTGCTGGGATTTGCAGAACTGGGTAGTTTTGTTTGCCATCAGTTTGTACTGGTTTCTGCAGAGGGGTTGAATGGCCTACTGGCAGTCCTCTAAGTCAGTGTTTCTTAGTCTGTTGCAGCTCCCAAAGAGTCTGTGAAAAGGCTGGGAGGGAGTTGTGAGGAGTTAGGGAAAAGCAGTATTGTTAAGCAACACATTTCCTTCACACTGCGAGAGTGAGACGTGGTTGTGGTTATTGACTGCGAGTGCTCACACCGGCCAAGGAGCTCCCAGGTGCCTGCCTTCCTGGAGGCAGCCAAGTTACTGAAGGGCAAGAGAGTGAATGTCTCCACAAGTAACCAAGAATGACAACTGGTTCCCATCCCACCTTCCCGAAAAAAACGCTCTGAGATTATGCTGAGGACTGCGTATGTCAGGGGGACAGACAAAGAAATATAAGACATGTGGAGTGCATATCTTTAGAAATGTCTGAGGAAAGATTGTAAGCCATCTACATATGTTTTGGGTACTTACACTAAACTTTTCTGTTGTTGGACTGGATTACAAACATTTAAGCAAGGCTTCTAGAAACCCCACCATCCAGGCTGAACCACACTTGATAAATATTGTTGTATTAAGTTTGGGGTTTGTTTTGTTGGTTTGTTTTTTTTTTTTCCTCCCAATGTCTATACAAGGGTAATGGCTCGTTTTTCAATTCCCTTGAATGTATGCTCTGTGTGCAGAATCCATCAGCCAAAACAGTCCTTGTTCCAGCAGCAGCCTCAGAGTGCACAACTAACAGAATTACCATCAATAAAATGCATATGGAATTCCTTAAGCTTGTGAACACTTATTTTCCCGCCAGAGGTATACGGTAGTTCATAAGAGTACTAGCAGGAGATTCCAGTTATAAAGAATATTTGTGTCAGTAGCGGATGTAATTAAAGGAATCGTTCTTTGGTTTAATGTTCACCTTTGGCACTAATTCTATTGGGGTTTAAACGTGGAAGGACATAAATATTGTACGTGGGGAAAACAGCATCTCTATTTGCAGACCAGCTGAATTAAAAACCGCAAGCAGTTAGGTGGTCCAGATGAAAACTATTATAGTGAGAGGTGAAAACCATACTGAGTATTGTGGCCCTGAGTTTCAAGAAACGCACACACCTACAGTGATTTGCAGCAATGGCTATGTAGTTGCATGGCCAACCTGCTAATGCACAGGCAACCTTGACTAGCTATAGAAGGAGTTAGTTCACTAAGTGGTATCTGCTGAATTTCTCAGGAAACCAGTAACAGACAAAGCATGGAAGACTTGTTTCATGTTTTCATGGATTTTAGGTGACTTTAGACAAATATTAGTTCTCTTCTTTGTTATTTTCTCTTCCAGTTGCTTTCAGTTTATGCCTCTCAATACCAATCACCTTCACCTTGTATTAATACTTAACAGGAAACAGGAAAAAAAAGGGCAGTTCAGCTTCTAGTTCCACCACCAGCTGTGTCTATTTATCAGTGCTTCCAAATGAATCAACTAGATGCATAGATGCAGTGATCTAAAAGTGTCTTTTTCCTCCTATTGTAAATCCCCAGACTGGCACAGGTTTCTTAATTATGCCACTCATCAGCAGTGAATAAGCATGACACCAGTCTGATACCCAAGCAAACTCCATTAGCTTTGGCCTTGCAGCTTTCTACAGCACATAAAATGTTAGGGGTCTTCCCAGCTTATAATTTTTTTGTATAATTTGGGTACAAAGTACCACGTAAATAATCTGCTGTTGTCAAAATTGTTTGTATGGTTACATTTGGATGTCTCTAATAATCTTTTCTCCAAAATTACTGCTTGAAAGCAAGGGACCTGACTAAACAGGTCTATCAAGATTTTCTATAATCAGCTGAATGGAAAACTGAAAAAATCCTTTATTTGGAGGCAGAGAGCTGTATTGCAGTGTAATGTCCCTGTGCAAAACTGTATTGTTAAGTCCAGACTAGGTCTGAGCCTGATCCTGCTCCAAGACACTACACATTGTTTAGTACTTCTCCACAGCACAGAGTTTTACTGGTGGTTTGGAGAAGGACAAATGATTAATGCTGGAGCTGTGGTAAGGAATAAACAGATCTTACTCATACATTATGGGATTGTTGATGTGTGTACTAATTCTGGGAAAAACAGCTAGGAGGATAAACACGGTATCGAATGTAGACTTGCCTCTTGATCCTAAGACCACTATCACTGGACATCTTAATTCTCTTGTAAACATTAAGGACACATGGTACTCCTAAGGCAGAAGAATGTCCTTAAAAGGGCAAGAAAAGGTCTGGACCCATGCCAAAATGGGGTAAGACTGCACAGGGGCTCCTTTGCACTCCCTGCACTCTTTTTTGGAGCTCCACCAGGCACAAAGATCTGGCTAGATGGATAAAGTCACAGAGCTACCTTCCACCGCATACTCAAAGGCAGTCCAGCTCACAGCACATACTGCTGTGCCAACCACTGCTGTCCTGACATCACTGCGGAAAGGACAACGAGTAAGTGACTGCTGAGGCCACTCACCAAAGGCTGCGCTGTTAAGACATGTCTGAACACCCCTTAGAGCTGAGACCTCTAAGGTTTTGCGGATTCTCTGCCTGCCATGACAATGACCCTGGCTGCTACGCTCAGCTGATGGCCTTCCCTTTGGGGATGATAAAGCAGAACAGGGCCATAGTGCAAGCTGCATCACTATGAGAATGATCTTCCTTGCAGAAAAAAATGGAAAGCATGTGTGGAGTAAAAGTAAATTTAAGTGGAAAATAAATTCTTCCGGGGGGGGGGGGGGGGGGGGGGGGGGGGGCGAAAGAAGGGAAAAAAAAAGAAGGAAAAAAAGAAGAAAAAAAAGAAAAAAAAAAAAAAGGAAAACTGGCTAAAGACGGGGTGAGCTACTTTGTTCTGTGCTCCTGGAGGGATTTTGACAATCCCTGAAATGTTAGAGGTGTGGGGAGGAACAAGAATCATGAAATCTTTTCTTGGCTTGTAACTGTGAGTCTTGTCCTAGTTTTGATCATATTGTTTATCTGATTCTAAGAAAGAGGATCTTGCTGCTTATATATAATGTCCTGCTAGTTTTACAGTGTTCCATCCTCTGCAGTCCTCCCACATGCTCATCCTTGTAAACTGTGATCAGTTCTTCATTTTTCTTCTAAAGTAAGCAAATCTTCCTTATCAATTAAAAATTCAAGGGATAAAAAGTCAACCAGCAGCCTCCAAAATGCTACTCTTGCTCAGTTCCAATTTATGCCTTCCTCTTCCAGGACATGTTTGGGAGCATGCAGAGCAGGCAGAAAGCATCAGAGGTCTCCAATCGTTAACAAACTTACTGCCATTCCCTGTGAATTTTGAGACCATCCAATAATGTGCTGTCTCACCCCCCTCCCACGTCTACTCTCTTCCATCCCATGCCTTCTATCTTTGTCACTTGATCATTAAAAGTTGCTTTTCAAGGGGATCATTAAGTGAGATGGCATTGTTTCTACTTGGAACAATTTAATTCCAGAGAAATTGATGAGTGCCGAGGCAGGTCTGTTATGGTCTAACCTTGTTGTCAAAATCGTATTCTTCCCTTTTTCACCTCCTGTGGTCTGGAAAAGGAGGAGCTTTTAGGGACATTATTCTTGCTGATAACACAATCACTGGTTCTGCTTTGTTGGGTCCAAGAAACTGAACTTTACCATATCCAGTTTTTCAGTGGTAAGTTCTTGTTCCACATTTCAGAACTGTTTTTAATAACCTAGAGACTAAATAGTGAATGATATTTTAGTTATGAAGATAAAGTATCCCTTCTCATCTTGAAGTTCATGTTACTCCGAGAGGAAGCAAAAGTCTTGGCCATTATCAAGCCGGTATTGTAATCTGTATCTCTCTTGAAGAGAGTCTGTGAATAGTTCCAGTTCAGAAAAAAGAAAAAAGAGAAAAAAACCTGCAACATTTTATAGAGGATAATGTAGAATATTAAGTTTTTATTAATAGATTACCATCAACTAATTTATGAATGCACATGGAATGAAATGAACTAAGAAACTCAGTGCAAGATACTTTAATCATTCTCGAACACAGATCAACTGAGACATCTAATAACAGAAAGCATTGTGTGAGGCCACAGCCAAGGGTCCATTTATTTGATACTACCTTTTAAAACATTACTCAAAAGAGAAACAATGAATAAAAATGTACGTCTTGAATGAAAGCAATAATAAACTAGGCAGCTGCAGATAACCTGCAATGCTCCCCACTCAAAATAAGGCACTCACTATTATCTTTCAGTAGAGTCCTATAGGTGAAAGGGCACAAAGTTTTTCACATAGAGGACTTATTCCCAAAGGGCCTCAGCTGGTTTCTGTGAACTTCTATGGAACTTTGTCTGAAATAAGAGCAGACCTGGAATATCTACATCTACTCGGGACAAAACTTAAACCTTTTTTTTTCAGTGTGTTACGAGAAACACACGTGGTCATGGTTAGACTTCAGAAGTATGGGGAGTCTTCTCGTTATTTTTCAAGTTTTGCTTGGTATTGTCCGTGTTGCACATGAGGAAGTGCACAGCTGAATTCCTAATAACATCTTCAGACAAAGAAATCTTAAGGCTGTCAATTTAAATTACTGTAGTAACGCAAACCACATAAGTTACTTTCTAGTATTGAATAACATGCGCTTGAAGGAGCAAAGGTCATACTTAGAACAAGATGACATGTTGTCATTATGGGCAATCTTTATTTTCATAAACTTTTCATCTTCAGCTGTGGGGCTGAACGTTTTTCTTACTCCATCATTTTTCAGCCTCTGTACAGATAGATGAAACCAAGTATTTCTATGAAAACAAACTAATTATTGCTAAACAGTCAAGAATGTTGTTAATTATGTGACTTAAACAAATCACGCCGTTTGTGAAACATTAAGGTCTATTATAAGATGATAATGATAACTACGAGGATTATAACTGCCTTTATGAAAAGACCGTTAGGATAAATGTTCTGGAAATGATACAGTTTCTCTTCTATGGTTTTACACAGAACTTTTCAACTCCGTCTCTGAGTTCATAAGCATTAAATACACACACAGCTTGGAGCACTTCACAAAACAGAATAAATACATCTCCTCATTTGAATCAATAAAGCTACTTCAGTTAACAAAGACTTCATTCTTGTTGGAGCAATCAAAATTTATATAATGTTTGCTTTGATTACTGTACTGGGATATCTTTTCCCCGTACGTTTGAGCTCTAATTGCCCTGCCACCAAGAGGCCAGCAGAAAAAAGACTGAAAACAGACAGCCAGCCTTCCTGTTACAGGCAACTGCAACAGATTTCCTCCTACTGTCACACACTGCTCAGAAATTTGAAGGTTTGCCTATGACAGCTTCTTTCTGCTAGGTAAAAAAGATAATCCAGCTACATGTTGGCAGGAGTAAATGAATTCTAGAAAGGTGCAGTAGAGCAGCTAGTAGGGAGAGTTGCATTTCGAACGCAGCGTACAAGAGTAGTTTGTCAAGTTTCAAAATGAAAAAGGAAAAAAAAACCCAAACAAAGTGAGGCTGTTTGTTCTTGTTGTAGCTGGGTTTCCTCACAGAGTAGATATAAATGGGAAAGCTGGGGCCATTGCCATATACTCAGACTCCCATAGTTTGCTTAATGTGATCCATTTTCACAAAATAGCTTATGCACAAAACTGCAAATACATTGAACTATAAAAACAATCCGTAACAATTAAAAACATGTCATTTTTGGTTTAGAAGACAAATGAATGTTTTACAGTTCTGTGTGTAAGTTCGCTCTTATTGTAGAGCACCAAAATACTGTGTTAGCAATCAAGTTTCTCGGAAAATGTGTTTCTTCATAGGACCTGCATCTTCCTAAAAACGTCTTTTGCCAGAAAGTTTCCTTATTCTTCCTCCGCATTTCTTTCTGCGTGCTATCAGTTTCCTCCTTTAAGAAGTGGTTTAATAAATACTGCAACTGTGATTCTTTCTAATGTCGCTTTACGCAAAGCGGATCAGGCAAGAGAATCCATAAAATAACGAGCGGAGTTAAGAGCAACCCAGCACACACCCCTATAGGGAGAGTTTGAAACACAGCTCCCCAAAGCGGTGGTGCCTTTATCTCCCGTTGCCTGAGGCAGGGAGGAAACACGAAGGCAGAGGTGGGCAGCGTGGTAGTACCGGGACATCGGAGAGAGGATTCCTGTGACACCAGTAAAGAAACGTGGCCCGTTCCCGGGCCGCTCCCGACTCCTCCTCTGCCGGCGGGAGCGGTGGCGGCGGCGGAGCCGGGGCGGGAGCCGCCGTGTCACACCGCCCCCTGCTGGCCGCCGCCGCCGCCGCCACCGCTCGGCGGCCCCCGCCACCGGCCGGCCCGGCTGCCCTCCGGCGGGGCCGGGGGAACGCTCGCCGCCCGCCCCGGCGAACACACGCACACACAGAGACCCGCAGCGGGCCTCACCGTCCGTCCTTCTGCGGTGAGTTGGCAGGCAGGGGCCAGTTTCTTTGTAGGCGGGGAAACGTGTCGGTATCGTGTCACGCAACGGGAATAAGGCAAATAGTTTGAGTATCGAGCGTCAAGCGCTCGTGTTGAATTGTGCCTGAATGAGCTGCAGCCCGGGAGCTGTTCAGAGAAAATATTCACCAAACAAACGTGAAGAGCGAATAAATAAATAAGAAATCTGTGATCTGTTTACTGATAATTCACATGAGTCCCCAGCTCCAGCAGCACCCTCTTGCACAAGTCACGACAGGATGTGATGCACGGTAGGATACAAGAGGATGTTATGCACAGTGTCCAGCATGAACACAGGGAGAGAATTTGGCCCTACCTTTAGTATAATTACTTGAAATCGTTCTTTAGTTCAAGAATGTCCTTCCTCTTCAGGTGTTATGAAGAGCCAAACTGTTAGAAAGAACAGCGAGGACAACAAAGAAGTTGTTCATTGCCATAAATCCGTTAAACAAACGGGAGCTGTGCACCTGAAGAGGCATCAGGTGCGGGACATCATATGGCCTCCCAGGTGATTCAGCACAGTTCCGGGGTGACGGCTGTTATGAGGTGAAACACTGTTTAAACTGTTTCTGGGGGTAGTAACATGTATGCTGACCCATGGTCTTGCTAACGTAATGTGGAGACTGAAAATTTAGCACACTAGTATAGT
Source organism: Aquila chrysaetos chrysaetos (assembly GCF_900496995.4). Classification (NCBI taxonomy): domain Eukaryota; kingdom Metazoa; phylum Chordata; class Aves; order Accipitriformes; family Accipitridae; genus Aquila; species Aquila chrysaetos. The sequence goes on along the minus strand of NC_044004.1, from coordinate 54,287,258 downwards.
GCATGAGTATGGATGAACTCAGGAAGATTTGACTCCACAAATAAGCTAACAAAGTAGTGATTTTGGAAGCTGAAACGCAATCAGCTGTTTTATTAGATTTCGCTAGATATGAAAGAAATTTTCCTCGGACCACAATTCTACCACAAACAGTCATTCTCAGCGTGAAAAAAAACGCTCAGAAGTTTTTACTGGGAATGAGGTTGAGTTGCTCTTGAAATGTAAGATATCAGAAGGGTAGTTTCATTTGCTGATCCACACTATCACACAAGGCAACTGCAGAGGAAGTAATTGCCTATCTAAACTGCGAGAGAAAACTGCAGTACTTGATAGCTTGCGGTATGTATGTCAGTGAAGTGAGAGGCTTGTCACACACCTGCTTTTTGGATTGCATTGTGCTGGGCTCTGCCATAAAATAAAAGCAGCGTGGCAGAGCCTGGGGGAATGGCACAGCCAAAAGCAGGTGTGTGATATACCTTTCATGGCATGCATGCCACGTGCTACCCAGCATTGCAAACAGGCAGCAGAGAAGCTTGCAAAACATAGCCCTTGCTCAAATACCCCACGCTGCTTTAGGTGTATCTCAGTAGCTGAGAGCATCTTGACTATCAAACATAATCACCTGATGTGGAGCCTGAATTTGCATCCCTTATTGATGTTTGTGGAGCAAATGAGTCCTCAGGCCGGTTGCCCAGAGGTGACAGTATCCGCCTAGGAACGCAGCGCTCAGTGCAGGGACGGGTTTCCGAATCTTACTCGTAATTATCAATGCACAGGAGGGATTCCTCTCCTTGTTCAAACCAGCATTGCTCAAGTCCTGCGTAACACAGGGGACCTTAGTACCGCTGCTCCAAAATCATTAATCAAATTTTGCAACTCTTTGCAGTGGGGATCAGGGCTCTGGGGATCAGGGCTCTTTGTTTTAATACAGTGCCTGCTGCAATGTGGTCCTGAGCTGTGCCACTGTAACAAAAGAAAATATAAATTTCCCTTGAGTTCTGTAATTAGATTAAGGTTTGTATAAATCGTTACGAATGTAGAGGATCCTGAGAAAACAACTAGAGCAAAACCTGGTACCTCTACTACCATTCACAATATTAATTATGAAAGCTGATAGGACTTTTCAAATCCAATATGCCTTCTAATTGATTGGTTTGCAACTCCAGATGCTTGGGCAATAAAATACACCGAAGTCAAATTCACCAGCTCTGTGCTTTCAAAAACTGCTTGTCAAGAGCTTGAAATTCCTGAGTTGACAGCAGGGGTGAAAAACTTCAAGTATTGATTTAGAACCTAACTCTCGTTTAAAAAGCTCTTTTGGAAAAACAAACAAACAAACCAACCCTTAAGTACACAAGTTACACAGAAAGCTTTAAAATGTTACCCTAGATTTTATAGTCACTCACTGTGGGTATCTGATTTGGAGTTGCAATTTCTTGAACTTACCTGAAAAACTAGCTAAGGCAACACCTGTTAGGCTGCTAAATCCACTTTCCAATGCAAACTGTTTGACACCTGATATTCTTGTCAAAGTATGAAAATTGGAGATTAATATTTGCTTCAGTTGCATTTATGAAGGTTATGCAGTGATTTTTAAGAACATTAAAGGTGCCAGAAAGATAAACTTACACTACATGTACTTTTAAGTCACTAACTTTTCAAACAGCTGCGAGAAAACCCTCCCCAGCCAGGTTCTATCAGGGAAAAAAAACACTTTTGGAATAAATCCAGGCAATTTGCACTTTCTAATCCCAAATCCCTGAATTATCTCAGTCCTTTAACTCCTGTGTCAAATCTGAAATTTATTAAGCTGGGCTAATAATTCTGCTTATCTCATAGGGAGAGAGGTAAAGAGCCCTTGGGACAGACTGGCTCCTGAATAGGCAAAATCCAGTGCAGTGGCATTAGGGATGGCCCAGGCACAAGTGCTGTTTGTCAGTGCGTGGAGGGCCTCTGAGGAAGCTCCGTGATGCAGGCACATGGAGCATCCTTGGATGCCCTTTGTTGAGCATAATGCAGCATAGAAGGATTTGAAAGCACGTTTTCTGGAGCAGACCCCTATTTAGCTATTCGTTGCTGTTGCTTGAACCATCTTCTCCAGGTCGAGGTGTATCTACTTCCAGTAGAAAAGTGATTACTGAACACCTCAGGCTGCAGTACCCTTGTTTCTCTGTTGGCCACCACACCTTGGGTACTGGAGAAAGACTTGCTTTCTCCCCAAGCTGAGAGCTGGTGGTCCCCGTGCCATCACTTCCATCACAGCTGTGAAGCAGCAATGCTCCCCTGTGCACCTACTCCGGGGCAGAGAGGCTGACAGGTTTGCAGCCACCAGGGATCCCTGGGCAGGGCTGCAGGGACATCGTCTTGAAATTGGGATGGACCTATTTAATGAGGTCACTGAGCTACTAACTAGAAACTAAGCCTGGAACTATAGGTATTACTCCTGGGAAGCCCCAAAACATCAAAAATAAATTAACTCCATTTAATGGAGAAGCAAGCCCTCCCTCCCCTGTCCCTCGTGGCTGTAGATGTGCCCGTCAGCTGGTGCTGCAACGAATACATCTTCCACGTGTGACATCCTTCAGGGGTCTGTTTTCTTGCCCCTGCAAAGTTTCCCCTAACACAAGGGAAACAGTAAATACCCAACAAATGAGAGATGCTCCCAACTTACAGAGTTATGGCAAAATTGGCAAACAAACATCACACGTGGGGAGCTGCTCTGTTGACTACCAACCTGAGACATAAGGCTAGGGAGCATGAGGTCAGGAATTGGTGTGGGGAGCACGTGCAATCAAAAAAGCTCTTGTTCAGGAGCCACATTCTCCTTTGAACGTGGCTACAAGTTGAGAGTTTCCTTTCCACCACTTACACAACCTCACGGGTTATGGTGGAGCCTTAATGTTTTCTGAACTATGCCATCATGTTTGAAGCAGATGGGACTCGCCCCCTTAAAAGATGTAGTACAGCCAGGAGATGGAGAGCTGGAGTGCTCTAGTTGGAGAGGACCGCTTAGTGTTGCTGGGTAAATCAGCCTGTTGGGCTTGTAACGTGCCCTTGCTGGGGCACCTTCCAGGCGTACCCAGGTGCGCTGCCCAGAACAAAATCTGCCCCTTTTTCTTGCTCTGTGCCTGTACAAAAAAAGGAACGTTGCTTTCCTCTCGCACTGCAGCTTTGTGTCAGCTGCTGTGGAGGAGAAAAAAAAACCTGTCCCCCCCCCAAACCCAGAGATGGGAACAGTCTGGGTAATTCCCTGGGAAGGGCATTAAAATCAGGGGGCAGGTGGGACGGAGACTGGGGGCAGGCGGCTCCTGTGGCCCCTGGGAAATCCTCCTGCAGCATCAGCAAGGCTCTTACTGTTTTCCTGCCAGGGGCAGAAGGCAAAGCCAGCGTGTCTGGGAAGATCCCGGCTGCACCTCGGAGGAAAATAGTGCTCCTTGCCTCGCACACAGCCCTGCTTGGGGGAGATTCTAGGCTGGAGAAGGCGATGCTCCCTGGAGTACCATGGTGTGGGGAGAGCTGTGGGGCCGCAGTCCCCTGACATTGGCAAACCTGGCATGCGAGTAGCTGAGTCTGGTCATGGCTGGGGACAGCCTGCCTGGGATCTGCAAAGGGAAAGGCAACTTAAAAAAAAAAAAAAAGATAAAAGAAAAACCCCCAAACAAACCAAAACAAGCCCTAGAAAGCAACAGTAAAACCCAAGCGAGCCCTGGTTGAGCAGCGAACCCGAGATGTGGGCACTGCCATCCCACCGGGTGAGATTTGGTGGGTGTGTGGTGAAGGCAGAGGCAAGGGGAGAGCTTTTTGGGGGTGTAAGAAGGGTGGGAGGGTAAGGTCTGGCAGGGAGCAACCCCAGCCTTAAGAAAGAGACCCTGGGGGGCAAATGGGGAGCTATTCCCCAGGGACGGGGGGCTCCTCAACATCCCTCCTAGTGCCGCCTCTCCCCCTGCCCCCCACCCTGCTGCTTGTGGGAGCAGAGGGGTGCCCCCTGGCCGGCATGGGGCTTCCCCCCCGCCCCCGCATTTGGGGGCTCCCTAAGGACGGCCCCGGCCTCCCCGAGCCCTGCAGCTGTGGGGGGTGTGAGCTCCCCGGGGACGGCGTGGGCACGGGAGAGCCACGGGCTTAGTGGGGTCCGGCCAGCGCAGCCCCGGCTCCCGGGGCTTCTCCCGGCTGCACGGCCCGGGTGGGCTGGGGAGGGGGGGCGGTGTGAGCGAGCGCGCGTGTGTTTGTGTGTGTGTGTTTGTGCGTGTGCACGCGTGCACACGTGTGCACTAGCATCTGCGTGCGAGTGTGCCCGCGGGTGTGCGCGCAGGGGGCGCGGGCGGGGGAGGCGAAAGGGGGCCGGTTCTGCAGCGGGTGGCTCCCAGCCTCCCCCGCCCCCTTCCCTCTGGGTCTGCTCCTCGCTCCGGCTCGCATTTTATCGCAGGCGGCCGGCGCAGCCCCCTCTCCCCAGCCCCGGCCCCGGCCCCGGCCCCGGCCCCCGCCCACCCCCGGGGTGGAGGCAGCCGCGCCGAGCCGCCCGCGGGAAGAAGGCAGCCCTCCGCCGGGCTCCGCGCCGCTCCGCGCCCCTCCGCGGGGCCATGCAGCGCCCCTGCCCCCCCCGCTACGAGCGGTGCCCCCAGCCCCGCCGCCCCCCGCGCAGCCTGAGCGCCTCGCGGGGGCTCCGCGCCGCTCCGCGCCCCTCCGCGTCCCTCCGCGCCCGGCGGCGGGACGGGGCCGGCGGAGGCAGAGGCGGCACAGAAAAGCTCCGCGGCTCTGCGCGACACCCCCGCCCCCCTGCCCCGGCCATGGGGAAGGGGCTGGAGGGGACGGCGGCCCGCTGCGGGCTGGGACTGGGATACCTGCTGCAGACCGTGGTGCTCCCCGCCCTGGCCGTCCTGGGGGCCAGCCGCCCCGGCTCCGCGGCGCAAGGTAAGGCGGGGGATGCATGGAAGGATGGAGAGGGGCCGGGGCGTCCTCCGGGTGCGGGCTGAGAAGGCGAATTGATGCCGTGATTTTTTTTTTTTTTTTTCTTTTTCGCCTGTGCGTGTATGTGCAAGCAGCGCATTCCCCCGCACGTACGGCCCCCGCCGGGGTCGGGCGGGTGGGGGTCCGGTCGCCCCCGCCGGGTCGGGTCTGTCGTCGCTGAGCCCAGCCGGGACAGGCGTTTCCCCGCGCTCCGTCCTCAAGCGCGGGGGCACCGAGGCCGGAGGGGGGGCTCTGGGCTGAAGGAGCCCCGCCGGCAGCGCTCGGGGGCGGGGGAGCGGCGGCGGTGCGCCCCGGAGGGCTGGCAAGGTGCGTGGGAAAGGCAGGTGCGCGGCGGGCGTCCCTCTGCCGCGGCACAGCCGTGCCCCGGGGCTCTGCCGGCGACGGTCATTCGTGAGCCCCCCATCGCAATCCCCCGCCACCCTCCTTCGTCGTGCCCAAACCGCGATATACCCGAAGGGAGTTACCGCGTTTCTGTGTTCCTGCTTTTTTTTTTTTTTTTCGCTTTTTTTGTTTTCTTCCCTCTCTTGTCGGGGGTTTTGGAGTACATCTAGATCTGTTTTCCCCGTCGCCCGTGTGTAAATTCCCCTTTCCAAGTGAAAATGTCTTGCTTCTCAGTGCGTGTTTAGCGATGTCTTGAGAGCATCACAAAGAGCCCTGGCTCACTGTGTCACCCACCCGGCAGACAGCCACAGCAGGAGGCTTTTTCTCCTGCGAGCTGATGCTGGATAAACTTTCTCGGTGCTTTTCTTCTCTCTTCCCAGGAGTTAGACCTTAAGTGGAAATGCGTGGCTTTTGCTGGGAAATACTTTTCTACAACCTCCTCATCACTGGAGAGAGAGGGGTTGCTGCTGCATGTGGGCAGAGCTGCGCATAGCAAGGATGTGCGGTTCATTAAAGCACTTGGAAATCCTGGTTATATGGTTAACAAGAGAAAAGGAATTTTAGAAGCCGTTTCGTTTTGGGGTTTGTCTTTTTTTTTTTTTTTTTTTTCATGTATGCCACCAAGAAATAGTAATACACACCAAAGCTTTGATTCGGAGTTGTTAGCATAATGCAAGTGGAAGAATGCTTGGTTTTCCCCCCATCATCTCTGTGGAGGGGCACTTGAGACGACTGCACAGATCTGACCCCGTGCTCTCACCCAGCCATTACAAAGTGCACTCCTCTACGGCCTCTAGGAGAGCAGTGCTGGTTGCTCTGACTCCCGGTGCCCCGGGCAGGCTTTTGGGAGCCGTAGGCTTGCTGCCGGTGGGCTGGATGCACTGTACATCATGTCTGTACATGTAACGGTGCTAATCCGTTTCCCGCTGATACTTGCTCCATCCTCAGAGTCACGTTCCCTCGCCCATACCGGGCGTTTATCTCACAGGAAGATCAGAAATCTGGTCATGAAAAGGGGGTAGCAGAGAACGAGAGTACGAAAATGCCTTATGCATTGTGTCGCATTTCTTCGGTGTCTTACGTGTCTTTTCCTTTCACTGGTTGGTTTCATGTTCGAGATAAGACAGGTTTGCTGTTATGTATTTGAAGGTTTTAGTAGTACCATGTCCACGTAGACCTAGATGTCAGTGGGTATATATCAGTCTGTGTAGATGGGGGGCTGTTGAAGAGGAAAGATGCTCTCAGATAGTTGGACCTGGAGCAGAAAGGAGCCTGCCCGCTCTGCTGGCAGGACACGGCTAGTTCGCATGACAGATGGCCTGAGTGGGGAAGAGAGGACCCCCTGCGTTCGGCTGTTCCAGAGCGCGCATCTCAGTGCCACAGGGCATACCTCACGCTTTCAGATGGTCGCTCCTTTCCACGCGTACCCTCTGTAACGCAACGCTGTGCGACAGAAATGCCACGAGGGGAGAGGAGCTAGGGCCCCTGAGCCTACGCTGTGAAGGGCGGCACGCGTGTGCGACCTCTCACAGGACGCAGGTGTGCTCACATACGCAGAAGGGGTCGGAGAGCTCTTCAGCGATGCTTCCCGTCGTGCGGTGTGTGATAAACTTTCACAACAGAGTGGAAAATCCAGGGAATGTGGCTGGGATATAGTCATTCGTCTTGGATTTGTTTTTCCATGTATGCTTTTATTTTTATTTCCCGTTTGCTAGGACCAGGCACAGAATTCGGGTGCAGACCTGGTTTTGGCATCTTTCCCAGAGCTGAGGGATTTTCTGATTGGTGTTTGTCATGGGGATCTTCATGTGTGTGTATGTGGTGCTTCAGTGAGGCAATGAATCAACAGTTTAACTATGCCCTCTTCAGGAAGTTTTCTCATCATATAGCACCGGGCAAAGTTTTCCCTCTGTTTTATTTATACATTACCAAAAATGCGTGAATACTGAAATGATTTTTACCCAACCTCCTTTTCCAAAGTCATCCTCCATTCAGTCTGTCTCCTTTGAAATGGAAACACCCCTCTAGTCTTTTCGGCTGCATTCCTTTGACAGCAATAGAAATAGGACACACGGGAGTTACACTCCAAACTGGTCTTAGTCTTTGATTTTCAGTGGGTCTGGAGCCAGATGACTTGGTTTTAATTGTGCAAAAAAATTCAATCTTCTTTTGTGATACCTTGAAAAGGAGAAAAAAATTGATGTGGTGTCTTCATACAGCAAACACATAGTTACGACTGAGAAAGGTGAAGAGGGGAAGGGAAAGAGGGCGTGTACATTTTTTCCAGTACTTGCTGCTAGTATTGTTTCTTGTTTTGCCTTTCTTCCCCATTCCCCAACCATCTTTATCTTTTGAAGCAGGCTAAGGAGGCCGTGAGCATTGCTGGGGCTTCTGCTTTCATGCCTTCCTTTTCCATTGCCTCGTGGAAAATAAATTTATTAACTGAGTAGTTGTTGGACCAACCCCCACACTCCCTGGCAGAGAGATTCATATCACTGCATCTCAGCATCCTCCTCTGAGCTTCTCAGCAGAGCTAAATACACTTTTTGTTTTATTAGCATTTCTTATCTTCTTATCTGAAGCTGTCTAAGTATTTTTCCGCTGTTATCAGGAGAGAACAGGAAATGGCCACAATGATGGAGACAGCCCGTAATTCTCAAAGTGGGGTGAATGGGGCCAGAGCGATTATCAAGCCACAATCAACTCTGATCTGGCATTCGCTGCATTCATTTTACCTCTGTAATAAGCTACATCAGAATGAGAATTCAAATGTCCCAAACTGTGAAAGAAAGAGCAACCAACCCTGGACCCAAGCACCTACCCCTGCCTGGCATTTCACTGCCGTCCCCCATAAGAGCAAGTTTTCCTTCAGCTCTTCAATCAGCAGAGATTGGGTTTCAGCTGTTGCACTTCCCTACTTCCCGCCCCACCCCATTTTTGGGGCATTAAAAGTGTTTGAAGAACTTAGCCTGTGGCCCCCACCTTTTTGGGGTGTAGGTGGGACGAAAGGGAAGGTCAAGCTATCTATCTGTAGCCACAAGCATGGTTCAGACAGCTTTATGGGCTAATAACGATGGCATAAGAGGTGGATAGAAAAGCTAAAGGGTCTACGTATTAATGAGTTTTTGTTTCAGTTGTTCCTTTACAACAAAAGAGTGCTTTTTTTTTATGCTTAACCCCTCAAGCCTAATTAAATCAAAGTGATAATTTAAAAAGAAAACTGTAAAAGAGCCATATGCACAGATACTTGTCTTGCCCCAGCATAGTCCATAGTAGCAACAGCAGCAGTTTGAAAATGCTTGGTGCGGAAAAAGTGAAATATAACATGTGAATGTACTAACCTTTTGGGGATGCACTTCTTAATTAAATACCTAAACAAATCTTGTTGAAAAAAGGGGGGAAAAGGACTTAATTATCTTGATGCATCAGTGGACCATGTGGGTTTAATAGTATTTGTATTAGTAAAGTGAAGGCCAAGCAGTATTCTGTTGTGAATGGATAAGCCCCTTTGGAACATTAAAATTGTTTTAAAGCGATGTGCTCTGCGAATTTCAATGATGTTGATGAGTTTGGGCTGGATGTGGTAGCCCGTACTGGCCCTGAGTAGCATTTTAGTACTGCAGTAGGCTTCACTGAAAGCAAAGCAGCCACCGGGTTTCCTTTGCTGACTGAGGTGCAATTTAAGCAGGATTAAAATGAAGTGGACGGATCTGTCTGCGGAAGAGGGATTCCTCCCTGGGAACATGGGAGCCAGAATCTGGGCTCCTCTTCCTCTGGCTCCAGTCTCTAGCAGCTGGTTGCAACAGTTATGAAAAAAAAGTATATACATCAAATACAGCCCCCTTCTGATGGCTTTTCAGTATTACTGAAAAGTGTCATTTATTCCTCTGCACAGTAAGAATGCCTGAGTGTATCTAAACATTTCCACAATTGTTGTGCATACTTACGCTTAATCATTATACGTGGATCATTCACCACACAACTTTTTTTTTCTTTTATTTTTTTCTTTAGTAATGGTCTCCAACCCTGATTATTCACTATATTTTGGGACTAGCTTTGTGTGTGACATCCAAAGTCAGAAACAGGAGACAGCATTAACCATATTAAAAAGATTTTCCTAATTTAATTTTCCAAATACAGTATGTCTGAAAACAGGAATACAGCTCTGTGCCAAGGCCAGGCAAATCAGTTCCATAGCTGGTCTGCACAGCAAGAGAGGAGAAAATGTGGATTATATTTATTAGACATTTTCAAGTAAATATCTTGATTTTTGTGCAAGTTGAAGAGTGGTGTTTTGAGGCACAGTCTGTCCAGTTCAGTTGAATAGGATGCAAAGCAACATCAGTTCTCGTGGAAGGTGAGAAGAGCCCAGACTGACTAGGACAGCAACTGAGTATTTCCATACAGTAAATGACCAGAGTTTTGTGTATATGTAAAATACTAAGGAACGCTGTACTTTGAAAAGTGAAGCTACATTTATTTCATGCTACCAGCTAAGTAATCTTGTTTGGAGTAACCCGTTCTATCGTGTGTGGCTATGTTTGTTGCTTTCTGGTGTCTTTCTGGATTTTAAATCATTGGACTTCTGAGGAATCAGTTCTGGCTACTTTTTCTGGAGAAAGGCAGAAAAGTTGCTTTTGCGTCCTGTCAGAAAAATATATTTTAATTGCTGTTGCAAAGGGGAATTCCTAAGTAAATTTGCATTGCTCATAGTGAACAGTTTGCTCCGATTTAGTCAAAGAGGATTTGACTCAATGTGAGTCTCAAACGTTAAGATCATTGGTTTGTCATTGAAAACACGTCACTGGAGGCTATCTTTGAAATAAAAGTTAATTTAATCGTGGGTGTTCTGCCTGTGCAATATGTTTCGTATAACTATCTATATGTCACTATAGGAAAAACTGGCGTTCCTTTTCCCATTCCCTCTTTCCTCCCTTTTGAGTGGGGAGAGAGTTGTGCTAGTTTGTGAAGTGCACATCTTGTTAGCCACCCAGTGGAGGTATTCAAGTTTAGCAGGCAGCGATCTTGGCATCGGTGCCAATAAAGCAGTAATTACATCGCCTGTCATTTTCATTAGCCATCTTTGCTTTCACGTTCGACTTGGAGGTATAAAACAGCACGAGCTTTTAGAGCGCAAGTCAAGGATTAAAAGCGAGGAGTACAAGACGAGCAGCGGTTTTCCAGCTGGCTACAGCCTCCGTCAACACAGCGGCAGAATAATGTTGTGCAGAGGCACAGTTCAGTGCTAACTGCTTCCAAGGACTGAAGGGATGGTGGTGTTTTAAGTGATTTATTGCGTGTGCTCGGTAGAGTCCAGTCTTGGGAGCAGGCGCCCCTGGAGCTTTCCATCATAACATTATCCAAGAGGTGATCTGAAGGAAATGGTATTAAGTCTTCTGGGAGACAAATTGTATCCAAAGAAAGACTTAATTTGCATCATTTGTAAGCAAGCGTTTGAAATTATGCGAAAAGGGAAATGGTTATAAAGAAGCTTACGTCGAACAAATAGGAACAACAAAATTCCCTTTAATTTTGCATGTACTTTGTTTCCATGTGTTTAATGTAATGGGGTCATCTGCAGATACTCTGACCCCAAACTCCAGCATTGTGATGGGGAGAGAATTTATTTAGTATTGTCATTGGTTTTGTGATAGGTCTGCTTAAACATTTTGCAGAGCATCAGCTGTGGTTTTTGTATTTAGATTTGTCTTTCTCAGGTAAAGATGTAGCATAAAATCTCAGGTAGCATAAAGCTGACTGTAAGCTGTGGGCCTGCATGCTAGCCGGAGAAGGTAAAAGAAAGTGTCCTGGTTTTGGCTGGGGTAGGGTTAATTTTCTTTCTAGCAGCTGGTACAGTGTTATGTTTTGGGTTCAGTATGAGCAGAATGTTGATAACACACTGATGTTTTCAGTTGTTGCTAAGTAGTGTTTAGACTAAGTCAAGGATTTTTCAGCTTCTCGTGCCCAGCCAGCAAGAAGGCTGGAGGGGCACAAGAAGTTGGGAGGGGATACAGCCAGGGCAGCTGACCCAAACTGGCCAAAGGGGTATTCCATACCATGGGACGTCATGTCCAGTATATAAACTGAGGGGAGTTGGCCTGGGGGGATCACTGCTGGGGAGCTAACTGGGCATCAGTCAGCGAGTGGTGAGCAATTGCATTGTGCATCACTTGTTTTGTATATTCCAATTCTTTTATTATTATTATTATTATTATTATTATTGTCATTTTATTATTGTTATCTCTATCATTATTAGTTTCCTCCTTTCTGTTCTATTAAACTGTTCTTATTTCAACCCACGAGTTTTACCTTTTTCCTTCCGATTCTCTCCCTCATCTCACTGGGGGGGGTGGGGAGGGAGTGAGTGGCTGTGTGGTGCTTAGTTGCTGGCTGGGGTTAAACCACAGCGGAAAGCCCCAAACTGTAGTTGTGTTCCAGTCGCTTTCCTCGAGGCTGGCTCTGCTCGTACAAACAGCACGCACAAGTAAGGCACAGCGAGTCAGAGTAGCGGGCAAGAGCTGCCGGAGGTTTTCCCAGCTTTCAGTAACCTCAGAGATGCTTGTATACAGCTTTTCCCCTAGGTAGTCATCACTAGAACAGCTTCCTGTTTGCTTTTATAACTCCATCCCGAATCAAACGTACGTTAAGCAGGAAACGTGGGATTTCCTTCTAATTCATCAAACTCTGGGATTTGGGGAGTCCCTTTATAGCCTGGCACATTATTATCTAAAAGTTTGGGCTGAGGAAGAAAAGCTTCATGCAAAAGTAGTTTCACTTAAAAATATCCTTTTTATCAACATGGAAAATTTTGGGGGAAACAAAACAAAACAAGAGTCCTTTTTGTTTATTTGCTGGGGGAGGTTGAAAAAAAACAAGAAACCTTAATCAAAACCAGAAAAGATTGAGTTATTTTAGTGAAAAGGTCAATAAAGCCCCAAATATTTACCTCACTGGCCAAACTCTTTCTACTTATGGTCTCTGAAAATCTGTTCGGTGTTCAGGGAAAATGAAAAAGTTAAAAGTTGTAAGGTCTTCTGACAATAACAGTTTCATTTCCATTTACATTTTTCCATATATTTCAACCAGCCTAGTGAAAAACCTCACTGTTAAACTTGACTTACAGTCCTGATTAAGCAGTGGTTAAGGCATATATTTACAGCATTTTCTAGGTCTCGCTCTCTTCTTTATCTTTTAAATCACACTGATTTTACTGTGGTGCAGATTGAGATAGAGACCCAGATTCTCAGTGGTGCCAGACATGCCCTTAATGCCGCCAGGGAAGGGCAGGCAATGCCGGATTTAGGTGAGTACCTTTGCTATTCCCCACATATAAGCAGTGCTGCTCTAGCTTGCATGACTGTGCAGTAATCCCATCTAGGCAGGGATGTCCCCTGTGTCGATATGCAATGCTGCAGTGCATCAGCACCTCCTCAAATTCTCACTTTCCTTCGTTATGAGTCCTACACAGGCAGGACAGTAAGAGGCAGCCAAAAAGCTGTGCATGCTCATCTCGGTGATACCTCCCATGGGGGACATCTGCATTTGCATCTTTAGGATAGCTTTGCTACATGTTTGCGTTGCTAGAGACAATGGGAGGTTCTTATTTGTCACATTGCATTAGCTATTTAATCTTTAATCCATCTTGCTGGATCGGAAAGACAGCTATATTTCTCTCTATTTGGTGGAGAGATATAAGGGGAATTGCCTAAGGGTGCAGAGCAAACGTGTACGGAAGCCAAAATGCAAACTCAAGGCCTCTGAGCGCCCAAGACTCTGGTGCTCCAGTCCATCCTCCTTCTTGTCTGACAATCCCAAAGATAGATGCTACAGAGGGAATGCTAGGTTGAAGGCTCTTGGGTGCCTTCCCAATGTCAAATTTGTAGGGTCTCACTAATGGTTTCTTTGTATCTGCTGGTATCTAGAAATACGTGTAAAAGACAAAGGGCAAACCCAACTGCTGTTGCTCAGAAAGAGGGATGCTTCCTGGAAGCTCTGACTTTATGGTGGCAGGCGGTTTGGGAGGATTTGCTTCAGCCAGTGAAATCCACAGCGTTATCCCAAATTTGGAAGGAGCAAGAGCAGATCCAGCGGGTGACTGTAGCACTGTTGTAAATGGAATAAGGATCACTGCCTTGGGTTGTTTTGTTTCATTTGGGTTTAATCTGCAATTCAAGACTATCTTATTCAACTGTACTTCATTCATCTGAATGAACAACTTACGTTCCAAAGGACCCCATTGCCTTACGAGTCATAAAAGCTATGAGGTTGCCTAGGCAATTAAATCAGTATCTTTTTTTCTCTTGTTGAGGTAACTTTATCAACAATAATGCTAAGGAGCTTGGATGGGTTTTACTGGCCTGGCAACAGCTGAGCATTTTCTTGTTAGGTAGCTCCTGCCAATCCCTTTTTAGTTATTTTCAAGAAGGAAAGTAGCTTTATTTCTTAGTCTCATATTGAGTGAGAGGTTGAAATGTTAAGCTCTGTGGATTAATGGTGTATCCTTTGAGCAAAAGGAAAGCTTGCGTTCTTTTTGGTCCCCTGAGTGCTGGATGTAATTGTTTGAGAAATCTTGAATTTCATCAGCTAGATACAAGGAAACGTGCAAGTAAGTCTTGAATGATCTGTCAAAAGAGGTTGACGCTATTGCAGCTGTTTTGGAAACTTGTTTGAACTGATAGTTGTTCCTCAGGCATTTCTTTGCTTGAATTTAGTGCGTTTCAAGTCAGGCAATGAAAAGTGATCACCACAGGATTATTAGTAATTCAGAGCTTCTTGGAGAGCTATATTCCAACCATAAATTTGCTAAAATAATGGCTGGAATGTGAATTGCTGCACTCATACGATATGGTGTATTTATTTATTGTTTAAATACATCGCTTGTCTTATCCTGTCCCAACATATGTGTTTGTACTGGAAAGTTTACGTAGTGAGAGAAAATAATAATATGGTCTCACTGAATGAAGTTAATTGCAGTTTGGTGATACCGAAATCGAGGAATAAGAAATGGGACAGAATAGCAAGCAAGATTAATTCTTTTCTCACGTGCATTAGGTTTACCTATAGTGACTGTAGCGCAGGTAATTACTGTGAGTAATTCAGAGTACAGACATGCACACTGCCTTACTCTGAATTAATTTTCTCCTTCATTAATGTATCTCCTAGATTTGCCAGTTGCTCATGGAGTTAGCACAGATGTATTCCTCTGACCTTTCCCTACAACATCAACAACTTCATGTGTCCGCCTGGTTACTCTGCAGCTCTACACTTACAAAAGATGGGTGGCTATGACTAGCAGTGAATAGCTGGGGCTAGCAGGGTAACAGTGAGGTGTCCAGACTGAAATTTCGGGGTTGTCTGCAGTCAGATGAGGCTATAGAGAAACCTCTGCTGCTCGAGCCTTTATTTTAGGATTAGGACAAAACTCAGTGGTGCTTTCAACTAGGAGGAGATAAAGTTTCCCCTGTTAAACTCAGTCACTTCAGATCTGAAAATCAGGGTTGATCGTGGAAACTAGAAGCCTGTTCGGTTAAGGAACAGGGATGTAATTAAACGGTGAAGAATGTGCCCTTGTACTGGTGGTGTTCACTGAAAATCTTGCTGAATTTTCTCATGAAATACTAGTATTCCTTGCTCTAAGCTTTTTGGCCCCAAAGCTGCACTAGTTTTTTTGGCAAGTCATCATCCCCATTACAAATTCCTTTCATGCAGACGTTGCAAACGTAGCTTTAGGGACTTCCTTTCTGCTTCCTCACCAGTTTCTGAAGGTGAGGGTAACTTTTTCGGTCTCTTGCTTAAATAAAATGCAGCAATCTTCTTATGCAGCAGATCTCTGCTGGCAAGAATGTGAGTGTTGGTTTTCCTTCTCTTCCTCATATAAAATAGCTGTGCTGTAGCAAATAGGAAGTTCCTAATTCCTTAGTTCCTAAGTAACTGGAAAGTTTGTAGCTAGAAAGTTCAGTGCTGGGACATGTCAGTTTGTTGTCAGTTTCCTTTTGTTTTTTTAAATCCCTAGTGCTTATGCCAAGGATAGACTTACACTCTACAAGGCCAGGTTATGACCACCAACAAATGTAGCTCCATTAATTTCAAAGCCAGCACACGTCAGAAGCTGATCTGGTTCTGCGTTAAAAATACGTTGACACAGTGGAGTGAGACTCTAGGATGGACGGACCTTGATCTCATCTTTTTTGCTAGCAAGTTTTTTTGTGTTTTTTTTTTTTTCTTTTTTCAAGCTCAGTAATTTTAATAACTTTGAGGCTTTCCATTTCCCTTACATGTAGCGATGTGGCTCTTTGCTGTGGAGAGATTAACACAGTGCCTCACTTGAAAACATGTTGGCGAGATTCTTCCAGGTGGATGTTTTTTCTCTTGGGTTTTGTCATGTTATTTCAGATAAGAACACTGACAGCCAAATGTCACCGACTGTAGGCAGATATCCACATAAATATCTCTTACACACAAATGCATGGCAATTTCCTGCCTCAGCAATCAGTTGTTTTTGAACTGAAGACCTCTACTACTAAAAGCATGAGCTTTGCAGGCTTGAGTTAGAAATGCAACCTGGTAGCTGGTAACAAAAGCGGTTATTATCCTAGTTTAGGCAGTAGAATGAGAAGTGCCATATGCCTTTCACGAGCACTGGAAAAGGCAAAATTGTTCAGCTCCTGCTAGCTTTTGCCCTTTGCTTGTCCTGCACTATTTCTGTATGGATCTTCTCCCCCCCCCCCCCAATGTTATATATTAATTCTTTGTAGTAAACATAGCTATTAGATAAAACCTTCCAAATCTTAAAAAAAAGTCCTAATTTACTTATTTGCTTTATAAACATTTCTATTGTTTTGTAGTCTCAAGAGGAAAGTCTTAAATTTGCATTTATAAGAAACATTTGCAAAAAAAACTGAATTAAAATGACAAAATGACATTGCGTGGACTATTTATCTGCTATGTTTTACTGATGAGCTTATTTTATGAGTACTTGGTTTCATTCCAAAGATCCTTTCTCTTAGGGCAATCAATTGGTGGCAGTACCTCGATCAAATTTTGCTTTCTGTCCGATTAGTTTCACTGGATTGCTTGGGATTTACTCACTGGAGCAAGACAAGGAAAATTCGGTCTTTTGTCTTTAAAGTTTTATATCCACTAGTACCAATGCAGAACACATATTTCGCTTGTGGAGGCCGGGCTGAGGTTAAGTTGGTTTTAAAGATAACAGTAGATTCCAGCGTCCTTGCATTTGTTTTGTATTTGGTGACAGTCACTAAATCAGAGGAAGGAATGTTCAAACAACACACTTGAGGAAAAGTGATTTTTATAGAAAGGGCCCATTCTTGCTAATAGCCAGTAACTGCACATAACCCCACTGACATTAAAAGTCCATTAGCTAAGCCCAGTTTAAACAGCAGCTGATGCTATGTCAGCTAAATGTACATTGGAATTTTTCATGTAACACAGCGATAGCACTTCTGTAATTTTTCTAAAACTGTGTACATTAAGGAAAGCAAATGTCATCTGATAGTAGTAAGATGAAGAGTTCACATTAAAGTGGGGAGAATTGTAATCAAACTGAAGTTACCATCTGGTTGCATTAACAAGAAACAAAAACGGTTACAAGAAAAGCAGAGAGTGTCAGGTTTCTGAATTAAAGCTAGATTAACAAATCTAGTGTACAAGCTTCTGTAACACAGGATAAGCACAGAGCTGCTTGTCTGCTTGATTCTTTATCGTTAAATATATTATGACCTTGTTTGAGAAAAGTTTCTACTGAAGTCAGTAAGATGCTTTGTCACGTGGAGCACTGTGTTGCCATGGAAAAAAAAGGTTATTTGCTAGCTATTTAGGAAATATGTCTCATTACAGCAGTGTGAAGACATTGAAACTTGTCACGATAGTGTTTGTATGCCTATGGCCTTAAATTCGAGTTAACCATTGGCACAGCAAATAGCACCTATGCATCTCAGCGTATCAAAAAGAGGGTTGAGAAGTATGGTGGAAAAAGTGGTGACTGCTTGGTAAAGAGAAGTGTGACAGGTGACATACTTGTTACTCATCTTCAAAAGCAACCAGCAGGCTGAGGTCCTAGTACTGTGGTCTTGGGACCCACTGAAGCACAGTTTAGCACCCGGTTTGGCAATCAGTCTAATTCTGAGAAGTCACTTTGAAGTCTGTTTTGAAGATAGATCTTGTGCTATAAAGCCATTGTGGAGACAGGCAAAGGGTCGCTTAGTAAGTTAATGTGAGAGCTGGAAACAGAGGGGTAATTAGTCGCTTACTGACATGCTCCCAAGTACAGTGAAGTATTACTGTAACCTCCTCCGCCTCCTTTTTGCTATTATCTGTCCATTAGTGAAACCTTGTACAAGTACTGACAGGAGTAGAGAGCTTAAATGCCTGATGCAAGTAGACATACCCACTGCAAAAATCCTGTGAACGCATCTGGAGGGCTCACTTAAACTCTTAACAAAGTGTGTTAGTCGTGCAAAACTCTCGAATGTGTCATGAGGCTGAACTTAAATTTTTTGTCTTACCAAGGTGAAGAAGTTGACATCAGTAGCATGCCCAGGGCAGCTCATGTGTTTGTGAACTACAGGGTTTAAGGAGAGTAATTCAATTTCATTTTTTTCCTCTTCTGGAACATAACATGTAAACATATTGCTGAACTAAAGCCTGGTTTTAATTACAAGCAGTAACTTTTTCATGTTGACAGATTTTCACATGGAACCCTTTACTGAAAATGAGAGAAGACCTTTTTGCCGTCATTAGTTCTTGCTGCTTAGTGCTTTTATCAAGTACAGTAAAATACTGTTTGTAATTAATTCCAAGCTTATATGGACATGTTTAATATAATTACCAAACAAAATCCTGTTTACTGACATATTGCTTGTGAAACCAGTCTGAATAATCTGGTCTCTGGCACACATAAATCAGGCAGTAATAACAGCTGTAAATATTTCACAATATACTTAGAGTGCTTTCATTTTAATACTGAATCCACTTTCGGGTTTTAAGGATAAAACATAGGTCAAAAGTGACTTTTCCCATATGTTCTTTCCTAATCTCTTTCACTACTTTGCCTGAAAGTTATTAAAAAAATCATTATTGTAGTTGATTATAAAAAAGTAAATATATACACATTCATGAGCTGGGAGAATTATGTAATGGAATTATGCTGGAGCTAACAAAATGACGCCGCTCACATTAGTGCGGGACAATTCCTCTAATAGAGCTGTGAATATTTTTCATTGGAAAAGGCATCGCAGTGCCAATACTCTTTGTCTTTCTCGTAGCTTTACTATTTTTATCTGTCTGGATGTGTCTATATTGTATACTAAGCCTAAAACACGTGCATAAAACTGTTAGAAGCAGCTGGTTATGCAGCTAATTCAGGCGCCCAAAGGGCTGTGGAACTGAAGGTGACCAGGAGCCAGGTTTGTGGTGGTGTGCTGGGGGACTGACGAGACTGTGTTATGTGCTGGGCCCCCTCTTTCAAGGAAGGCTTTGAGCCTGTATTTAAATAGAAGGAGGAAAAGGAGACTGGTAGTCTGTCTACTGCAGAATATTTGGGGTTGCATAAGGCTACTAAACCATCTTTGTGAGTTAGGACTGTGCGTGTAGTTTGTCCAGTTCAGCAGGCAGCCTTGAAATTTCGAGAAAAGATTTATAATCATCCCTCAAGTCATTTTCCCCTGCCCCAAACAAAGACCTGAAAAATCAGTTGTGCAAAACAAAACATTTTGCAATTTTTGCTTGCTTGAGAATGTTCTTTAACCTCTAAAATAAAATAAAAAATAAAGTAACCAGAGTACTATTTTGAAAGACAAAGTTGAAAAATGTTCACTTTGGGGATTTTTTTTACCCTTGTTCTGCAGTTGGATTCCCTCACTAAATTTGACATAAATTTTCAAATGTTTTGGCCATTGCGCTCTCTGAAGAAATTATTAGTCTGCAGAACTGTGCCAGGCTCCTTCATGAATGCTGTCTCCTCTGAGCCATGAGCCTCTCAAGCTTAGCACCCTACCTCCCAAAATAAAAAGCACGACTAAAAAATGGTGTCAGGTAGGCAATAACATTGGGAAATGTTGCAGGAGATACCCCCCCCCCCCCCCCTCCTTGAGGGGATAAACAAAGCCTGTGGATGTGTTCAGCTCCCCGAGATGCATGTCCGTGCAAAGGGAGCCCCGGGGCACAGGACGCAAGGAAACTGCAGGGTGTCTCGGCTGCTACCGTGCACTGGGCGCTGGTGCCCAGTGCATTGGCAGTGGGGGTCTGCAGGGGTGGCCCCTGGGAGGAGCAGGAGGAGGATGAGGAGGTGCTCCAGGTGCTGGAGCTGGGATCCCCCTGCAGCCTCTGGAGAACCCAGGCTGGAGCAGGCTTATCCTGAGGGACTGCAGCCCGTGGGAAGGACCCACGCCGGAGCAGTGAAAAAACAGTTTAAGTGGCTCAGCAGAGGGTTTTTTTTGTAGGAGGCAGATGAAGATCTGTGGCATAACTGGCACACTAAGCTGCCATTAATATTTTCTGCAGTTAGTTAAGGACAATAAGTGATTGCATGCGGTCGCTTATGGAAGCAAAAGCCTGTATCAAGCAAAACTTTGGGGATGTTCTGATTGTGTCAGCTCTTGGTGATATGTCTGACTTCAACATGATTTTCCCAAGGTTTCTGCTGTTACAGTATCTAGGCATTTTGGAATTTGGTGGTCTTATACAAATGCATTTTCTAACTCCCAAGTTATGAAAAGGGCTCTTATTTGACTAAAAAGATGTAAGGACTTTCTAATGAATTTGCTTCTTTTTCTGTTTCTTCTTTATGTACCGCAAAAGAAAGAAAGTCTGGTTGCTCTTGTCGAAGTTCCTTGTTTTGAGCTGTGGACTTTAGCACTTCCATGGAAGTACATTAGTGGGGAATTGTATTTGCCACATGATCTGTAAGGTCAAAATTAATCTTAAAACACTATTGATTACTTTTTGTCAGCTACTGAAGTTTTGTTTGCTTGAGCAAAGTAACCCATACCCACAGTGCAAGGTAAAAACGGATCTATTGCTTGCTTTCTGAAATGGCATCTGAAAAAGAAATACAAATACTGGCCTATTTATTATCACTTGTGCATATTAGAAAATAAATGTACCAGGGAAGGTTTTGCTTAAGGCAGTCCTTAAAAAAAAAAAAAAAAAAGAAAAAGAAACAAACCAAAACATACTCTTTAATGATCAGATTTCATCTAACTTTGCCTTGCTTTTAGATGGTCAGTATTTTAAGATAGATCAATATGTTTTGATCAGTATAATAACACATGTTGTCACTTGATAGTTGTGATCAGTATCAAGTGTCCCTATCGATATCCTATGGGCACTTAGGGATACATAGCTACGATTTGCAAAGGTGTTACTATAAAATATGTAGCAGGTCATCTCTAGAGAGATCACAGGGGTTCCTGAATGCAGTACTTTGATTTTGGAAAGCTGAAGTCCCAATTCTTAGTTTTCTGTAGTATGAGAACTTGCATTGAAGTGTGAGTCATTGCTTGAGAACATTGCAGTGCATGAACAACATTAAATTGCTTTGTTATGTGTATGTGCAGGCTGCATCCAGACACTGTCATTGGGAAGTTATTAGTATATATAATTACCTAACCACAAGGAATTTCTGGACTGAAATAGCTTATGTAATCCTATGTGTTTCCTTCCCACAAACCCAGCTTAAAGGCTCATCCAAGTCTCTTGCCAAGGAAATGTCTTGCTGACCATGAAATCTTACTTGGGAAGATACACTTACCTGCAAGAGTAAAGAGCTTACCTGACAATAGCCCTACCTTCAAAAGTCAGGTCTTCTGACTTATGTTCTGGGTTGTTTATCAAATGCTGGGTTGTTTCGTATTAGGTGATGTGACCTTTAGATTTCAGCTGCTGCCGTTATCTCATCAGCAGCATGAGTCTTCCTACAGGAGCCAAAATTGCTAATGAGAGTTTGTGCCACACCAAGTTTTCATGACTTGAGGGCCACCAGATATGACTTGTGTGTATAAAAACCAAGTAGTTGTAACAGTGTAGGTCTGGAATTTGAGAAGGCCAAAGGTGTTTTGATTAGCGAGGAAATGGATACCAGCTGGTTTATTTATGCTTATAAAGATATATATAACTGTATTTAGGTGCACAGGTAAATTGTGTATACCACTTAGCTCCATCTGTTCCTAATAAATTTCAGCCCACAGGCTCTAGGTTTTGAAATTTCCGATTATGCTCAGATAGGTGAACTTTCTAAGTGGAAGAGCCGGCCTTCACAAAATGTGTATGCAGCTGAGGCTCTTTTTGTGTAAACCAACACGGCTTCCCCAAGTTCAGTGGGTGCCTCAGTTCTGCACCACCTGAAGGTTGTTAACAGGATTTCTGTAAGACTGTATCCTTGGTGGAAAGATTTCTATCTTCTCTGATTGGACAGAAAAAAATTCCATGACTCTAAGAACACTTTTTAAAAAATGGAAAAAAAGGAGCAGACACTGCAAGGTACACCAGAGAGCAATCCCGGTGTTAACAAAGACATTCTTTGCCTCTAAAATAAGGAGGAAAATGTATGTATCTTTACGAGATCTTGTCCCACTTAAGACAGCCTAAAGAAAAGATAGGCATCTAGAATGGTAATTATTGGCTAAAATGCTGTTTTATGACTACTGGTTGTTTGGGGCTTTTTATTTTTTTAAAAGAGAATTTTCCTTGGAAGTTTTTGCAGCCACCCAGCATCCCACCAATGCAAAGTCTCTGCAAAGACTTAGTAATTAAAATGAAAAGACTGTATGTTCACATTGCCCCTGCTCTCTGCAGTTGTTTGTTCTCAGAACATTACCTGACTTCTGATCTAAACCTGAGATGAACTATTCTCAGCAAGTCTCAGTAGCATCGAAGCTGACTTCCTAGCTACGGCAATGGCTGGTCACTTTTGATCATCTTAGAGGATATTTACAAAAATAAAAATAAAACTTGATTTTCCTTATTGTCTTCTCTCAAAGTAGGCAATGGAAACTTAAAACATACAAAAATCAACCTGTTAGGATTAGTAGTTTCAAATGTTAATTAGTAATAACGGAAAAAACATATTTCTTTGGAGAATTAAGAGTTTTGAATACACTACAGTATTTATTTTTATTTCCCTGGGTGGTAAGACAAATACTACACTGTATAAAGAAGTTAAAGCATCCTCTTTCCCCCAAAATACATGTTTATAAACACAAGGTATAGACTAAACATTCTTTTCTCTTGCATGAAAACTTGGGATGGGAACAAACTTATCTGTGGGATTCGAGGCTGGAGAAAGGCGGTGTTTTGATCCTCCGGCTAAATAAAAAGTATGTTTGGGGGAGTATTTACTAGCCACTTCAAAACCACGAGACAGACACAAATGCGTGCAGGCTGTCTGTTTAAAGGTTACCAAAGCATGTTATGCATGATGTTACCTGAGGCAAGAAAGGGAAGATGGTGATTGATAAAGAAACTGCTCTGGATTGTTAGGACACCAGCACGCACAAAGCAGACTGGTCCTGCCTAATGACGGCGAGGGGCCGGCCACACAGTCCTCTCTCACCAGTGGTTGTTTGCAATCGAGTGGACTGAATGTGGCCCTGACATAAAATAGGGGAAGCGGTTAAGAGACAGGCAGGGAATTACCAGCAGCAGGTGCCCATAAAGAAATGCCGGAGAAATGTTTGTAGAGTCAAATGCTGCTTTGGGAAAGACCTCGGGATCCTCTGGTAAGGCTAGAAGATGATTCAGTATGAGCTGAGGTGAGCAGAGAGGGAGAACTTGGAAAACCAAAAGAACATCGCATGAATTTAAGTTTTGGGTTGGTTTGGGTTTTTTTAAATAAATGCGTCATTATCTATATGAACTATCTATGATATTGTGGCCATGAGGCATATTAAATAACAAGTACTTTAAAAACAAGACAAAAAATTAATATTGCCACCAGGTTATCTCTTGATGTTGTGGTGTGGTGTGGTTTGGTTTGGTTTTTTTTTTATGTGAGGCTGTTCCTTGTCCACCTGAGAAATCTTGCAGAAATGGGAGGGGAGGACTTAGAACAATTTTCTGAATTGCTGCATCTAGCCACTAAAAAAGGTATCAGAGAGTCATTATGATCTTTGAATGCAAGAGGAAACTGTAAAACCCAAAGACAACATAAAGTGGGATCCCACAAGCTGTCTGAGTGAGGAATTTGGAGCAGAACAGATGGAAAGTCTCGGTGAAAAGGCCATGGATCAGGCCCTTGGTTTTGAGTGCCACCGCTGCTGCCAGGGCAGCGCCATTTGTTATCAGTGACTCTCCTGTTGGGATGCTGAGATAGGTGTCATTTTGGTGTGCTTGCTGGGTGCACTAAGCTGTAAGTTACATAAAAGGAACCGACAAAGTCAATTTAAGCATTGTGGGGTTTCATACCCGTGAAAAAATGTCAAAGGAAAATTTAAAGCATAAATGGGAGTAAAGGCACAGTGCTGTAAAAATCCTTTCTCCCATGAGCAGGCCTATTAACCTTTGAAGTGTGACGACACTTCTGCGAGCATCTGTGTTTCAGTGCATGAGTAATCCCACACCTCTAATACGCAGCTTTGCAAGGTTGTGGCCTAAAATGAGTAGTCCCACCAAAGTTCCCCAGTAGGATCAGGAACAGTCCCTTAGGAAGGAGTTCAGAGCAGGAACATAACTTCTCCAAAGAATTCTTAATCTAAACTCCCTGTTGCAGGAGCTCTCATCAGAGAAGTTTTGGTGATGTCTATTGATTACGTTTCTTTTTTTCCTATCTTAAAGAGTAAATCGAAAGGTCATTTTTTATATTGGCGTGCAAGGAGTTTTATTGATTCTCTTTTATGAGGCATTAATGAAATCTATAGAAGCCTAACAAGATTGTATAGTTAACCTTGGCAAGATTGCCTGCTCTTTTTACATGTGCAGAAAAGGGAAAAAGACAATGTTCCATTTTGGCGGTTTAAATTATGTGGGAGTGAGTGAATTTCACAGAATCAAATACCTCTTAGCACAGAAAGAGAGCATAATGTATCTATACTAACCCATTAACTCCAAAATGTGCTTAGCAGAGATTTTTTGGGAATACTTTGTTTTCCTGCCTAATGGTACCACATATTTATCACTATGAAAACAAGCAGGGAAGTCAATCACTCATTACGCGTGCCAGAAACGCCTTCCACAGTCACAATGGTGGTATGTCAAGAGTCTATCCCACTTAAAAAGAACAGGCAGGATTTATTCTGGAAATGTACCAAAATGGACCAATCTTTCTTAAAAATATGAAGCTGGGATCAATTTTGCAAAGTTAAATAAACAGTAGTCACACTTGACCCAGTATATTATGCTAACAGAGGAAGAAATGTAAAGAGCTGGGGGTATCCATGGATTTGGCTTGGTAGAACTTTAAACATGATACATTGGATTAAAAAATTATCCACTAACTTAAAAACTATTCATAATAAAATTTGGGAAAAATTTTCAGTGTATTGTTTCATTTCACATTATTTTCTTAAACATATTTTCTTTTTATACCACTTAAATTAATGAAGGCCATCTTGTCTATGAAGTACAAAGCTAATGCCCCCTGAGAAAGGATGCCTTTGCATAGTGAAAGCTCAGATCACGCTCATCAGAAGCTCAGAAGCCTTTGAGTGAATGTCATGCATTTTTATTTGCAGTAGGAAAAACATATCGGAGGGAGGCAAGTATAATTATCTCCATTTTTAGATGGAAACCAGAGGAGCGGGAGGCAGGACTGGGGAGTGAGCAGACACAGGAATTCCCCTCTGGTGGGCTCACAGAAAACATGGAAGTAATTTGTGGTATGAAAATGCCTGGTGTTGCTTGTTTCTATCAAAAGGCCATGGAGAATGTAGGAAGCGGGTGCTAGGTTTTTACACCGCAGTCTGATTTGTGACCAGCCTAACTGCTGCTGGCCTGTATCGTCTTTGCCGCTCAACCTCATCGGGTGGTCAGCAAGCTGCTGGTACAGACACAATTAGGAGTGGGGCTCCTAATGCCAATTTTCGGCTCCACAGACCCGCGGTGAGAACAGCGGCTGGCTGCAAAAGCCCAGCTGGAGGAGCCCTGTCCCGCAGAGCCGTTGGTCCTGCTCTGCCGGTGCCTCTGAGGACCAGCCCTCCCCGGTTTGCTCCATGCCATGTGGTTTTCTCCAGCCTCCTTGCCTACGTGCGCGAGTTTGACTCTCGTGACACCCCTCACGTGGCTTTTCTATTACTCGCTGCCCTCGTGAAAGCCTCCTTTTCTCCCTGCCGGATGGACAGTCTTCCCAGAGCATTTCCAAGACCGTTTTAGCAGTGAAGGTGAGGGGACGCAGCTCTACCACTGCCACCGTGCCCCATGGGGGCTGCGCTCGGGTGGGCGGCTGTGCCGGGTTTCACGTGAAGGAGCCGCACTGCAATGCTGCATCCTTCAAATCTGTGCAGCTGGAAGTCCCTCAAGGTCTTGGTGCAGTTACTCAAGGGAAGTGCCCTCACCTCACCCCTCTGTCAGGCACCCGTTGTATTTGAAGAGGGCGGAATGGGCTAGAGATGCTGGTCTGGAGTTGCTGGAGGGGGATCACATAGCGAGTCAAGACTTTGCCTGTGCCCAGAGGGTGAATGGCTTTGCTTCCCGGTCTGGAGCTCCCGTCTCCTTCAGAGCACTACAAAGTCAGGCTGTAAAGAAATACATCCCAAAACACAGAAGCGGTCTTTAGCTCTCGGCTCTCGCACTTTTATTAGCTGTCATGAAACTGACGGCTAGATGTTGCTGCTTTTCTCAGCTCATGAAACAGGTATAAGTCAATTCTTTTTGTATTTTTAAAGTCGCATTATGTGTTCTATTACTGCTTTGGATTTTTGAGTAATGAGCATTCAGGCTCTGGTGTTTATGAAATGATGTCTGCACTGGAGGAGAGAGATCTGCAGTACTTTAGGCTCGCTTTGTTTCCTCCTTTGGAAGATGTATCCAGAAAATCCATTGCTTGGGTCTCTCTGGGTGGGAGCACGCCCAGAAACCAGCTGGAGTAACCTTCTGAGATACTGTAAGAAAACTTCAGGATTACCTGAACAATATGTCTAAAATGCATTGCAGGATGTAAGTGAATCAGAGGGACAGGCAGGCGAGTTACCTTTTGTTTTCATGTATAAATAACACAAAGGATAAGAGTTTGGTTATTTTCCTTTTAAGGGAACATTTTGATTAAACTTCCTTGTAGTTTTGAGATGTCAATACCTCAGTAGATTAAGATATTTGAAAGTTAAAGACATTTTGATGGCTGCTAATATTTAGTTTCTACTTCAGCTAAGCTGCTGAATTCTTTTATTTATTGATCAAATGAGCATTTAGGGTTAAAGGATGCCAAGAAGTATTTGGACCCTGGAACTCCAGTAATAATATAAGGAGTAAGCACAATTGTATACACTATCTCCAGGTACGTTTCCAGGCAGTACATTTCCAAGAAGGCAGACGCTCCCAGTTTTGTAACAGAAAACACTGAAAAAAAGACTGAGAGAGATAACTGGATAGATGCAGAGACAAAGAGATGAATAGGTGGATGCAAAGATGAAGAGAGATAATGGGGATTAATCAATCCTTTGCAAACATAGTACATGCTCCAGAAATGGCTACTTTTTCTTCCAGGGAGCGTGCTTGAGAGAGGGCGAGCGTGCAGTAGGCAAATGGTGGCCAGGCTGGGGGGCAGGAGAGGGGGTGCTGAGCTGTCTAAAAATGCTCCTGCACAATCCAGCTGACAACTGAAATGAATGCAAACAAAGCCGGTTTTAGCTGTCAGTGCCTCGCAGCACCGGGCAAAGGTAGGAGCACGTAGCCGTCGGAGGAGGCATTTGGCCGCCGGGGAGCAATGGCCACGTCTGCAGTCCTGGTGACTCAGCTTTCTCTGCCCCTGAGCTGTGCACGCCAGCCTCTGCGTGCTTGCAGGTGAGTGCACCTGCCAAACGCCTGTGCCGAGCGCTGATGATGTGTCTATCCGTGAAACAAAAGCTGCTGTGAGGCCTTTGCCACAGATGTTGCTGCCTAGCCCTCTGTCTGTCTTCTGCAGATTGCCAAAGTGACTTGATTTATGATGTGGAAAGGGGGTAATGTGATTCAAAAGGAAAAAAACAGCTACTGACCTAAGGGTGCTCCTCTTAAAGCAGTTTCTGGGGCTTCTCCAGCAGGCATTGTTCTTCAGCCGTCCCATGGCTGTTACTCATTTCCAAAAGCCTTGGCCCAGCTCTCTGGATGGGCTGCACCTTACCCCTGGCTCCACCGGCTCCTCCCACCCAGCACTTCCCATCAGTCTGAGAATCCATTAACATTCAGAAACTCTTGCCTGTATACTGGCATTTACTGCTTTATGGAAGTTAAGAAGCGATGACCCATGTTACAAGGCTGTCTCTTTTTATCTGTCCTTTGATGCAGAGGGCTTCCCTGGACATGGTGGAGCTGGTGACTTCTCCAGGCTAAATGAGGTGTCTGCCTGCTGTTGAATTTGAGAGTATCTTTGTTACTAGTTTGTTATATATACCTCTGGGTCCAAATAGGTGTTTGAATCCCAGAAATGGCCATTTCCTGCACAGAAGTACCACCGGGGTACAGTGGTACTGGTACCAAATACGCTTTAAGAGGCAAACCACCTTCCCCACATGTTTGGAAGCAGGGGTTAAAGCCTGGATAGATACGTCCTAGGCACTTGCACTCATTTAACTGGGCTCAGAAGGAAAATGGACTCCCACAACTACAGCCAAGAAGGCAACATATTTTGGACAAGTGGCCAAAAAAGCCCTTGCTTTTTGGAAGTGTGGAACAAGAGTTCAAGCTGCATCCAAATCATTATTGACCACAAAATGGGACTCTGTTGCAGTAGCCTTTAAAGTACCCCTGGCTTTCTGGCTGTGATTAACCCTCCCAGTGTTTCACTCGAAAGCATCCCTGCCCACGCATGAACTCCATCATCCCCCCCCTTCCTTTCCTTTCCTCTGTGTGGTATTTTGCAGGCTTCGTATCACAACTCATGTGTTACACACAGCCTCCAGGACACCCTGATGAGCAAATCCTGTAGGAGCTGCCCCAGGTACTGGTGACTGCTACTGCTGTACCAGGTAACACTTCGTGCCTTTACTGTAAGAAGCTGCATGACGTTCCAGTGGGAGGCCAGCTGAGCCCCACACCTTCTACAGAAGGTCATGCAAAACAAAAATCCCTGCTCTGCAGCAAAGACAGGACTCAGTGGGTGCGGTGCACAACTTAACTTAGCTTTGCTCTTCAGACAGGGAGGGTTAGTTCTTGATGGTGATGTAAAGTGAATTATGTTCTTGTGATTTGGCAGGGGTTTCTCATTGAAGTTCATCCTCTGGTCTCCACTGAACACAGAATTAAAAAATTAGTGAAACAAAGTATCTCTAAACAACTTTCATGTCTTTTTTTGGTGGTTACTTTTTTGGCATTGGTTTTACCTGACACAGGAAGTTTTGTATTCTTTCCTTCCCCCCCCCCCCCCGCCTCTTCCAAATCAGGAAGCTATATAACCTATGGATATTAGATTATTTCTCCCAAATGCTGTAGTAAGTACTGCACAAAATGAAAGGAAGAGAAGAATGATAGAGTTGCACTCACCTTGGGCTGTCCACCATCTGGCTGCCCTTCAAGGAGCCTGACTAGGACTTCTACGCAGAGAGACACTCTCACTCTGTCCCTGTGCAAAACATTGTTAGGGTTAAAATGGTCGGGACTGCCTTTTACTTGTCTGTTACATTCAAGGTCAGATTAATGAAGAATTTAAACTGCTGATAAAAATAGGGGGAAATGGAGTTGCAGTTTTTTATATTGTCCTAAGGACATTCCATTCTCTTTGGTGTAATATTGCAATTTTTAATGGGTGAAGAGTGACTTACACACCACTTATGTCTTGCTTAAAACATTCTAGTAGAAATTCAGTGTCAATGAGATTTTGTATGGGTCCTTTGCAGAGGTACAAATTAAATTCAGAAATGTCATTCATTTGCACAGGGTAGGAAAAAGACTTTAAGATTTTGTTCTGTTCTTAAATCTATTTTATTATACAGTTTACCACTCTAAACCTTGCTTTGATATTGGGATCATTATACATACTTCTGTTGTCTTAAAAGGTTGTTTTCAAATCTGTCTGTCTGTCTAGCACATAATAAATCTGCTTCAGTCAATTAATATATGGTGCAGTACTTTATACTGCAAATAAATCTACTTTGCTTAATTTATACATGGTAGAACAAATGCTTGAGCTGGGGGACTGGAATCATGTATCTAATACAACTACCCACTTT
This sequence comes from Aquila chrysaetos chrysaetos, assembly GCF_900496995.4. Taxonomy (NCBI): domain Eukaryota; kingdom Metazoa; phylum Chordata; class Aves; order Accipitriformes; family Accipitridae; genus Aquila; species Aquila chrysaetos. The sequence goes on along the minus strand of NC_044004.1, from coordinate 54,257,604 downwards.
GGATGACATGGAGATACTGTGCTTTCCATAACAGTCTTTGTCTTTCTGTGGAATATTTTGAAGCATTAGGTCAGTTAGTCAATTGCATATTAATAGCATATTGAAGCTCAAGTATAGGTACAGCAACAGCTTTCTGGAGTGAAAACTGAATGATGCTTTCCAGCTTTTCTCACACTGTAAAGCCATGTCTCAGTGGCAAAATGGTGGGTTTATGTTCTCTGGAATATATTAACACCATTTAAATGGGCATTACGAGAAGTAAAGGAAAGGTAGATGTACTCTGGAGAAGAACTGTAGACTGAAGTTCCATAAATACATGCCATGACATAGACACATGATGTAGCGAGCAATGTTACCTCATTGCTGTCCATTGGATCTGATGTGCAGGAAGCACCGGTTTCCTATTGATCCTTATTCACAAGGCTTCCACTGGGGGATAAAGATACGGGAGTTACATGTGCCTTGCAGTCCTAGAAACTCCTATTTTTTTCTTTTTAAGCCTACAAGAGTGCTGCATCTTGATGGATAAGACCAAAAATATTTAAAAGTGTTCCTAACAAGTGCAGCTTTGTTGTTTCAAGGGAAGGTAAGGAAAAGATGTAGCAGAACAGTCAGGGTGTCTGTTGTGAGGAACAACAGACCATACTTGGTACTGGTTTGCAGTGTGAAATACTAAACGATGCCTTCAGACAACCTGAGTCTCCAGAACATACTCCAGAACATACCAAGAGGGTGGTCAAACACTGGAACAGGTTTCCTAGAGAAGTGGTTGATGCCCTAAGCCTGTCAGTGTTTAAGAGGCATTTGGACAATGCCCCTAATAATCTGCTTTAACTTTTGGTCAGCCCTGAAGAGTTCAGGCAGTCGGACTAGATGATTGTTGTAGGTCTCTTCCAGCCTGTTCTGTTCTGTTCTATTCTAACCTTTCCTGTTGGGAGGGGAACTTTTGGGAGAATGAGTAGAGAAGCATCCGTTCCCAGTTATATACCAGCAAGTTTGGCTGCCATAATCTCTTGCAGCCATTATGTTAGTTACGTTTGTATATGTACTTTAATTAATCAAATACTTGCCAGTTTTCTTGGCATCAACCCCAATGCAAGAAAAAAAAAAATGCTACTTTTTAAAAGTTCAGGAAATTCTTCATGTGTGCGTGCTATACTCAAGGCTTCGTTAGCAAGTTTGGGTCAGTGAAGGGTGCGATGGAATCTGGATACGGAAGGCAGAGTTCTCCAGTCATTTTGAGTTTCCCAGCCAAAATAGTTATGCTGTTGACTTACTCTCTGACTACAGAAATATGTGCAGGCAACGTTGGGGTGTTCTGTAAACTATTTTGTACGTAGACTTGACCAATGAAAACATGTAATTGAGAATGGGCATTTTTCCTTCCTTTTTTAAAAGACATGCCACTAGGATTTGCTCTCTGCTTCATATTTAAATAACATCCATTGTAGCTGTCTGTTCTCCCTATTCCCTGAGCATAAACCAAATGAAAGCAGAAATATGTTAAAGCATGTTAAATTCTCTCTAGCGTAGTCTCAGCCTTTCCTTCCAATTTCTTCTTCCTATGATTACATGAAACAATTCTCAGAAGTTAAGGTCTGCCTCATTCCCCAGCTCCTCCCTCGCTTCTTCCAAATATTCTGGATTTAAATTTGAATCTTTCAGAAGTTTCTAAAACCTTCAGTTAATTTGCATGCTTTTCACTGTCATAGTTTGTTTCTGCACATCATTTTGAAGGGTGGTCCTGATGGAGCAGCAGGTTTGCCTGTGGCGGTGGTCCTGCAGGACAGGAGACTAGCCTATTTCCCCCCAAAAACCATCCCCAGCAACCTTTTTTTAAAAGTTTCTGGCTGAATTCTACAGGCTATTTTCAGAAGCTGTCCCAACAGCTATCCAAATATTTTATTGCTTTTCTGGACTTTGTTGATAAGGTTGATGCTGTCATTAGTTGTAATGCTTTTTCTATCCCGGAGCAAACAGAAGTGTTAATGCAGATTAGCATATTTGTCAGTATGTAACTAGTTTTAATTTCTATGACTCTTTTGGTCATCCTCACCACTATTTTTCAGCATCGGGATAAGGTAGTATTGAAATTATTTGTGAATCCTTAAAGTCCATTGAGTTGTGGTGTGATTGATCATTTGTCTGAAAATTCGTATTAAAAATGTATTGCGTATCAGAGGGGTGTCAGCAGCATACTTAGAATTTACTACTTTCTAGCACTAGGAAGCAGGAATGGCTTTTAATATCTTGTATGCTTTGCCAGGTGAAATGGTATATTGCCAACACAAAGAGTTTGGGAGTAAAGTGTACATAAAAATGTTCCATGAAAATAATTCCATGAACACTGGCAAACAGCAAACATAGCTGAATAATATTCAGATTGAATTGTAAATAAAACTAAGAAAGAAATAAGGCGGTATATAACTTGTAAAGAAGAACGTGATAATTCATTTTTTGCCACTACTTTATCTTCTTGCTGCCATTTTTCAGCGCCAATCAGAATTACTGTGGTTATTTCGAAATGCACGTTTGAATGACTGGGTTTCGGGACACATAAATCTAACCAGCTCTGTTATCACCTTTGACTTACACCGCACAAAAAAAGGCAGATTTTTCTTAGGAAGCAAGTTAAAAGGAACATCAGTAGCCTGGCACAGGTAGAGTTGAAGTTTTGTGAAGTGGGGCTGGTACCTGAAGCAGGGGTGATGGTGCGAAGGGGAGGAAGGACTCAGCAGGGGTCAAACCCTGCCTCCACAGCAGCCAGTGGAAAGACCTTTGTTAACGCTGGCTGGGACAGGACTTCATCCAGTGTATTCGGGGAACACCAACGTGAAGCTACAAGTGAACCAGCCTTGTACAGGACTTTTTCACGATCCACTTTAAAAAAAAAAAAAACCAAAAACGCAAGCAAAACATCCATTTCAATGGCAGAGCACAGTTTGCCTTTCAGAACAGGACAGGAGTGCCGATTTTCAGCTCGCTTGAATTTGTACCCCTGAGGGCACAGCAGAAAATCGGAGGAGAGACAAAAGCAACTGAAACACTTCAGTGTGTTCTCCTACTCCAGTTGTAATGATTTCTTCCATCGCATTTTGCCTCTACCGTCATGCTAGGCATTTTACCTGAATGTGCATTATTCTTTTATAATTGCAAATATTTGTTTAGAGAAAAATGTCTAAGCATTTAAAAATCTCTCTAAGGGAGAAAAAAAGTTAAACCAGTAAAATCTGTGGGACTTCACATAAACCTTTTCTTTTTGAAGGGGGCGGGGGGGCACAGGATGGAGAAAGAGGGTAAGTCAGAAGGACAGAGCAACCGGTTCCTCCTTCCTCAAAGTATCCGCTGCAGGCGTGATAAGTGGTGGGAGGCTGTGCAGTGCTCGACGTATTGGGATGGAACACACGCCGTGTTTCTTGAGTGACTGTCAGTGGTGACAGACCCAGCAGAAAGGAGCTTAGGCTGTCTGTCTCCCCTTTGGAGAACTAGCACAGCCAGAGCCTCCCTCTGGTATTTTATCAGTGCTTGCATGAGGACTGCCAACTTACGCTGAGTAACAACACATCCTCGATCTTGCTTGACTTTTTCTTTCCCCTTTAAGTCAAGGAGAATCAGCTCTCAGAGTGTAGATAGCGTGCTCTGTGATTACAGCCAATGCAGTCGCTAACATCTTCCAGATGTTTTATAGTCCCTCGCATCAGTTTCACAATGAAATTCCTCTCTTTGTTGCCCATAATTTCTCTTATTTTCAGTTAAATCTATACTCTAATGGATACCTCCTTTATAAGAGGTAAATCACTCCATTTTAGCAGTCTGTAAGAAACATTTACTGCCTGACAGCTCTACGTGAAGTTAGTGGGCTTTTTATAAACTGGCTTCAATAGAAACAAGATTGAATATGTGGTAAACACTTACCTACAGAAGCCTACTGTCAAACAAGGAGTCAGGGAAATAAGTAATTCTTATATGAGATTATATAAACCAGGATATTCCTGTACATAAAGAATAGGGATTTAATTCTTGCAGTCCTGCCTGGCTGCTGAAGTTGGGCAATGAAAGGGGGCTGGGGATTCAGCTGTGAGTATATGGTAAATGCTTTCGTCTTCAGCTGGAGTCAGTCATTTTCAAGCCCTTCAGTAGGCATCAAGTCTCAAAGCTTGGAAGCGGATCTGCATGATTCAGTTGAATAAATGTGTTTGACATTGAAGACAAATATTGTACTCAGTAGAGCAATTTTGAAGTCTAATACTATCCTCTCCCAACTAATTCTAAAGCTTAATTACTGAATACCAATATTGTATAATTCACAAATAATTCCCTGTCTGCCTTTTGTTCACTTGTGCCTTTAGTACCGTATTATCAAATACCAAAAAGATTATCAGATAGCATGATTGGTTTGCAGATGCTCTGCAGTGCCAAAAAATATCAAAATACAATGATTTGCCAATTCGCAAAGTGGTGTTTCACTGGCTCCGTAGGAGTATTATTCCACTCTTTCATTTTCCAAGCTTGATTTACATGGAGTAATAAAACCTTCCCTTCATAAGACTATTTATCTCCCAAATTTCAGAGGCAGACAGACTGAGTTTCCTTTGTCTTAATTCGAGAAAATATATGCTTTGCCTGTATAGCTTACCAATTATTTATCTGCTGTCAAATAACTGTAGCCCTAGGAAATAGGAGGAGACCAAGCCTTTCTGCGTGAACAGCTTCTGCCCGAGTATAAACAACTGCAGCTCTACTGACTTTATGTTGCAGCCTTTACCAGGAGGGGTCCATTTGGTCCACTTTTAACAGCTTGAGAAAATACTTTTTTTTTTTTTTTTTTTTACATTAGTTTCTTGAAAAGCTGAGCTGTTCATACGAGAACTTTTGAGTGTCAGTTAGTTGAAGCACTGTACACAAAAGGACGTAACAGCAATATATCTAGCAATGGAAATTGCTAGAATTGATTTTTGTACCATAAATTGATCTTATTTTTAGCAAAAACCATATTACATTATTACATCTAGAGATTTGATAGATGTGTGCAGTTTTTTCTCCCTTTAATGAAAAGGTGTCAGTCAGAAACTTTTAGCATTTCTATGCTCAATGTAAAAATAACACTGTGGGAAGGACTGGGATTTTCACTGTGAATATATATCCCATCATCAGACAGAGCAATTCAAATATTTCGCCTGACAAAGGAAAAGGTGTGAAAACTGAATTGCTGCAAAGCCCTTGGAAAGCAGCAGAATGGTTCAGACTTTGCTGGGCACTTATGGTCTCACCTGGTAATTGCCCACCCTCAGGAGAGGAGCTTTCCTCCCTTATGATCCTTTAATCTGGGAGAGGTGCAGAAGGCTCCATGGAAGGTCTTTGCTCTTGTTTGTTAAGGTATAAATGAGAATTTTGAGTTGAAGCTCAGTTTAGTCATGGCTCTCAAATTCCTCAGGCCAAGCGGTGAGTTCAGAATAGGCTTCATTGTTTTCTGTGTTTCTGGCCTAGATCTCTTACTGAAGTGGAGTGTCTTTAATCCCCCTGAAATATCACATATGGCAGCCACAAGAAGAGTAACAGTGCTGCCAGCCTGCCCAACAAAGATGGAGTGACACGGAACTTTCTTTGCATAGACTTTTTTCTACTGCTTGGCTTTTTGTACTGAAGGAGGTGGCAGCAGCTCGAAGTGTTACCCCAAGCATCAGTGATCAGTGAGAGCAGCAGCTTGAGTCCTTCCCCGGGTGAGCTCCTGCCACATTCGGTGCTAGCAGGGCTGCAAATTCTCTGTCACCAAATGCAAAGCTGCATACTCTTTGGCGATAATTCAAGGTTGTCGGGTGCTAGTCGTGGCTGTGGCTTGCAGCACGGTGACTTGCGCGAGGGACTGGGGGAGATGAGGAGGTTAGAGAGTGGTAGGGCTGAAGAAAAAGCTGTTCAAAGCAGTTAACAAGATAAATTACACAGTTTGTACTATGACACTGGGTTGGCAGCCATGGCTTTGCGTAAGGGTTCAGTTTCATTTCCCCTAGCGTGTGTTTATAGAGGATGCAGGCTGCCACGTAAGGAGGAGGAGGCTTCCAGTGCCTTCTGCCATGTGCTCAGGCAGATGGCTATGCCCTCCCACGGTTTTCTAGGAAACAACAGCAGAGCAGCAGAGCTTATTGCAGCACGAAGAGCAGTGGAACAGGGCTTCAAAATCCCAGACACGCTCCCGCGCATGCAGAGCAAAAGTGAGGCGACATGGGCTCAGGAAAAGCACGTAGGCACTGGGGGCTGTGCTGTGCTAAGCCCAGGGCTCAAACGTGGGGAGCAAGGGCTGAGTTAACCCTCTGAGAAAGATACGCTTTTAATGGTGCTGCTACAGTGTAGACTGAAAGTGCATCAGTAGGATATCTCAGAGAAGCTTTGTACTGCTCCTGACCATGTGAAATCTATCTGTGCATGAACAAAGGCTGTTGGTTTCTAGGGCTACCTATCCATTACCTCAGAGGAACGAATGCAAGGGCTAGAGGAGAAGTATGTTTCAGCAGCAATTACGTGAGGTTGTATTAAGGAGCCACAGCTGGCCACGTAGCTTGTCGTTAGCAACCATCGCTAGGTTCGAGTCAGGAAACCCCAGAAATCTGCGGAGGAAGCCTGAATTAGCAAAATTGTGAGGACAGTTTTGAGATCAGATGTTCAAAGGATTAATTAACTTTTGGAAAAACCACCTGCTGATGGATCCATACTGAGCCTTTGAGACTTCAGGGTTTGGACCACCACAGAGCGGGATGTGGTCCCAGGGCTATGGTGTGGCAGAAGCCATAGCCGTGCAACCACCCCTCTGCCCTGACAGAGCCTGCGGCAAAAGCCAGGCTGCAAATTCAGTGTTAGAAGTGCTTGAGAAAAATATCAGGTCTGAGCTGGAGTTTGCAGAGATAACGAGGTATAATTTTTGAATGACGAAGGGCGTGCATCAATAGCAAAGCTGAAACAGTGTGTTGAATCCTGCTCGCTTGTCCGTTCGTTATTTTGTACTTGAACCCTCTAATGGCTTCATGCCCGCACTTTAACATGAAGATCCTTTTTAACTTGCTGACCTCCAGAAGCTACCGTGAAGCCGAGTTCATTAAGCTTTGAAGTTTTCAGCCTCAGCAGAGGCTGAAGAACTACCTGCATATAAAGCACTGTAGAAGGAGCACAGTGGTATTTTGTTAAAGCAACACATCACACAGGCTGATAATACTCTTGTAGCACCACTCCCTAGAAATACATAAATAACCAGAATTTGTGATTTTTTTTTTTTTTTAGGGGATTTTGCCCCTTATTTGAGAGAAGCACTTAAGAATGGGTACTAAGAGAGTACTTTGGTAGCAGAAGACTTCTTCAGCCACTTTCCCTCCGATTCAGTATTATGGCACTGTGTGGGACTCTTACAGCTGTTACTGCCATATAATGCAATGAGTGACAAACACTACTTAGCATACTGAATGGGGGCACTGTCCCCAGCTTAATCTACCTAATGCCCCCACTGCAAGATATAAATAGATTAAGAGAGAAAATCCAATAATTTCTCCATTCTCCCACCAGAGCAATACACATTACATGTTCCTTGCCATCTAATTGCATTACATGGCAGGGATGCAATAAACATTTAATGGCAGTCACAGTCATCTGTCACTTCCCCTTAGATTGGTAATGTTCAGCATGATTTACATGCTTAACGCTGTACATTTTCGGGGGGAGGGAGGAGGATATCAGTAACCCACATCAAAGAAGTTGTGCTTTTAGCTAAAAGATTTTCTTTAATTAGAGTTAAGAAAAAGGAAGAGATTGAGTACCCAGTGTTCCTGAGGTACCTTAATTAATCCCTCATGAAACCAGGATGGGACTTTAAAAGTCTTGGGCCTGATTTACCCCCAATGGTACTTTAGTTTTGCACAGGTATAATGCCACTGAAATGCAACTGGAGTCACACCAGTGAGTTAAGTGCAAATAATTAGAAGTGTTTAGGAAAAATGTTTTGAGTCCCACGTCTTCACAAATTAATGTGTTTCAGAGGGAGGTGCGGTGGGTGCTAGGAAGCAACGTGGTCTGATATATGTGTATATTTCAGGACATTGTGCATGTAATTGATCTAAACAGCAAATCTTCCATTAGCTTCAAGGAGAACAGGGCAGTTCCATCACAAAAGTCTGTTAAAAACACAGAGACCATGAAATATATTGTTCATGTTGAACACTTTAATGGAAAAGCTGCAAATCCCTGTGGACATGTTAATATCAAATTATAATTCCCCTCCCCCCACCTCCCAGGGCAGGGTGCGGGGAAGATCTCAGCCACACTTCTCGTAAAGCTGCTCTGCTTTGCCTTGTGTAGAGTTTTACCATGTGGTGGGTAACATGTTACACATCCATTGGTAAAACCCAGCTGTTTCTGAACATGGAGAACAAAAGCTTTCACATACTTGTTCTTGTAGTAGCATCGAGAGCTGTGCTGTTGAGTACAATATATACAATATATTGGCTTTATTGAGCAAAGTTAAATGACACTGCTTCAAAAAGTGTCCTCTCCACATCAGTGTCTTTTTCTTTTGAATTTACTAGATAGGCATGAAATACTAAAAAAAAAAAAAAAAAAAAAAAAAAAAATCCCAACGTGGGTAGGAAGAAAGCATAAACCAGACACGACGACAAAGTTAGTGTGAATTAGAAGAGCGAATTTTTAAGGCAGATAGGAAGGCACCGGCTTATGCCAGACAGACCACAAGCAAGTCGTCATCTGGTGAAAACTTTCAGCCAGTGTGAATTTGAGCCAAACAGTAGCCTGCAGGTGACAGTCTCTGTAGCCCATTAACACTCTCTGGAGACCTGTAATCCTGCAGCTGAGCCCATTTCTTACTCTTCCTGAGAGCTTGGTTCATGTTCGCGTTTGCTTTGCTGTGCTTGTGGCTTGCAAGCAAATTGGGGAGCAACTGTGCGCTGCTACGGCATCGTGGTTCCCCAGCAGTTAGGCAGTTTCCCTTCTCCGGCTCCTCCTGTTGATCCCGAGAAGGATTGCTCCAAGGTTTTCTCTACAAACACAGAGTACAAAAGCAAAACTAAGAGACAAAAAGAAGGGGAGCAGGATTTAGTTTTCTTGACTGTTAGAAAGTCAGAGTTGGACTTCCTGGGATCTTTCACCAAGGCATGGGATGAGCAGAACAGAAATCCAGCACTGAAGTACTCTGTCCTAAAAAGAGCTCCTCGAAATTGTGCTCAGCCAGGATGAAACACAGAGAGTGTGTGTGTGTGCGCGCGCCTGCAGAGATTCACTTATTGATAAACTCACCCCTGTAATTTGCCAGCGAGTTACGTGCTGTATGGTGCTCTGGGCTTTTGCTAATTTGACAAGGTCACTTCACATGGCACTATCTGCAATGCAAACAATTACCAAAGGCGGCAAGGCAGCTTTTCTTGTATGAATCGCTAAATCATTAACTTCTGTGTCACTGAAAAAGTATCCTAGCTCCTGTTTGTGTCCTTCTCAATCAATATCCCCAGACAGAGTATCCGTGTCCTTTATCCCCCCCAGGAATGACTAAACCTTTCCAGCAGCTCCGAATCACTCGGCTAATGGGCACGGGAGCAGAGACCTTAATTGTCCCTGACACCAACACAACCGCTTTTTCTCCTTTGCATATCAATCCTATACATCTCTGTCAGAGCAGAGGCAAATCGAGTTATGAAAGCGCTAAGGCCGGTCTCAGAGTACATTACATCAAGTTCGGGGCGTATTGACTTGATTCTGCTAACATACCTGGGATTTTAACGCCCATCTGAAAGCAGTTACCTGTCATGCCTCGCTGAGGTTGTCCACCTTACGCTGCTACAGAGTTGCGCCACGCAAGTCCGGCAAAATCCTCCCGGTTTCAAACCTGGCCTGTTGAAATCACTGCCGGACCAACCGCGTTTTCAGGCGGGGGGGGGGGGGGAGAAAACAGAAGGCACAAACCGACGGCAGTACCCACGCAAATTAAAATAAATAAATAAATAGATTTGTAAAAAGGGCCGTAGTTGCGGATTTCTTTCCCGTAAGGGGCCGGGAGCGGGAGCGGGGGGGGGGGGGGGGCCGGCGCGGCGTCGCGCGCCGCAGGCCGCCAGTCTGCGGCGAGGGCGCCCTCTAGCGGCCGGCGCCGGGGGAGCGCGCGCGGGGTGTCGTGCTGGCGCCGTGGGGGCTGCGGAGCGGGATGGGCCGTGTCACACACACCCCCCCCCACCACCACCACCACCCCCGTCGCTTCGAAGGCCACGCAGTTGTGTTGCTGGCCTTCTAATGAAGCCTTAGGATGGGGAGACGTTTTAAGCATTTAAAGCCTTTCAATGCTTGCGCTAAAGCGCCATGAAACCGCTTCCACACCGATGAAAAAATGAAGATTACAGCTACTGCTATCAATCCTTTGCATTCAGTGACTCGGAGATTTTAAACGCCTCGAAAAGATAGCAATGACTGAAGTTTTGATCGTGTTATTTTTGCACGTACGCTTTGGATTCATCCGTGCGGACGTTTTAATTGGGATTTCTGCTCCTCTTTAACGGTACAAAAACAACTCAGAGAGTTATCACTTTTATGTTTCACGTTCTGTGGTATATCTTCTAACTTTCTAAAAGAAGTTGAGGCACTAACGTAGCCAGAACAACTGCAAAACTCCAGGTCCTTTCTTTATGATTTGAGAAATGCAGGGATTTGTGGGGCTAGCAACACCTGCGAGCATGGATGCGACTGCTCGACTGACACACTCAATTTGGGGATGGCAGAGCAGGAGTGAGTTCTACACCATCCCTCGCTGTCCACTTAAGCATAAGTACATGCTTTGATTTAATTTTCTACTAATGAGGTAAAATTTTACTTAACTGAAAAGGTTGCAAGGATTACTGCCTGTCTGTGCAATTGGGCTTTTGTGGGCTGAGAAGTTGGGAGCTTTGTTTTTCCAGGTGACAGGTCTCTTCCCATACAACTAATATCAGAACGGTATTTTGAAGCTATACCTGTATAGGTAGCGTGAATACGTATGTCTTTTTCATCCTGTCCCACATTTAGCGTAGAACAATGCATGCTTTCACCCAAGGCAGCCGCCCCAGTGCCAACCCCTCCTACCCCTACTGCACCCACTGCTGGACCACGAGAAGGCTGCTGCAGTGGGAGGGTATGGTGCTCCCAAAACACACAGTAGTCTGTATGGTCCCCCCAAATCTGCCCTTTCTCCCCACCCACCTGGCTGTGCTTTCTCTGGAAGCGCCTGCATTTGTGATTGAGTGTGGGAAGATGTCTGCTTTTACACACTGGCTTGAATATTCAGCTTCGTTGCCAGTTTATTATTGTGCTTCAGGCCTCGTTAGAAGTTTTGATAGAAGCATGTGCATATAAATATAGTCATTAACACATTTATTATTTGCAAATTTACACTTAAGTTTGGCTATTAAATAAACAAATGGGAACAGCCTGTACCAGTATTACTAAACTGCCTGAAATATTCATTTCAGTCAGGTCTTGCAGTGGTGAAAACTGCTGTAACCGCATTCAAATCAATGTTACCGTGCAATTTAGAGCAATTTGAAAATCTGGCCACAGTATATATTATTTGTTAATAATTTGGGGAGGGAGTTTTATTTATTCCTTTGAGGACGAACTCAGAGAAGCCTAGATTTAAAAACAAAGTGAAACAACCTATCATTAATATTACGTACAATACTCATCTCAGCAGCACATACCATAAACCAGTATAAAAAACTAGCCCCTAGAAATCTTCTTTTTCTTTAACAAAAATATGTATTTGTATAGCATACAAAGTGTGACTCCATCAAAAATAATAAAGTTTTTGTAAGCTGTTTTCATACTGTGAGAAGGCGTAAAGGACCATGTTGAAGAAGAACAGTGTAGAGAAGCGGTGGGTAGAGGTTACTTAGTATCCCTGTTGACTGGCTAGCCCAGAAAGGGAGACCTGAAAGCAGAAGAGGGTGCTTAGGGTGGCTCCTGATGGGACTCTCGTAGGGGTGATATGTCAGTCCCTGATCAGCATGTAGAGAAAGGCACTCATCTCTTCTGCTCCTTTCAGATGTTCTTGGAGATTTTCATGTATATATGTATATATTTTATATATACATGTTTATATATAAATTATATTTTTATGTATATAATATATTTTTATATGTAGACACACACACACACGTATACAATAACAAGGAATGCACAAATTTAGAAAGTAATTTCCATCCTACTGCAGTGAAAATGGAGTTTTGTTATTGGCACCATGTTGGTAGTATGCTTTGAATGCAATATTAGCAACTGCGCAAGGCTTTGCATCCTTAAAGGAAGCAGTTGATTCTTCCCTTTCCACTGCAAGGCAGGGAAGCGTCACTGTCCCTCTGTTACGGCAGGAGACCCCAGCTTGCACTCATGTTAAATGTCACATGAAACACTCAAAGTAGGGCAAGACTCAGTGTTCAGGAGCTTTAGGGACATGTGCGTTGACCGCCCTCCCGTCCCAGGAGGAAACCCCAGGGCTCGGCAAGGCAGGGGTGAAACGCTTCGGCCACCGCAGAAGCTGGTGGTCAAAACCCAAAAGTTCCCTGGGAGTTTCGTGGCTGTTCAATGCAGGCAGGATCCTAGTTTTATGGGTCTTATCTGTAATGATTTGGGGGTGGGGAGACTGTTGGCTTTTCCAGACCTGCTCTGCCTGGCAGCAAGTGTGCTCTTGCTATGCTCCACTATCTATCATTACCTATTCATCAGAAGCCGTGAGAGTCAGCTGCTCGGTCCTCTGAGTGTTCTGCCTTCCTTTAATGTATTCCTAAATTGCTTAAAAGTTTATTGGTAGCTGTAATAGCCTGTACTATCCTAATTTCTGTCTGCATGTTTGTAAAATCATATGTCAGCAGCCATCAAAATCATTGAAATCATTGCAACATATTTCAATTATATCCCTTTGATGCTGGTAAAGACTGTTTAAGAATAAAATAACAACCGTGCACTTAATGCAATCAAAGTTTCCTCAAAACTAGTTTATACCATCATCACTCATTCAGTATGGTTGAAAACATTTTGTATAATGCTATTACAGTGACTTGCCAGTGAACAATACAAGTTAATACTGATTTTAACATACACAAATGATTCCTTAAATCCCCAAATGCTTTATGAATATTTCAGTGTAGTCTTACAAAAGAATCTGTGGATGTGATCTGGATAGCATGCAAAGAACAGTAGATTCTTCCATTCCAGAATACAACCTGATATATGGCATATTTGTTTATCTTACTGATCCTCCAGGTAAACAGATTCATGGCTCTATAAATAGTTTCTGGTTTTTTTTTTTTTCCTTTTTTTCTTTTTCTTTCTTTTTCTTCCAAAGAAGATCACAGAAGTGTGTCTTTAAGGCTCTATCTGCACTGGGAAAATTCATAAAGTAATTCCCAGGCTTAGCAGTGATAGGAGTCTTGGTACTGACAATGCTTCATACTCAGACCTATTTTTAGCACCACTTCACCGTAATGAAAACTAGCTGCGTTGAGTAGCAATGGGGGTTTCTCCACCTGACCTCATCCTCTAACCTCGTTTCGACTGTTTTAATTTCTGAGCTCCTATGTGAACTGTGTTCCCAACAAGCTAAGGCGGGAGACATGGAGAAGAGAGATCTGTAGTTCATGGTGAGGGGAAGTGCTAACAGGGTTGGTTGTTTAGTTGTTTGTTTTTATTTTAAATCAGACCTGAAAGTGTACTTGCACTGTAAAAGTAGAAAGCCAAAGAAGAGGATTAGGTAAATAAAAAAATAAAGAAAGAGGGCTCAAGAGGGATATCAGAAGAAGAGGTATGCGAGGATCATGCAAGCAGGATGGAGATCCCACCTTCCAGTCCAGATCTGCACAGATCAGCTGGGTCAACTGGGAAGGGAGAACCTCTTCACTCCATTGATCCTCGCCCTCCTCGCTGCAGCTGGTGATTTTACAAGGTCTATATAAGCTGGAGACTGGTATATGCAAAGAACTCATCTGAGATCGAAAAATCATTTTACTCGTAAGCCACCAAGCAACAGTAGACATTAGTACATCTGAGTCACTAGTAAAGTAGGTTAGATTTGCATTAGTGACCTATGGTGAAAAATTCCATATGTGACCGATGCTCCCTGGAGAGATGCATTGCCTTTTCCCCTGTGTTGTTATTAAGCAAAAGTTACGTTTTTATCTCTCCAGCTTATGCATTAAGTGCTAAGGGAAGGAAGATATAGAAGGTACACAGAAGAAATACCTTGCTCTAAAACTGTACAAACTTGCTAATATTTGTGCAGCTTTACATTTTCTTGATTCTTCCCTAATTTTTTTGAAGTTAGAGTTTGCTGTGCAAGAAAGACTTGGCACCCAGGCTGCAATGTGAAATTGCGACAAAAAAGGAGTTCTTGTTGCTGCCTGCTTTTTTTTCCAGCCTGAGAGATACAAAAGCATCAAGGGGCATACTGATGTTTTAACTACAGGCGTCCAGCAAGCACTGCATCTGAGCTTTGGGCACGAAAGGAAGCGTGAGTGCAGGAATGGCCCATCTTCTCTCTGGTCTGCTCTCACCTTCCTTTCCCTTCTGAAACCCCCATTAGCTGGTCCATCGCCGCTTCCTTTTGCACCGATTCATGCATGGAGGGTTGTTTCCCCTGCCCAGAGGAAGGGGGAACGTGGCCCTAATGGCTTCATCCCATTGAATTCAGTAGAGTAGATGGCTTTGCGTCCCCTGCCGCGTTTAGTTCACCCATTGCCACCCTTTCTTCTCCCTGGGGTGCCAAGGGGGGGTTGTGTGCTGAGTCAGCACACAACACACCTCCTCCGTGCAGGGCACTCGTGTGGGCACAGCCAGGCACGCTCAAGTGCCACTGCAGCGTATGCCTCAAAGCGCAAACAATTCCACTCTGAAAATTGCTTTGAGATTGTAAATTGCTTTTTTGATCCTTTGGGATGAAAAGTTCTATATCCGTGTGTTATTATTAATGACAGTAAATTATTCTGGAGGTGGTGGGTCTGCTTCGGTTTCTACGGAGCGAAATGAGTAAGCGCTTTCCCGTGAGTACACCCAAAATGCAAAATACCGGCAGGTGAGCCTAGTGACCAGGCAGCCTGATGCTTCGCTGCCGCGCGTGCGTTTTGCTTGCTGAAAACGCTGCAAAAGAAGACGCCCCGAAGAGCAGGCGCACTGTACTGCTGCGGGCACGCTGCCAGGCGGCAGGGCTAGTGCTAGCCCTGCGGCTCGCCGGTAGCCTTTGCTGGGAGCTGGCTGTACCAACGCCCTCTTTGAGAGGCTCACTGAAGTCCCAGCTCGGTGGCTGAAGCCATCGTTTGTTTTTCTGGGATCCCTTCCAGTTCCTCTGAATCAGCCCCTTGTTTGCCCGCCTTCCCCCCGGCGTGTGCACGGGCCTGCGGCACTCCCCGGGCCTCCGCCGCTCGCTCGGCTCGCACAGGGGGTTGTTTGGGGCCAAGGAATGATTCAGAGTCAAATTTCGGTAACGGACAAAGCGTCCGTTAACTCCATCACCAACTTTCGGCAACAACCTTGTCTCCTGTTTTTTCTAAAACACCGAAGTTCATTACTGCAAGTTCAAGAAAGAAGAAATAAGCCCCTACACTGTAATCAGTGGCTATGGAGAAGCTTGTTTTTTCTTACTCTGCTGCTGACTTTTAAATACTCAGGATTTATTGTTTTGAGAGATGCCCTGTGCAAAGGCATATTTCAAAAGGCAGAGGGGCTGACGGTGCTTAACGTGTGTTCTGGCGCTTTGGGAGCACTGTTAACAAAGTGAGCTTCGCAAAGATGCAGTTCAACTAGGAACAATAGAAATGTTTAGCGTGATGGATCTGTGGCCAGGCACGAGCGGGAACAGCTTTGCGCAGGCTTGGGAATGGGAGAAGTGGAGGGATGACAAGTCATGTAACGGCAGATTTGCACAGCAGTTCTTTTCCTTCTGTTTTTATAGTAAGTGAGAGGCTATGGCAAACTGTTTTGTGCCAGGGAGCCTGTTTTCTGAAAGAAGTCCAGACGCTGTGGAGAAAAAAAGCAAAAAACGGTTGTGAACCACCCCTCAGCCACTTCATACCAAGTTTTCAAGGCTGAACTAAAGCCAAATCATAAAAAGGGCTCTCATTAATTACTGTAATTTCATGCAAAATGTGTTTATTTACTAATCTGAGAACAAACAAGGTGAGAAGGCCAAAAAAAACCCCACAAAACAAAAAAAAAAAACCCAACAACTTTTTTCTCTTTCTACAAAACCTAAAGGGAATGAGGTAGCTGATGCTTTGGCAAGAGAGGGATGGAAAGGGGCCAGGCGGGCAGCGGTGGGTTTATCCAGGTCTAGCACAGGGTGGTCCTACTTCATGGCACGCACTCCTAGGTGGTCTTGCAATACAGCTGCTGATAATAACTAGCCCAAGAAGTGGATGCCCAGTGGTCGGCGAGGCCGTAGCCCTGTGGCACGAGGTCTCTGGCAGCAGCGCCGTCCGAAGGGGGACTCGCAGCCCCCCTCTCCTGCCTCGAGCTGCACGCGTCACCCCTGCAGCTCTGCCAGCTGGGTTCAAAACCACTCACGAAGCTGGTATTGATGCCAGGGCCACTGTACTCTGCAAACTTGGCTTAGGTATGTAAAGCCCGTAGTTGCTTGCTCATGTTTTCGTAGGTAATAAAGTACTTCTTGGCCCTGTGTGTGCACGTGTTCCATTTTCACACTTGCATGCGTGCCTCTTCCAGGAGTGCAGAGATGGCTAGATTTTTAATGGTAAGCTGACAATAAGCTGATAAGATTGTCCTTCTGGATATACTTTTCTACCAGTCTGAAAGGAAAAAAGTGCAGTCAGTCCTCTGGAGATCAGGAAAATATTCTGAACAACAGAAAACTCCTTTTCCCGTCTTTAAAAGAAAAAGGTGAAGAATACAGCAACTGCAGGCTTTGGTTGCTGGGGGTCTGCTGAGGGAGATTTGGTAGGAAATTCTTTTGGAGGGTTTGGTGGAGAGTATTACAGCTGAAAAATGTCATTTCTCTAAAGAAGGCTAGAAGAATGATAAAAGGAAATTCCTTTTTACCCAAGCCATTGAGAGGCAGCACTGAGAAGAAGAAAAGAGGGGTTAGGTTTTATGTGCCTTTTTTCTTCTTTTGCATAAGTGTTTGTATGAATTTTCAAATGCATAAACACAGGGTTTTGATCCAGCAAATGCTGGGCTAGGTACTACCCACTCCATGCCTATGTGTTGGCAAGAAACAGGAAGGGAATAATGAGAAGGTATAGAAGCATTTTCTTTTCCATAAAGCTGAGAGCCCTTGTCTGAAGAGAGCTCTGCGAGTTCAGTGTCTGGGCAGCTTTCCCATCTTCTAGGAGTGGGAGCGTAGGTAAGATAACCAGGGGAGCGGTTATGAGCTCTCCTGGATGTGTTCTGAATTGCACAGATGGCAGATTGCGATCCCAGGCTCAGATGTAGCACTGGGTGTGCGTGTGTCTTTGAAAGATGCTAATTCGGAAAGCTGGCGTGGTTAGTTTTAAGAGATGTTCTTGCAGACAGATGTAAATGATGTGGATAGCAGGGTTCACTGTAGCTGTCGTTGGGATTACCAGTGTAATCAAATATAAATATATCAAATATAAAATTCTGTCTAATTGATGGGATTTTGGTCTTAGAGGCCAGATCCTCCATGGAATTGCTCCGTCTTAACCACAGCTTTCTAGGACAAGAGGTAAATGGATAGGAAATGCAGCTTACTGCAAGATGCAATATCATCACAGAAAAGGTGGATATAATAAAAAGACTAAACCACACTAACTAGACCACATCTTGACTGTGGTGTTTATCATTCAGAATTTAATGCCCATTGCAGCAAAACATCCTTAAAAATGTTAGGCTAGCATACAGGTATTTATAGGCTTCATCAGTAAAATGGAAGAATATAGGTCCAAAGAACTGGTGGTATTATTGAAGGCTCTAAACTAGACCTCAGGGACAATAAAGGGTTCAAATTTGCATGGATGATTTTTTAATTATTTTTTTTTCTTGAGAGCTGACTGCACTTGTCCTCCACTCAAAGACGGGAGGAGTGGATGGCCAGGGACCTATGCTCTTTTTGTCTCTGCTTTTCTTGATTTAATCTTTCTTAATGAGACAAAAAATGAAAGAACCATTTGCCTCTTTTTGTAGAGAACAATTTAATATGACCTAACAAGAGCATTAACAGAATAGAGGCTGAAAATTATAACGATAAAGTAGACCACTAGTAATCTATTCGCATGGCATTGTGTGTGTGTTGTTTTTTTTTAAAAAAGAGTGAGCCATGCAGTTGGTCTAATTATTAGGAAATTAAGAGTGAAAGGGAAGTCAGGCAGAACTGTTCTACTCAGATAGAAGCAAACATATGGAATAAGTTGTAGAGCAAAGCTATTAAAACCAGTATGTGGGTTACAGAGAGACAAAGAGGGTGATGTGTTTATTGTGAACGTGGAGGGGGTTCTAAAAACACAGAAACAGATGCAAGGGAGGGTGGTGAAATAAATTTAAAGGGGATAGACTGGATTCTGTGGGCATAGTGTCCTTTTCTTGTGTGATGAGTTTGTACACACCAATAAGGTAAGGGAGAAACTTATTTTTACATTGAAGTTCAAAGTTAACTGGGTGCTTTTAAAAAATAAAGGAGTATGGAGATGGAAGCGTTAATTTTTCTTGCAGCTGCTGTTTCAAGAGTTTCATTTCACATCCACCAGACCTTTGTTGGACTCTGGTGACACTGGTTTCAGTGGACCTGGGTATTTTATACTGGCCAGTAGGTCCTTGTGCAGGTCTGCCCTTCCCTCCGAAGTCAATGGCTGTCCTATTGCAAAAAAAGATCTCCTGATGCTGTGATTCTGGTGCTTCGGCAAGATACACAGCAGAAGCAGAAAACATATGATGAGGGTGTCATCTTCACAGTGCTCTGCATGTAGAGGGTTCAGCCCTGCCCCAAGAGACCGGCTCTGCTGGCCTCGATGAGACTGCTCAGGCGAGGGGTGGGCAGCCTGCACAATTTAGAAATTCAGAATCCTTGTGACACAGGGAATTAATTGGGAATGGGCCCTGCCTTTCCAAGAACTGGTCAGGATGCTTGCTTTTTTCCTCCCAGTTTCAGGAAAAGTGTGGGGTTTCTTTAAACGGGAATTTTAATGATCTGAGCACTGCCAGGGAGTCCAGCTTCCAGTCCTTCCTCTCCCTGCAAAATCGACCTCTTCCAGGAGACTGCTCTGATCGCAAAGATAAGGCTGTTTTGTGAGAAAGCATCCCCTGCCTCCTGGGGTCTCCTTTGTGAAGTGTGCTGAAATGAAGAGCAGGAGGACAGATCCTTTGGTCCAAAGTGATAGCGAGAAAAAAAGGAAGCGTGACCTGAGTTCCCCTAATTATGGCTCTGAGCACAGAGATCCAAGGCCCGGGGTCTGGTCTTTGCCCCCATGCCTTTTTTTCCCTTGATGTGAAACAATCCCATAAGTGTGATAGCTGGTCTGTGGGTATCCTAGCAATGATACGTGCAGCTGGGAAAGACTGTCTGCTGCTTTGCATCAGAGGTCTCTTTATTTTGTGATTAAAACATCAAAACATAACATCAATCTTTGCATCCTCTCTTAGGTCTCAGAAATTCCTGGCTTCTTGACCAAAAAGTCAAGCTAATATTTAAGGTCTCTGATAGATTGTTCACTAATACAATTAAAAAGTGCATAGTGGATAACATAGTGTAGGAAATTTTTCACTTTTAAGATTGTCTTTTTTACAAATTGATAGCAAATACCGTATTTGAAAAGTTGTAGCAAGCCTTAGGCTGGGAAAAGCCAGCCCCAGTTGTGAGCTGGGCCCAGCCACAGTAGAATTTAGTCTCTCGTCGTCTTTAAAAAATTTGCCTGTTTCTCAAGAAAAAAATATTCATCAATCCTCTGTTTATTTCTACATCTGCTGGAACCATTTTCTATTGGATGATGTGTGAGCAATGATTAATTAGTTGCTTTTGTTTCGGCTTTAAGGTTTGTGCAAGCAAGAGTGGGAAGAGGGGGTTTGTGAGCTGGTCTTCTGCCAGGGGTTGTCATTCACGTGGTTGACAACTCCATCTCTCTAGAAGGCCATATAATAATGTATTTCAAAATAAAAAGTCAGTTAAGAGGACATTCATCACTTTGAGAGCATGTTCAAAGCGAGTGTCAGGCATGTAATTCAAGAGCGCTTCAAAGTAGGGCTCCTGAGAGAAGAATTAACAGGAGAGAAGCATAGCCAGTACTCCCCGTGTCCTTCCCTACCTAACTTTTCCTAATGGGAGAGACATGGCTTTTCGTCTCCGTCTCAAAGACTCCAGGTTCAGCATTACCAGCTGTGCCTGAGCACCACTGCCTGTTAGCATCAGCACGGGTTCAGCCAGCCGGCGGTGCCCTTCCTTCTGTGCCACCTTTCCTTGGACAGAAAGGGACAGCACTGATTTCACTCACAGTATTTTCACACTTGAAATGGCTCCATTAATATGACATCAGTGTGAGGCAAGCACTGGGTCCGGAGCATGCTTGCCAGCTGGTATCCTGCACTCCCATGGTAAGAAAAGGCAGCAGATGCGGTGATGCGGCCCTGTGGTGTGTGCTGTTGATTCAACAGCAGCAGATGTTGCATCCCTGAATCACTTGCACACTTCTGCTTTAGAGCCCGATCTCATTCTTGATGGTCACCTCACTCTCTCACTCCCACCACTACAGCCACCATTCAAAGATGAAGTCTTGGGATCCCGGTAGAAACTGGTGGTGTTTTGCTATGGCCATGAGACCCCACTTACTAGCCCAGGACCTAGCCACAGTCATGTGAGTGTTAAGAGGGGTACTTGAGTCCTTCAGAAAACTGAGTACTTTTGTGTTTTCTGAATAAGAAAACAGGGTGAAACTAGCACATGTTAAATTGCTCTTAATGCTGGTTGAGGATGATTTTATCAGTTCTTGTCTCAGGCTTTAAATTCGTCTTGCCATTTTTTCCATGACATTGCTTTGGACCAATGTAAAGACATTATTTCTCTCATCTTGCTGTTTCTGTGCAACATGCCTGCTGTTCTGGGTCTCAGTCTGGGTGGACCCTTCCACTGTTCTGTGACAAATGTATATTTTGGTCTCACCATGATCTTATCTAATATCTCCATCGGTGCATA
The DNA here is from genome assembly GCF_900496995.4 of Aquila chrysaetos chrysaetos. Taxonomy (NCBI): domain Eukaryota; kingdom Metazoa; phylum Chordata; class Aves; order Accipitriformes; family Accipitridae; genus Aquila; species Aquila chrysaetos. The sequence goes on along the minus strand of NC_044004.1, from coordinate 54,236,456 downwards.
GGAGCCAATGGGAGTTTTAAACCCAACTTGTCTTGATTGTATTAGGAATAGGAATGCATCTTAGACCCATTTGTGCCTTAGGTGGAATGCTGTTTTCTGAAATTCTTGTCACTTTGGGTCCAGGCACATACTGTGTGACAATGTTTCTGGGCAGAAGACTTCAATGATTGCTGTATACTATCCCCAAACCAAAAATGTCTGACAACTGCAGGCAAGAGGATCAAGGTGCTATCCGTGAAACTACAGGTTGTTTTCACCTTTAGAGAGCTGGTAAATGAAAATTGCTCTCCAATTTCTCAGAGGGATGTGTTAGAAACTATTAGCTAAAAGCTTCCAGCCTGACAGCGTTAATTTCCTATTCATTTCATTAAAGGGACATTTTTTGAGAGACTTGTAAATTGCAGCATGCTCCTAGCAGAATAATAGCTTCAGGAAAAACATGTAATAGCTCTCCTTAATCAAAATAAGGGCAAGTTGTTGTTTATCCAGCTGAAGAGCTGGGGATCACCAAAGCTTGATTTCTGTTTTTCACATTAAACAATTGTACGTTTTTTGAACTATGTTTTAAGAGAAACATGGGTATATTTCAGTAAAGTACATGTCTATTTGGTTATTTGTTTGTCCTGAACATGTTTCTACTTCTGTTTCCTTTTTTATTCCTATACCGGTCTCCCTGTCCATGACCTTCCTTGAGTGTGACACGTCAGCCAAAAAGAAGCAACCTCGAACTGTTGGACAAAACAGAATTCTGCCCCTGTGGGATAATACAGCAGATATTATCATTGTTTAGATAAAAGCTGCTGATAAAACCTCTTGCCAGAGCTGAATGATTCTTGTCTTAGTCATGTAATGGATCAGGTGGGAGTTTCTGCTGGCGCTTGCGCTGTGATGCTCAAAATCAGCTCACGCTAACTCTACACATGTAAATAATGAACACAAGGTGGAAGGACATCCAGAATGAGGCCACTGGTTCTAGTGGGGCTTTTCAGAGAAAGGTGGATGCAAGCTGGCTGGAGATAGCTAGGACTGTGATCTTCAAAGACATTTTTGATACCAAGTCTAGATCCCCATGTGTATTTAGAAAACAGAGTTCATTTAAAATTAATGTGCCAAAAAAATGTTTTGGTTTTTTTTTCTGGGGTACCATTTTCCTGCTTAGCTTGGCCTATGTCTGCTTTTAATTGGATTTTAGACAGTTTGTACTGTGGAGTTGTGATTCCTCTTGCATTATCTTCTCTGTGCTTTGCAATCAAGAACAGTTTCATTCTGTGTTCCTGCAGGCTGTAGGTTTAATTAAACCTCAGAACCTCAGTTTACCACAAAGAGTTTTATTTTCATTATAAATAAATAAAACAAAACAAAAAGAATTTAAATAAAATAGAATAAATACATTTCTGAAATAACACAGCAATTTAGTAGCTGTAATCCCTTGCTTATTGCTTGTGTTCTTATGAGGACTGGCAGCATACTACAGCGTATCTTCGTACCTCCCAAAACCTGGGTGCTTGTGCTCTTTCCTAAAAGACTAAGACACAGTAAAGCTCGGGACTATTTTTTGAAAGTTAAATACATGAAGATCATTTTTTGGAGTATGTACTGTGTTGGATTTTCAGAAATGCAGGTGATTTCCACTGGTAAATTTGTAGTGTGATGGTTGGGTGGAGGCAGGAAGGGTTATATGGAGATGGGGCAGGACCGTAGTGTTATTGGTTGCAAACTATCATGAGCACTGGCTTTTCCCTAAAGGAGTCTGTCAGCATTTCTAGCCTGGCTGTGCAGGCTCCCCTGGAAAAGGGGAAAGTAACAGCCCTGTCTGCCTATTCAGATTGATGTGTACCTTTCAGTTGGCCTCCTTGCTCTGGTCCAAGAAATGTATGTACAGATCGCAGGGTGGCAGGGAGTCGGAGCGAAGAGGTGAGGCCTCTCCATGTCGTGGTAGAGGGCAGGAAACTTGTGATTAGCACTGCAACAAAATCATACTTTTCAGCGCTAATGGCTGACTTTACTAATAGTGGTGTCGATGCACATGGGGAGGAGCAGAACGAAGAAATAATTGAGTAAACCATGAACAGCAGTAACGTTCCCCAGAAACAGCTTTTTTTTCGTAGATATATGAAGTGTGGCGTGCAGTGCTCTTGCCTATATTGCATTCTCCATCTGGCTGGTTACTGAAAGCTCAGATTCTCCTGGGCTTTTCTGAGTTATTTACTTTAATATTCTGCCTTTTATAGAAAAGATTATCTTACAAACTGGATTCTCCATAGTGGATAGATTTTTATGGTTTAATCCTGTTTTTGATATCTAATTCTATTTTTTCCCCTTGAATTTAATATCAATTCCCCTGACACACATGCATAAACATGCACAGGATTTCATGTCTTTTTTTTTTTTTTGTGGTAGTGTCTCATGCAGAGATTCTTTTCTTACCACACTTGATTGAGAAATAGCTCCTATGGGATTCAGAGAATTGTTCTATACCTCCAGCTTAGGGACCGAGAAATCGCTGTGCGCCTTGTTCCCTTTAAATGGGGACTACAGCCAAAGCCCAATTAATACAGAGGGAATCCTTCCATTGATTTCAGTTATCTCTTGGTCAGTCTGTCTGTCTTTTATGCTTCATTATCATTATCACTGAGCATGTCATAATACATGTATTTATCCTACTACGTGCCTGCGAGGTAAGGAAGCAATAGTCTTCCCACTTTATTTATGGGGATTTGAAGTACAGCGAGATGAAGTGCTTGATCTGGCAAGAGACTGAATTCAGTTATTGAAGCCCTGGTTTAGATAAATTCCAACGTATTGCCACCAAAAGGCCCTGCCAAGTGGCTGTAGGTGCTGGTGAAATGTATGTATCCTTTATGCAGATGCTGCAGTTCATGCGAAGTAGTGTGGAAACAGTTCTGGGAGCACAGCTTGGGATTCAGGACTAGCCCTCCTTCTGGGATGATGGCCTTAAGTGAGAACAGCAAGTCTGCTTTGTCTCTCTCTCTCTCCCTGCTCTTTTTCTCCTGGGTACACAGTTCAGCATTATGCTCAGTGGCGTACATGCAACGAGAGTAAAATCCACCCTGCACAGAATATTGCTTGGTGGCTGTAGGACTCTGGACCTGAGTTATCTGGAACTGAGCCTGGGTAGTGAATGACCAGTGATGTATTGTTCTGCTTTGTTCCTGTGAGATTTCCTGCAAGACACTGGCTCTTCAGAAGAGGGTTCAGGGTTGGAAAGCCCTAAACTGGCAATTGTGGGTTTGGGGTTTTTTTGGTTTCTTTTAGTTGGAAGGTAATTAACTGGTCTCCAGAATGGCTGGTGACAGGATGCTTTGGGTTGCACTGGAGGACGTGCTTAGGATGGGAGGAAGAACATCTTCCAAAGTGTAGCCAAAGCACAACAGCTGGAGTTTTGGCGGCCCTGGGATCTTCCTCTACCCCACTCATCACACTCACTGGTACAGCACTGGATTATGCAGTGAAAGATGGATCTCTTCTGGTTTAGGTATTTAATTTTATGCGGGAAAATAATATTTTTTTTGTCTTTTCTCTACTTTTTAAGACATCCGTGTAAAGGTCCTGCAGTGCCTTAGGCAAATCACTGTGAGATTTAAAGCAGAAAGCTTAGGACTGTGTTTAGTCTTCCCATTAGGCTGAAAGGGGTTTAGATTTCCACTGATTGACCACCGAACCCTCCCTTCCTCCCTCCCCCCACCAGCTCCACTTCTCTGGCCCAGATCAATGTCAGTAGTTAAATGGATCGGTTATTTGAAAGCTGTCTGTTGACCTTTCCTTCATGATTGATTGCATGAAAAGTGCACAGGAGTGTGGCTTCCAGCTAGGCAAGCAGTCACTGCTGACGGCTCTCTTTCACCACTCCCCATAGCCCACTAAGATTTCCCACAGAGGAATAGGCTGCCTGCGAAGATGCCAGACCAGAGAGTGCTCTCAAGTAACCATAATGAAGCTGAAAGCCAGCTCTAGTCTTCCTCAATGGCCGAGAGGAATTATTTATGAAGAGGAGACCAGGGCTGAGTGGTTTACTGGCCTTCAAAAGACTTCCTGACCGGAGGTCTGGAATTGGAGAGCCACAAGAGCCCTGGGTGGCAGTTGCCTACGGGTGTTGGCAGGTGTCCTACCAAAAACGAAGAAAGAGGACAAAACCAGGGCCATCTCACTCTCTCTGGTGCACACATCAGCATGCACTTGCCATCTCATGTGCTCGCCACATCGCACACGTGCTGTCCTAGCCCAGAGAAATAATTAACTTTTCTATCTTTCGATATGCTTTTGAAATACAAAAACAGCCTGCAGTAGCAGATGCATAGAATTAGTCTTTGTGCAACTCTTCTTTCTTATGCTTTCCCAGTCTAAAACTAATGTTGTCAGAGCTTTAATTTGCTTTAAATCTCCTGTAACCAATTCCATGGTAACAGGTTTTGATTTCTGGCATATGGAACATTTTAGTTACTCCCGATTGTTAGCATTATGAATAATAAACCCACCTTTTAACTCTTAAAATAAAGTTTGACAGTGCAGTAAGTGACGTTCTGTTTGCACAGAAGCAGAGAATACAAATTACCCTAAATCAGGTAATGGGAAGCTGATGTATGATGATTATGTTGTTTCATCACCCAGTTTTTAGTACGTTGTGCAGGATCAGTAATTCACTGCATGATCTCCCTTTTAAATCACTTTCTTAATAAACATGTAACAACACTAGCCTGATGTAGGGCACAGCATGACTCTATGCTTAATCTATATTTTACAAACCAGCAATACACCACAAGTAATGAAAAGGTTCGTAATGTCAACGCTTGATTCTGATTATCAGGGAATTGCTCTCTGTAGAGCGTGGGGTGACATGGAGAGCTGGAGAGGAGGGTGGAGCAGGCTTAGAATTGGGCTTTCTGCTGATAAATACCATGTACCAAAGCCTAGGCTGGTACGTGAAATGACTATTGTAACCTAGGTTAATGGTGGATGCCAGGCAATTTGGCAATTGGAACAGAAGTTGGGTCTTTTTGATGGCAACAACTTGCCATCAACTGGCTTCTCTGTTGCCCATCAGTGCTCTTCAGCTCTGCCACTGCAAGGGGATCATGCCGAAGGGTTAGCCTTCACCATTCACAAACAGTGGAGAAAATAGCTTGTGGAGGAGCTCTGAAAGGCATGAGCTGGGAGTGAGGAATGAGTGAGTCTGCTGGAGGCTGAAGAGGTCTTGGGAGCCTTAGAGAGGTCAAGAGTGTGATCTTGCTCCCCAGGGAGGGAAGTACTTGCAGCCTGCTGTATTAATCCATGGGGCATGGTGTGGTAGAAGGAAGGGCAAACAGCTGAAAATGTGAGACCTACCTCCTGTGAACTGCTAGCTGTGTAATAGCCACCCTAAGTTTCAGCTGCTGTAACTCAACACCAGCAGATGAAAGCAATATAAGCCAGGTTTAAGGCTAGGTAAGGCTGCTAGAGGTAGTTTCACTACATTACATGTACAACAACTTTGGATGAAAAAGCCACTGATTTGAATGTGATTCCCATGTTCGAACATGGGAATGCAGAGGGCTTGGGAATAGTGCTTTGTGGTATTTATGACTGACTAATTTTGCCCTCCTGGCTGCTGGAGTCTGACTCAGGGTTACCACAACTGGTGTGCTGTGCAGGTCCCAGCGATGGGGCTGAGCTGGTGGGGCTGAGCTGGAGAAGCACACGAGCGCCCAGCTCTGCAGCCATCCCCAACTGATGGGACAAGGTGGGCAGAGCCAGGCCAGAGCTCTCAGCTCTGAGAAGATCTTCCTGGGCCATTCAGGCTTTAAGGGGCCTCCATGTGGCTGCGCACCCAAAAGTGAAATTCTAATAGGGAAAACCCCACAGATCCACCTGAAGGATACTTGTACTAGACTGTGGTTAATGGCATCTCCATGTTCTCTCCATTTGGCTCCACTCCTCTTTCAGTTTTTATAAAAGTTGTATATGGCTTTTCTTCACCCAGCTAAGACATGTAGCTAATGAATTGACTCCTTCTCTTCTCACATGCTCCTCCACACAACATGGGGTTTATTATGGCAAAACTCTCAATTTGCCATGAACACCCTAGTAATTAACAAATGCCATCAGCATGCCCCCAGTTACCACTGTTGGAAAGTCCTGGTGGAGAGGGTTCACCGTCACTTTTACATCGTCCTCTAAATGGCCTAATAAAAGACCAGGGAGAGCTGTTTCAGGGTTAATAAAAGAAATTGAAGCTCTTGTAATTAATAGTAGCTCTTACTCTTCTATCCAGTCAAAACTAGTACCTTCTTTTTCATAAGAGGTGAAGGATCAAATGGTGACTTACCAAATCATAGGGAAGTGAAATTATTTCAGGCTCTAAAAAGAGTGTAAGCAGGAATAGACAATTTATTTCTTCTCTTGGTGCCAGATAATTTAGTTATTCCTTATACTGGAGGGGGGAGGGAAGGAAGGAAGGAGACAGAAGATGAATAAAATAAATTAAAAAAAAAAAAAAAAAGGTGGCAGCTAGCCAGCTTGCTTGCAAACCCAGTTTGAACCTAGTGCATGCTCAGTCTGCACAGCTGCATGTTTCCTTGCCCGGCTGACTCATCTGGAGTAACTCCACGTATGACACTTATTTTACTTACAGTGGCTTGGTTGGGTGAGAGGGGTGTTAGGCAAAGCAAATCCGTGATATTTAAGAAATATTTCTGTAGTTAGAATTAGCAAGAGAGTTGGTGTGTGTTAGAAAGGAGGCTGGCGCTTATTCGACCCACTTAGTCTGATAAAGATTGAATGGTAACAAAAACCTTCCAGGCAGAAAGCTGTTATATTAAGGACTTGAGGAACTGGACAACACACTGGATGCTATGAACACCAAGAGGCTTGGACTCAGACAAGACTGTCACAGAAATGTCTCTGCTTTCCTGCTCAGCTCTTTTACCAAAGTGGTGCGGAGAATCTAGAGAGAGCATCTTTAAGTCAGTTTAATGTCCACTGGGAGAGTGCCTTCCTCTTTCCAACAAACCTTCAGGTTTTGTTCCAGTAATTCCCTTTCTTATATTGTTTTTAAAACAGAACCTTTTTTCTGGAATTAAAAAAGAAACCTATAGGGACATTCTTCTGTTGCAAAGATGGGATGAGGGCCTTTAATAGGGCTAGAACCTACAGACCTATCAAAGAAGACATTTAGAATTACAAAGCTGTTCATGGGAGAATTAATTGCTTGGGAGTAGCCAGCACCCATTGGTTTGGGTGGTTGGGTTTTACAGGGTCAAGTCTCCATTCTGACTCGGACAAGGGGCTTGAATTTCAGTTTCTACTGAAAAACACCCACTGAGTGTCCTGACTATTGGCTGTGTGGGTTCATTTCTGAATCGGAACTTGTATCTTTGATCTGAAGAAAGGACTGGCAAAGGCTTCAGAGAAATAAAGTTATTTCATTAAGTTGTTTTCATTATGGATACTATGCCAATTTTCCTTCAGGAGGGAGTGAAAGAAAGAAGTCTAAAAATTTCCAACCAACCTAATAAAGAATGAAACAAAATACAGATGTCATATTGGTACTCACTTTCCCTCCCTTCCCCAAGGATCCTTTCATTGCCAAAGCTGAGATACAATGATGACTCTGCAACAAGCACTGGGGCAAATCCTTATCCCAACCCTGGTCTCTTTGCATGGTCGTTCAGACCCAGTGCTAAAGGGAGTCCTTGTGCCTCCCACTGATCTTGCCAGTTAGAGCCCATGGACAACTTCTGAGCACAGGTTTACAGCTCAGGGAAGCAATTACCCAGGATCACTGCAGCACCTTGTTGGTAGGGAGTTATTTCTGAGCAGAGTACTAGGTTCCTACAGGGGATCTTGCAGTGTGCCCAAGATAACAGCACCTTACCTTTGAATAAAACTAGGGTTGATGAAGAATTGCTTTGGTAGCTGAACAGAAATGAAGAGGATGCAAAGCTTTGCCCCTTCCTCTCTTCTTCCCACGTAGCACAGCTGTCCTTAGCTCTCTTTCCCACCCAGCCCTGGGTGCCCAACTGTTCCCAGCGTCGCGGTGTTCTGCACCCATGTTTCACAGGGAGCGCAGCTGTCCTTTCCACAGCATCCCCCCGTTCAGCTACCTGACATCTGATAGACTGGAGAGTGAATATGCTTTCCTGTCCGCTGCCAGTGCAAGGATGACACCAGATTTTGCAAACGACCCTTTCATCCCTCATGGAAAGCTCTGGGTCTGGGCTTCAGGTTTCAGCAGTTTTATTTCCCAAATGGGTTTTTCCCCATAGGTAGGCAGAAAGCAGTAGGTTGATGGAGGACACACAAGAGCTATTTAACTCCCTGCCATCTTAGTATAATGTTCTGCACCAGTGTGTTGTCTTGAAAAAAGGGGGAAAAATATCAGGCAATCTGATTTGTTTTCATTTAGAGGGAGAAATGGAGATATTTTGAGAGATTAAGTGATATGCCTATGGCTGGGCAGGGGGTCTGACCGGAGCTCAGACCTGAATTTACTGTTGCCCGGTCATGTAACTCGAGCTCAAGACTTTTTCTAACCTTTGAATAAAACGTGTTTAAAGCCAAACAGTTACAGTTCTTTCTGGCATAGCTTCTTTCACATCATCCTAGTAAATCCAAGGATATTAGAAAGTTTAAGAATAAACCCAGGTCACAATATCCTGCATTTTCCTGAAGTCTCCTAGTGAATTTTGAGAACATAATTTCTATTTTATCATGGTGAAAAGTAGCACCTGCAGTGGGTTTATTTCTTTGCAAATGCCAAATCTAATGTTTCAAAGAAAGCTCAAGATGAAATGAAAAGGAGAGCAGAAGGGTACATAGCTGTCATTAGCCTTAAGATCTGTTTATGAAAACCCGAGATGACCTACAGCTTTAAATGACATTGATTGGCGTACTTTAACTTTGTGCTAATGGACTAATGACTTGCAAAGCTCTGAACATTCAAAGGAAAAAAAAAAGAAGACTGGCATATGTGAAAGATGTTGATTGCAATCTGTGGTATTCAGCTGACTTTTCCAATAAGTGTTAAATATGCAGGACACTGCATAGAATTGTAATTGTTGCTATTTAAAAAAAAATAAATCATTCCTCAAATAACAAAGTCTTTTGTCTTTAGTGCCAGGAATACAAGAAGTTGAAATGAATATTTTCAACTGTAGACTCTGGACACTAGAGGCAAATCTTGCTACAATTAAGCAGCAAAGCAGCACGTAGTGTCTGAACAGTCCTTCTAAATCTTCAGTCTAAAGGAAAGAGTACTGAGGGAATAAAGCTAAAAAATTATGAGAAAATCCCTTCTTCCTCCTGCTGCAGAGCACATACCAGCTACCTTTGATTCTTGTTTTCCCCCTTAACTGAGTTGGATGTTTGGGATAAAAGGAAGGATAGGATTTGCCTTAAATTTCCAGTGTAGTGGTGACTGTTTCTTCTTCTCCTTTTATTACCCCAAGTAAAATGTGCCACTACAAGAATCCTTTTGAGATGTGAAATACTGCTGAAAGGTCACTGTTTAGAGCACAGCCAATATAGCATGAGACACTGCTAATCTATCGGTTCTATGATGAATATGTTGACAAGCAGCTGAATTTTAATAATTAATCATGATAAAACTAAGGCGAGTTAATAATTTAGAGTCTGATAATGGAGAGTGGTGTGACTCCTTGAGTAGGCAGTTTCTGTTAAGTTTCACCTCTGTTAATTTTAACCAAAAGGAGCACTGTCACTTTTAATTATCAATGAGAAGCTCTTGGAGCTGAACGGGTGGCACAGAGGAGGTCAGCTCCAGTAAATGTTAACAGCTCAGAGAGAAAATTCGGGGAGCACATATAAAGTCAGTCTAAAGCTATTCAATGCGGCTGGTTCGTCAAGATGTACATTTGCTTTAGCATAGTAGTGCGTTACTGGAGAACAAGTAAGCAAAATGGTAAAAAGGTGAATAGATAGAAATTAGATGTTTGCCATCCCAAATATGTCAATCATGAAAAGTCAGTGTGAAGCCCTAACCTTACCAGTAGTGGTGGCAGAATTGTCATCATCTCTAATGGTACCAGAGTTTACCCATTTATATGCAAGTTTTCACCAAAATGTTCTCATGACCTCCTCTGCAATTTCCTTCTCTGCAAATATTTTGGACTCCTAAAGACCTGAGATGTAGGTACTCATGCTTTTGTCAAGCAGGTTGCCCCTCCAAAAACTGTATTTTTTAATTTAAATACCCCATTTCAACAGAAAGAGGTAAGAGACCCCATGAGATATTTCTCCAAGCTCTGCGAAAATCAGTAGCAGGATATGAGAGGACCTAGATGATGTTCTCGTGGAGGGAAGGATGCATGTGTGGAGGGAAGGGTATGCACACCCTGCCGCTGCAGCACTACTCTATGCTGCCCCAGCAGCCGCAATGGGAAGACCGCGGTGCTGCCGGTGGTGAGAGCCCACTGGGCCCAGGGAAGGAGGTCTAGGGGATGTAAAGCAGGAATTTAAAGGAAAACAGGCTTCAGCAATTCTGCCGCTGATTGCTTTTATATCCCAACTGATAAATGCATCATGCTTTCTCAGGGCTGAATATGCCGGTGTAGGGCACTGCAGCACGCACGCTGTATAAGATTGCCAGCGTGGCATTAGATGCTGCAGTGCCTGAGCATTGACTTGTGTTTCCCGCTACTTACGGTAGGAAATTCCTGGAATACTGGGACTACTGAGGTACCTATTCAGTTATCAGAAGCATTTGGCAAGTTCTAAGGGTGGCCACTGTAGCTGAAATGTTATTTTAGTAATTTTACAAAGCTCTTTGATAAACAGAGGTTGACATTTCTAAGGAACCCTGTTCTCTTCACCCTTGTGGCGGTCAGAGTTGGCCAGTGGAGAGGAAACACCTCACATGGTGTGGCTCAGGTTACACAAATCAGATGATTTAACAGACTTTTCAATGTTCACTGTTTAAATAGCTGCTTTTGTTCCAGGCTTGGCCAAGTTTTCAGAGGGCTGCCATTCTCCCCTTAACTGTCTTGTTTTCAAAAGTTGGCCATTCGTGTTAAAGACGCATTGGTATGGCTTTAAAAGAAGAAATAATAAGCAGGGCAGTAAGTAGTTAAAGTATATGGTGTGTAATATTCAGAGTTACTTTACTTGGCCTCAGCACTGTATCAATGGCAAAAAAATTAACACCAAAAAAATGCATGCAAAGAATGGCTGCTTCTCAGAAGCGCTCTGAGCAGTACCCGCTTGCCACTCTTACATCTCCAAGTGTGTGATCTTGTCTCTGTTAGTTTTTTGTTTTGGCCTGACTCCAACGGATTCGTACTACAGGCTGTTTTGTCACTGCAGTTGACATAATTCACAGTTTTTCTCTTTGGTTTTTCACTAGAGATAATTGTATTTGTTGTACTGCACAGAATAACTTCATCTCACGGTTTGTAGTTTCATGTCATGTTGTGTTGATGTGTGATGAAGGCATGTCCTGTCATGATTTTATGTCATTATATGACAAGACACCTTCCTCATAAATTAACACAGTTTGATTAAGTTGCAGTATTGGGTCAAGTTATTCCATTGCGAAGTTTCAGGAGTCCCGGAGACCCAAACTATTTCAGAACAATAACAAAGCTTTAGGCTAAGCTTGTGCGTTGTGAGATACTCCCCATAAAATCAGGAGTGTCCCATGAACTTCTTTGTAGACAACCTTTGCATCATATCCCAGCCTAAGGCTGTTATTAAAAATGTTCCTGAATTGGCTAGCAAGCACGAGTGGTGACATACATGTGTTTTAGGCATCCGTTCCTCTAAAGACAACATTCGCATATATCTGTACCTGCCAGTTTCCAGTCAACCTGCATGAAAGGAGTCCCCAAATGTCTGTCCTTCTTACTCCCTAAATCCATTATGCAGCAGTAGGATGTACTGTAGCAGATGTATGGATGTTTGAAAGAATGACAGCATCCAGTGCCCCATCTATCCATGGGGATACATGATCCATAAATCATTACAACTCCATGTAGCAACCTGCTGCATAAAGTATGGCACTTAAGGTGTGAACAGAGAATGTTACCTGGCAGGGAAAATAGAGCTATGCCTATTTTAGAGTAAATCGTAATTAATAGGCCGTGTCCTCAATAAAATGGCCAATCTCTGAAGTCACATGTGAACCGCATGCAATTATGGACAAATGTCTGCATGAAAGGGTCGCATGTGTTTCACATGCCCTGAGAAGCCCAGTTACTTAGCACCAGACTTAAGAGCTAAGTCTGTATCTCAGGGGTCACCAAATTCAACCCCCTTATGTTAATGCTATCACCTACTGACCTGATTTATTTGTTAAGGTAATTGCATATGCTATTACTCAATTACTGTAGAATTTTTATTATAATTCACTCATCTGTAAATTCCAGGCCAAATTAGACTGCATATCAGATAATCTTTGTATTTGTTACATCTACAGAAAGAAATAGTTGAATCACATTTTTATGTATGACTATTTGTATCAGCAGTCATCAGCTTCCTTTCTGCAGGCTGGAGAAAGAGTAATATTGCATTCTTTCTTAAAGATACATGCCTTTAGTTAGATTCCATATATATGTGTAGAAGGCTTTTGAGAATCTTGTAACTCTTTCAAGTGTTGAGTATTTTTTGTAGGTGACAGAAATGAGCTGAAAGTATAAAATTACCAACCCCCCTTCCTTCAAGTTTTTCTTCTTTGCAGTCATTCATCACATTACAGCATATAAAACTCTGGAGCTTTTTTCTATCCAGCTTTGTACTTACTACATAACATCAATAACTACTTATATCTTCAATACAATCTATGGACAAGAAGACAAATCAAGTCTAGCTTGTTCATGATTTATTGTAAAAGGGTTAGCTATTAGGTTTTGATTTCAGGCCAGCAGAAAGCCCTTGCACTTTAACTATCCCTATCTAGTAAATAATTTTTTTCAAATCATTCAACCAGTAGATGTAAAAAGTGAGCTCTCTCCTACAAACTCACATAGTTGTTGAATGGTTAAAATTGCCTCTTGCATTTTGGCTTTTACTACATTTTAAACAACGGGCATCACATTTATTCCTTCCCTAAACAAATGGTGCAATGAAGTAACCTATTCTACATGACAAAAAAAAGTAATGACAAGAAAGTTTAGTGTTTGGGAGCTGACAAGCTCACTTTAGGATTGAGATGAATCACAGCCACTGGGTGTATATGATAATGTTAGTTCTTCTCTCTGCTGCATGATCTGCAGCTCAGAGATGATGTGCGGGGATGCACTGCGACCTCATTCCTTGGGTGTCCTGTGACACATTCACATCTTCCTCTATCTAAGGTGGAAACCCACCTTCATCTGCCTGTCAAAGGAATGACGAGAGAAAAAGAGAAAGGGCCCGATCCTGCAAAGCGCTAAGCACACCCCAAAGTCTTGCATTCCCTCAGCTCCCCAATGATTAAGATGCTCGGGTTTGTCCATTCTGCATTAGGCATGGCAGCATGGGGAATTTCAAGCGCTCATTTCTGTTTTGCTTGTTTCTGTCCACTAGTAGATCCCTAGTGTTTTGTTTGGCTGTTCTGTGGTAGCTGCAAGGCTGGTGGACTGTAGCAGTAAAAAGTAAAACCTGCTACATAAATCAGATAAAGAAAATATCAGTCAATTCCTTATGGGAGTTTTATCTGGTTTAAATTACTTTCATATGAGTGAAGTTGTTGCTGAGCTAAGAAGAAAAGAAAGCAAGCTGACAGTACCTCTGGCCATTTTAAGATCTCTTGTGGAGAGTTTAATGCTCCTTTTGGAATCATTTGGAGTCATCTACTTGGGCTGATCATAAGAGAACAGTGAAGTAAAGACCATGAAATGAGCAGTGAAAGAAAGTCAGGATTTTCCTCCTGTGGGCTCAGACCTATCGTGGTGTAACTGCCTGTCGTGGTTTAACCCCAGCCAGCAACTAAGCACCACGCAGCCGCTCACTTGGTACCCACCTACCCAGTGGGATGGGGAAGAAAAATTGGGAAAAGAAGTAAAACTCGTGGGTTGAGATAAGAACAGTTTAATAGAACAGAAAAGAAGAAACTAATAATGATAATGATAACACTAATAAAATGACAACAGCAATAATAAAAGGATTGGAATGTACAAATGATGCGCAGTGCAATTGCTCACCTGCCGATCGACACCCAGTTAGTCCCCAAGCAGCTATCTCCCCCGCCTCCACTCCCCCCAGTTCCTATACTAGATGTGACATCACACGTTATGGAATACCCCCTTGGCCACTTTGGGTCAGCTGCCCTGGCTGTGTCCTGTGCCAACTTCTTGGGCCCCTCCAGCTTTCTTGCTGGCTGGGCATGAGAAGCTGAAAAATCCTTGACTTAGTCTAAACACCGCTTACCAACAACTGAAAACTTCAGTGCGTTATCAACATTCTTCTCATACCTAACTCAAAACCACAGCACTATACCAGCTACTAGGAAGACAATTAACTCTATCCCAGCTGAAACCAGGACACTGGCCTTAGCTCGCTGGTGATCACAGGTTGCTCCTGAAATAAACTGCACTTTATGTAGGCTAAAGGTGTACTCCCACCATACTGGTTTTAAGAGAGATAAATATGCTTGGGGTTTTGTTTGCTTTATTTTGCAAAGGTTTTATAGTTTTGTTTTTTTAAGAAAGTGGCAGGGTGGCAAACGTTTCCATATGCTGCATTATGGAAAATTTGAAATGCAGAACTTGATACTGGTGAATTACTGTCATTTGCTTTTTATACTAGAATACCCAACATGCTATAGGAGCTACTCAGAGATGCCAGGAAGGCATGATTCCTCCACTGCAGAGCTCCTCAAATCAGTATAGGCATGGAGAAGAAGGCACAAACCAGCACAGACAGAGAGTGTTAAAATGGAAGTCAACTCTGCTCGCTGTAATATGGCACAATTGTTTCTTAAGGGTATTTCATGGGTAATGAAGCTAAACAGCTTAGTTTCATTATCCAAGCTGAGATAAATGTATGGGGAATACATTTCAATACATCATCTAAGCCTCCATGTGATTTAAGTCTCCAGTCAATTCATGGTCTGTTCAACACAACACTACGTTTGTAGGAGTTGGACTTTAAACACAATTAAAACTTCAGTTCCCCAAAGTACATGAAGTCTAAATTTTTGTAAAGGATTGAGTGATTGCACAAATAAAGATGTTTCCCCGACTAATTAGTTTGGGATCACTGCAGACTATCGTATCTTTGGCATGTCCCATCTCGCAGATTGTACAGAGCTTGGGCACTCTCGCTGTGCTCAGGGCTCGGACAAGAGAGGAAGAAGCAAACTGGAGGGTTGCTGGAGTCACTGGCTTGGCAATACCGGGCAGTTGGCTTCTGGATGCTTGACCGTGGTAGAAGGGTGAAAACAAGAATATTTTCTGGCCTGTTGTATGGAGAAAGGCCCTGTCCCCCTGTGGGCGTCCTGAAAACAGAACAGGATATGGGGGGCAGAGCTGGGAAATCAAGTAGCTTGTGTGGATGTAGGGCTGCAGATATACATATACACGACCAGTCTGACGTGTTCCTGAACTCAGGCACATACACTGAGTTATGCCTTTGAGAGGGAGATTGATACTGGATACATCTTAAGGAATTTTGACTTAACAGTATATCTTATGCAGTGTAAACTGCATGGCTTTAAAATTTCTTCTAGCTACAATGATCTTAGAGCAATTGAAAAAAAACAGGTAAGAAGCGTAAGATGACACAAAGTGGGCAGAGCCCTTGGCTGGCCTCTGCCTGCCTCTTTCCAGCAGGACTCTGGTTGGGGGTTTGGCCTGTGGCGTTTATCTTAGTAATGTCCCTTTACATGTCTTATGCTCTTCAACCCCAGAAACTCACTCCATAGCATCATTTCTGTTTCCTCCTGTGCGGTGCATGCACAGAGTGAACAGGAAAGCTTCAGTGAACCAACCAGTTCCCACCAGAATTCACTGGAGAAACACTCCCTGATACCCATGGAAGTGAGATTTGGCTTCACTTACTGATAGATTACATTATCCAGAAGGTAAAACTTTCCATTTTGAGTTCTTTGATGACCCTGTACTAATTACTGCACATTGATAAGCATCGTGCTGTTCTTCAAGCGGTGAGTAGAAAGCAGAAGATGCCGTCAGTGTGTAAGATCAAGAGATGCGGGAGACATCATAAGGCTCTCTGTCTGGCTCATTTGCTTGCGTGCCCTCCTGTGATCTCAAAAATCTGCTGCGACTCTGCGGTCTGTGGAAAAGCCGTAATATGCAAAACAAACATGATACTGGCGATGCAACATTAAGCAACTGATGATGTTAAGAAATGTACTAATACTCACGTTTGAGGCCGTCTGGTCTGGTTTAGCCCTCCTGAGCCTCTTTAATAGATGAATACTGTGTATTACACAATGAAGTGCTTTAGGATAAAAGTCTTCATGTTATTGTTGCTACATTATCTGCAATTAATATTTTCTGTTTTATATTTCCCCTGCCTCTCTCTTCTTCATATGTATGCGTGTATGTATGCAGTGTATATACATTTTGAAAGAGAATTTTGTATTTCATCTCTCTTGGGAAAATTCGTTTCCCTGAAAATGCCTGGTTTTCCCTAATGTGGGCTAGTGGCAGTGATTTAATGAATTTTTGCTTCTTTCCGTAAGAACTTTCACCAGAAACACTTCAGTAACAGGATAGTACTGAATGTAAGTGGAATATAAATTTTACACAGTTGAAATGCCTGCTTTGATGGAAGGGGGCAGAATTACGAATGTCAGATATTCCAAAGCGTTTTGAGACGACTGGATTCATTTGAAATACAGCTTTGGTGCAGAGAAACAGCCTGGGGGTGGATTGATCTTGTTTACCTACTGACACATTCCTTCCGTAGTTGGTTGTCTGTGCAGAAATTTGTCTGGGCAGAACTGTATGCATTGAGGAGGCAGGTTCATTTTAGACCTTTTGACTGATTTTCTTAAGAGTATCTGGTTTGTGAACAAGGAAAAAAAAAAAAGAAGTGTTGCACTGTTCCTTAAGCTTGAAAAAGGAAGCTCAGCATTCATTTAAGCCTTTAAAATATTTCAGTCTCAGTCTTCCTGCAGTGTCCCAGTGCAATGTTGCATCACCCAAAAGAAATACTTGGTATTTTTCGTTCTGATATTGTAGAGTTAGCCAAGGGACCCAGTGTAAGAGGTAACATCCATACTGGCACGCTGTGGTGCTGTTTCTCTGTTGGATTTGTTGTTTCCCACATTCTGCTGAAAGCATGTCAAAATGGTGCTGCTGCACAGGTTCCTAAATCAAAGAGCTCTTTCCTCTCTCTTACCTCCCACCCTCACCCACACACCCTGCTGGGGGCCTTGGGGTAAAAGGGAAGAGAATGTGAGTTTCCCTCTGACAGCATTGTTTATAATGATTTATTATTTCTATTACTGTGGTCCTTAGAGGCCACATGTAAAGATCAGGGCTTAATTGCACTAGGTGTATTGCAAACGTGGTAGAAAAAAGCAGGCATCATCCTGAAGACACTTGTTAATAAAACACCCTCGCTGACCGCAAAGTCAAACAGGTGTGTGGGGTGGATACAGGGCAGAGAAGGTACAAGATAAAACAGAGGATGAGGTTTGCCATACAGTAAATGTATGCAGAAACTATAGGAAAGTGTACTTTACTCAGGTGTCAGGCACTAAAATAAATCATACCAGCCTCTGAAGAAGAGTCAAGACTGAGCAGAGTGGCTGGACCTGGTGCTTACCAGGAGAATCAACAAGCCTGGCAATAAAACCCTGGGTAATGATGGCTCTGAAGAGTTACATTTGCTTTGGAATTTACTTTTATAAAAGCATGAAATTTTATGTATAAACAAGATCTCTAACCACCTATATAAAAGTAAGGGGTTTTAGTACCTCTGAGAATGATGGACCATATTCTGTATGCTACCGCAGGACAGATCTTGTATTAGGAATGTAGGAGCACAGTAAGTGAGTAATTCAATATTGGTTATTTCATAAGCTTTGTCTTTGGTGAGCATAAAATATGATTTTCTTGAATCAATTTATTATATGACTTTTTTTTTTTTTTTCTGCCAATCTGCTCCTGCCAGACTTATTCTTAGCATTTCCTGGGTCGCTAAGCAGTGACCCAGATGCCAAACCAGAGGTGCCCTAGCCGGGGGTGTGGGAGCCCACTCTGCCTGGGGTAGGGAGGGACCAGCCCTCTCTACTGCCTCCTGCGAGCGTGCCCTTACCACCCTGCCTGGCCTTTCTGCTGTGCGAGGACACGCAGCCTGGAGACCATCCTTCTTCTGCGGCTGGCAACCTTGCAGCAGCTCGCGGTCTCCCTGCAGCCGGCCTCTGGGCTCCAGCTGTGGCAGGAGCCAGGAGATACAGGGACAAAAAAGGAAGGAAGAGCAAAAGATTTTTTCTGAAGTCTGTCTTTGGTCTCTTCCTTCTGGAAACACTGGGGCATGAGTCGTGTTTAAGGGTAGCGCAGATACAGTGTTGCCTTCGGCAAGAACACGCTGAAAAGCAAACTTGCTGGAATTACAGTTTTGCTTATTGCTCCCATGAAGCAGCAGCTTTGTGAACCTGGTGACAAATCACGGTCCAAAGCCCACAGCGATGATGAGGTGAAGTACAGAAAAACCCTGCAAAGGAGAAAGCGAAGACAATGGAGGAGGCATTGATTTGATTCTGATAGCTGCTAAACAAAGTGGGCTGACAAAAAACATTAATGCCCCTTTCAGCCGGCTCCACAGGAGGTCACCTGCCAAACAAGAGAGGAAAAGGCAGGCGTGAGTTATGTGCCAGCTATAAGACCGACAACTTCTTGTGCTTGATGGAGCCAGAGTTGCTTGCTAGTGGATGTCCTGGCGTACCAGAGGGAGGCCTGGGTGTTCGCTTTCTGACAGGGGATCCTGAAGGAGAGGCAATGAAAGAGCGTTGCTTGCATTGGGCTGGCAACAGCTGGCTGTGGGAAGTGCCTGAGCTCTGCTGCTGCCCTGGGAGGCACACTGGGATCACCTGAAAACGCCCTGTTCTTGCGCAGGGCACGGCAGCAGGGCACTGCCAGCCCCGACGTGCCGCAGGGTGTGCTGAAGGTAGTTTTGGTACAAGTCCTTAGCGTGACGATGTCTCCTTGCTGGACTTTTTATGGTGATGTTTAGTGTTAGTGGTTTTGTTGAGTGATCAGCTTTCGTTTTCCTATGCAATGAAATTCAGAGATGATCAAGGTACTGCTGCTTGTGTTAAATAGCCCCAAGAAGCGTAGCGTTGTGGGAAGCAGGGGAGCAGGGTGCAGTGGTAGGGCAGGGTGGGGGAATCCTTCCCAGGCAGCAGTGCTTGCAGTGGGTTTATTTGTTAATCTTCCCCCTTTTGGTTTTCCTCCACTCCTGCCCACTCTTCCTCCAGGATCAAAATATTCCTGTTTGGGTCTATGTGCATTTACAAACTTGCTTTAAGACCATATCTAAGCTTATCCTATCTCAAAATAGTTTCCGTGTTGGCCATGATTAGAGATGCCATTTGTGTCACTATTAATCTGTAAAAATTTTTGCTGAATCAATAAGATACTGCTTTGAGATCACGGGGCCACTCTGCACAAACTCAAGTTGTTTCAATAATGGAGAAAGAAAGAGCAGCCACAAATTGAACATTTTATTATTGATAATGGCCAGCCAAGATGACTAAAACAGGATGCTGGCTACAGTGCTGGTTCTTTCTTCTGTTTTAACATTTCTGTGGCTGGCAACTTGAAAAACACAACTAAATTTTGCAGTAATCAACAGACATGAAGTTTAATTACAATGCAATAAGATAGCTTGCTTAGTGTTAAAGTGGTGCTCAGCTGATGGGCTAAAGGAATTCTGAAAGAACAGTTTTCCTGTTCATTTTAACATCGCATTCTTTCACTGGATGTTTTCCCATTATGCACCATGGAAAACTGTTGGCAGTCTGTTCTGTGTGAGTGACAGAGTATCTTAAAATACTGTAGATTTTGATAGCGAGTCAGAGTTGGCTTGTTTACTCAAGTGGTGGCCAGTGGGCCAGAGACCCAGTAGCCCTAACGGAAATTTTGTCAGTAAAAATCTGCTCTACTTTTAAATGCCCAATTTGTTTCCATTTCATGTGAAAAAAGATAACTTACTCAAGGCTACCTGGACAAATTTTCTTTGACTGTAGATGTCTGATGTAGAAGTCTGTAAATTACTAATAGAGGCAAATTAAGTGAGATTGCTGACTGTTTTCCTAGATATGTTACCAAATAACCTAACTAATGGCTTGTGCCTGACTAATGTGCCCTTCCTTGGCAGCAAAGTTAAATCACAGGGTTCCTCTGTGCTCCCCATCCTCCCTTTGCTCACTACTACCCACTTCACCAGATTCTTCTCTCTTGCCTGTGCCCACACTAGTGTTTGTTGGGCAGCACTGTAACCTTATTGACATGATCTGAGTTGAGAAAGAAAGCCTTAGAAGAGATTAAGAGTTGATTTTTTTTACCCATATTGCTTCTCCAATGCAGTTTGTAATAAAGCCTTGAAAATTATCAGCGTAACTGGGCAAAGAGTGAGCTGTTTTCCCCATCCTCAGGTGATGCAAATACCACTGGTGCCTACTCTAATCTCTCTCCTTTTGATAATTACCTTTATCCTACCACTTGCTGCGTTACTCTCTTCAGTTTCCATCACCTTCCTTAAGCGTCTGATAAGCAAGTAGCTTCTGCATGTGTACAGAATTGCTGGCTTCCAGGACTTTTATTTCCATTACTTGCATCAGGACAACGCTAATGAGGTATGAAATCATGCTGGCCATGAGACATTTTCTAAGCAAATTCTCCTCCAAAATAAGCAGGCATCTGGGCCTGATGGAGCAGTGGAAGTTGCATGGCGCAAGGAGGGCCTTGGAGAGCCATATGTTTGAAGGCTGGTGGTGACATTTCTGCTTTTCTTCCTTATATGGTTCATTACTACAGTTTGTTTGTTTTCTTAATTGCTCTCTGTTGCTGAGCCTCTGTGGACTGTAATGTATGTAAAACAATGTGTATGATTCAAGGAAAAGCAAGGGTTTGACTGTCTTGCTATACATACCAATATGTAGAATATTGTGAACTACAAATTTAAGGGACCTACTGTCCATTGAACTAAATCCTAAACCAGTTATAAGTTAAATCCTTTGTTCTAACTATAATTTAATATTCTGTAGCGGCAGATTTGCTGTATAGCAGTACAGTGCCTAAGGCACTCGCACAAGATCAGGGCTTACTTGGCTGGACTGCTGCACACGCCATAGCCGTTCCAGCAGAAAGGAGTTTGTCTGAGCAGGCAAAAAGTCTGGAGAGAAGGGAGTGTTTTCATCCTTATTCTGCAGAAGAGGTGGACTGAAAAATTAACAGGCTTGCCCGTAATCTCCCAGGGTCTTCACAGATGTGCTGGCAATTGAACCTCCTGAGTCCCGGTACATCGTCTTCATCACAAATTCTGAACTAATCGATAACACGTTTATTTGCCATCCCATAATTGCAGCAGTATTTTGTTGTTAAATACCCTGCAGTGTCATTAAAACCTAGGTTATTTAAGAATTGTAACCAACGTGGGCACTTGAGGCATTTTTAAAGGAAATAGTGTTTGAGCCGTTCAATAGAACTAACAATAAAGCAAAACACCCAGTGATGCAAACCTGAAATCCTTCCTGAAGTAATCTGGAGAAAGCCTGACAGTGTCATACCACCATGGCACATCCTCTTTACTACTCTGCATAGCACTGTAAAATGGATACAAAATGAAACACAAGATTTAAAACAAAAAAATAGACCTGGGCTACCTTGATCTGACGCCAAGAGTGAGAACATGCCCCCACTGACACCCTGAAACAAAGCAGCACGGCACAGAAGGGGAAATCCAGAACGGCAAATTAGATCTTTGAGATTGCAAATTCAGCATTAAAGAAAATTGAAACGTGGCCCAGCAGGCTGGTGGTCCACTGGAGTGATCACCTGCAGCCACATTTTCAAACAAAAGCTCTGAAGAAAGCCACAGGGTGACCAACAAAGGGGAAGAAAGCTAATTTTCCACCTACCTTTTGTTATAAATGGTGGTGAACTGTGACTCCTGGTTCTAGAGGCAGAACACTGCAAGGGGGTGATTCTGTGGCTAGAAATGATGTGTTAAGACACTTTAGGCAAAACCAAAAAAGTTGCCCCCCCCCCCCCCCCCCCCCCCCCGTCTTTACATGGGAAAAATCTGATTAAAACACTGCTATTGTATCAAGATCGGAAGAACTGAAGCTAACAAGGTAGGCAAAGGAAGATGGTTAAGATTTAGCCGACAAAGGAAATGTCTATAGATAGTTTTCCAAATCCCAACTGTTAAAAAAACCTACAAATTGAACTGACATATGGATAACGCAGCATTGTTTCTGCTTTCTGGATGGGAACGGTGCTTTTAATTGGGTTTTCAGTACATGTACTTGCTGTTAGAATTGGGTTTGTATAAACCTGCTGAGAAGTTTGCTTTTAATGTATTGTTTTAGCAACATTCTTGTTTTCTAACATTCTGGTGAGATCGATATTTAAAGGCTGTGAAAGCACTTAAGTAATTTTATTTACAATTTTGAATGAACATTTCGGGGAACTGTTCTTCTTTTTTAGTTGCCTTTTTTCGCATTTGGTTATCAATATGCTGGAGATAAGAAGGCAAATCCTGTTCATCTCCTATTGATTCTGGACTAAGTGAGCAATCAGACCCTGTAACTCTACTCCTCCGCATGCTCAAATAACAACTGTAAAAGCAGAGATGCAGTAACAGATGTGAAGACCAGATATAGATACACTGCTTCTGTAAGGGAAGCATTTCATAGAAACAGGAAAAATGAAGTGAGTACAGCGAGTAGTTTGGGAAGGCTACCTGAATTATTTGCACTCTTGAAAGTGATAGTAACTGAAAACATAATTCCTCTTTAAACCAGTGGGGGAATTCCTCTACATCAAAAACTTGACTGGAGTATATGAAGCAATTAGTGCAAATATACTACAACATTACAGAGCACGAGCATATTTTTTCTTTTAATTTTGCAACAATAGAAGAGGCCAAATACCATTATATATTACATTAATGAGATAGATTGCTACTTTTAATGGAGCCTCTCTGCTCTGCACTGCACTGTATGCAGATTTGCTAGTTAATAAGCCCGAACGGTGTTTCTGTTTATGGAAAATGAATCTGAAACGTTTGTCAGATTATCTGTTTGGCATGCCTGACTGGTGTCTGGAGTGGCACTTTGCTAATGTGCTATTACTCGGTGTCATTAACCCACAGAAGTGATTGAAAGGTGAATTTATATTTGCATCATGCTTCTCAGAACAGGCGGTGCTCTGGATTAATCTGGTGCTCTGTGAAATGGTGCTGCATAGGATAAAACGAACCATGCATCTCAGAAAGCGCATATCCCTAACTCTTGGTAGCTTTTTTTGTTAGAGGAGTGTCCCGTTGTGATTATGGTAAAATGTGGTCATGAAGTTGCTTGTGTGAATGTTTGTTTGTTAGCTGTCTGTTCAACATAATTAGAAATCCAAAGTTTTTATAATTCCTGTGAAAAGCTTCCGATTGCTTTACTCATCAGCATTAAAACCACATCAAATATTTTGGCAGCTGCATTATGTATGCATAGCTTTGAAATACTGCATTAAAAAAAAGGGGGGGGGATTGGTCTGAGAACTGCAGAGCTGATGGTTTTTTCCTTATCGATCAAGAAAGTGTATCTGTTTGCATGCAAGTAGATTACTTTCATCCTACAACATATTTCCTTCTCCACTGAAAGTGAATAAGTCTTATTTTCTTTCCATAAGCAGAACCACCATTGTTAGTTTGTTTTGGGTTAAATAAGTGTTTGGAGACTGCTTAATGCTTTTTATCTTACAATATTTTTACAAACAATATTCTTTGCAAACAGTTTTTAAGAGAGGTTTGCCAAGTAAAAGCCACAGCTTTTTCATTTATGTGGATTTTGGAGCTGAAATGGGGTGTCCTATGACCTGTTCAGGCATGCAAGGAGATATACAAATCCACAAAACAAAACAGTTTCTTGCTTACTGAAAATATAGAAAGATGGGGGGAGAGAAGGAGACTGGGGTTACTCTGCATCTCTCCTGATTTGAGTTCTTTCTGTTTGGTTGAAGTAATTAGTCTTCTGGATTTTTTTTAACGGTTTTTCTTTCAGTAGTTTTGAAATATTGGCATATTTGTCCTGTAAAAAAGCGAGAAAACCCCTTAGCTCTTTTGCACTGTGCTTCACAGAAGACAGAGGAGTGTGACATACTGTGATAATCTCCCTTTGACGTACCCCAGAGTTGGAAATGTTTTCAAAAACCCAGTGAATGGGGATTTTATTTCCTACATTAGGGGCTCAGGGCTCCCACTCGCTCTGCAGCCAAAATGCCCACCGCTCCAGCAAGAGTTTTACCCACATAACCGCGCAGTGAGAGCCTGCGCCCAAACAGAACTGAGAAAAATAAATTTAAAAAAAAGGTGTGAGTGAAGACTGTGACGTTAACAAATCATTGTGAAAATGAGCGCAGAGCTGATCTTAAAAGAGAGGTGTCACGGTAATAAATGACTTCTGAAAATCGTGGTGACAGGCTCGCGTGTGTGGGAGCGGGGTGTGTAGAGACGCCCGCCGGTGCTGTGTTACGCGCTGCGCTAAGACATTGCTTGTCCCACATCTCTTTAGAAAGATGCCCGTTCTTATCCATTTTCCTTGTAGTAAGGATTAGTTCTGTCTCCATTTATGAAGTTTAGCCCATTTATGAAGTTTAGCCCTTTTTCAGGGACTTGAAAATAACGGACTTGATGTTCTTCTCAATTAGTGCTTTATTTTGTTTAATCAGATAGAGATCAGTTTTCTGTCGTCATTCCTTAATAACAAAAAATGCACTGATGAGCCTAATTGTTATAGTAATTAGACCTCAAACCCAGGAGCAGTCACCCCTAAGTTTTGTTGTTCAAAAAAGGATAAATGCAGAGCAACCTTGAATGTCTTTCCAGATGTTGATTAGCTGTATAGCCTAAGTACTGGGATTCTTCTGTGTGTTATTTTTACTGTTATTGGATGGTAAAACAAAGAAAAGAAATCCCGAGGAGTTCATCTACATTGACATGATAGATTACAAGAGCTTCTCCAGGGCATTTGTTCATCACATATAGATAAATTCAATCTCTCTCCTTTTTCTGTAATGGAAAGATTGCTACAATGTGGGAGTTAATTAGCAGAGCTGTTTATGAAAGGCAGGGGGGTGGTTTATAGGCATGGATAGATGGGTGGATGGATTGATGGATGAATAGATAGATGCTGGGATGATTTTAAGTTTAAAAAAAAATTCAAGTTTACAGGGGATTGCAAAATTCGCAGTTTGCCAATTTTTATATAAACAAAATTACTGCTTGCTGTCAGCCCTGGAAAAGCATTTTACCACAGAGATATTTTTTATTTTTGTGTGTGCACATGTGTTTTTGTTAACTGAAAAGCACTGTCTGGACATTGTGTAATTCCACTAACAGGTAAGTCCCTTCATAGCACCCAATGGAAGCAGGACGGGAAGCATGGAAAAATAAAGGAAAAATAATTATGAAGTTTAAGAAATTGTTAAGGAGAGCCTGGAGTGGTGGTGTAGTCTGTTAGTTGAATTCTTATGTTGATGAAGAAAATACACATGGTAATAGCATTTGTAAAGAGAAGGCAACACTATTAATTTTGCTTCTTTTTAAAGACAAAACTGGGTCATATTTGGGGGGTATTTCTTTATTACATTCTATATTACTCAATTTGGAAAAAAGTTACAAACTGCAACTAATACATTTAGTTTTCTGCATTTCACTCCAACGGGGGTAAGGCAGTGACCTTCTCCTCTTTCCTCTTTAATGGCTAATACCAATATAAATCTGAACAGATTCAGGCCTTTTCTGTTTCTGATGATTTTCTATTTCTGGTTTGCATTCACTAAGGAAACATCCTTGTGGACCAGCACAGCACTCTGCTACTTGGATTTCCATTCCTCTGTTCTGATGTTTATTTCATTTCATTTGGTTTTTAAATAAAGCCATTGTTCCAATTTAATTATAAAAAAACTGAGTAGCTCTTGAAGTTAAGGAGAGAGCTCATGAAATAATTAATTCCCATTTTAACTTCATTTAAGTAAATATATATTTTTAAGAGATGGTTGAAGCCTTTTCATTAGAATATATACATATATTTCTAGGTTTAGCTGAATAATGTGTCTTTGACTCAGAATAATTTTTCTTTACAAATATAAATGTTAAAAAAAAAATACAGAAGTCTTAAAAGCACTACAGTTATTTGCAAAGTCCATTAGCAGGATGTATATAGATAGCATTTCTTTGGGCTTTAAGAGGGAAAGCAGAAGGTTCAAAGTCAAAATGCAACCAAAATTCGTTGCTAATGAGCCCATATACAGTGAAATATGTAAACATGTCAGACAAAACACATTTTGGGATTGCACAGAAATACTTTGAAACTTGCTGTGAGATGAATTATGTTTCATAGTTGCCTTATTATCTGTTGATCTGGAAGAGACTGTCTTACTGAACATGAGACCAGTGTGTCCCCCAGCCTCACAATTATTTCATTCTGTGATTTAATGCAGAAAATAGTATGGCTGTGTTCACATGAAAGTAGGTAGAAGTACTGCTTAGGAAGGGTCTTCAAGAGGAATGAGGACATTAGTCCCGGAATAAGAACCCCTTTGTGCCGTTTGCTCCTCCATTGCCCCAAATTTGGTCTTGGACTTTTGGAGCAATTCATGCCCTGGGCTGAAGCACACCTCACCCAGAAGCATCCTCTCTCCCCCAAGCATGCCTTCGATTGAAATGAACATCCCCCCCGTGGCTTGCCACTGCTTCCCCTGTCCTTGCTTCTCGCAGCAAAGTCTTTCTTCAGGGAGGCTGCGAGATGTCCAGCTGCACGTGGTCTCCTCACCAAAATGTCTCCCCGAGGTATCCCACGAAGTTTTCCATTTCCTAAAGCTGCCTGCAAGAACACAGTTCGG
This sequence comes from Aquila chrysaetos chrysaetos, assembly GCF_900496995.4. Classification (NCBI taxonomy): domain Eukaryota; kingdom Metazoa; phylum Chordata; class Aves; order Accipitriformes; family Accipitridae; genus Aquila; species Aquila chrysaetos. Next base: position 54,209,430 of record NC_044004.1, on the reverse strand, counting down.
TCACAAACATACAGCATGGCTATATACTGACCATCGTCAACAAATTGTGCCAAATCCTCCACGTGCTTTCTATACACAATAGTAGTAGAGAAAGTGAGAGTCCTTCCACTGGGATCTCGCCACCGATAGGTGTTAGTCAGGTTCATAGTGAGCACTTATATGTAGGCCATGTTTTCAAACATTACCAGTTGAGATCCTTCTCACTAACAAAAGGGAAGATCATGAACCAGTTTTCAAGGCAATAAGCTGGTGAAACACACTTAGGGCAAATGTCTCGCTATCGCTTGGAAAAAGAAAAATGAGGTGGGGACTCATTCCTTTGTCCACGTGAGAAACCACCCATTGCTCGCTCTCGAGTGCTCGGGGGGCTCTGCGATTGTTAGATTTTAAATTTTTTATTGTTTTGTTAGCTTAACCTGCAGTTGACCCATACAGATTTCATTCAGAGTGATGCCACTTAGTAGTAATGCATTTTCTGACACCCTGTAGAAATTATGCTGCCGGCATCGCGGTCTGGACCATCAGCCCAGGTGGAGCTTCTGGCGGGCTCATCCCCTGCCGGGGAGCCTTGTACAAGGCTGCTCTTTTATTATTTAGCACCTTGCTTATGGCATCACACTTGAACTCTGGAACTTTTCAAGTCCACTTCCCAGGGGTTCAAGGGCAATTATTAACCCCTGCAATGCCCAAAATCTCCAAGAAGACGAAACCCTATAGGTGCGTCCGTGCCTGGCTGGTGTGTATGGGGCATTCACTTACCGCTTGACAACTTTAAATGAATTTAGACACCATCTTCTGTAACTCCCTCAAAGACATCTGTGGGAGTCCCAGCATGGGGCCGGACCCCACAGGGTCAGCTGTCACCACCCCAAACGTCCCTTTGCATGCTCCTAGGTGTGGGCATAGCCCCCTAAAGGCAAAGCTTCCTTTAGCCTTGACATGGCCAGGATTTCAATCCCGACGTCTAATGCCATCATGTATTGAGAGTCCTACGTTGCCTGCAGAAAGAAGTGTTTAGTCCAGTTATTTTCTGTACTTGCCAATATATGGTACTGGTTTCTTCAAGCGGAGCTTGTAACAATGTCTAAGTAAAATATGTCTGTTATAATGTAATGAAGGCTAACAAAACAGGCTCATTACCACACTGATTGCTGCTGATATTCACTGCTCAACGCCTTCTTGCAAACGTGATCCTTTAGGAAATCAATTTTAATTAAAAAAAAAAAAAAAAAAAACACGACGTGTTAAAATTAATGTTTCTGCTGTGCGTCAGCCATTGGAACAATCAAAGGCAGGCAGAATTCAGGTTTTATTCTAGAATGTGTGAGAAATGAGAATATTTTATCTCATGAAGTAGAAGTTATGAAGAACAACCAAATTCATTAAGGTTTTATTTCTAACTTGAAGCTGCAGCTCAGGAAAGCATCAGGTAAGAGAGTAATAACGCCAGGAAAAGCTCGGCGACGAACAAGCAGGGTTCTTGTGCTGGCATGTGCTTCCCTGCGGCTGTGTGCAAGTCTGTGGGGAAGGGGAAGCCGGTGCGTGAGCGCTTGTGTTTCGGAAGGACTTTGGGAAGCCATCCTGACCCTCCTACTTGCTTCTCCCATTCTCCTTCTGAGCAGTGAGACAGCTCTCATGGGCATTGCAATGCAAAGAACAGGGAAGGAAAAACCAGCACCCGTGAGTACTATTAAAGGCTCCCTGGAAGTGCTGGAACGAGCCCTGTGTTTTGGAAGAAGACATCCTTAGGGTCCCCCCAGACAGATTGTCTAGGTGGACTTTGTCTGTTATTAAGGCAAGGGGTTGCTGGTGGTAGCACAGCGAGGGTCCTGTAAGGTGGAATGGAGAGTCAGGGGCTGTGCATGGTGCATCACCTTCAGGAGGGCCCTGCTCAGGCACAAGGGCTCTCTTTATAGGCTACTCCCTAAAGAAAAAGGCTTAGATATTTTAAAATGGAGCTGAGTGACTGTCTCAAAACCAAACATGGGCAAAAATGCCTGAATAAAAAGCCAACCCTACACCTGTTTCCCTTGTATCTTTTGGCCCCATCTGTGCAATGGAGAAACGTTTCTTTTGTACTCGAACGAGCTGGATGCAGATGGCAGCTACCTATAGTCCCGGTGCAGCAGTACTTTGAGATCTTTGCATTTTGCTCGTTTTTCACACCACGGCTTAAACTCTCTCCTAGGGTAGGAGCTACCTGCCAGGTGGTTGCAGCAAACCACTCTTCCAAGCACATGGGGCTGATCCAGCCTTCCTCTCTGCAGCTGCTCTGTCTGCCCTTCTCAACGCAATGGGAAGATAAAGATGTAAATGGTATGGCACTGTCATGAATTTTGTCCTAAATAGAGCTGTACCTCCCTTAGCTTTGTAACTGTGGACTGTGAGTCAAAATAAAATGTGGCAAATCATTATGCAAATGAGGAAGGGAAAAAGTGTTATTTCTTAAGTGCTAGATCTTGCAAATGGATGTCTGCAGGCTGGCAGAGCCCTGCCCTCATGTAGAGCTCTGAAGAGCTCTGCAAAAGGAGGAGAGGGCATCTCTGTGCATTGGCTTGCAGGATTAGGACTGCTAAATTAAAGCAAGGAAAAAATGTAGAGCCATCATTTGTCTTATAGAAAGTTAGAGTTTGGAAAGGTTTTTCTATAGATAGATTATCACTGCTTCACAACTAAGTACCCACATGAAAACACAAAATGATTGCAGTTCCTTTGTTAAAGGGATATTAACTTTTAGTGGATGTGAATTTAATCTAACCTATCTATTTGCATTAGACAGATCATGCATTATCACTGATGATTATTGGAATTCTGCTTAAGCATTTGAAATTCAGACAGGATGCTATGAAAGTAAAATTGAGTAGGAAATGACCGCAGACAAGTGTGAAGCTGACTAGCCTGTCTTCATCAAGAAGGGAAGAAAAAAACATTTTAAGCCTTGAAAAATGAGCTAGGTGGTCAGAAAATCTTTCTGGTGTTGATAATCTTCACATGCTTCTACTGTTTATATGAACTCTAAAATCCAGCACTTTTAACCTTATGAATGTATCCTTCATTCATTTGATAGCATGTTTATTTTTCAGCTATAGAGTCTGTATCATAAAATTGATTGGCCAATTGATGGGGAATTGCCTGCGAAAATAAAAGTTAACGAAGCCCCCAGAATCAGAAGTTACCCACCTCTGAGTATTTTTTGTTGTTGGTTTACAAGGTAGCATTTGCACTTTGGTGGCTAAAATCCCTCTGATCAGATCTGCTGTGCCATCCTGTGGCATTTCACAGGGTCAGCTGGCAGGAAAGCTTTGCACTTGTGATTTATCACATACATGACTTGCACTGCAGTTTTATTAATGCAGTAGACCCAGCTTAGGCTGAGTTTTGAATTAAGAGGGACCTTCAGGGAGAGGAAGACTTTTGAGATTGATCATCAGATCCTTATATTGCCTCTTTTTGCTTATTTTACACTGCAAAAAGAGGTTATTTTCCACCTTTCAAAATGGGAAAATGAGTCTGGAGTGTCTACTAGAGTGCCCAAACTTTGGATGGTGAGACACATCTCTTTAGTTCCATCTTGCTCATGGTTTGCCATAAAAAAGCAAACCTCTCCCAGTCAACCAGAATTTTGTTTAAAATACTTAAATTTTAATTCTTTAGCTCACAGGACTGTTTTGGGAATATAATTATTAATATTTATTCATTTAATTTTCTTTCATTAAAACTAACAGCTAACGTTTTAATTTTTAATACTGCTCCTGGTATACCTGGTCCTAGAGGGAAAATAAGGATGCGCCTGGGAATCTTGTTAAATTTATAGCTGACCTATCCAGTATGAATCATCAGCCTTCAGAGAAATTAGAGGTCCATTTTGGTACTCCTTTGTCTAGGGTTTTGCATCTGCAGCAGGGAGATAGGGGATGTTTAAACACTTAACCAGCTCAGTAACTATCTGCAGACGATAACTGAAAAGCTCAGTTATAAGTGATGGCCAGGCAGTGGTGAATTTGGTCCCATATGTTGAAGGACAGAAAGGTATATAGTCCAGTCAGGTGGGCTGGACTGTTGGTAGGTGACTGGAGAAAAAACAATGTATGGATGAAAAGAGTCAACAGGTAGTTTTTGCTCCAAACTGCCTTTCTGAGGAGGAGTGAGCTCAAAAAAGAGATATAACTGAATATTTAAATTGAAATCCAAAGTCCTCTTTGGTTATTAGAGTTCATTAAGCACTTCCTTATCTGAACTGCTTTCGCTAAGTGTTCTTGTGACTTTCTGACACCTCCAGAAGTCCCCCAGAGTCCCTAATGATCAGAGGAGGTCGTGCCGTCAGGAATAATGTGGGAAGCACAGGCCAGGCCCAGCCGTGAACTTGCTCTTCCTGCAGTCGATCGCTGTGGCCTGAGGCATCTTGCAGTGGCCCAGGTTCAAGGACGGGTGTTCAGAAAAGGGCTGTGCCTTTGGAGTAGAGCTTTCCAGCTGTGAGTCCCTTTGAAGCCGCAAGTCCTGCGCCTATCTCTGAAGGTAGTATGGCATCCCTCTGTTGAATATTTCCCACCTGGCTTGAGGCAAGGAGGGGTTTCAATGCAGTCAATGAGAGAAGCTATATGCCTAGTTAATCTCTGGCATGTCTGTGAAAAACACCCTTCTGGGGCTGGCTTTTTCTGTTGATTATGTCTTCAAAATACATCAAAGGTGGCAGGAACCTTTCAGGGTTTTTTTTGCTTAACTTCTAGTTTTTAAGAAAAAATTAAGGTGGCTGTTTTTTGGGTTTTGGTTGTTTTTTTCCCTAGATAACTAACATTAACATTGATAGAAAGGGATCAAGTCTCACAAGTGAATGACTTCTATTTGAGAAATCTCTAGGGAAATCTGAGGGCTTAAAACTTACCTCTCTAAAAGATGGAAAGCAAAGTTACAGTTTGTGTACATATATCTGAGGATCAGTTTCTATACACTTAAGAGTATACGTTCTAGTTGCATGAATGAACATGTGTGGATAGAACTCACACTTTTGTTGACAGCTTTCTTCAGTGTGTCGGCTGCAATGTGGCAAAGCTTAACAGAAATGGACACTGAATTGTTTCCTCACCTTAGAGTGTCCTGTAGGAATAAGGGCCTGGTCCTGCACCAAGCAGGGACAGCTGCAGTGATGCGTTATCTCTATGAACGTTAACCTTCATTCAGATTTGAGGATCAAGCCCATATTCCAGCTGTTCCTACAGTGTACTTGATGGTGCATTTTCATGTTTTCAGATCGTCCCATAGATGGTCGGCAGGTGCTCTCGTGCGAGTGCTCAGGGTCACGCAGGTAGAGGTGAGGTGTCCCGTCTGCTGCCCTTCGTGACCCTCACGGATTACACTGTCCCTGTCCCTCAGGTGATGTCCGGGAGCTCCCACCTCTAGCTGCTTCTCAGGGTTGGTACCGCACCGGAGATGTGGCACTGCTGGTCTCAGACCTGCAGCGAGCATGCAGAGGATGGGGAGGTTCTTCTCAGGGAGTGGGTTTACACACCAGGTACAGGGCAGTTTCTGTAGCCCACCCTCCTTGCTATCATGGATTTTGCTGGAGAAGAGAGAATCCAGCAGTGATGGTGAGCGCACAGCTCCCTTTGCGAAATGTTGCCTAGACAGATGGCAAGGTCAGGTCCTGTACAAAGCAATATTTAAATTACAGGCCACGGAAATGACTATTCTGACCTTTTTGTAAACTTTCTGCTACTCACTCTGTTCGCTTTTATTCTTCGTTCATCAGTGTTTAAAAAAAAAAAAAATCCAGCAGAAGGTCTGAGACTGACATTTCCGAGTGAAACAGAGAGTGCAAAATTTCAGTTTGACCCTGGCACTGCAGCTGCTGAAATATTAACGGCATTAAATGCAGGTGAATCGGAAATGTGTGTGCAGGCCAAAGATTCCTCCAGGCGGTTTTCTTCGAGCTCGCCCGCTCCCTGCATTGCTGCTGCCGGTGGGGAGTCTCCTCTGCTCACCCAAATGAAGAGTGACAGGGGTGATGAGGACGGCAGTTATTGCAACAGCCTTTCTTTGATAGCAAAAGCTGTCTGTCTGATAAGATTTAACAGGCAGCACGGGTTGTTCAGGCAGTGCATAACCACTGCCAGAAAGCGCATAAGCCAGCTAAGGAAAAACCATGTTTTCTTGCACAACGCCGGCTGCCACTGCCAAGCCCACGACCGTGGAGGCTTGGGGACATGGGTCACTTTGTTGAGGTAAATCGAGACCTCAGGCTGGGCTGCATTACCTCCCCCGTACCAAGCTTTGCCGGCGGTGTTCCGACGTTTATTTTGTACATGTATGCTGTAACATGGGCTACCCCAGCACGCGCTGCAGTAGCGAGGTAGGGGAGTCCTGCAGACACTCTTCCTGGGAATTGCTTGCTTGGATAAACGATTGCAGCTTGAAGCCTAGAAAAGGAAATATTTGATGAATAGAAAAAAACCACTCTGAGCTGTCTGTCCCAAAGAGCGGAGAGGGTGGTGGTGCTACACGGCTGTCAGGCACTAAGCTCCCGTAGCAGCAAGATTTTGGTGGTGTTAGGAGGTGAAATATTTGGAAGCAGGCACTCTTGTGGCTGCCAGAACCATTTGAATTGTTAATTTCCATCAATGTCATGCCAGCTTTTTCACAGAACTAGTTAATGAGTTAAAGCAGTCATTTCGATATTGCCACGTTTAGGTTACTGGAAAATCTTCCCTGACATAAATGGACTTTAAAAAAAAGCCAAAATGAAATGAAATGTCTTTAACTATTCCCCCCCCTCCGCTTTATTTGAACAAAATAAAATGCTAAGAAGGGGATTTAAATGACTATATATGTGCCCAAGGCATGAGTTGCACTCCTTTCTCCTTTTAGGACATGAAAGAAGACCACAAGTTTGTTTTCAAAGTTAGTTCTCCATCAAGTTTGTTGCCTGATTTTTCTTTAACTTTCTTTCTGCTCTTTTACCCCGTCATTCTTCCCTCCCCCAACTGCCACCACACACCATCCTTGCTCGCTTTCTTGCAAAGCTGCCAAGAAACTGTGAGCAAATTTAATGTCTGAATAACTGCTCGGTCTCTCAGTGACCTTGAAAAAATTACTTTGCATCATTAAAAATTCATAGAAATGAAATTTTTGTGAGGAGACTGGCACATGCAAAATTAGTACTTGTTGAAATGCAGCTGGAGTAATCCAACCTCGTGAACTTTCAAAATTGTAATTCTTATGAGAGCTAATTGCGGCCACCTTACAACTTGGATCAAGTGTTGCTGTTTGACTTCCTAGAATAATATCATCCTATGCATGATATACCTGTAAGCACGTGCAGTAAGTGCAGGTAAAATTGATACATAGCTTCACAGAGAGAAAAATGTTTAAAGATTGTTAAGCGCTGATACGATGATACGTGCTGTAACAGGATGCAATGACTGAGTGGGATAGTTGGGAAGTTAAGTAAATTATAATGCTTTGCCACTCTTAATGGGCTGCATAGAGCTCTAGGCTGCACATCCACTCCGTGCCATTAATTAGTTGTGGTGCTGTGAAGTTCAAGCCCATGTTGGATGTGACTTCCTGAACTCTGAGAATTTATCAGTCCAGATTTTTTCCCCTTGTGTTGGTAATCTAAAGCTGTAAAGTGTGGTTGTGCATTTGGGGGGGCGGGGGGAGGATGTTTGGGTGCTAACTATGTTCCGTGTTGTCTCGCTTTCCTGTTATACGTGAAGAATGTTTCGCTGGGGAAAAAACATAATTAAATAATAACCACTGAAGTATAGCATGTAGTAGCAAAGTGCACTTTCCCTCCTTCAGCTGTGTGGCAGGATGGAGGCTTTAACAGATGTCGCTTGTTCAGTTTTCAGTTCAGGGAAATAAAATGCAATGTTCATGGGGCCTGAGCAGGAGGGATGCTGTCCGAACCCGAGCGCACCGGGTTGTTCAGCCCTGATGGAGGTAACCGCTTAGGGTTTCCCAGTACTGACCAACATCCTCATGGTCTGGCTCTCAATTTTTGCAGTTCATCCCTTGAAGGCTGCTTGTTAATACAGGAAAGCCCTGCAGTGTATTGGGCACGATCCCAATTTCATTAATACCACTTGGAGACTTTCCTTCTACTTGCCGGATTTGAGATTTGGGTTCATTGCATCCATGGGAAAAAGAAGGAGATACCTTTTATGCTTATGATCCACAGAGGTTGTTTTATGCTGTCATAATGTAAAAATCACCAACTTTGGGGGTGATTTCCTGTGGAATTCAGTGCGTGTCACTAAAAGTGTGATGTCCTGGGCTCTCAAGCAGAGCTGGGACCATGCGAAGGCTGCAGCCGGCAGCGGCAGTATTTCATTGTAAGTAGCTTTTGTTTGCCCGGCTCCGAAACATGCCTGTGAGTTCAGTGGACATGCTGAATACCAGTTGCAGCTCCGTCACCACCCACGCTGTGGTCCATTTTGCTGTCACATCATAATTAAAAAATCATTGCTCTCAGTAACGTTTGGCACTGTGGCTGAACCGAAGCAGTAAGTGGCTCAGCTAGGATGTGTCTGAATGAAAAAAGTTTGACTGCCCAGCCAGCATATTTTCAGCCAAAGTCTGTGAGGATAGCAATACACGCGTAACTTTGGGGAGCAAGCTCACTCCTTTTTGATCTGGCTTTGTTCCTGGGCATTTTCCTGCCTTTGTTATTCAGTACCTTGGTTTTTTTGAACACATCGTGTTGTCTTCCCTAGCGCCTTGCTGCTGGATGCCATTAGCATATATCTGGGCCGCCCCTTGTGCAGAGTTGTCCCCAGGTGAAAGCCCTTGTGGTCTGGGATGGAAAGAGGCTGCAATTTACTGAGTCCATTATCACCTCCGGACGTGTAGAATGATAATGGAAGTGACAGAGGTGCAGCTGAAAATTGGCTCTTAATATTTTATGTGTTAAAGCTGAGGATTGGAAATCTCACACTGCTCTTCAGGGAAAATGAAGTGTGTGTGTCTTCCCCCCCCTCCCCCTCCCATCAAATTCAACCATTGGGCAAAACAGCTCTCTTTTTACACCTATGCATGATGGAAACATTGTGCCTCAGTAGTGGTATTTCAAAAGACAATGGCATGAAATAGTATGAAGAACGACGAGTTATCCTGGATGGTAGTATGGTGCCATCAGGATCACTGCTGCAGTGAAACTTTGGAGGACATAAATGCAAGGCTATTTCTTCCTTTCTCCCTTCAAGTTAGGGACGAAACAAAATGTCTGCCCTGAAGCAGCATCTTCAGATTGCTTTCCTTCCCATCTTGTAGTCTGTAACTTGGGTAGTTTCATCCCTCTGCTCTAATACTTGCAAATTATGCTCTTTTATCAAGGCAGCTCCCTTCCCCCTCCTCTGCACATAGAGACCGAACTATTATTCAGGATTACTGTTCATCTGTTCACGTGTAATGTGTCATAGATACATAATTTTAAATAGTTTCTTCTTCTAAATGACTTATGCAAATGGCAAATTAGCTTCCTGGCCTTTCACCAAACTCTGCCTGCAGACTTTCTGCATCTTCTTGGTAGTGATTACAAGCAATATTAGATGAAATTGGTTCTTGCAGCTTGGCTTTATTAATTTCTCGTGTTCTTACATCAGTTAAAACACTTAGGACTGGGTGCTTCTGTGATTCCCATTGACCCAGAGATTTCTTGAGTGCTTTGGAGGACTCCTTCCCTTCTGCTTAGCTTCTTCTGTGCAAATGCTAAGACTGGGAGTAAGAGCACTCTGCTGAGGTGTATTTTCATGCATACAAAAGGGATTCTGGCTTTCCTTGTGTGCTCTGCATTTTTGAATGAGATATTCAGCAAAGTCTTCATATGTATTGCATCATTTCCCTTGCAGGCGAGTCTCGCAGCAAGCGGACTTAGGGGCCACATGTTGTAAGACCCGGGTGCAGTTTAATGCCTCCCATTAGCCTGTATTATAACAGCCCCTGAATATAGTTGCATTCAACTTCATATCATGGGCTGCCTTACTCTGTGCTGTGCATTGTTTCTGCTGTCCTACCCACAACCAGAAGTGTTTAAATATTAATGCAAACCACCATTTTGTAGTTGTCATTACCATAATGGGCTGCGAGTTGTGTAGATAATAGATTAAGCTTGGATTTGGGGAGCCTAGGTGCTAGCCGTGGATCTGCAGAGACTTCTTCTGTCGGTCCGGACGTGTGATTTCTCCATGACTCGGTTCTTCATTTTTTAATGAGAAGTAAACACACTTTCTCAGTAGAGTTGTTGTGACATAACTGTTACTAATTTGGAGGTTGCTCAACTATGATGCCATTATGACAATAGGAAAGCTTAGGAAAAGTCAATATTACTCATCACTTTACAAATTGGTAAAATAAAGCCTTGAAAGAACTGCAGCATAAACAAGGCTGAGACATCATAGCTAATCATGTTTTTATAGTGTGCTGAACTAATTTCGCAGAACGGAGAAGCACTACCCACCCCCACGCTGTTCCTGCTTCTCTTCTCCGCAGAGACATGCTGGGATGCAGGGAACACCGTTAGCTGTAGCTGGTTGCAACTGGGGTGCAAGAGATAGACGTGCCAGTTTGATGAGTGGGGAAAATTGCCAGGGTAATAAACATCTTTTCTTTAGCAGTTCCCGCTTGACTGTTGTGAAAGTTATGGAGGTTTTTTTAATTAAAAATCGTTATTATTGAAATGAGCAACCCTGCATGCCATATGGGTGCAAATAAAATATGAAGTCCAACCTTTCCATACTATTTGTATTCTCTCTTTTTGCTTGTTCTGTTTTAAATAAAGAACCAGGGAATCACCCTATTAAGATTTAATTGACTTAACACACACAAAAAATCCTAGCTAAGAATGAGGAGCAAATGTTTCCTGTAATTCCAACAACATTTTATCTGAAATAGAAAAAAACTACCCATATTCAGAGTTTGTTATTTAATCACCATGTTTGTTCCCAATTTCTATGTTTCATGCCAAGCCTACTGCAAATAGGCAATGAGTTTTTCTAATGGAAAGCCCTTGTGCAGATGGTCAGCAGGAGCAGTATATTTGCAGGACGTTATGGAAGTCATAAAAAGTGAAAGAAGATGCTCCAATAGCCTGAGCAAGGTGAGCAGAGAAGAATGGGATGGGAGTCGAAGTGAAACTGGGCAGCTGGAGTCTTAAATCCTTTTTGAGGGTGTTGGAAGGTGTTGGCAAGGGGAGGAAGAAAAAATCGAGGAAGATTTTTCTCCGTATCAGATGGTTAAGATGAGCAAATAATGAACTGCGATGTTAAAATGTGGCTCCAGCTCCTCAAAATTCAGGCTGTTTGGATCTTCTGGGTTTTGGATTTGTATTAAGTCCTCCTGAAAATAGAACCATTCAGATGTTTTGCCTTTTGCAAAATACAAATTTGGGGAAGGAGGTAACTTTTTTTTTTTTTTTTACGTTTACATCTGCTTTCCAACAATGGTTATTTAAATGTATCTACTGTTTTAGGGTTTTAAAATGTAGGGAGTAATTTCTTGGCTACCACAATAAACATATTCCAGAATGGGGAAGAAATCAAATTATAAAGTATCCTCATGAACAATTGTAGAAAGTTGAGATTCAATGTGATCTGGTGCACATGGGTTTGATTAGCTTAAGATACGAGTGCTTGAAATAATGACAAGTAACATTCAACCATTTCAGCAGCCTGACCTTTTTGAGGACGCTGCTAGGTTGCTCGTAGTTGAGGAGCTTGGCGTAAAGGCACATTCAGTTCTCGTGTCCCATCAAATACTGGCTCCTGGCTGGAAGCTCTTGCCCAATGCTGTACGAACAGGCAGGCTCCTATGACAGGGCTGTGTCTTTCTTGCTTCAGAAAGGTGGAAGCGGGTTAGACTGAGCTCTTTTTATTTCAGGGTTTTCTGCTGGCTCGTGTTGTTCTTGACACTTCACAACTTAGGAACATCTGCCTGCGCTGTGGCCGCCTCTGTCACCCAGATGTGGTGACTGAGGCAGGGAGAACAGAAGTGGTCAGTTTAAGCAGGACGCTGTGGCAGGAGGAAATAAACTCCAGATCACTGATACAATCATTCTCTGCCTCCTCTCGCAGACCACAGCAGCGCTGAGACATCTTATTTCAATTCCATGTACTCAGTACTCGCATCAAGTATAAATAGGGCTATTCATGCTTCACTATCTGGTTGGTATTTTCCCCCTTTTCTTTTTCCAGTTGCTTTAAGAGCAACAATTGAAAAGATCGTATTTTGATTAGGTCTTTATTACAGCTGCACAAAGTGCAGAAGGACTGACCTGGGCAACTTTGCAAGTTAGAATTTTCTGAATAAGCATAAAACCATTTCATTTATTTTTTTCTTTTTTAATTTTGCTCTTTGACATTGGGTTAATTGCCTAATGTTTGAGAGAGAGAGACAGAAGTAAAACAAAAGCACTGATAAAGGTGGTGGGCGCCTCTGTGTGCTGCCAGACCTAGCATCGGAAGACTGAAGTTACTCAGATTGGAATGACCTCAGGGAACTAACGTGTTCCCAAAGCAGCCACACTGTATGAATTTTAGCACTGACAGTGCGTTGCTTTCCACCTGCAATTAGTTATTCCTTAATTTTTATTATTCTTTTTTTATAAAAATAATTCGGTCAGTGAATTAGCAAAGAAAAAAACAATCCTATATGATTAAAATGACTGGTTCTTCTAGGTTATTTTGCAAATACTTCTAAGTAACATATATCCCCAAATTCAAGATCCAGACACAGACTGTTTTCATTTGAAGAAGGGAAGCAAGCAGGGTTACACGTGAAATCCATTTTCATAACAAATGATTTTGACAATATTTTGTCATGATTTTGCACAAATTAATCATATATTTTTAAAAGTGACTACTTCTTAATAAATACTAGTGTGCTTTTATAATTTGAAGGAAGAGATACCATTGCCTGGTGGGAATTAGCTAACACTCCTTTTCTTCTCAGAGCCCATTGAGGGAAGAGATCCTAAGGATTTACAAATAAAGAAGGAGTTGAAAAAATAAAATACTTGGTATAAATACTTTGTGTAAAGAGACTTATTGATTTAAGGAGAAAATAAGAGAGGGAGAAGAATTCCATTGTAGCAGTTGGCTTTTCAGACACTTCTAGAGCAGATGGTCTAATGGTCTAAGCATCTGGTTTGAAATATCTGCTTTCCCTAGGGCCATCAGCTCAAATTTAGGCAAGCTTCATTTATACCTTTATTTTCAAGACAGATCATTTGGTCTGACTCTGGTTCGTTACAGGAGGGGTTTTTGCCCTACTAACACCACTGATACTGGCTCAAAGGGTTTTGTGCCATTCACAGGGTACATTTTTCAAACTTGACCTTAAAAATGGAAGTTCAATTGGCTATGTGTCATTCTTTAAGAGGATCCTTGTGCCTCGGAGGGATTTGTCATGGTGCCATTGTTCAGAATTTCCCCCATGTCCCTACTGCTATGTAACATGTCTTGGATGGATGATGTATTGTTCTTGCTTCTCTTCCGTGCTTTGAGTATTTAATTGAAAACCTTGAAGATCATATCTGAATTTGGATGGAAAGCTTTTGGGTAAGAGCAGGTAACTGTTCAGAGTGAAAAAAAATCACTCTTATATGGCAAGTAATACAGGAGTGTTGCATCCTCGGTGCTAGTTGCATGAGGTTTTACAAGGTAAGGCTTGTTATGTGCCTTGAGTCACACTTATGTCTTGCTTTGCTCTCTGCTATCTATCACACAGAGCATTCCCTCAGACACGTTCTAATAAAACCGAGAGGTATATTTTCTTGTAATAAAGAGGCAAATCTGAAACAACAGTAGGAGAATAGGAGGGCAATGGAAGGGCAGGTTCATTTTGTGATCATTGTGTGAAATTGTTTATGCTATCATGTATTCCTCATTGCTGAAATCGTCCTTCTAACAGATTTCCTGCAAATTTCGTATTATGCTGCGCTACAGCTGGTGACCTATATGCTGTCATCTGCATGGTTTTTTATAGTAAGAATTTGAGTTTGAATTAGTTTTCTTCCCTATTATTTATTGATAGCATGTTTTTAGAAAACCGAGGAGAAAAAACAAATGAATAACAGGGAGATTTATAAGCCAAATGATGAGAACGGAATTTAGCCTGCTGTATAGTAACTGAGTGGCAAAAACAATTCCCCTTGTTGAAGAGAGATTAATCAAAAGATTAACCAAAAACACTTGCTAACGGCAGTTCTTAGGACAGTCTGGAATATGTACTAGGCAAAATTAATCCTTCTAAATTGCTAGGAAACTCAGGGACTTCGAGATTTAACCCAGAGTGCTGCAGGTAGTTAGTAAACCATTTCCAATTAGTATGTCAGGTTTGTAATTCTTTTTTTATTTTGTTTTGCTTTGAATATAAATCTCAGCCATGTTTGTGCCAGGGGTCAAACCCTTGCCTGGACTGTGGCATGCTTGTGTCCCTCAGTTCCTGCGCAGATTGTACAGGGCTGGGGCCCTGGAGACTGCTCCGAGTTGTGCCGGCTATCTGTTCAATAGAAAATGGGGTGGCCGCCATTGATTTGGGGAGACTTCCTTTAGCTTGCGTCCCATCAACATCTTTGCCCGCCTCTAGAACGGATCCCAGAGCGGTTGATGTAGGCACTATGCTGACGGCTTTTAGCCACTTTAAAGTCTAGCTACATAAGCAAAGGGATCCTTCATTAGTCAGCTGTATTGATTTTATGTTGGCTTTGTATAATTGCTGCCCTACTGCAAAAGAGGTCTTACTCCACAGTATTGGATGTCACAGAGCTTTGATGGGGCATTGTGGATCTCTAGGGATGATCAAGGGCTATAATGAAGAGCATGTGTTATTAAGGGGTGTCTGTGTATGTTAACTTAATAGGTGACCTGAGCCATTCTATAGAAATATTTAGTACAAATAATGTCTGCTGTGATTAGAATTTAAAATAATCTGCTTCTCAGATCTGGTTCCCGACGGGTTTATTGTGATCAAGGAAAAATTAAGAAAGAAATGAAAGATAAAAAATACTGAAAAGATAAATGGGAATCCTGCACCATTCATTTAGTAAATAGTTTTTTCCTCAAGTGCCTTTCAGAGTGCAAGGGAGAAAGAAGCAGCAGAAAGACAAAAGACTTCTGGAAATTTCACTGCAATGTTCTGTTTTCTTCAGGCTCTTTCCTCTGCCAAAGCACGACAAAAATCACAGCAAACTGGGAATGAGGCAGCAGCTTTGTCTTTTTTTGGGTTGTTTTTTCTCTTTGTCTTCATGACTGACATACTCAGTGCTTCACTTTCCAAACTGTCACCTTCCCTCCTCAAACTGCTTTCAAATCCCACGGAGCTCCTGCAAGGGAGCAACCCTGTCAGGTGTACCCATCTGCTTCTGAAACATCGATGAACACAAGGACCTGGAAGAGGAGTTAATCCCTCCTGCTCTTGCCCCGCTTTTCTTCTGCTCAGATTTTCCCAGTCCAAATTTTCCTGGAAGTTGGGGTTTTTTAAGTAAGCAGGGAGCCAAGCAAGAAACCTGAGCTCCATGAACCTTCCGGCCCTGGTGGCTTTGCTCCTGTACCTGGAGTTCAGTCTTGCAACTATCCTGCCGCATTTTTGGTAATGACCTGCTGACAGGTACTCCTGCTGTTCCAGGCCCTTCCCACACCGGGACCCGGCATCTCGGGGGATACATCTGCCGCCTTCATGGAGAGCTCTGCCAAAGGTTGGCCGGAGACCACAGCAGTCAGAAGGGGCAAAGAGAGTCTCGAAAACCTCTCCTGAGCTAGAGCAGGCAAGGCTAGGAGATACTGCAAGACACAGGGGTACAAATAAGGTTTCCTTTGCTGTGATAACCAGGATGTTTCTTAACTGTTAAGTGTTGGGCTCCAGAAAGCTGTGGTTTTCCGTAGGGCTGTGAAATGCAGCATAACTTTTTCCTTGCCTTAAGAAGTGCTCTGGAGGGTGAGCCAGCAAGTATCCTGAGTTTACCATTCCCTTCCCTCTTGCTGAATTTTTTTGTTCTGCTGTATCGAATTTCTCTGAGCAAGTAGAAAATTAGTGTCTAAGGGGGGGGGGGGGGGTGTGATTAAAACCAGGCAGCAGAACAGTAGGATCCCATTGACTTTCTGAAGGGTTTTCTTCAGAGGATAATCTAGTAACTCAGTATTTTGCTGTTGCTTGCTTTTTTGCCACTTTAGAGACCTTTAAAAATGTACTTGTTTGCTGCTAAAATGGATTAATTCTTGTTGAGTAGCCAGTTTTCTTTCTAGGTGATGGCCAAATATAAAATACTTAAGCAAAACTACCACCATTGATTCTTTATCAGATACTCTGACTCGTTATCACATATTCTGTGTGGGGTTAAATGAGTTCCCATGTTATCTATTTTTGCTACAGAAAATGATCAGCGTTTTTTTCATCGCTGGTCCCCTCAGTATTTTGAGGGGGGCAAAAAAGGAAAACTAAACCAAAGCAATATTTCTTGAGTAGTTAAAGGCTAAAACTGCAGCAGACACAGCCCCATTGCTTTGCCTGTCAAGGCAGTCGAACACCACCGGAGTTTCGGGATTGGTACTGTTGCAATTTCTGTGCAGTTTCCTTTTGACATACTGCAGTTTTGAGCTCCTGAGGTCCCCTGAGGCTTTATGTGGATTGAGAGAGCCTTAGTTAAGCTTGATTTGATGCAGCACTCCTGGAGCCAAGACAAAGCAAAGCTTTTGTATTTCCTAAAGAGCATGTTATCCTCAGAGCACTTAATTTGTACCCTCTACTTTTGCTAGTAAAAGAGGCAGTGCTGCTCTGCCCTCCATGGGGTAGTAGCAGGGTTTTACTCCCTTCTGCCTCCCCTACACATCTGTGTTAACCATAGTTATTTACCTGTCTTTGCCTGCAGATCTTGATGAGGATTGTATAAATAAGGTGATAAAAATGCGGCGCAGGAGGATATTTTGCTTTGAGCCTAGTGCACATCTGGAGGCCTTTTTTGTCCCACTGTGCCTGTGCGAAAGGGTATCTCAGAAAGCAAGGGAGAGAAAATATGCATTAGTAAACATGTGATAATGCTTCACAAATAAGAGAAGTGGGAGAAGAGCAAGAAAAATGTTATCCACCAATATTGTGATACGGGTAGAAAGTCTTGTAGCTGAGCTGGCAATGTACAGAAAACCTAATCCCCTGGATATTTTCCCAGGCCTAATCTGATGGCCTCTTTTCACTGCTGATTGTTGTCCTATTTATTCTTATCCTTGGCCACAACTCATGCAGCAGATACAAGTATGGGGTGGCATAATACTCTTGAGGTTCTTAGTCCACATATCAGCTCGTAAATACCTCTCTCTGATGCATGTGGCAGAGCCTTAGCAGTCGCTAAGCAGAAACTGCTTGCCAGCCGTGCCGGGGAAGTGGAAGCGTAGCTGCCCTGATCACACGTGGGGCAATGTGCTTGTAGAGCATCTCATGCTATAGTGTTTGACCAAACAGAATACGGTCACGAGTACTTTAGGTGGCAGCAAGCACCCCCTGCCCAGCACACGCAAATGCTGGAGATTTGCCAGAGACTTGCCTTTGCTGTGCAGGCGTGAGCCTGGCACAGTTCCACCAGGGTCAGTGGGCAGCCTGCTGGTGGGCAGCAAAACGTATGAGATGAGAAGCTGCTCCATGATGTCAGGTGTTATGCAGCTCTGTACTTATTTACGCCTACATGGACCATAGTCCGGGATAAAAGAAATAAGAAGGATGAGATCCAGCATCCAAGAATGCCACAGGGTGGGACTAAGGATACAGAGATGAGACAGCAGCTTAGGAGTGCTTTTTCTGCACCCAGCTGGGCTTTGCTGTGTGGATGTAGAGTAGAGGTATTAGAGCTTTGAAATGCACCTCCTTTTATTCTTATTTTGCATCCTCAGCTTGTTAGGGATCAGTAATAACCTAATTTCTGTAAATGCTTGCAGTTTTGCCTGGAAAGTCAAGGACCAGTGCGATCTGCAGCACGCAGCAGATGGAAGAGATCTTTGATTACCTGTTGTGTGCAGGGATCAGGAGATAAAGGTTAGGTTCTGAGAGGTGTCTTGTGGAGCTGGTGACATGCATCTGATCCTCCTGAGATTTCCATGAAAAGCTGTGGCACGTGTTAGTGTGGGGCCATAGATACTGCACAATAGAAGTATCTAGGAGGTAGGTAAGAATCATAAGTTATAGGTGCTCCTTCATGCCTAGAAATCCAGGAGAGCAAAGCCACATGCTTAGGCAAGGAGATGGGAGAGTAATGAAGCATGCAAGCCTTGTATCAATTCTTGCTAGCCAGCTCTTGCACACTCCCTTGCTGCATCTATGTGCAATACCCAGAACGAGGGGAGCTCCATTTTGACTGCCTTATCTAGGCACTGAGTAATGCAAGCTATCAGTAGGAAAAATTAAAAGCCATTCTGGGATCTTTTTATGTAATCTGTGTAAATCTATCTAGGTAGTGTGTGTTTGCTATGCCTGTTACACTCTCATATTTTCTGTGCTGCATTTCTGTTGCTTTACATGTCCGAGATAATCCTTTTCTAAAACTGGAGGGAAAAGTGGCACTGGCTAGCAAGATAAATCTGATTTACCTGCAGTGCTAACAAAAAATGTTGAAGAGGTGTTCTCTGGGAAGAAGAAGGCAAAAGCATTAAATGCATTTTCCATACAGCAGAGCTCCTTTATTGGTTTCTTTTTTTGGTTTGGTTTGGTTTGGTTTCAGTGAGTGAATAAGATCTGCACGCATTATTAATAGTCAGGAGCAGGAGTGAGCTGGCTTTTACCCGCAGCCGTGCTGTTATCTCTAACGCACAAATAAACTACAGCTAAATTGCAGAATTAATCACATTAAATTTTTGGTCCCTGATAAGGAAAATGCCACTCTGTTTTTATTTATTCTGAGCCTAGAAAACAATTTAGCTGAGTTCCTCTGGATGTGCAGTTTGCTTCCGTTTCGGCATCCCACAGCATTACATTAGATCTTATCATTACTGCTGCATTAGTGTGTCTAAGCAGCATTCCAGTGATTATATCTACCTTCTTCAGCTCCACTGCTAAATGAACTGGGACAGAAAAGCTAATTACACCTTTGCTATGGAGGAAGGTTTCCTATTATCCAGTCTACCCACTGCAAAAGAAATGCACTCTGAGAACTACAAGCCTTGGCAGGTTTGTTTTTCCCTGTAGAGTTGGGGGGCTCCATGAAATGTACGTTTTTGGGAGGTTTAGCGATAAGATGTCTCTGAGATCTGGACCTGTGGACAGAGGCAGTGGCAGCTGTTTGCCAAAAGGTCCAGAATCCTTTTATTATATAACATGCTGAAAATTTGGAAGGGCCTAGACTCGAGATCTGATTTATAATATTGCTTGGTCTGCCAACTGGCTTACCCAGGCCCAAAAGGATTGCTAAATCACGGACCACCAATACCTGTAGTTCAGGAAAGACTGGAGGCGTGTGTGTGAACAGAGGAAACTCAACTGCTTTTAGCAGAAGGAGGTGAACAAAAGTGTGCAGGAGCTGGGATGAGGAAATTTTGGAGGCAGGAAGGAATGCAGCTTAAGAAATGATGCAAGTAGAGGTAGGCTCCAAACCTGAAGCCACATCCTTTATAGGGCATTGGTAGGTTTGCTGTATGTGCAGACCCACTCGTCACTATAAATGTTATAAACCATAGTCATAAAAAATAACAAGTATGTCTGAGGAAACCATGACCTGATTATAAAAAAGCATTCTAGTTTCACTGAATGAACTATTTCCTGAAAGTGATTAACTCAGATGGAGTAATAAATGAAGTAATAAATCTCTGCATTTGATCCTCTGGGTTTAATCCATGAGACAAGATTTATGACTGGACCCATTAACTCTTGTACTGGGGAAATGGTCTTCATCTCTCATCCGCATGATATTAATTTGGAAGATTTGCATTCAGACAGGTACATCTTAGCTTTCAGTTGAAGTAGGGAAAACTTTTGAGAATATTTCACACTAAAAATATGCAAGATAAGTTCCCAAACCAATGCTCTTCTGATGTGTGCAGCATTTTGCTGGTTATTCTGAAATTAAGCTATGCTCTGACTGAAACCTAAAAAATGAGGAAAATCCATTTAAAGCTTCAGTCTGTTCTGAATTCATGCTGCTCTTGCCAAATGTGTTGGCTAGTCGTGGATCTATTTCTGCACGAGAGAAGACCATATGAACTGCAATGTATTGTCCTAACAGGGAGTGTTAAGAGCAGAATGGGGCACTTAACTCTGCATTTCACTGTCTGTCTGGATTTAAGCCGGTCTACTGCAGGCTTGTTCAGGCAATTTGAAGGTCCAGTATATATATTTGTACATTTTAATAGTCTAAACAATTAGAAAGACACTAAAGCATATAGATGCATTATGTAGGAGATTCAGCCAAGCCAAAAGACCAGATCTCAACAGATCTGGGCTTTTGGGTAGTTCAGCGCCAAGAGTAAAAATGACCTCATATTTAGGCACTTGTAAGTGCCTACGCAACAGCATGACTTGGAATCCTTGCAAGAAATCTAGGAACCTCATTTATAAATACTGTTAGCTCCAGATCTTGTGTCTGTACCATTCCATAGCAAAAAATAAAGACTGTCAGCAGAGATTGCTATACAGAAGCATTCAGCTGCTATTGTACGTTGAAACCTTAGGAGCCGCAGTCTTAGAGTTTGGCTCTTATGGTACACAGTACCTTTCTTAGAAATTCTATTTCAAGACACTTTCCATAGTTATAAAATAGCCGCAGAATGATGTGCAATATTGGCTGACAGTGACGGCGTCATAGCTAATAAGCTCAAGTGAGATCTCTTTGTTTCTTCCTTAAGTTGTTTGAAAACAGATTTTTAGCTTATAGGGTAAAAAAACCCCTGCTAAATAAAAGTTTCACAGGTAAGCAAGAAGCAATATCCCATTTTAGGGTTCTTTTAATTGAATTAGTGCAGAAGAGCCCTTCTGTCTGTGTATCGTATAATCCAGTGGTCAAAAGTGTGTGTATGTATGCATACATATATATATATATATATGTAGTAAAAACTACCCACTGCTTTGAGTGAGTTTAAGTGCCTATATTCAGATTGTTACTTCTGACACTAATGGGGAAATAAGTTCCTTTACAGTGTGCTTTCAAGCACTAATATAATACGGTGTTACTATCCACAGCATTCAAGGTCCTTTAACATCAGTGAAAGCTTAATTATAAAACGTTACCCCATAATAAGGACGTGCAGTGTTTTGGAAGTGTAAACATTAAGGCTGCTCCAATTGCAGGTTTCCCTTTTTCTGCTTTGGAAAGACACATACCTCTCTGCCTGCTTTCAACAAGCAGAGAAAGGTGTAATCCGTGTTATGGGCCGATCCTGTGCATGTTCAGCTGCACTGGCTGAATAGTCCATTGACATCAAAGAAAGTTTTTGGAAGATAAAATCTTGGCATCCTATGGCCAGCTAGGATTTCACCTAGGTTCCCTAATTAAGGCGGGTATGTACATTTTTTGCAGATTTTGGGCCTTAAAACCAAACACTACCCTGAGGTAGGGCTCTTTTAAAGTCATTAAGACCGCAAAACGGAGCTGTGCCACTACATGTCTGGAGAAGAAAGATTTCTTTCTTTTTTTACTTTTTTTTTAAAGCTGGTGAGGTGGCAAACTGTGAAGGATTGGTTTGGGATGAGTATCTGGAAGGTGATATAAATTAGTAAGCTGCACAGAAATTTCCACACTTCTTATTTGATCATTTCTGACATTAAGTGTTAAGTCAAAATGTTCAAAGGATGTCTGCAGCCAGGCACTCTCTCCCTCTGGTTCAGCACCTGCATTCACATAGCTTGTGTGCAGTAATGCTGCCTGCAACCCGTGCCCGACCAGCCCCGTGTGCTTTGCTGTGGCTGGAACTGACTGAGGTCACCTGGGTTCGATAGCGTTGACGCAAACGACTTTTAAGCTAATGATGGGACATGCTGAATTTCAGGAACTTCTCGGGGCTGCCCATGGGAGACAACAATATGGTTAAAATTCAGTTTTCCTCTGGACTAATACAAATTTGCTGCTAAAGCAAGGCACGATGCTCTGCAGACCAATTCAGCTCAGACTTGTCAGAGGAGGAGGAGGGCCACGATGGTGAGATGGGTAGCACCCGAATCACAGCCATCCACAACCTGATGACAGACGTAGCTGGGAGATAGGACCTCCTGTTCTAAGGAATGCTTTTCGAAATGAAGCTTCTGCTGTGCCACTCGAAATACCCGTGTGCCAAAATTTCCGACACACTTTTAACACTGCTCTGCGTGTTGTGATGCCGTCCTCTGCGCCTGTGCAGCGTTGGGTGGGTGAGCTGCCTTTCTCTTTGCATGTAGAGCCCTCACTGACATTGGGGATGTCAGCCAGGGTGGCTGTACTTCTGTGAGCTGGAAAGCCCATGGTTCCCGTTTTGTGCCCAGATGTCCTCATGGGTACCTTAGTATGCTCTGCTTTTGCTCTTGGTCGGCTGTCAACTTTATACAATAAAATAAACACTCAAACACTCCTCCGTGGTAGCTCTGGAAGCAGTTAATTAGCTGAGTACAGCCAAAGCTGAAATGAAATGTAGATTCCCCCCCTCTTTGGTGGTATTCCTGGAGAGCCAGAGGTCTGTCATCTGCTGCAGTATCCAAATGCCTGCCTTCAAATACTGGACAAACACAGGGTGGGTGGTGGTTATGCAGAGTGCCGGACGCAGGGCGGGTGAGATGTCTGGGCTCTCCCGACTGTCACAGCAGCAGAAATGCAGAATAACTCATTCTGCATCACTGCAGTTTTCTGGCGGTGTAACTTTGCAGAGTTTAACCCCTGGCCCTGCTCATGGGAGCTCCTCCGATCATCCCACTCCCTTCCCTGTCCAGGAGTGGGGGAGTGCAGTCACCCGTGCTCATGGAGCGGGGAAAACATAGAGGACTCTTGGCAGTGGGTCTGGCCCATGACATCCCCTGGCTGTGCACTTGAGCGACCCATTTCTTACCCTTTGGTTTATTCTTTCCAGCCCTTGCACAAGGGAATAATCTGTTTTCATTTTATTCTTCCGATTCAAATCAACATGACTGCTCGCATCGTCTACGTTTACAAGATCAGGCTCCCTGGTTTGTAAGGCTGCATGTAGTTCATCTCTGTTGGTGAACTTCTTTCCTTACTTGCAAATCTACCCAAGAGGAAACAGTCAGAAAATGTGTTACTGGCTTGGAGACTCACTAACCTGCCATTTAACGATGGTTGTAAGGGTTTCTCTATTTTTATGTAGAGTGTAGATCGATAAATCTTTAATAAACATGTATTATTTTAGACAATGCATCTTTTGAGCTATGGGAATGCTAAATTACCTACAAATATGATTTTCAGTACAGAAGAAGAAAAAGAAAAGCTCACATATAAAATTTCAGCCCTGGGAATTTTATGTTTTAATAAGTTTGCTTAATAAAATACCATAAAGCTATTGCAGTTATCAGCAAGATACTTTTCAGGAATCTGACACTTACAGCTGTCTCATTTATTAATGTGAATCACAAAAATAAATGGCAAATACAAAGCATTCAGCCGAAGTTGTGTTAACTCCCAAGATGGCTTTCTTATTCTGTTGCCTCACTAGCTTAAGTTTATAATGACAGCACTGCAGATCTGATGTCTTTGTACTGAATTTTTAAATAATCCTTAGAAGAAAGAAAAATCGGGCGTCTAACCAATTAAGGCTAGGGGTTTGGATTCAGAGTTACAGACACTTCAAAGAAAGCTAACTTTGCCCAAAAAGACGTTTTCTCATGTCACTTTTGGTTCAGATGTGAACTGTGAGATGTATTTGGTAAAAACAAATGCTGCTTGTTTCACATTTAAAAGCCATCTAAACAAGCCTGTGGTTGTAACAATGACCGTCATGTTTTAAAAGTAGTTGTATATATTATAACATAATAAGACAATAAATAATACATGTCTGTCTATATCTATCTATCCACCCATCCATCCATCTAGCCATCCATCCATGTAAATCCGTTCCTTTTAACTGTGAAATTACGAATAGCAAAAAATGCTCTTTCTCCCTGATATGCTGTGTTTTGTCCTAGGAATGATTCTGAACCTAAACCTCAGATTTAGAGGAACTCTTATTTTGATCAGGCCTGCTTACAAATCTAAATTTTCTTTGTGACACCAGAAATGTCAGTGTGACCAAAAGGCAGAGCTCCCCTTGTATTCAGCAGCGACTTTTTGTGCTTGGCCTTTCTTTCCAGGCAGGAGAGGTCCGGTGATAAACCATTATTGGCATTTACAGTTTGTTACACTTTGCTTGCGTGCAGTCCGCATCAAATGGTGCGGGAGCAAGTCAGGCTTCACTAGAGTCCGGGCAATATTTGGGATTATCTAGAAGGGGACCAGAGCCGTCCTCTTGTGCAGAAAACGTGTACAGAGACACAGCCTTGCTCAAGCGGTTGGTCTCTGCATGAATCTGAGGACCGGGACCTCTTGGGTCCAACTCCCAGCAGTGTCTCCGTGGGCTACAGTCAGCTAAATGGTGTTTTCTGTTATCTGCTGATGGCGGATAAAAGTCCCCACCGACTTTGGCAGGGCCCTAGGAGACTCAGCGAGCTGTTTGGGGTTTGGGAGGCAGGCGGGGGAGCACGCCTCCCTCATGAGGAGCATCGCTGCTTTGCATCAAGGCGGCTGCTACCAGCCGCGGGCTCCAGGGATGCCAGTTTTAATAATTGAAAGCTTTCCTCCCCTACACAATTCAGAGCTTTATACCCTCCTCTTACAAAAACTTCCCGATTCCTTTTGCTGCCGGTAAAACGCCCGTGCCTGCGGGCAGGTGCCGGCTACCTGCCGATGCTGGCAGCTGGAAATGGGCATTTCACCGCGGGGCACGGTGAGCGCTGGGGTGGCGCGGGGACCACGGAGCCTCATCCCTGTGCTGCTCGGCAAGTGGGCCAGTCTGCAGGGATGCGCTGGGACAGCCTGGCACAAGGGGCACCGCATGCAAAACCCCGATGCCGGGCTTTTGTGCTGCGGGCTTTTATCATTCATGTGAGGTGCGGATGATGAAATAACCTCTCTAAGCTGAAACTTCATCATCGCAGCGGGGCACCCCTGAGGGAGAGCAGTGAGGGGGCAAGTGCAGTGAGGCGGTGGGGCTGCTCTCAGCATGCCTGCCTTCTCCAACGTGGGGCTGGAAACTGCTGCATGGGGGTCACGGCAATATCTGGCATATGGCAGGGATGCTTCCCATGAGAGGAGGGGAGAGACAAGGCAGGGGCAAGGTTGGGGTGGTGGGGAGACAGCGAGAGAAATACTTGGCACAGTGTGATGCTGGTGAGACCAGTGCTGCAGAGCAGTGGTGTTCACACAAGTAACCGTAACTCTTTTTGGCTGCCTTTGCATCCTCGCTATGAATTATTTTAATTTCTTCTGTGGATTTATTAAGCGCTTCTTGTCCTGGTGGCTCAGCACTTATTTACCAAGTTAAACCAAGCAGTAAATTACCTGTGCTTGCTTGGCCACAGTGGACAACGCGACAGAACTGCCGTTGATGTGTTAGGAAATTAAAAGCAGGCCAGAAATAAAGAAAATGAGAAGGCTTTTACTATATTCACTGCCTTTGCCTTCTGCTAGATCTCCCTGGAGAGAGGAATCCGTGCTGGAAGTCCTCCTGGAGAAGACCTCTGCTGTCCCCAGGGCCTTAAAACTAAGGAGCCTCCCAGCTGATGGATAAGCACTGATTTTCTTCCTGCTGGAGCCTATGTACACGGTTGCTTTTTGCCACAGCTCCTAATATTGACATCAAAATACACCTTCTCCCCAGCAAAGACTGATCCAGCCTGAGAACTTGCTCCATCCATTTATTCTGGCTCCATTTGTCTTCTGCAATGGAGTTGCAGTGGGGCTACGTTTCCCCCAGTGATTCGCAGATAGGTCAGGTATTAGCCAGGCACGCAGGAGTTTTGCGGCTGGTTCCACAGTTGGCCCTCCTCCACGGAGCCCATTAAAGCTTTTACGCTACAATTTAGGCTAAGGAATTCTATTTTATCAATTTTATTGTCCTCAAGGTATCATGGTGAATGTCAGATTGGATTATACAAATGAAGACAGTTTTACTGAGAGCCTGTTAAAGGCTCTGTGCTAATTTTATAACTTAGTTTATAAAGTGCTTCTGCTAACATTGAATTGATTGTGAGCAAAGAGGCAGAGGCTGTTTGGTCTTTTGATACATTGCTTCTCGGTAGAAGCAACACCACTGTGGAGTTTAGTCAAGAGCATCAGATAATCATAGTGGGTTCCCAGCATTTGGTCGTTTACAATCCCCATACGTTTTCTGAGCAAACATTTTCCCTTTTCTTATGCTTGTTTTTGCTGACCCTCTGTAGTCAGGAGACAGGGTTCCCTTATTAATCTGTAAATCAGAGACATTTAATTGCTTCTGCAATTTCAGTATGGGTTTGGTCATGTTCCAGTGGAAAAAATGTTGCTTTGACCAACCGCTGTGATGTCTGTTTTTCTAAGCGGGAGACAGAAGAGAGAGCAGAGATAAGATACAGTCAAACAGAGAATGCCTTTTCTAATTACAAATGGCCGATTCTGATCTGCTGTGGGCAAAAGGCCAAATGTAATATATTACAGAATATAACAATATAACCGTATATATGTGTGCTTAATATTAGGGGAAAAAACCACATGTGAACTTAGAGTGTCTTCAGCAGAAGGAAGCTGCATGTTTCTTTGGAATAAACTAGCAGTTTGTAAAAGGGAGAATTTTCTTCTATCTTTCTGGCTAGCTGCAGACTCAGGGTGCAGTTACAATGCTGTTTACATTCACAACCATACTCAGATCAATTCATAATGAAGGCAGGCTCCCCTAATGACTGGAAAGAGTCCAGAGTATGTCAGGAATTTCTGAGACTCTTTTGAGGATGCACTGCAGCTAATTAAATCCAAGGAATAATAAAAATAATAATAATTAAAAAAAGTAGAGGAAGCGCAAATACAGATTGCAGAACTAACCTCAAGGGTCTTCGCCATTTCTAAGCTGTCTTCACTTGAATCTAATTTTTTGGAGGGGATAGCTGCATTTATTTACATTTGTATGTACATCTCCTTTCTCACAGTGCTGCCTCCAGCTTTGTGTGACGAGCATCCTCAGTGCGGGGCCCAGAGGCTTGTGCACAGATAAGAAAGAGCCAAGCAATCCCAGTAGGATGGGCACTGCCTTCCTCCTTTCCTTCCAGCTCTTGGAGCGCCTCCGTGTTGGTTAGGCTTTGTGCACCCCATCGGTACCTGAAAATGTTTCTTTTCACTTCCACGCGTGAGCATCTCTGCGAGTGTCTCGTTTACTCCTCTCCATTTGAAGCTGTCTGAGAGTCCAGGCACACCACGGAGAGTCCGCACACGGGTTAGGCTTTAAGCATGGGAAGACTTACTCTCTTCCCGAGGTTGGCAGCCGGCACTGGAAATCAGCAGGCTCTTGCTGGACTCAAATAAAATGCAAACTAAGGCTTAGGGGGAGTGGAGCGTCCGTGTGCAGGGGTGCAGGGCAAGATAAGGCTGGGCTGCTCAGCGGAGGAAGCGCTGTCCCCGGGGTGCCTTGAAAGCCTGGTTTGGGTGAGCAGGTGGGGTGCAGTGCAAGGTGGGCGATTGCTGTCAGGGTCTCCATCACCAGCGAAAAGCTTGCTCATCCCCCCAGCTACTGCCACTTAAATCACACTGCCTTAAATAAACAGTGAGGAGGGTTAAAGCTTTTAGCTGTCTTTTCAGAAGCCATTACAAGGAGCTGATAGGGCGGCCGGTGAAAGAGAGAGCTGGTTTGGAGCTAAAGATCCAGGTGATGGCTCGACGTGTAAGAGATGGCTTCATGGGAGAGGGATACTGGAGCAGCCTTGTCGCAGGGGGAGAATTGCTGGGCTTTCCCACTTGACCTCTGGTGGGAGTAGGTGGGTTTCAGGGGCTCGCAAAGAGCTTTGCAGAGAAGCTGTCTGCTCTGCCGACGCTCGCAGATCTGCGCTGAGGCTCAGAGGCCAGCGGCTGCTGTCTCTTCTGGGCCCCTCTGTTTATTTCCCTTCAGAGAGTCTTTGAAATCCTGCTATATGAAGTCTGGTGTAAACATATTTTTTAAGGCCCCACAGTTTAATGGGAATAAAAAGAAACTTCTGTGTTCCTGCATTTGCTGAGCTTGTTTCCCACTGAGGAATAAGAAATTGTTTTAAACAACTAGTAAAGTGGCTGCAAAACTTGAGGAAGAACTACGGGAGGGATGCAGACTTTGAATTTGTAAATCCTTAAGTGTGGTCCTGTAGACTGGCTACCGAAATCTGCTTTGAGCTATTTATTTGTGGTGTGCGTGCAGGCTGCAGGCCTAGGCTCTGTTGTGCTTAATAATGCCAAAGATTTTCTACATGAACAGATAAATGCAGATAACAAATACTGTGGCAATAACAAAACTCAAAAGGACCCCAGAAACCCCAGTGCAAAGCTGCAGAGCACCTTTTTGCTCATTTATGCTGGTGCAAGGCTTTGTTTCGAGATCAGACCTTGGTACTGCAATGCCATTCCAAGGAGCTGAAAACCTAAGAAAGAGCTGTACGAACCATCGGATGAGTGACATGGCTGAATGGTTACTTCATTCAGTGTTCTCAGTTCAAAAGTGGGTTTTTTTCAATCTACTAATTTTGTTTGTTCTCTGCCAGTCAGTTACCATTAAGTTCCCAAATATTTTCTGCCCTTACATGTGTATGTGCATCTATATATTTGTGTAGGCTTACAATAAAGCTCGAAAGCAGAGTAGACTTATTTCATTATTTTTCTCTTTAAGAGCCATTTTGGGTTTATTTTTTAGTGAAAACATAGATGCTGGGAACATGCCAGGTTGTCATGTCCCACTAATAACTAGAGGAGCTGCCCTCTAAAATGTCACTCTTCATCTTGAAGGAGTAAGTTCCTGATTTTTCTTTGCTGGACAAAAAGTGGAAAAACTAGCCGATGTGGGGCATATCTGAATGATAGCCATTGTGGGCTTTATTCTCCTCCTATTCCCTAACCATCTTGTAAATGGAGGGACTTCCCATGCTGCTACCATTGGGACAGAAGCATCTCTGAGCTACCCGTGGCCTTCAGCCCTTGCCTGCAACAAACTTGCTCTTGGGTAGCCATGGAATGGGAGGGGAGTTCCCAGTGTCTGGGAAGGGAATGTGGTTTGTGGGGTAAAAGAGAGGCCTGGAGTGTGGCTGGCCTTCACAGAGCACTCGCAGGTTTTGCAGCATTTGGGGTCCTGTGGGAACCACAGATGCTGGACTGCAGTTGGTATTTGTGATTTCTAACCTCCATCGCTGTAGGCAGAAGCCTGACACTGTGACCTTAGGCATGCCAGGACCATCCCAGAAAAACTGCAAAGGACCTTGAACAGATCCTTTTCTTTAGTTTTCCTTTTCCTTTTCCTTTTCCTTTTCCTTTTCCTTTTCCTTTTCCTTTTCCATCTTTCACTCTTCTAAGAGATCAGAGTGGGAAGGTTCAATTGATTTTGTTTCTCTTGGCAGCATTGTGTTTGGTACAGGTACAAGAAAAAGGTAGTTGAGTGGTAAGCCAGAAGGAGAGGGGGAGTGCACTCTGCATCCCCCAGGGCTGTACTCCTCACCTTGGGGTACTTGCCAGGAAGGAGGTAGGATGACACTTTGAAGGAAGAGTATTCCAGAGCATCCTTCAGAGAGGCCGGGCTTTTTGCAGGTTTTTTGTTCATTTTCCTGTCTCATCCTGCTCCAACATATGTCCCCATTGATTTCAGGAGCCTCTCCCTCAGCGGGAGTGATGTGCCGGTGCCTTTAGCTGTTGAATACTGCTAATATAGCAGAGATTCTCCCTGAATGCCTTAACTAGATGGTGCCAAGCTGAACCTTACAGTCTGCAAAGCATAGTTCTTCCAATGCTCCCTGTCTTTTAATGAAAACAAGGCCCTTCCTCTGACATTATGTGATGCTTTTGTTTTATACAGATTACGCTGA
The DNA here is from genome assembly GCF_900496995.4 of Aquila chrysaetos chrysaetos. Lineage (NCBI taxonomy): Eukaryota > Metazoa > Chordata > Aves > Accipitriformes > Accipitridae > Aquila > Aquila chrysaetos. The sequence goes on along the minus strand of NC_044004.1, from coordinate 54,179,451 downwards.
AAGTCTCACTTACGAGGTTATTACAGTTTATAATCCCCTGAAACTCCATTATGTATACTCTTGTAGTAACAAGTACCTGACTGTCATGTATGCAAATGCCTTATCTCATGAGAGCAGCCGGGCACAGAGGGTACCCTTTGTTGAACACTTCAAGGTATGTGCTGAGATTGCTCGTTTCTTTTTGTGCGAGTTTATCCCAAAAGGAACCTGCCCTCCAAGAAATCAATAATGCTTCTATATTTGTCCAGGGGTTTTTGTTGGTTTGCTTAGCTGTGCCAATACAAATCCCAACCAGAAAGTTACTGAAGCAGGGAGATAAATTTTGACTGGCTGCTACCAGAAATACCTTGTTACTCAAAATTTGTAGGGTAGCATGCTGTATGTGCGATCTGCCTCATCCGTGATGATCAGCAGCAGTGTGTACTTTCCAGTAGCCGATTTTGCATGTTTAAAACAAAAATAAAAATTACAGTTCTTTGTAGTCTCCTGCAGTACTTTTAGGTCCTTGGAAATATGCAGCGAGCAGACAGGGCTTTGCTTTGCTGCCTCCCAGCTGAGGGGATCTTCTTGTCTTACCAGCAGTGACTTAAGGATCTGAATTTCTTACAAACTGTCCAGTCTAATCTTAGCACTTGATTTGTCTCTAACATCTTCCTGCCTACACTTCTCTTCAGCTAATGATAGGGGTAGTTCATCTTTCTGCAACACTGGGGAAAAACTACAAACTCGGAAAACTACCGCTCGTCCTTGCTATAAAAGTAATTAAGGAACTTGCTGCATTAACATGCGCAAAGTGAAGCAAGATTGCATCCTCTCCTGAGACCCTGGGGAGAGAGAGATACTAGGGCTTTATCACAGGAACACTGGGTCTTCGTCTGGGCTAATTGAACTGTCATAAGCAGTGCATCAGTTAAGATGGCCAGATACATCTCCATTGCGAAATCCACAACTGACAACGTGGCTTTCTCCGGAGAAAATCCTGGCCTCGCTACAAGGCCTTTGGCTTCGGAGATGGGGGCAGGGAGCAGAGAAGGTTAAAAAGAAGAAAAGGGAAAAAGCAGGGCAGAAAAAAAATGCTAGGGCCTAATTGAAGTTAGAAGTGATCTTATTTTAGAGAATGTTTTTTTAACAGAGTGCTGCAACCCTCCGCCTCAGAGTTTTGGATTAAATTACTGTTGGTAGAGATAAGCTCCATTAGGGCTGTCATTTCCAAAGGAGGCTTTTCCATGGCCTTTACTCTCCCTTCCTCCCCCAAACCTCAGGTACAACGATAAAAACATTAATTGGAGCCAGAGCAGGCCGTGACGATGAACTTTTTATTACTATGCAAATGCAGGCAATCTAAGAAATTAATATTTCATGTGTGCCTCTCTTCACAAGGCGTGTTTCTATTATAGGCTCCTGGTCCCTCGGCCGGGTGGCTGGCTGCGAGGGCTGTTGTCGTAAGCAGGGTCTTGAACTTATTTTTGTTTCTTGCCAGCTGTTACTGAGGACCAGTCAGGGGACTAGCCGTGTTGTGTTGGACGGGCTGCCCTGGGGGCTGTCTTAGCATTGCCACGGGAGGAGCGGAGCATCTGGGTGTGCGCAGCACGACGAGTGCCGCTTCCCAAGCCCATAACGCTATGTTGCACATCCTTCCCGGGAAGTCAGCTTACAGAAGCAGCTGGAATAGTTTTCTCTGCACTTCCCTAGCAGGTAGCTGGGCAATGCTATAGACAGATGTACGGCCAAGATGTGAGCAGGACAAGCTGCCGCCCGGCGTGATAACCCCGCTGTGTGTTTGTACAGCACCAAGTAACGCAGGCAGGGCCACAGCGGTGGGGTGCTCCTGGGAGCGGTTTCAGCAAGGAGCAGGTCTGCTTGGCGCAGGTGAAGTTGCAGATTTCCTCAGACTCCCCCAAGGGCACTGGCAATCCTTGCACCTGGCTTTGAGAGAAACGGCGTGTGGGTCCCCCAGCACCTGCTGATGGGCAAAACGCTACCTGCATCTGCAGCGCCGTTTGCTGTGGTCCCTTAGGCTGGGGCTGGCAGTAGGCACGCTGCCCAAAAAGCCTCATGCGCTTGGGAATACCGAGTTATGGCTGGGTCCTGCCCCTCTTCTCTCTTCCTCAGCCACTTTGCAAGGAGCAGCTGCAGCTTCACCTTCATTAAGCCTTGCAGCGTGCCTGCGAGGTGAGTAAATGCTGCTGTACCATTTGTTCGGCAGGCAGGCAGTTGGTAAATGGCCCAGCCAAAGTGACGCAGGGCTCAGTAGTGAAGTTCAGGGTGGGTGTCAGGATTCAAGTGCTCCCTTGCTCTTTATCGTGATTTTAATGAACACTTATCACAATATATATGCAAGGCAAAAAGCGTGAGTCAATACATACCGCAACCTGAGACCACGCAGGGAGCATTCTGCTTCAGATGCACTCACCCAGAAGGAGTAAGAGCCTCCTAATGTGTTCAGAGCATTAATAAACTTAAAGTGGATTTGAAGAAAAGGTAAGAGAATTGTGAATTAAATATTGATCCTGGTATTTCATTGTTGAATTGCAGACATTCAATTGCCCATGGATTATTTTGCCATTGAATCATAGCAGCGAGAGATGGAAAAGCCGTACAATTATCCCATTCATCTCCTTGCCAATGGAAGAGTGTTCCCCACAGTACATTCTCGTAGTGGTTGAAGTTGATTACTTAATTCCAATTACTGACAGTCTACTAATTGCTTAGGCTGTATTCCAATTTTTGTCAGCCCTCCCATCACGTTAACTCCTTATCTAGAGGTCTGCCCTGCCTTCTGGAGGGGGATCACATGAGTGGTTTTGAATAGGAACTTTTAAAATAAGCCAAAGTTTCCCCCTGTATTTTTTTCTGTTCACCTTCATTTCTGACTGCATGTGCTCTTGATCCACCTGCACTTTATAAAATAAACAGGCAAAGTAAAATGCCTCCAAATGAGTCATATAAGGAGAGCAGACGTGTGTCAGCATTCCCCAGCAATGATTATTTTCCTTTCAATGTGCCCTGGTCACTAGCCTCCAGCGAATGGCTTTCTGATGTTATATACTTCTAAATAAATTAAGGCAAAATATCTCTGCCAAAATCTGTAGCATCAGATTCACATCATTTTTTTCCCTGCCATTAGAGAATTATCCTCCAGCAATCCTTAGTTCCAGAAATTAGTCTTGATGAAAAGGAAATACTAACTTTCTCTGTTACTCACTGGTAAACTCACACCTCAGCCCTGCACCATCTTTTCTCTCCCTAAAACTGCCCTGTTTTACCCCAGGCCATTTTGCTGTCAGGGAAAAATGAGCTGCACGCTGGCAAACATCAGAGGGCAATGGGCAGTTTTCTGACTGCTCACATTCCTTTAAATCATTTATTTATTCACTCATACATTTTTTTGGCCAGGAAATGTGTGTGAGCAAGAGTTTCTTGATGGGACTGGGCAGCCAGAAAGGTACCAGATGGAAAGGTTGGCAGAGACAGGGGTCACAGGAGAGCGAGGACGAGTCTGTGAAGTTTATTTAGAAAAGAAAGTGCTAGTGATGGAGCCGAGGGGTAAAGGCTGGTGTGGGTCTGGGGAGAAGATGAAATGCTTGAAGGTGGATAAAAGGACTTTTCTTCTGTGTGTGTGTGCACTGCAGAAGCAAGTAGCGAAAGGCAGCTGGGGCGATAGCAGCAGACTGGAAGAATGCTCAGCATCCCTGAGCGGTGCTGGGCTGTGCCCGGCACCATGGGGGGACAGCGGGCACTGAGGGGCTGGCGGGCTGCCTGTGCCCACAGATCTCAACCGTCCCTGGAGGTGATGTCAGTGTGAAAGGAAAGCCTTGCGGCTCACAGCAGCATCGGGAAGTCTCCGAAGGGACCGTGGTAAGGAGGCTTAGTTTTGACAGGTGAGGGCACGGCACTCCCAGATGAAGCGATGTCAGATAAATGACTGTCATTTTCAACCGCATCTCTGACGCGGAGTTTTGTGAAGGAAGATTTCCAGGCACAAAGGGAGGAATTTGACTGTTGCTGGGGAATGCAGCCAGAAAGAAGTAAGTCAGTAAAAGAAAGTCCACTTTTTAAGAAGTTTACAGAAGACAGACAACCATGTGGAAGCAAATCTATTAGACCTCCAGGCACGTGAAATTAAAGAATTCTGCTCAGTCACGAGATGACACAGAGATATGTCTAGCTTTCGGCCTGAGAGCTTATAAAATGGCTTAAAGTCTTGGCTTTGCTTTTACTTTGAACATCCCAATTGAGTGCTGAACGAAAGAATAGCTGGGGAGCAAGCAGGCTGAAAATGAGCCTGTGCAGCAGAGCTGCTGCTTTGAAGGTGCGTGGCCTTTCACCGCCACAGAGCTTTATCATCTGAGGCTCGCCAAGTTTTTAACCTGATAAAATGAACTAGGCAAAGGGAAAGGAAAATGTGCGAAGGGAAAATGTTACATCTGTCTGCAGTTTAAGCTGAGCCTCGAGTTCAGGTTACAGAGCAAAGTAAGGTTCACAGGAGTTATTTTAATATTTCAGTAACTGTGGTCAAGACCATGGTTGCGTTTATGACTGGCAGTGTAGAATAACCTACAGGAAACATTATCTGTCCTGAAGAATACACAGTCTGAGACAAGGATGCTCTATGTTAGCTCAGAGTGTAATATTAAAAGGAGCTACTATCTCCCGTGATAGTTGCTTACGAAAGAAATGTATTGCCAGTTACTGTAGTTATGCTATGTAACCTCCAAAACAATTGCAACTGTCACCTCCAAACAATAGTTTGCAGATTTTTAATCTTCTATTTGATGGTTCACATGGCCATTCTCTCAAATGTGAATTGTGTCTCCATTAGAGATGGCTAGCTAAAGCAAGAAATCATCCTGCTTCTTTCAGCTTACCTTATGTTGGTATGTACCTTATGGCACGTGCATGTAACTGCTCTCAAACCTCAGTATATCCTGTATATTTCTGTCCCTTGCAATATGAGTCTGAACCGAAAAGATGATAAGATGATGCGGGTGATATGGGCCCCATGGGTCTCACACCTTAGGCAGTTATCTTTAGACATAAATTTTTTTATTTGAATAGCACATAATTTTATACTTACAACTATGGCATTCCATAATTAGGGACTGCTTATACTTAGGAGATTTTAAAAATTTACTTACCTTCCTTAATTTCCATGCCAATTCTGATGGTAAGATATTTGTGTTTAAACAGATGAAAAAAATTACTACAAAGAAGAGATCGGACATCTTTCTGTGTTCTCACAGGGCAAAACTGAGTGGGCTGAGATTACAGGAAAGGAGATTTGGGTAGATCTCCTGAAAATCTTTCAAAGGAGAAGAATAATTAGGCACCAGGATAGTTGCCTGGAGAAGTGGTCAGGTCTGCACTGAAGGTGATTAAAAACTCATTGGTAGTGTGTCATAAGTGTGACCTAAGTTGAGTGGATCTTGCCTGTGGACTGAAGGGTGACGTCTGTTTTCAGTGATTCCCAAGAGTCAGGGAAGAAAGACAGCGGGTCTTACACCAGCTACTACTGTTCTGCCTGGATTTAACACTCCTTGTCCAGGCTGGGTTGTAGGATTAAAGGTCTGTAAGCCCCCAAAACAGTGCTGTAATTGCAAAGAAAGGTCAATGACCTTATTCAGAGTTAAGTGAAAAGATCTATGGTCCAACCGGGAGTAAGCTTTTGGCAAACAAAAATAGCCAAATTTAGCAAAGCAAAAGAAAATAAATTAGTGGGCAAATGCCATTCTGTCATTGTTTACACTGTAATGCTCTTCTCTTTCAAGGCTGCTCTCCAGTTGAACCTTAGGCAGTTGCGAACAGAAATTTTAGGATCTCCTTCCCGAATAAATAACAGCTCTGGAAAGCAGGTGCAGATTTACAGGGTGGTGATGAATGACTGCAGAGACCTTGGCACTCCATTAACACTGGCGTGTATAGAGTGTCCTCCCAGATCATACAGTGTGGTTCACAACTCTTCCATCCACTCTCCATGAAGTTTCTTTAAAAAGCAATCACCCTCCATCCTGGATGGCATGTTGTAATGGGCAAGTGGAGGGGATTACAGAGCTCTAGTGTTGCAGCTCTTCTCCCAGTAGATGTTGCCATCAAGGCAGCTCTGGAAAGAGAAAGAGAGAAGGAGGCAATGTCTAGTTCTTTTGCCTTGCTGTGATTAGCTATTTCACTGAGAAATATTGAAGAAGGGATTCGGGTGCTTTTGCTAAGAACGCTTTGTGACAAATGCTGATAATCACGCATGGCCCATCTGGCTGGTGGGAAGGCTTTCCAGCAGCCCAAACGCAGCAATACCATTCTCCAAGCATGGACCTTTGACCTGCTCTGAGCAATTACTTGTCAGCTTTCAGTTGTGCTACAGAACTGCTAAGCGCTCTACATTGCATATGAAATTAATATGTGTGGGTAAGAATGGAAAACCAAGCAAGCAAAAGTATGTTTCCAAATGCTTTTTGTTTTTTTCCTCCAGCTTTGCACCCGAAGGAAAGCTTCCTGGAACTTCAGGGTTGGACTGCCAATTGAGGAAACTGAGGAAGCATGCCCATGCGTGTGTTTATTTTCAAAACAGCCATCCTTGTTTTGGGTGTTGTTTCCCAGGTGAAACAAGGGAAGTGTTCCCTCCCCTGCTGCACACAGCTCTGACAGATTGACATAGTATGCCCAGGAAGAAAAGAAATGCTTGTCCAAAAATTATTTCCTATATCTTTGAGAGGAACAAGCCATATTATTTTTTCCCTTGGTTCTTAGCGCTGAAAGCTCTGCCTTTACTCTTTAATAGATGACTGTGTGTGATGAAGGTTTTTGAACTGCCTAAATGGTCAGGTGTCAGAGATCTATAGGCAGCTGGTGTTTGTTTAGTAAATGATGTCCCTGTTATTGTAGTAAAAGACAGGCCTCAGTGGGCTATAAATACACTCTGTTCCCATGCATCATACCTCTGTCCAAAGGTACATTTCAGACCTTTGGTTGTTTGCTCTCCAGTTTCTTTCTTTTTCATTACATTTCTCCCTCCCTCTCTCCCACCAGGTTATTACACTGAAACAAGACCAAACCAAGTAATTCATGTAATAACCCTTTCAGAAGGAAGCAGAATTTTCTGTATACAACAGTTGTCATTGTGATCTTTATCGTTGTCGTTTGTGAACCAACGATGCTCCTGTGTTACTTGAATGATGTGACAAAGACAACAATGAACGTGTATTTAGTGGATACTACTAGTGCAAAATGCTCCTATCTATCTGCATGAGAAATTGTGAAATGGAAATGGTGGACTTTAATCTATTTTCTGAAGTTGATTGCACGTCTGCATTGTGGAGGGTTAGAAAGGGAACTCTGCTGGTTAGAGAGTGCATGGGGTTTTGTGATCGGACGGGTGGCCAGAAGAGAACTTAAACAGCAGGACTATTTCCTGTCTGTCTCTCCAAATTTTACTTCTATGATGGTTGGTTTTGTAGAGGAATTTTAGGTAATCTACAGGGTCAGTAGAGCCCCACCAAGATCCCAAAGCTCACCAGACATTCATTTGAATATCTAAAGCTGTAAGGTCAGAGGAAAAAGTGGCTTTGGGGAGCCATTTTTTTAGAACTATATTTCCTATATAAAAGTTCATGTTCTTCTCAGTTTCACATAGACTGATATAATTGTAAAAATAGCTTGTCTTGTGGTGTCTTGACCATTTATTTACTGGTTATGTTTGGGACTCTAGTATGTAAAAGTGGGAGTTCGGTGCAAGGCTTGGAAAATACACGAATGGGACTTGTGCAGTAAACGGGAGCTGACCTTTCCTTGTCTTGGATACTGCATGGTCATTATTATCTCATGTCAACTGGGTTGTCTGCTCTCTTTTTTCTTGCCTGTAAGCCAAAGCTGCCAGTCTGCTCAGCTGGAAGTGCTGGTGCAGTGTAATTGAGAATAGAAAGTGCTCTGAACACATCTGCCATACAGGTGGCGCTGGGTCAGACCTTGGAGTCAAATCCATCCCGAATTTGAAAACATCTGAATCCAGGAGGAGAGAGTATTTGCAAGAGGAAAGGAACATGCAAACACTTGGAACCTTAGAGAGATTAATAGGCTCATCAAACTCTGAGCCCAAGCTTTCCAAATAAGAGCAATCTCCGCCCTTAACTCTTTATGCAGTAAAACTGAACATCTGATATTTCACTTCTGGTGAACAACTGGCAGAAAGCCCAGGAACACAGAGCCTTGAACTGTCCTCCAGTTAACATCTCAAAATCTCCAAATCTGTGAGTGGGAATTAAGTGTCCCATAGGATCTGGGCACACCCTGTGGCTAGGTTTGCATTTGACTGTGATTTAACAAAGGCACGTATGATTTAAAAATCGCCTTCAGATTCAGAATCAGATCAAGTTGCTGGAGGAAGTCCTCCCCTGGTAGACAGAGTTAAATTTACGGTCCTCACCAAAAGGTCACGAGGACAAGAAAGGGTGACATTGCAGGATTTCTAATACTTTTCTGAAAGAACACAGTCATTTGTTTAGTATTGAGGAGAAGCACGACCTCCTTTTAATATTATTTTTTCTCTTCTAGCATATCTGGCAGAATTAGAATTGCAATAAAACTGTCCTGATAATGATGCAAATGTGTGAAATTGCAGATCTCCTTCAACAACCTTTTGCTCTTTGTTTCTTTTTGGCTGTCAAGCTGCTGATTTTAAGTGTCCCTTTCCCCTGAAACAATATTTTATTGGAAAAAAAAAGATGTTTTCTCACTTTTTCCTGGCTTAACTTTCCATTCTCCTCATTGATACTCCAAAGACGAATCTTTGAGGGAACCGAATAATTGGAATCTTCAGGGTATGAATTGTTCATTTTCCACTAAATATGAAACCCATCATGCTGAACTGTGAGTACAGCAGGATACACTTAGCAGGTATATGAAAATGAAAATAAAAGGACATTGATTGAAAGGAGAGGGAAAAAAAATCATGAAAGTGATATTTCCTCAACTCATCCAAAATATACCAAACTATTTTAACTGCTTTTATAACAGATACCATGCAAAGAGACCCAATTAATTTTATCTTCATGCTGCTATACAATCTGTATAATTCTTTTGGTCACCAAAATGTCTGAGGTACATTATATTATTCATACAGACTTCACTCCTTGGAAAAAGAAATCACATCTAACCTCTTATTCTCTTTATCTACGGATTGATCTGTCTGTGAACACCTCCAAATCTTAGCAGGAAAAAAAGTGTGAGTAATAACAACCTGATAAATTCTGGAAGAAACCTTAAAGAGAAAGCATGTTCGCATCAGACAGAGATTGACGTTTAAATAGAGGAGCACATACTGCGTGAATGTAATTGTGTTTAAAGGTATAATGTCTTCTAACTTGGTATATTGAAGAGATGAAGTGCTTTTGCAAGAGGTCACAGTAGCTTTACAATTCGCATGAGAATAATGGAGGGAACGCTAACAATAGCAAATGAAGCCCTAATTCCTTGCGTAGTTACGGGTAGCTAAATCCATTTCTACAATTCTTTGAGCCAGACTCAGTTTTGGTTTCCACTGCTGGAAACCAGTAACAGTTTTGTGTATCAGCAAAGAAGGGGATTTTTCCAAGACCCCCAAAGGAGAGTGCTGGTTCAGTTGAGCAGCAGGCAGTGCCAGAAATTTTATGAAACTTTTGTGCCCGAACACAGGATGGGAAGGTCAAGTTGCCCTCTGGTTGTAGGAATGGGTACCTTGTTTCCTTTGCAAGACTAGAGCCAGGTAAGTCCTTACATTTGCATTGTTGATCTTCGCTTCAGCCTATAGTGAACATTACAGGCTGCTCACTATGCCTGAGCCTAATGTATTGATCTACAAGGATGTTGGAGAGGGAAAATGACACAGTCTGCTGGAATTTGGTTATAGCCTGGCTAGCTCAGTCAGGAGAGCATGAGACTCTTAATCTCAGGCTCGTGGGTTCAGGCCCCACGTTGGACACCAGGACAAGATGTTAAAAATGTGCCCTATACCGCAGCCGAGGAGAATGGCCCTACCTGGAGCCTCTGGCAGAAAGCACCTGGGGAGACCCGAAGCTGAGTATAATTGACAGGTTAGCAAGTGGGTACTCAGTGATTTTTTTCTCCAGAAACATCAAAGAGGGAGGGTGGATGGATAGATTGATTTCATAATTAGATGTGAAACTGCCTCATTTTCTGGTTTCATTGTCAGCTCAGAAGCCAGCCCCGGTTTCACCAGTTTACAAGGCTTTCAGAAAGCTTTGGTGCAGTTTCAGGTAATCTTGGGCTGCATTCAGCTCGAGACAGGGGTCTGGGTAAATCTGGGTTAGTGTATGATTTCATGCATCTAGTACAGAGAAATCAGCAAATTGCATACAGTTCTTTTTCTGCCTATGGGCTAACGCAGAGAAGTGCCGCAGCCAAAAAACAGACAAATTTGCAGGGGACTCCAAATGCCAACTTTGATATGTGGGCCTATGTTATTTTTTAATCCCCAAAGACCCAACATTTGATGCTTTATGTTTGTTGTCTCATCTGAATCTAAATCACAGTGTAAAACTTGTTTATCTCCTGCAAAGTAAAAGCATGAAAACTAGTCTTGTGATATTCACTGAATAGAGCCTGCTGAATCTAGAGACCAAACTGTGATCAGCTCACCATTGGGAGAAGTCCGTAGGGTACCTGTGGCCATTTGGCATGCGGTATGTAGGAGAACCATCTGGATCTGCATTTGAAGGTGGAAAAAGTAAATGGCCATAGAAGAGGGGAAAACACCACAACTTTCACTGGCTACAGATTTCAATGGCTCCTTTATTTGCAGATGAGAACCAAGAAGGACCTGAGACCTGATCTGGAGTGCTGCTTGCCCTCCAGTTTGCTGCCCAGGTAGCCCTGCTGCTCCCTGCCCCTTTCTCCCAGCAGATCAAAACTACAGGCTAGCCTGCCTTGCGGGCTTGTTTTTGAAGATAGCAGTATCTTCTCCAGTCTGGCCTGATGTCAACCACATAGTAAGTGTGTATTTGTTACAACATGGGTGGGAAGCCTGTTGGAATATAGGACAGAGAGCCTGCCCTGTATTACAGGAGGTTTTTTTCAATTAACAAACACTCATTTATCAGGCTACTGAAACCCAGCTATTTATGCCTGTGTGCCTGCTAGGATTTAAAAAACACCTTTAAATGTATAAACAGACTTGAAACCCCAAGGGATTTAAAGACAGACATGAAGCATATGCAAGTTTTCAGAAGGATAAGTAGCTAGCTCCATCCTTATTGTGTTTTTACTGATTCTAGAAAACATCTTAAAGCAGGGATTTAAAAATGCTTCCTGTATTCCTCTCTATGCATTCATCTTTGCATGGTCTGCACATTTCAAGGGGGCTTATTTTGAAATACTGGATTTGGATAGTGCTTCTCCTTTTCCTTCTTTTAAGTCATCTTCTTGGCAGTGATTGTACTTAACATTAATGCCTAAACTAATAGGCAGAATGGATGTCATTGGCCCTCATTCCCTTGTCTTTACCAGTCAAAGGGTAACTGAAGTCAAAGTAATTATGTTGGTCTGAAGTTGGCATCAGAGGCTTATGCCTGCTAGAAATTATCTTTTGTGTGTTTAATATATACAATGTTTTTAGGTTTTTGCTTATAATATACATACGCACAACTACGTGAAGAATCAGACCTACTCTTTGTGTCCTCTAGTGACCTTATTTATGATATAACTGCAAAAGAAAAAGCTAGGTTGGTTCCTTTTTGAGGCTATGACTTTGATCATAGGACATTGAATCGTACCTTTATTTTAGAGATTCTAATGAGAACAAAAGTCAGGAAAATTGAGAACAGCGGGGAGGGCATTTCTATTCAGAGGTAGATTACTTTTATCTTTAATCGTCTTCCCTTTCTTGCGTCTGATGCGATATGCACATACACACATCCATGTGTACACAACTACTTGTACAGTTTAAGTTTCTTTTGCCCTCCCTCAGAGCCAGAAGCATAAATCTTGTTCTTCTAATAAAGGCATTTAAAGCATAAAGTTATGAAAATATTCTCTATATTTCTGTGTCGGGTATGTCACTGGCAGTAGGAAGCATTTATCTTGCCTGTCACTTAGTTTCCTTGCTGAAGTCCCTAGGGACAGCAACATTTGGTTTTCTTGAAATTTTCAATAAAGGACAGGCAAATAATGTCTTTCTCTACTAGGCTACCCCAGCTTAGCTCTACCGAGGGTGTCTTCCAGGGACAATTACACCGCGCCATTGCCTGAGTTTCGGTGGACATTGTTATTGCAGCATTTGTCCCCTTCCTGACAAATCACATTATTCCTGTAGTCATGGACCATTAGTGGGCCCAGGGGAGCCAGGAGGGGATCGCGACTGCCTGCTTGCCCCCAGGCAGAGGCAGCCCCAAGAGGGGACGATCAGAAGGCGGCCAAAAAGGAGCCCATTTGGGTGCTCTCCTGTACCTCTGAGCTGCCAGCTACTTAGTGCTCAGTGTACCTGATGCCCCTTCCCTGCGTGGGGCTTGCTTCTCTCTTAGCTCTGCAGTGCTGTACCCACTGCCCTCCCTACATGTCCTCCCACCAAGGAGGGGACCTTTTCCATGTGCTTCTGTCTCTGCCCAAGCATTTGGCAATAGGTGGTCGCTTAAAGATCAGCAACGCCTGGAAACCATGCCGTTTCACCAAAATATCCCTTTTTTCTTTGCCTTTTGAGTGGGTTTTTTTTTGCTTGCTACCTGATTTAGTTTCAGGCTTTGCCTTCTCTGGCACACAGCCAGGAAGGATAGAAGAAGTCATGGTCTAGCTGAGGTTTTGAGGTCTGCACAGCAAAAAAAGGCTAGAGCTTTTCAGCCTCACATCGGGCACTACACAGGCAGCAGTCAGGCACTGTCTGTGTGGGGCATCGCTGAGCCCGCGGGAGCAAATACAACCTTGATACTGCTCATTACATTAAATGGAGCTATGCTAGTGGCAGTTTTCTCTTTGAGACACTAACGTGAGGGGGACAGGAAAGTATTAAGAGATCAATAATTAAAGTCTTATCTTGAGTTGAAATTCTTCCCCTGTTCAGTTCCTGATCCCAAACATTCAGCTGCAAAATCCCCAAAGACGCCAGTTTGTAATTCTCACCTAGTCTTTATGTAACCAGCTGTGTTTTCCGCTTCCCAGGGGTGATGTGGGTCTCGAGGTCTCTTGCTTAAGCCTTATTAATTCATGGGTTTTTTTCTAATATGGATGTTCCCAATTCACTTTTTGACATATAGACAGAAGTGATGATGCATTATATATTTCCTACTATATAGGTATTTCTGTTAACCTAGATAGCCTGCTTGGGGAGGGATGGAAGGGAATGGTTGTGCTTTGAGAGGTAAACATAAAAGAGTCTCTGGTCTTCTGTCAGTTTGCTTGCTTTGCCCAGAAATTTTCACCCCAGAAACAGCATGTACGTGGTACTCCCTTCATGTGTGTCACCTTCATATGGCACTACACCTTGGTGAAAATACACTTTTGGTGTGTTAGATAGGCTGGTTTTACTTACTCGGTACTTCAGGTTCGCATCTAGAATTGTAAGCACAGCCGTATTGGTAATTGTTACCATTGGAAAACAGATGCTTCGCTCTCTCAGTGAGGCAGGTCATTTGTCTGATGTTCTTGCTCACTAGGAATTTTTAGATTTTGGTGGTATTTGTAGTATTTCCATTTGCTGTGGACAAAATGCATATGCTAACGCACCAATCTTGTGCACATTTCTGCTGTTAGAATTTATACAGAATCTAGGTGGAAGCACGTGAATCAAAGTGGTTAAAGAGTTAATACATAGCAAGATTTGTTCCTTCAGTTCTCTTTCTACCTTTGCTTCAGACAATGCGTTATTTAGTACAGGTGCTTCGCTGGGAATCTCAGTGCCTTGCAGTAATGATCACTGCAGATAATCAGCCTCTGTCTACAACAGAAAAATGACTGCAATTGGATAAAGTAGTTTATCTCCGCTGGGACCCCGGATGAGGTGCGTTAGCGTAACTGCACAGCCAGCCGACGCAGCAATTTTAAGTACCATCTTGAACCGTGAGATCAGCAAGATGCTGCGGTGCTTGGTAGGGCAATTGTTGCCAGCCATCTGCCGAGGCTACAGTCCCTACTGCTATTAACAGTGTGGGCACTGAATTCCTAAAATATTCCTTCCAGGGACCAGAGCCATGGCTAGCAGTCCTGCATTCCTGATTGTCTTTATTCACCTGTGAAGCTCTTTCACTTGCAGAAGGAGAAGCGCTGGCTTCAGTGGCATTGCTCAGCTCTCCTGCACTCTTTTGCTAAACATAGCAGGGTGCTTTGTCTTAGCATGCCTAAAAATAAATGCTGTGTTTTAAAGATAATTTCTTGAGGAAGTGCACCATTTAAAGTTACTGCTCTTATAAAGAAGCCACGTTACACTCCAATGACTACGTGGGCCTTTAATTTGCTTTGGTGGTTACTTGTCGTGGTTTAACCCCAGCTGGCAACTAAGCCCCACACAGCCACTCAGTCACTCCCCCACAGTGGGATGGGGGAGAGAATCAGAAGAATAGAAGTGAGAAAGCTCATGGGCTGAGATCAAGGCAGTTTAATAGGTAAAGAAAAAGCTGTGCACGCAAGCAAAGCAAAACAAGGAATTCATCCACCACTTCCCATCGGCAGGCAGGTGTTCAGCCATCTCCAGGAAAGCAGGGCTCCATCATGTGTAACGGTTACTTGGGAAGACAAACGCCATCTCTCCGAACGTCCTCCCCTTCCTTCTTCTTCCCCCAGCTTTATCTGCTGAGCACAATGTCATATGGTCTGGAATATCAGCTTTGGTCAGTTGGGGTCAGCTGTCCCAGCTGTGTCCCCTCCCAACTTCTTGTGCCCCCCCAGCCTCCTCGCTGGTGGGGTGGGGTGAGAAGCAGAAAAGGCCTTGATGCAGTATAAGCACTGCTCAGCAATAGCTAAAACATCTCTGTATTATCAACATGTGTTTCCAGCACAAATCCAAAACATAGCCCCATACTAGCTACTATGAAGAAAATTAACTCTATCCCAGCCAAACCCAGCACATTACTAGGTAGGTTTAGTTGGATGCAGCTAAGCTTTAGAAGCACTGATCAGGTCTGAGATTTGGGAGTGCACCTTGACAGCATCCCAAATCTTCATTAGAGTAAGACCTGAGTGCATGGGAGCACAGCCCCCAGGCATGCTGCAAGAGCTGTACGCCAGCAGCAAATACTACGTCCTCATGGAAGCTCCTGCGCACACAGAGATGAAGCAGCCCTGAGCTGCCAGTGCACGGGAGCCCCCTGACAGGAGAGTGTAAAAGGGGTAAGATGATGCCAAATTATGAGACAAGATAGCTCCATGTTTTTCACAGGGTGTTCTTTTTGAGGGTTTTGTTTTTAATTTTGGGGTTTTTGCATTTGAGAAAACACCAAGGCTTATGCTTCTGAGAGCTGGGTTTGCAGTGCTTTATGCTACATAGATGTTCATAGCACCTGTGAGTTAAGATCTTGATCCTAATAGGAACCATAAGTGGTATATAATGTTCCTCATTTCACTGGCTCAGCTGAATAAAACAAAATAACAGAAACAGCAGCTATGATAAAGAGTGAACTTTTAAAATTCTTTTTGTTTTGTATAAGGTTAATTTGTGCATCCAGTTGGTCTCATGAACCTCAATGGGACTGTTGTGGGAATAAATAGGCTAGTTTTTAAACCCCTCAGGTTTTCCTAATAACATCATTATGTCATTAAAGCATAAGCAGCATTTATCTTGATGACTTCTTGTTACTTGACATCAAAATCAGGTAAAAGTTGAAAATGAATTCAACCTAGCAATCGCATTAAGAAGTCATCTACAATAAGAGTTTCACTACAGAGTCATTCTGAAGGTTTCATTTTGGTCCTTCACTGAAGTCTTTCCTTCCAGAAATCCACTTCTTGGCTTGGGGCACTAATTACCATCTTTATCAAGAGCCCTGTCCTGAAAATGTCTGCGCACAGTCTGTGTCTCCTGGCATCACTAGCATCACCAAATGGGAAATGAATCAAATTACAAAGACCTGAAGATTTGACGAATTCTAGCCTTGAGTAAGAAATAATACCTACCTACTTCAAGGTGAATTGTGAGGGTTTGATAGGGACATAAAAAATCCCTATTAGTGCTAAAGTATTATTGGAATTAGGTCACGATCCAGTGTCTTTTTCCTAAGGATAGGGGTGTGATATTTATATCAGAAAGACATGTGAATCTCTGTGAGCCTGAAGCTGTACTAGCTTCAGAGTTGCTTTTAAAATATTATTCTTCCCTCCTCGCTTTCTGAAGGGTCTCATGAGTCTGTCTGGAGCTAGTACCTCAGTGAAGACCATTTTCATTGTCTAATTCAGATTTACTATAACATATGGCGCTGGTGGCAGGAGCATCACATTTTGTGAATTAAATTCCAGAGACAGAAATAATTCAGCTTTTTTTGAGCTTAAAAATTTCCTCCGATGAGTCTTATTTATTACACACATTGGTAACAGAGGAAAAAAAACAACAAAAACCTAACATTCTGCTTTGGTCTGTTGAATACATCCAAAAAGTTTCCTTTCTAATCATCTCCCTTTTAATGGCTAAATCTTGCTGCTTGAAAAAAGGTATTCAAAATACTATGTAGAACAGAACCGGAGTATTTTCCCCTAAGTTTTTAACTCTTGCCAACCCAGTGGATGCATGATTTTTAATACAGCACATCTCAAATTACATTAGGTATCTACGTTTAGGCAACTGATTTAAACCCTTTGTATGGTGATGGCAGTATAATTAATTCATACTATGTAATAAAATATGCATAAGTAATTCATACTGTAATGAAAAGTGACATTCTTGTTGTCTAGTGTTAGTAGAAAGACCTGGTACAGAAAAAGACTTTAAGATTTCCTTGTAGGTGTTCACACATATGCAGGATATATAAAAATATATTTAACTTCTTATTGCATTGGGCATATCATCTAATGCAAAAGAAGCAAAGTTGCATTACAAAATACATAACTGACCTCAGCCTTGAAAGTAGTGCTAAAGATGGAAATTCATCTTAAGCTCTGTTTGTAAACTCATGGTACAAAGTAAAATTTATTGGCAGGTAAGTTTTAGGTGGACGCTCATCAGGGGCTATGAGAATTGGCAAGATCTGTATAGGCAAAGGGAAATAACAAGCTAATGCTGAAGTGTATCAGGAGCAGGAATCCACAGAAATCAGCAGGTCCCTCAAGATATTAAGCAGTAATCAGAGAAGATAAGAATGTTGCAGATGCTTTTCAAGATATTCTTTTCCTTGGTCTTTACTACTGAAGATGATGAATAAATTTGGAGTGGGGGAATTCCAGAGAGTAAAGGTGCAGTGCCCCCTTTGACAGATGGTTCAAAAAAATTTCTCTCTCTCCATATATATATTTGTGTGTGTGTGTGAAATGGAAGAACTCAGGAAATTAAATGTCAATAAATCATTGGGACCAGATGGCATTCATCTGAGATTTCCAAAAAACACAGTAGCAGAGTTACTATAAAAATATGTATAGATTATCACTGAAAACAATCTCATCTATTAAATGAGAACAGTTGTCAATTGAAAAGACTTTTTAAAGGACAAGAATAGTGGCAGGAATGATATTGTGGCCAACGAATTTAATCTGCATAGTAGGAAAATAGATGTATGATGTTTTAATAAATTAACATACTATTACTTTTGATGTCCTACAGTCTTTGATTGGCTTAACAAAATATTTAAAACAATGCAGAAAAACCCCCTGGGTTATTAGAACATAGATATAACTAATATTTTTTTTTTTCAGATGTCTTCTTATAAAGTTCTTTTTACGAAGTTTGTTAATGAAACTTGTTAACTAGAGGGTGAGGGTAAAGTTAGATCTGTTCAGAGATTAAGAGAGGGAATTAGATTACCTAGATTACAGATAGGAAAAAAGAAGACAAGGACTGATATCTGTGCCTCAGCACGGAAGGTTATTAATACATAGCCACAGGGTTTAAACCTAGAGTGGGTGTTGTTAAACACGTTTAGAGTAGAAGGGGGAGGAAAGAGGTGACTGCTGGCACAACAGGAACTCGTTTGTGCAGCCACACAATGCACTGAAAATTCCTAAGAAAGCTAGAAACTTGGGCAATGTAATTCAAGATAGGCAGGTGCAAGGAAATGCATACTGGAAAGAACAACTTGGCAAGCACCCAGACAGGCTTTGGATTAACCCGAGCCACCCCTAGAGGAGATAAAGGTATGGGAGGTAAAAACCTGTCCCTTCTACAACAGAGCACACCTGAGATCTACAAAAAATTCAGCCCCATGGCTGGAGGGGAGACAAGCATCACGTGTCATGGGGGTGTCTGAGGTGGGTACAGGTCCCAGCAGCACCAGACGAGCACTGCGTGCCTTTTCTTTGCCCCTCTAGTAATGGTACCCATGACCGTGTCTCCTAGAGTGTTTATGCAACACATCAGTTAGCTTTGTGCAGGCATCCGGGCAGCTTCCCTTACCCATCCCAACACAAACGTGTAACAAGCATAATTAACCTTACAGAGCTAAGCGGCACTGAAGATAGACAGCTAAAGATATCTGTGTGGCAGAGAAAGATGATGAGTGGAACACCGAAATGTTGCAGTTTGTTAAGGAGGAGATAAAGTTGTCTATTATACCTTTTCACCTTTACTAAGGGATTCACTTTTGCTCATTTTATTCTGACAAAAAAAGTAAAAGATAACAAAGAAAAGAGTGAGGGAAGGCTCACCAAAGATGAGAGGAATGGTAGATAGAAGTGAGAAAAGAGATTTGGCAATGAAGACTTGAAGCAGTGCGAGGAAATCAATTTGTCTCCCTTCCTATGCGCAGGCTGTAACTAATGATTTGGAGAACGTTTCTGAAGGAGTCACTTGCTATAAACCCCAAACTAACTGATCCATTTCACTTCAAAGTATGTGATAGGGGAAAAGTCTACTTTATCTTCTCTACTCGGGGTAGCAATAAAGTCCTACTCATACTCCTTTCACTTCCAGCAAGAAGTCCGCATTACCAGCATTCTCAAGCCCAGCTTTGCAAAGAAAACATCTAGAGATTGTTTTTTAAAAGCAGGCTGAGATCTGGTTTCCTCCCTGGGATCAAAAGGCTGGACTTTTCACAAAAGATTTATGGGCATCTCTTCCAAATTCTCAGCATTCAGCTGAATAGGAAGTCTGCCTGTTTAAGAGTTGGATTGATAATGCAGTGCAGTGGGGATAAAGTATAAGCTTCTGATGTTTGCCAAGAATTTTGTATCAGAGCATCCTAAAGGAGTGGGAAGGAAAGCTTCTGTGCCTGACATTACAAAGCTCATCTCTAAAAACAAATATCTCACAGTTGTGAGTTTCAAAAGAGGACTCATTTTATTCTGCAGTGTTTGGAGAATTTGAGAGGTCAGGAGAATGGAACTTTCTTCCGCTGTGATTTTTTTTTCCTAATTAGACAAAAGCCAACTTTTCCTCAGAAGGAAAGCCTGCCTTCCCCAGCTCCCTCATTTCCTTGCAGAGCGTGCTGTTGGCAGAACGAGGACTTGCTTCTGAAATCATTGCTACCAATTATACAGTAAAGATAATTCCGCTGAGAAAGTGTAGACCAAACTTTATCTCATTAAGACAAAGTCCAGATGCTCCGTTTATGTGTGTTTTAAAACCAGCGCAGTAAAGTCTTCCAGATACATATAATTGGCAAGAGAAAGCAGAGTACAAAAGGGTAATAGTTCCGCTCTTTTGTTTTAAATTAACAACTGCGGTGTATCGTCTTGTCTCCAAATAGAGATCTGAACAAGGACATGGATTGTATGGCATGCCAAAAAGACTTTGCGGGCGTAAGTTGCAGGAACAAAAGGAAAGGACTCTCTGATGGATAGGAGATGCTACAAAGCATCTAGGAGAGAGTAATGTTGGAAAGAAATCAAGATGCCAGAAATGTGAGAAAAAATGTCAAATTGTTGGCTTCATTATTTTCAGGGTAGGAGGGGAAATAAATGTTCTTTTGGGTCTTTGGCAGGGGAGTGTTTCTGTCCATGAACAGGGGTGGGAAAGACCCTCTCCCAATTAGTCAGGCTGTCTGAAAGCCAGGGTGGGAGAGGTTGGTTATGGCTATAGATGCCTTTGTCTCAATTTACAGATACTCAGTAGTACACATTCCTCTCCTGCCCCTGGGAGCTCGCTTGCAGGTAATCGAGAGTAGCATTTTACACAGGAAGAGGAAAAAAACCTGCATTTAGAAATTCTCGTTGGAAAATTGTAGCCCAAGGCTGTAATAAAGATGCCAGTTTCATGAAACTGAAACAGGCTTGGACATGCTGAATTATGGAGTAAGGGGAGCCCAGACAATTAATAGTAAAATTGCTCTTAAATATAAATGAGAGTTTAGGATAATGTTTTTGATAATAATCTCTTTGTAATAGCACAATAAAGTGATCCGCACTCCTCGCCGTGCACAGAAGAGCTTATTTAAATGTCCTCTATTCCCTCAAGACCAGGC
The DNA here is from genome assembly GCF_900496995.4 of Aquila chrysaetos chrysaetos. NCBI lineage: Eukaryota > Metazoa > Chordata > Aves > Accipitriformes > Accipitridae > Aquila > Aquila chrysaetos. The sequence continues at coordinate 54,158,941 of NC_044004.1, read as the reverse complement.
TTAGATATTCGATGTACACCGTAATGTCAGTCATTATTTCCTGAGCATAATCGACAAAGTTTGACTCCATTTATCCTAAGTGCTGAATTTAGCTGGGGGCTCTGCAGGCTCCATATTGCACCAGCATGACCGCAGCTGTAATGCAGAATGATATGTGATATGGAAATGGCATTGCCATTGAAGTTTCTGCCTTCCTTGGCAGGACACGGTGGAGGAGCCTGGTGCCGTGTGCTGGTGGGACGCATGCCGCGGCTCAGCGCACCCACTGCGGGGCAGGCAATGCTCTTGGCAGGAACAGGAGGAAAAAGCTTGTTATGAGGAGTCTGTTTGTAAGGCGAACACTGACAGACTTTTTTCAGTCTCTTGTTTTGAGTAATCCAGTAAGGTTTTTAAATGCGTCTCTTGGAAATTATGCACTGGAAGATTGCACGTAGCCGCAGCGCAGGAGACGGCGCGGAATTGCTCCCTTATCTGTTGATGTTGGCTTCACAAAAGAGCCCGGCAGAAACTACGGCCCCAATCTGTCTCCCGGCGGAGGGCCGCTAGCAACCCAATCTTATGTCTGCGCTGCTTTATAGGGCATTGATTGTCTCTCTTAGGAGTGGATAAAGCTCTCACTAAATCAAGGACAAAATCCCTATTGATACCAGTGGAAGTAGAATCTGGCTTTTGTGATTTAAGTGGTGTGTATAAGGAGGGGTCTCTGTCCCAAAGAAGAAAGCCTCTAACTTTTTTAAGCTTGGTTGCATTCATCTTACAAGCGATCTGAAAAAGGTATTATAAGCATCCCAGTTCCCTTAAGTGCTTTCCGGGGGAAACGCCAAGTGCACCAAAGCTTCGTGTTATTTCTTTTGCCTCTTGACTGAAAGGGCTGACTCTGATATTTGTGGATGCAGCAAAGAAGCAGCTCTCTTTCATGCTTGGGGGAGCCTGGTTGTTGCCCAAAATGCCGTGATTTCCTTCCAGCTGGGGCAGTGCCCTCCACAGGCTGGAAATCCAGGCACAACTTAATGCTCTTGCCCCTGATCTGGCTGTGTCATTGCTTGTGGTGAAGGAAAAGTGACGCATCTTAGTTATACCATCAGGATGTGCTGTTCTAGGGATAGGGTTAATTGGCTTTTTAGGGTGGTGGGAGGGAAAGGAGGGAAAGTGTGACAGCTGTTTCATTAGACGGGATGTGGAATAAAACAGTTCAGAGGCTGCACCCCCCAGAGTTAACCTTTCCTGCCTGCATTTCAAAGCTCAGTCGTGAGGTTAGGTTTGAAAAGGCTGATGGGGTGGGGAAGGGGAGGTTAATGTATTTTATTAGAGTCAGCTAAGGAAAAAAAAAAAAAGCTTTTCTTTCGTGATGACCTGAATTATTCTTTCCTACTATAAATGAAATGACAGCTCACCTGGGAGAAGAGAGAGGGGAGTTAAAACCAAATAACGATTCATAAAATCCATTGCCGCAAGATAGGTAAGTTTTGAAGAACATCTAGTGCTAGGCCAGCTTTGCTGAGTGCAAAAGCCTTATAGCTGAAAGCCATTAAGTCAATTAATACCATACAATACATCAGAGCTAGTTCGTGCCGACAGAAGGTCAGCTCAAGGGAACGATGCCCGGGCCCAGCTGATGTACTTAGCTAAGATGTCACGTCCCAGGGCCCTGTCCCAGCAGCACAGGGCAGGACGTGGATCCCGGCTGAGCAGTCCAGGTTTTTGTGGTTTATAGCTGGCTACTGCATAGGCTTTTTTGTCCGACTTCTATCTCCTGGCATTTACTTTCTGCACATTTTCTGGCTTCTAGGCCAGCATAAACATCTCTTTGGCAGAAATTTGCATGACCGGTGTACTATCGGAAGATGTCCTTGGGGCTTGTCTTCTGAGCAGGGGAGCCATGCTGCCCTGTGTTTTGTGTTCCCAGGTACCACCAGGCTCTGCTGTGTTTCACACTGGTGTAAATCTGGAGGAAATCCATGGCCTATCAGTTTACACTGAGGAGAGAGAGACCCAGTGCAGCAAGTGCATTGTACAAAATTAAGTAATAAGTCAGTCCGGGTCTTCACTTGGCCTTGTCAAAGGGCAGGCAGAGAGACATGCAGCAGGGAGGTGAGGTGAGGTGGGGGGGTGGCAGGCTCAGTTTGAATGTTTGCCCTTTGAATTAATTCTGGTTGACCTACTTCAGCAATGATTGAAGAATTTTTTATTCAGTTTGCCCTGATCTATCCCCTGGTGAGAGTATGCTTGTTATTTTTTAATGAAACCATTTTCACAGCCTGTTGTTTTAGGTGTTGCGAATGGAGGAGAGTGAGGTTATTCTTTGGTTCGTATTCTATTTTTTGTTTCTTCAGGGTTCCCGGTGCCGCGCGGTTGCTTTTAACTGCGTGAGCACAGTGCGCTCCCCGTTCCTCACTCTCGGCTCAGCAGGATTGTTTTCACAGCAGATAAAAATAGTGTAAAGATATAATCAATGATTAAAGAAAGATCTCTCTTACGGAGTCATAACCGAGTATTTTTGTCTTTCCCTGTGAGTCATGTGCAAGTAGACTTGAGGAGCATCTTGCTCTGGCTTTAAACTTCTCTGGAGCATTGGCGTTTGAGCCTTTAGACACAGAATACGCGTAGGATGGGATGCACTGAAGTAACTGTGAAAAATAGCTGTTAATTTACACTCTGTGCTTAGGTCAGACACAAAGGACTTGCCATACTGGGTGACATCACTGTTCCATCTTGTTTTCTATCCTGAGGAAAGTGCAGCATCTCTCCTCTCCCGTCACAGCACGTACATGCACATCCTCCCACTAAGGCTGTTTCACTGCAAATGCAGTACCAAATGGTGAGGTCCTGAGGTCTCTGCATATTTGGGAGCTTAACTCCACAAGAATTGCACTTACTCTCCACCACTCTGAAGCTTTTGTTGTACAATGAAAAAGGCTCCAGGGATGACTAATGGCTTAGTGACTGTGCAGATCCAGGGCTGATTGCCTTTTGAAGGTACTGCTTTGGCTCTGAAGTAGCAGGTGTACGGTAAACAACGACTTTTGGGTTTTGTTAGCAGTCAACAGCCGCCGCATTTTTATCGCATTAAAAGACAACAGGTTTGGTTTTGTTAAGCACACAAAGGAGGTTTACTTGTGGCAGTCTCAGAGACACTTGTGTAATGTGCCATTCCCTGCCTGTTTGCTGACAGTCTCAGCTTTCATTTTGCAGGGCAAGGGTAAGCAGCAGTGAGCATGGAGGTTAAAAACATTGTCTTGGTTCTTTTTGTGGTTTGGACTTTTTTTTCTGTCTTAAAGAAAGTAATTTCCAGGTTTCTGGCTATGAAAGAAACATGAAAAATGTTAGTTCTGAACAACTGAAAGTTAAATAAAAAGGCCCTCAGTTTGTTAAGTGAATGCTTCTTAGGCAACTGGCATTGATCACAGTTTCAAATATTGATTACTGGCTTAAAAGAAAAATTGACCAAACGCCAGTAACCTTTCTTCAACAAAGAAATAAATAATGCTTCTAGAGAGGAATAACATAGTGTTGTTACTTGTTGTATCATATCACTGTCATCAGCTACATGGATTAAGGGACATATAAGTTGAAAGGGAAAAAAAAAAAAAAAGAAGCCTTTATCTTAAACAAAGACATACAGCTTTATTCCTCCTTCTCAATATAACTTGCCAGGAACAGGTTTCATAATGGGACACTATTATCATAACTTTAATCTTGTTTAAATTCAAAATTCTTCCTGCAAGCCTCAAGGCCTAGAGGAAAGACCTTTAGTAAGTTATCTTAAGAAAGCAGATTGCCTGTGAATCACTTCTTGTAGTCTATAAAATCCTTTGTAATTTACAGAACAGCTGTCCATAATAAAACATCAGAAAAGCTCTACTTTGAGTCCTTAAACTGAAATAAACACGACGTAGAAAAATACAATTATATGGAACACATTTAGAAAGGTGCAGGTGCCAGCTATAAGCTTTTCACCTCCTTACTGCTAAAAAGTCTTAAGGTAACAGATTAGAAAAGGATGCCAGATTAAATAATAGCCAATAAAAATCCATGGAGGAGCATCAAAATGTTCAAAGATCATCCACCGGGGCTTCTAGAAAAAAAATGTGACCTCTAATGAATTTGAGAGGGAGAAAATGTTTCTAAATGCAGGTTTTGTTAAGTCATTGACCTTCAGATTTTTAAGTTATTCTTCTTTTTGCTGTTCTTATAAACAAGTTCCAGGATCTTTTCAAGGTTAAGAGAAGAGTTGCTGTAACATTTCAACGTAATAGGTGTTCACTTAGCATATGTTGGCCATGAAGAGGACAAATGGAGCCTTTTCATCCCATGGCTGTTTAGAAAAATAGCATTCATGATACTGATCCCACGTAAATGTCTTCATAACTTACAGATACGCTTTTTTGAAATGAAATTTCCCATAAAGTCAGGTGCCAGTTAAAACAATATTGATGCCTGTTTCTCTACCACCTTTGTTCCTTGAAGACCTTAAACTTACTTTGGCATCACAGACCCATCCATAATTTACTGACAGAGTCTAGGACATTGTAGGATGGGAAATAAAATAACGGACCTGAAGAGAGATTTTTTCAGAGAAGAGCTCTTACCTCCATTGGGAACTAAATTGCTCCTTCTGCTGCTCTTTCTGGGATTCTCCAGAGTGGACTTCTGTTTTCAATAATTTTCCTAGGTTTTCTAAGGCAACCAGCTCAAATTTATTGTGGAGGCCTTTTTTTTTTTTTTTTTTTTTTTTTTTAAAAAGAACTGCTGCAACTGGGATGGCATTTATGGTAAGCCTGCCCACCGTGGAAAAAATCCCTTCTTGAAAAGCAAACCATCAGCATTCAAGCAAAGCAATGTGGGCTCAGCAGAAACCCCGTATCATGGTACTTGGGAATGAAAAATTAGGCAACTAGATTCTGGTGGCAAATCTCTTCCAGCCCTCTTTTCATTTTTATACCATCTGAAGTCTTGTACTTCTTTTCTGACATAGTGACTGGTTGTATACTAACTTCACAGTGGTTAGATTGCGGTAGGTTTGGACACCTGATGATAAGACGTGTATAATTTGCAACATGTGATGGCCTTTATATGAAGCACAAGATTACTTAAACTATGTTGTCTTGCTTCTGTCTAATCAAATGAGAATGATGAGAGGAAATGGTTGTTACATCCTTACATAAGGACTTCATGTTATGTATTAACAGAGGAGTAGGTTTGTTTCTTCTGCCCAGTGTTAATAAATAGATGAGACAGGAAGACATAGTGGATTTTTTAGGGATCCTTTAGTTTGCCCAGCATGCATTGAAGATTGTTCCAATGAAAAGGCATAGCTTTCTGGAGGGTAGGAGGTGTGTGTGCTTAACTAGTTGAAAAAATATGTTCAATCGTATTGCAGAACTACAGCAACTCCTTCATTCAAAAAGCATCAAGAAGATCTATTGACGACAGATTTCAAACCAGCTTTTTACATGTTTTCTCTTCAAAACCCAATAGCACCATTATCCAAATGGTGGCACTGGGAATCCAGTTGTGGTCTGACCAGAGGAACTACGGTAAGAGCAAAGACTGAATTCAGCAGAACTGTGGAGTAGAAAGATTTTCGTTCTAAGTAAAAAAAAAAACCAAACCAAACTTGGCACACCGTATACACCAACTCCCTATGACCAGTTCCATAGTCCAAGGTTCTGGGATATGTCACATACCAGTGAGCAGACTGGGAGTGGGAGTAAGGAGGAAAATCGCAAGCCACAGGAGTTAAGATAAAAAAAAGAAAGGGAATGTGAACAAAAGATAGCCTGTGTAACAAACACCCCACATGATTATGCTTAACCAACTAAATAACTTCAATAAGTAATTCTTTCAGTTGCTTCCCCCTTCTGTTAGTATTTCTCATTATTATTTTCCCAGTACCACCTGATCTCAAACCTTCACCATTATAGTAATCACAACTTAAGCTGTCACTTTCTTGGAAGAGTAATAGATTATATTGGATAGGGGAAGGAAACTAACATGAAAAAAAATGGGTGATGGGGGAAAAAAAAGAGGTTGGGAAAGGATGCATAGAGTCTGGCCAGAGCTACAGACACGTTTTGTGTCCTCATGTGTGAAAGGATATCCCTAAAGATGGTTCTGCCAGGAAAGATTAAGTCATGCTTGGGAAGAGGGGCTCAACGGTGGGTTTGGCTATTGAGTAAGTGCAGTAACTCTCCTTGGCTTTCAGGATGTTTTTAGCTATCTATTCTTGATAAACACAGGCAGAAAGAGAAGGTTGAAAAGGATATAGCTTCCAGTTGCGATTAGTCCCCCATACTGATAAAGGATTCAGGACTGTCAGTTTGGGATTTTAAGGGTTTCATTACCGTTTTCTAAAAAACATCTTGGTTGCTGATTTTTTCTCTTCTAAACTGGGCAGATTTCGGTGAATGCTGCCCCTGCACCTGTTCTCCAGCATTATCCTGACAGCGAGCTGATGCTGTGCTCATGGTTGCAGTTCTCCCTGTGGCATATAAGAGGTAGTGTTAAGCAGTTCCTTTTTCTAGATCAGTAATATTCACAGTAGCTTGTTTTTATTTTGCTAAATTCAAGCAATTAGTATATCCATCTGATATTTTTCCGACTTTCAAATTAGATATTTCAGATATGTACCTCCTTTTTGTCATCTTAGCAGCTCCAGCAGTTAAGCTGAATTTGCCAAAAGCTCCATTTATGGAATAACATTGGTGGCAAAAGTTAGCAAAAGCTTTGATGCAGAGGCCCTCAGAGCAGAGAGTCTTCAAGGGGGAAGGGCAACGTAGCTTAAGGTAGGTAATCTCTCTTTTGTGCTGTGTACCTGAGCAACGTCTGCACAGCTTAAAGTTGGCCAGGGCCTCTTGAGTAGGTGGCACGCTGGAGCAACACAAGCTGGAGAACCTGAGATAGCCTCAAAAGGCTATCCATAAACACCCACAGGTGTCTCGAGATGGTAAGAGCGAAGGAGATGAATGATGGGAATGATAGCTCTCCCCCACACCACCCCAGCTGCAATGTTGTGCAACACAGGGTATGGCCCAGCGTTCCGGGGTGTGATTTACACTCCCCTGGCCCAGCAAGGGCTGACAGTGTCAAGATACCACATACTTATTGCTCCCACGCACCCTAAAACTCTGCAGTCTCGGCTGTCAGTTTGTCTTTGCTCAATGGAAAGACAGCAACCTTCCTCCCTTATCAGGCCGTGCAACATCTGTTTCAGTTTATTAGCTAATTTCCTACAAAATTGGGAGGCTTTAGTTTGCTGAAAATGAAGTTTCTGCTATCAACAGCTGCCAGTGGACTGTGCGTTTGTGGAGCATCTCGTGCCTTTGCACAGGGCTTGCTCAGCTGCTTAATTAAACCTCTCTGGTCTGGAGAGTGCACAGAAGGTGTAGAACAGGAGCGGAGCTCATGTCAAAGACATCATTCACAATTATTTCATATCCAAACTCTGATTTTCCCATTATAGGCCTGGTGAAATTTTATTTTCCTTCTTTTGTTGGCTCCTGCCGCCAGCTCAACCACATATTGTGGTTTCCTTCATCTTAACAACCTGCTTTTCCAAAGCCACTGCTCAAGCGAGGCAAAGACTTGCTAATAGGGTTGTTTTAGTAGCTGATGCACTAGCTGCGAGGGAACTACCTTCTTGGGGTGATTTTTAGTGACTCTTGCTGGGATTGGTGATGGAGCACTAAAAAGAAGTAAAGCCGCTGTGCTGCCCAGGGAGTAAGATGGAACTATCAGCTCTGGCAAAGAATTCTTCTGGGGTAGTAGCATATCTGCCTTGTATTTCTATTTGTATATATTTCGATGTGGTAAAGTGTCCTCCAACTCAGCAGCTTGAGGAGTGCAGCATTAAATTTCCCTGTTGTCGTTATTTTGAAATTTATCAACTCCTGCATTGATGCATCCTAAAGTGACAGGTTTAAAAGGCAGTGTTGTTTTCATGTCCTTCTTTCCCAGATGCAAAATATCACTCTCTTTTTGAACTCCCGTAAACGCATGTACAGAGTAAAATACTGAGCTCTCCTCACCCTCCCATCTGCAGATTGCTCCCCATATGTTACATTTTAAGATGTAATTTAATAACTAAAGGGAATTAATACATTAAAAAATTGGGCATGAATTTTTAGTGCTTGTGGAAGGTGCCAGATGGACAAGCAGTGGAGAGGGAAGACCTTTCTTTGTCACCAGAGACCCTAAAACAAGAGTAGCAGCAGTACAAAGCTCCTCACGTTGCCTGTTAACGTGCCTTAATCTCTCTTCTTAGCTGATCGCTGAGCTTTTTCTCAGGCTTTGCTCCAGACCCAGGCCAGACTGAATTTTTTGGCTCTTCGGATGTCTGTAGGTCCACCACCCTGCCCCAAGCAGGGGGATCAGCTTAACACCAGGAGGAGAGGAAAGCAGCGCATTTGGGCAGGATGGTGAAGCGTGCGCTACTCCTGGGCTGGGAATTGGTTTGTGGACTTGCTGGAAAGGATGAAGGCAGAAGCCAGCAATTACTGAAGCCCTTCTTGGGTGGCTGGTGTTTTTTGCAAGGATACAAAAGCAGCTGCAGATAAACAGAACTAGCACTTTAAGCACGTCTAGTCTGCATTGATGTAGTCTGTGGTTTGCTGAGATTGCCAGAGTATTATACAGCAGAAGTCTGTTTGAAACCTGGATTTATGTAACTAATCCACTAAAATACTATAATGAATAGTGCATTGAGCTTTTAATCAAGAAGTGGTCTTTATAGCTACAAAATCATCGCACAATAGTATTATGTAATACAATTGCACATTTTAAAAAAAACCCAGTGGTTCAGTACTGATGGCTTTTGCTATCTTATTATTTTCCTCCTCCTAAATCTGCTATTCATCAGGTTGCTTGTTTCTCAGAGCATGCTTTTAGGTAACATCACAGGTAAGACTTGCCACGTTTATTTAAAAATAGGTCACCAACAGTATTCCGTCTTCATTGAAAAGTATCTGCAATTGCTTACTGAATATTGAGTATGGGCACCCATAGTACAGTGAAGCAGGACTCTAGAGAGTTTTTTTCAGCTGTTGAACTGCCTCATAATCATTGTGAGATTTCATGTATTTTTGATAGAAGTCAAACCATTGATCATAGAAAGCCTGAAGTTTTACAAGAGATTTACCTACTACAGCTGTTAAAATAATGAAAACAAACGAACAAAATAGAATAGATAAAAACGTGATTTGAGGGCATGCTAGAAAAGCCAACCCCCTTTATCACCCCGGTGCTACTGCAGCTCATTCTGAGCCGCAGAGCACTGCCAGCCAGAAGCTGTGACTGCAAGCGTATGTGCTTCATATATAGGGTAAGGTTTGGAGCTAGGTCAGCTATAGATGAAGCCATTATGTCAGTGGCACACCGCGGGTTATTATTTTTAAAACTTCTTTGATGGTGCTTTTTACACCTACATGACATGGGGAGAATTTTTGTAGCTTTCTCACCAAGCTGTGCAAAGGTAGCTGTGCAAAAAGAGGCAGAACAAATGTATGCAATTGGAGGGGGATTTTTTTTTTCTATTTTAATTTAATATTTGTTGTGGTTAAAAGTAATCAAAATTCAAGTTGGTAATAAAGAGCTTATAGCAGCATTTTATGTAATATATGAAGCTAATGAATGAAAGAACAGTTAATGGAATAATTTTAAATGGATGTGATAAACATAATTGTTTAGATAATAAATGTTCACATTTTTTATATGTAAGAAAATCTAACTTTTCCCTTCAGGATGATAAATACATGGTTGTAGGTACCTGGATCGGTTACTGCCTGATGATGGCTACCAAGTGACAGTATTCTTGCCGTGGTGCCCAAGCACCTGTCTTGGGTGGCCACAGAAACACACCACATCTTGTCGAGGAGTGTGTAGAGGCATGTCAGCTTGAGGTAGTTATCCAAATTTAAAAAAAGGGAAGTAAGTGTTCAGGTGGGTAATGCGTACATTTGCCCGCTTTGCAGTACGTGAGGCGTAAGGAACGGAGGTGCTTTAGGCACGGTTAAGTGCAGAGACTATGTCAGAGGTGTCAGGCACCGCTCTGCAAACCCTGGAGATGGATAAGCCATTTGAGAGTGGGGTTGCCTGCTACCATCAGTAGGAGGCATATCTGGCCAAAGCCAGGCACTTCTGAAAGTCCTGCTTTAGAATGATTTACCCGGAGTTACAGGGTATGGCCCAGTCCTGCAGGCGGGTGTAGGGTACCCCAGAGGCACCGAGATTCCGTATAGCCTGCCCCGCTTCTGGGTGCCTGTCCTGCCCAGCTGTGACATGTGGGTCCCTTGTCCCCTGGTACGGCGTGTGCCAGCTCAGAAAGTGGGGCAGCCTCCTTATCCTGTAAAAATTGCCTGCTGGCTCCAAGGGTGCCTCGTGGGGGTCTCTGAATGCTGGCCAAGACTGCAGCTTGCTGCTGCTAAGCTCATCATCCCCCCCGATATTGCCCCTACACGTCGGGTCCGTAGCCTGGGGTCCGGTGTATGTTTTTGGCCAGTCTGTACCCTGCTTTGGTTGCTGCCTGTGATAAATAAGTTTAACAGGTGAAAGGTGTTCCTTTTCTAACTCATGGCGTTGCGTCTGCACCCTTTATCTCAAAAGGAAGCACCAGACAAAGTAGTAGGGTTTTTAAGTTAAGTTTCTTTTTATTGTCTAATTGTCAAACAACCTGCAGCCCAGCTTTGATGCTACACCGTGTTTTAGAGCAGTTCTTTCGTGCACGCTACCCTCGGTGTTTATCTCTCGTTATCATACCCTGCTGACATGATAGTGAATAGAAATCGCGGCGAATATGTGACAGGCGATTCAAGGAAGCATTTGGATGCCCCTAGTAAGTTAATCACTTTTTGATACCTGCAAACTAACTGTACTAGGGGCTAGAAGACTGATGGCATGACGCCGCAGTAAATTGTGTCTTCTTCGTGGGAAGTATGTGGCAGCAGCGTAATTTGGACGATGGAGCATTTGACAGCTAACCCGTCACGGGCAGCGCACCCCACGGGAGCTGCTCACCCTTGCTTTTGCATGCAGCCAAGCACTGATGAAGCAGGGGCTAAGTAGGAGAATGAACTTCCCAATCGAACAGCAGCGTGGCTATTTATCCCATTGCTGAAAGGGTTTCTGTCAAACCCCGCTGCCTAGAGGACATTTGCTTGGCATGTTTATTCAAGTGAGCCCTGTGCTTGGCTGGTTATGCTTTATGCATCAGGTGCTGTAGCCTTTTTCTTTTTTTTTTAAAAAAAAAAAAAGGCTGAGGAGATAGGGAAAATGGTAAAAGTCTTTGCTGATGTATGGTCTCATCACATTCATTAATGCAAGGTGGCAGGGCGACAGATATTGAGAAAACTGTGCAGGGTCGGTGCAGCCATGCAAAGAGGATCTTGCCAATATTTAATAAAAGAAAGAGTGATGAGACAAAGAATGTATGTACATGGGCTGACCTGGTTAATCGGTGTTTGGCTTGTCCAGATGTTGGAGTATTCGAGTAGCTTAAAGAGTGACCTGTAAGCAGAGTAAACAGTGTTATGCATGTGCTGTTGAGGCATTAATCTGAACTTCCTGAGGGATTTAAAATCCAAAGAAGAACTATGATTTTACAAGTGATGGGGATTGGGATTATCCAGGTCTTAATATAGCTATTTCTTTTTCATAAAGCACGTGATCTCTACTCAGTGGAGAAGCACTTATCTTCTAAAACTACTGGGAAAATCCTACAAGCAAAGATGAACTGAAGCAGTATTATCTGAAAGGGGGGTGTGTGGAATGCAGTTTTCATACAATAAAATTCCCTGAATTATTTTACATGTCTTTGCATGAATTAGACAGTCTTTTCCGCTACCTTAAATTTATTATTCTACCACTGCAATACTATGGTTTTTAGCTGTTGGGTTTTTTTAAGCATTTCTTAAAAAATAAAGATAATATGTAGTTTGAAAAGTGGTAGTTTAGGAGCTTACAGAGGTCAGAGATCAATTCATCTTCCCCCAGTGTTCATCGGGAACTTTTTGCAGATGTTTGTGACTTTTCTTTAAGTCCTAAAGTACTGCAGACAGCTACTTGCTTTCTTGCCTAATCCTGTATTTTCTTCACCAAGCACAAATCTTTTGGTTTAATTGTGTTAAAAAAACCTTTAATTTGCAGTGATAGGAATTCAGTCTATTTCTGCTGAAATGGATATGTCAGTTTTAGACTTATACCCAGACAAATTGAAAGCAGATTTTAGCTCACTGTGCCTGTACATATGCACACACTTATTTTTAAAATCTTTCATTATGAAGTTATGTATTAGATGTCCTGACCACTCAGATTTGCTGATCCAATAACTTTTGGGAATACTCTACCTCCTTTGGTTGCCTAGCTTTTCTCCTGGGTGTTGTCTCCTTATGCTTTAACACAGCTCTTGTTCAGTTGTGTCTCTCTTGGATCACTGCAGCCAGAGCTGTAACTTTTAGGAAGGTGGCCAGGTTCAGGTATGCAAAGTGTTTTTACTTCAGTTCTTAACCCAAATGTGGGTCATTGTCCGTATGCAGAATCAGTGCATGTCCTAAAATTCCATCTTAATTTCTGCCCATTCCCAATTGGATGCATATATCAGTCTATCAGTAGGTCAGTAAAAATTACGAGGGGTCTTTCCAAGTAAAATTTGGAAATCTATGTCATTTTTACTGAGTTATTTCTTGAATCAACTCATGCATCTCAAAGATTGAATAGTTTGGCATCATGATGCTTGATCCAATATCACTCAGAGCTCAGGTTTTACTATAACTGTACATTACCAAAGATCATATGTGATCACATCACATGCAGTGTATGTCCATCAGACCTCTTGGGGGCCCTGTGAGATCCTTGATTTTGGTGCTTAAAATTTCAGTTCAAAGTCTGTAAAGACACCGGAAATCATCTGTCCCTCTAAAATTAGCTTCAAAAATGTAAGCCCTAAAACCTGTCCTAGTTCCTGTCTTCCCCCACACTCCCTAAAATATGCCTACATGTTAACACATGCACCTGCTTCCTTTGCAGAGACGACCCATTTTTGAAGTTATATATAAGTGTGTTTCACTAGGTTTGGTTCTGTGTTTTCTACAAGCGAGACCTCAAGATTGTGTTTGGGTTATGCTACAGATATAAGACCACAGACCTCTTAACTTTGCTTAGCCCTGTGCTGGGGAAAGAAAGCATGGGTTTGATCTGTTGGTTTTGAATGCCCACTCACAAGTCAGTAAATTTGGACACTGTATGGCTCGTAGCATCAGGATGTGGAGGTTGGTGCTCCATGACTTTGCACTGACAGTGTCTGTCCCCTCACTATTGCTTTGTTCAAGGTCAGGAGCCAAGAAATTTGGAGGTGGGATGGGAGTAGAGAGCCAGGAGAGACAGACCTCCAGGTCCAAATCTATGTGGGTGGAAGAGAAGAGGGGGGAAGGATCAGGGGAAATGACACAACAGCATTATGCTGACTGGTTGTGATTTTAGCAGCAGGTTTGCCAGAAAAACACCAGACCACCTCCTGCCTGCTGTCGAAGTGTCCCCTCACTTAGTAATCCTCTGCACAAATGACAAAGTACATACCATTAGAGACTCACAACCAGAACATTTGGTCCTAAGCTATCCCTAATACATCCCAGTATTTTCTGTAAGAAGTTAATTTTCTTAAATTTGCTGTGTACCAGAAGATAGAAAATTAAGTTCAGTGATTAAATAGCGTCAACCTTGTCTCAACAGGGCTGCATAAACCATAGTCATGTAACATAGCAGAGGTTCATAGTACGTTGTACACTGTGTGGGCCTTTGAGTTTCTGCATGTGCTAATGACATGTACTTACCAGAGCCAAATAAAAGATCCCTGGGAGAATTCTCTTCTGATAACACACTTCTCTGTTAGAGTGATGTTACATAGCATAATGATATGTTACCATATTGCACGTAGCTCCTTTTAGAATGAAAAAAACTAAAAAAGGAGTAGGTCAGCTGCATCAAAATACCTAGTTGTACACCTTTCTAGTCAGTTAAAGAGCAGCAGTTTATGGACCAGCAATTCCAAATGGATGTGGTGGGAGTTACGTCTCGCTGCCTTTGACTTTGTAGCTCAAATAAAACAGGACTTGTTTAAATTAGAGTCAGCTGGCAGCCACCTTGGGAGGTTTTCAGAATGAGATCCAAATTTGCAGCCCTAAATCTTTAGGAAAGTGTCTTCCCTGCTTTATTCCCTTAACTACATAGCCTATGGCAATTCTTGGTTATGCTGAAGAAGCATGTGATAAAGACCTGAAGGAAGAAAGTTAAATAGGAATGAAGCAACACTGCCTGTTTCCCATCTTTGCCGCTCTCACTCAAGGGCTCTTGAAGACTTCTTGTTTGGGGATAGGTATGGAGGAAGAAATGGAGTTACAGTATCTCTTGAGCTGCTTTGTGAGTTCATTTCTCCATCATTTAAGAAACTAGATAGTCATTTCCATAGAAGCCAAGAATCTAAGGGATATAAACATACTGCTTTAAAACTAATGGTGCACTGTTGACTCATAGGATTGTTTGAGCTGGGAACATAGCAAGAGTGCCTTGAGATACACAATGCAAATGTCTTGTTTTGTACAAAACAATATCGTGATTTTAAAATGTAGAACTACATGGTGATTTTTACAGTCAATCAATCAAAATACATGTTTTCTGGCAACAGTGATTCACATGGGTTCTGTAGCAACCTCTAAATGAAATACCAACATTAAAAAGGGCCTGCACATGCTTCTAGAAGCATTTATATTTTTCAGACAATGTGACACTTGTGGGTTTTTTTGCGAGGGGGTGGGGGTTTTTAAAGACACAGAAAGGTTTATCTAACCCACGGCTGCATGCTATTTGCTGTGTGTCATAACCTTATCTTCTTAGCAGATTTTCCAATACTGCACAGTGTGCATCTGTGACTGAGACAAAATCAATGCTTATAGATTTAGCTGTGTAATCCTATCGCTTGTCCTCCTAGATATGATTTGAAATGTAAAGTTCGTTAATGTTTAAATGAACTTGAAGGCCTAGGGTCTCTAGAGGAGTTTTCAGTTTCTTAGACAGTAATCCATTTCTTATCTTTTTTTCCCTGCTTGTCACTGTCTGTCCTTTTGTCTCCTTAATCATTTAAGACTCTGGAACACTCAATCATGGCCAAAGTATATATCGAAAGAAAAAAGCATGAACGTTGCTAATCATGTTACCAATAGCTGCTTAAGCATCAGGAATGCTTGAATTCCTCTGTACAAATCAGGGTTAGGGAAAGTGAAACAGAAAGTGAGTAATTGGCTTTTACTGCTTTTGTCATAAAATCAGTTAAAATTCAGTTCCCCCACACCATAGGCAACTGCTCTTACCTCTTTCAAAAAAAAAAAAAAAAAAAAAAAAAAAAAAAAGGACTTTTCTACAATGCTCTATGTTACCTGTTTTGGCAATAAATATTTTAATGAAGATGTAGAAAAAAATATTTTATTTTTCTCTTTCTCAGTTTTACTGGAGTATATGTACCAATGTCAGGGGGAAAAAAAAATATTGGGCGGGTACTTTGAGGCAAAAATTCCTATATGAATTTGTAGAAGAGGGAGGCAAAATAATTTTGGGACTTGTTGCAAATTTTGCTAATCCTGCATTTATAACCGTCTGTTACTTATTTGGATTGCACTGGTGAGAAGCCAGGCTTGTTTGCCTAAGTAAGGAAGTAGACTACTTGGGAGGAGGTATTTGGGTGCTTTAAGAGCTCACCTGGCATGAGTGCTTGGATGCTGAGAGTAGTGATTAATTACTTTCAGTCTCTTAAAGACCAGCCTAACTCTGAGACAAAATGCTGTTTCAGTGGGCTGATGTTCTGCACTTTAATGGATTAAACTGCTGGATGGGGCCCTGATTCCTAATGTTTTTCCTGCGTATTCAGTGTCTTCCTACACTTTGTCTCGTGCTTGCCTCCAGGCTGAGCATTATTTTTGAACGAGAGCTGCTCTGAAGTTTGGAGATGGGGTTCACGTAGCAGAGCTGCATTCACCGCCGTCAGCGTAGGCTGCCAAGCCAAACTGCCTCGAATGCATCAAACTCAGCCTAGTGTTTGTGTTCTTCATGTTTATGGCCTTTGGCGGTTCTGGCGGAAAACTTGGCTCTGGATTTAGTTTATTCCCATCCCAACTCTCCTTCCGTCATTTCCCACCAAGTGAAATTCCCTCTGCGGGGGCACCTCTGAAAGTGCCTGGGGCGTGTTGGGAGGGACGCCTGCACGCCTGCCTGCTTGCGGTCGGGGGACAGCAGCTACGTGTGGAAGAATTTCTCTCAGGTTTCTTCAGCTTGAATCCTCAAACAAACCAGCAAAGAATCAATAAGCTTTTTTCTTTTTTTTTTTATTTTTTTGAAACCACGCTCAGGATTAATTTCCTAAAACCCTTACGAAGTGAATCCTCAAAAGTGTGTTTGTGTGTGCATGCACAGGCAGGAGAAACGGTCAAATCACGCTTTTCCCACAAGCCTCAGTATGAGCAGGGCCTTTCAAGGACTCTCAGGCCAAATGCAAGGAAGAATCTGAGAAGGATTTTTAAAATGCCATTGTAGGTTGGGGGATGGGGGAAGACCATCAAAGTTTCTTGCCTTAACTCAAGACTAATGCCAAGGCAGTTTGTTACTTCTATCATTTATTTATTTATTTATTTATTTATTTATTTATTTAGCAGGAAGGTAGGTTTAACAAGGATCTTGGGATGTGAAGTTTGCATTTGGTGATCCCACAGCAGTAACCTGTTCAAGTTTCTGTATATCCAAGTCCGATACTTCCAGCTTGGTTGTTTTCATCGCCAAAGTAGAGCAGGGTAGGCGCAGCAGAGCTAAGCGTGTTTGATCCGAGCAAAGTGTCTCAGATCATTTATATAACATCCCCGTGCGGCTCCCAGGTGGGACCAAAACTGCAGTAAGATTACTAAAAATGTGGGGTTTGCCTTTCAAGAAAGAGTGTCCTGATAACAGAAGGATCTCGCTTTGAAAATCATTATCCGTGTGGGCTGATGCCTGCTTACATATACACAGCCTGTGGGCTCAGCTTTGATGTGAGGTTTTACACGTTGGCACGAATACTCCCCCAGGCTGACCTTCAGCCCTGGTTGAGCAGCTGAAGCTCAGGGCCGGTGGGTTGGCTGCTCCCACGGAGCAAGGGCTCGTCCTCTCCCGGGGCAGGCAGAGGGGCTGCTGCTGCAGGAGGGAAAAGCAGCAAGGTTTTCTGGTGGCTGCGGCATTATTATTGGGTGTAAACTCAAACTGATGGTGATCCGGGAGCACTGAAGCCCAAGAATGGACAGTTCTCATCTGCCAGGTGGGTTCTTCACAGTTTGCAGTGTGCACCCACTGGGAAACGTTGGGGTTGGAGTCAACTGGTCAGATTCAAAGCATTTTGTGACCAAATGAACTCTAATGACAAAAAGCAAGGCAAAGAGTGCTTAACTTGTTTTTTAACTTACCCTGTCAGTGTGCTGATAAGGAGAGAAGGATTTGGGGGACTTTGCAGATGGGGAAATTAAGGAACATAGGTGTTACAGTTACTTTGGCCTTGCCAAGTGGCATTTAGGGGCAGAGGCAAAGTCCAAGGAGGTGAAACAGACCAAGAGGGTAGCGTTAATGGAAACTAGGGGCTATTGAGTGGCTTGAGGGAGTATAAATTGCACCCAAGGCTCTCTCAGATCAAGCAGGTGTCTGCATGCAGTGCTGTTTACGAATGTGAAAATAATCTATGTTAATAATTGATTGTTCAATTAGTAAAACAAATGTTACAAAGTTAGACAGCTTTGTGTGCCAGTGATGACAAGAATATATTTGACTGCAGCCCATTATCAGTCCAAGGCTGAGAAACATTATTCCAAGAAAATCCTGTTTGTTATTCCTCTTGCTTACCCTTTTCTTCCTTCACCACTTACAATGGAATAATAAAGGCAGTAAGTACATGCAGTGAATAGCATTAGATGAAGATGTAGCTATGCTTATTGTATCGCTGGTGATAACGCTAGACAGCATAAAAGGCCCAGAGCTGTCTAGGCAAGGTGACATCAGAGCCCCAACTTCTTCTGCAGATTTTGAGGAGGAAAAGCAAGCTGGCAGGAATTCTTGCAGAGGGGCACAGAAACAACATCTGCTGCTGTTTTATCTCATTTGCCCTTGTAATGTCGTTATGTCCAGAGTGGCGGTGTGTTTTGCAGAAGAATGCGGAAACTCTGGTGTAAGCAAATGTAACTTTTTGACAAGCCTTGGAAATGCATGAATGCAGGTACAGATTATTCCCTTTACAGTGCAAGGCTTTAAGTCTTAAAGATGTTTGAAAAAGTGAAAATAAATCCTTTTCTTGGTGGCTTATCATACAAAACAGTGCACGTGGAGTACACTGTAAAGGTTTTCTAAATCAGTTGCCAGAAGCTTGCAAATCCCTTATCAGATGTTATACAAGAGCTGGACCTCTTCTGGTTACTTTATTCAAATCTATACAGTTTTTGTACAAATCTGTATTGGAAGTAACAGACCAGTAATCATTCTTCTGATTACCCCTAGTAATACATGGAGTAGCTTTCCTAGAAGGTTCTCAAAGAAACACGTAACCATTAATTGCTTAATCCTCACTGCACTCCTGCCAGGTCAGTCTGGTGGGTGTAAAAATGTATTATGACTGTTTTTCAAGGGAAGGTTGCAAGTGAAAGGAGGCAGCTTAATAAATGGATGCAACAAACTTAAATGGCTGCGCCCTATGTTGGGCTCTCTCCTTTCATGAAGCATGATCCAGTCCCGCGGCCCCACTAGCTCGGTCAGCACTTTTCAGGCTGCTTCCTGTCCATTTGGGAATTTGAACTTCACATATTTTTGCCCCTTTGAGTTTTGGGAAAGCAATTAGCAAGTTAGTCTGCTTATTGCTTATTTCCGCAATGCTGAAGCTATGTGGAGGTTCCGCGTGCGAGCATAGGGATGCACACCTCCGCTGGCAAGCCCCCATGGCCCACGGTGTGAGAAGTGTCTTGGCACAATGGGCTGTAGTTGGGGACGTTTGGGGATAGGTCCAAACCTGCAGCGGTGGGTGTCTTTATTGACATCAGGAGTGAGGAGGCAGAGCTAAGTGCATTTATGTAATGAATGTTGAGAAGAGAGCTGTGATTAATAAAGATCATTATGAAGCTGAATGGGTACAGAGGTCACTAATGCTCATTTTAATAATCCCAGAAGGCTTTGTGCCTTTAAATAATGGCAGTGACAATAAAGGGAAAAAAATAATGAGATGAGACTGAAAGGCAGTGGTTTATTCTATTGTAAGAAGTGTTGTACTTCAACTTTCAAAGATTTCATGCCGAAGGAAATGGCACGACAGTTTGGAAGGAAGAGGCAGCTATCAGAAGCGGGTCTGCTTTTTTCATTGTTTTGTTCTGGTTTTCTCCCATCTTCCTTTGTGTTTTTCTAGACCCTATGCTTGCCAGTGCAGGAAGATTTAATAGGTGTTTGTACAGCATGTTTGGGCCTCGTTCTAATTGTAGTATTTGAACACTACCAGAACAGAACTAATAAACAATAATTATATCAATAATAGAGCCACAATGACACATGTATAAAAGTTTGGAATGCTGAAATAAATCTCAATGAGATTAATTTGTGGGTAAGGTATATAATCAGGCTTATAGTAAATTGCAATGGTTTTCTGATATGTGCCTCTGCTGATCCCATGAAAATCCCTGTCACAAGTCTGGCATATAAAATAGCTTTGCTGTACACATTTTTCTATACATATTTCTTACATCAGTGCAGCATGAAAGCGGACTGTTTTGTGTTACAGATTGCCATAACTTTGACAAAACAGTTTCACAATTCCAAATGAATTAATAAAAAACAATGGTGACTGTTTGCAACTCTTCATGTGTTTTGTAATATTAGAAGTCTTAAGGGGATGGATGTGGTAGGAGACAGACTGCAAGGAAGTTTGTCAAAGGTGTGATAAGTTCTCATATGCCTCTCAGATTTTATGGCACAACTTTCTACTCCACACATAGTGTTCTCCTACTGCTCTGCACTTATACATTTGTTTAAAATGCAAATAAATTAACTTAGAAGAGCAGCTGAGGGAAGTGGGTCAGCATCTTGGAGTGAGCGTTCTTGGCTTCTCCTCGGGCTTGTGTTCAAGGAGATAGATAGTGAGGAGAAAGCAGATAAATGGTCAAAATTATGATAAATAAATTTGTGACACAGATCTGAAAGTTACATTTGGGTTTGGTTATGAGGTGTTAGCAGATGTTATGTGCCACTGGCATTTATTAGTGAATTTGATGTTGCATCATTCAGCTTGGCCTGAGGGGAGTTTGTAGAGCCGTACAGGTTATTGATGGCAGGGATGCAAACGAACATGGTGGGTTTTTTGGCAATGTTGCTAGGTCCTGACTTTCTGAAGTGGTATACATTACATTAGCCAAAATGGAGCCTGAACTATGACATGAAGTCCATAATTGTCACTTTCTGTCAGTGCCTTTCAGGGAAGGGCTGCAGTTGGAGTGGTTTCCCAGCCAGTGGCACAGGTAGCCCCTGACCGATAACATATAGGGCCTGGGCAGGGCTTTTCCTTACATGTTTGACTCACGGCACACATGCCGAGTGGCTCTGTGCACAAACAGGACAAGGTCACGTGCAAAGAGAGATCTGGCTGGATTCATTGACTCACTGTGCCAAAATTGTTCTGCATTGCCGAGATGTATTAGCCTGGGACATGACAGTAACTGCATCAACGTTGGGTCCAACTTTCAAAATTTTAGGGCACACTGGATCTCTGTACTTTGGTGGTTTTCTGTGTGATTGCTAGCAAGTGCCAAATATGAATACAACTAAGTTGTTACACTTCTCTTTGCTATACAGTTCACGAGTATGTAAAATGTATATTGAAAAAGCTGTTACTAAAGGAAGATTAAAATGGGAAGGCTGTGATAGTCTTGTGCTGTGTTAGAGAAATGCATTGAAAATTACTGCTTCGCTGAATCTAAATTCTGCCTCTTAAATTTAGGTACAGCATATCTCATCTCCTGGAAGTCTATGGTGCTAGCAGTGATGTTCTATTGTTTAGCTTAATTTAGGCCTTGAAAACATGGAAGCCAAACACTTAGAAAGCAGCTGTTCATCTGAATGTATTAAGCAATTTACTTTAGGTAATGTAGCCTATAAAATTTTAATTTTGGATTAAATAAACCGTATCCTTCAGCATGACTCTCCTACCTTGATGTTCAGAGAATGAAATATGGGCACATTTAGTGAATTTCTTCTCCAGGATGCTCCAGTGGATAAGGGTCAATAGTTTCCTAATGAAAGCAGTCAATAGCAATTTCTCTTAGTAAGCACAAAGAAATTAGCATTAAACAACAGGCATCAGTGACAAAAGTTTTATGTGATTATGTGGTTGGACTGCTACAGGCTTTAGGAAATAGCTGTAGCAGGTAGCATACTATTCAATAGATAGGAAGCAGCTTAATTATATCCCTGTTGACAGAAGATGCATCATCAAAAAAAGTGTCTAAACAAGTTGGCAACAAATGTACAAATATTTTTGTCTGTGTGTGCAAAGGTAGGCATGTTTTCGACTGTTTATTTTACACATTTTATGTCTTAAGATGTGGAACTAAGCAGATGTTTTGCTACAGAAGAAAGGCTGAAATGATTTCTTGTCACAGTTCCTTCGCAAATACCATTCTTACCCTAAAAACATGTAATTTCTTGCCACAGTTAACTGAGGCAAGATTGCATGTGTTTTACGGGCACTCCTCTAGGGACGAGACCTTCAGCTGGTACCGAGAAGTTTTGCTTTCCTGACAGTGATTGAAATGTCACTTGGAGCTGCTGAAGATCTAGCCCTCCTTTCCTTAGTCTTGGAATAGCACAGCATTGAAATGATGTAAACTAAAGCATTAACTGAGGCTGTTTTCCTATATGAAGTGAATATTATATTGCAAGTTTGAATCAAAATCCCCCAGATACAGTAGAGTCTCTCCATTGACTGGAGTCACTGGGATCTAACTGTGAGAGTGTGCAGGCAGGGATCTTGATGCGGGTACAAATAGCAACAGAGGCTATGATGGAAAATAGTCAACTATCTCAAACACATCTTGGTTTTAATTTAAAAAATCTAAGCTAAAGCATATGTAGCAATTTTCTAAGGAGACAAAGGTTGACCTGTATCTAGAACAGTTTCATAAACACATGTAAAAATAACCAGCCCTGAGAATCAGTGAACACCTCCAGCCTTTGCTTACTCCTGCTTATTCTTGATATCAAGTTAGCTTTTGACTTGTGACTCAGTCTCACATGTAGGCTCTGAGATGTGAGAGATAGGAATTCAACAGATTTCATTAATCTATGTAGGAAATGTTAATAGCCTGGGAGGCTTGGTTAAGTGTTGTTTGTCATCTGTTTGTTTTTAACTCCTTGTTTTTAATGTGGTCCTTCTAAAGCTCTTCTGAATTTTTCACAGTAAAATAGAAGTCTCACACGGTCGATACCTAAGTTTGTACAATCTATATCATAGTATTGATTTGGGACAGATGAGGAACTCAGCTATTGGCAGACTGAGGAATGAAGGAGCATTTTTAATATGGCTCAGATGAGGTTGTGCCAAGGGCCCTTTATTCATCCCAATTCCAAAGCAATACCTCATTGCATCTAAATAACAGCAAGAGAGGCAGAGAGGCTGAGTAAAAACAGGGGAGAATAGCAAGATCTTAGAAACAAGTCTCTTCCAATGTTGCCCAAGGCTGTAGGCTGTGAGGGACTGTGAGGGTAATGCCAGTTTAATGTGTTGCTTTTAAAGAGTAATGTTTCATCTCTTCACATCTTGAGAAAATCTAACTCTTAGAATAAAATTAATATAATAAGCAAAAATACTTTTTGAATGGCAGGAGGAAAAAAATCAGGGTTTTTTGTATGGTGGCACAGCCAGCAGTCACTTTTTTATTAGTTTTGAAGACCCATGCTTTCATGTACTTGTTTCTTTGATGAGAAAAGTAATTAGTTTTGAAGACATGCTTTCATGTACGCTTTGATGAGAAAAGTACTATTGTATTACACTTCAGAGCCGTTGTTTGATAGAAAAATTTAAGGCATGGATAGTTTATTGAAGTCTTGGTTTTATTCTTGATAGACTACTGATTCGCCCAGCAAAGGAAATTGTTAGGGTAAATTTTTCTTCTGCCTGCTTCATTCATTCTGCAGTTCCCTTTCCAGAAAGCACAACTTTATTACATATTCAATCTCATTCTCTGCTGTTACACAAAGACTATGCCGCAGAGATACGCACTGTCTGTCAGAAAAAGCTTTGCTCTTGGTCAGTCATGACTTCATGAATAACCAGGCAGAGAATTACTCACGTCGTTTATCCAGGCAGTGTTGCGGTAGCAGCCTGATTTGGAGGCAGCTCAGGCAGAACTGAAACGGTGCTCTGGGCTGCCTGTGCCACAGGCATAGGGCAAAAAGCGGTGTTTTGACTTCCAGGCTTCTCACATCTACACAACCCCACAGCCATCATCTTCATTGCAAGCAGTGTCCAGTTGCTGTTTAATCTAGAGGACAGAGACACCTAGAGCAGAGAGACAAATTATCATTTATTTCTTCATAAGCCCAGGCTCCTTCAACAACAGGATTTGCAAGACCAGTATTATTTATTATTGTTTAAATGACAGTTTTACTAGAAATCCCAACCACTTGTACCAGGTCTACATAACGTGTGGCACAGGCAAAGCACACGAAGGCCACTTGCTACTGGGAAGGCTAATTGTGTGCCCAAATAAGTACAGAACAGGGGCAAATGCTCCCATTTGTATGTACATTCAGTGTGTTAGCCCAAGTCCTTCAGTCGCAGTTGACTGAGGGACATATTATTCTGACACACTGGAATAGCTCGTCAGTTGGTACAAGGCAGTTACTTACAGTAGCCAAGACTTGTGTAAGGATTCATCTGACTCTGCACAAAAGCCCATTTCTGCTGAAAGAATAGGAGATAAGCTATTTGAGAATACCAAAGCAAGTCAGGAAAGATGCTCTATATTGTGTTACTGTATTTTGGAATAGGACTGGTATTATTTTTCATGGAATACCACTAGCAGGAGGAAAAGCATGTGTTAAAATGGAGCAATGGCATAGTGTAGATGTCTATAATTTGGATCGAAACACAGTACAATTATTCCCAATCAAGGGTTATAAATGCAGGATATTTGGACTCCAGTTCAGAGATCCATGCTTGTCAAGGTAGGGAGGTGCTCCCTATCAAAACAAGCTTAACACTTGCCACTCCCAGTTAGCAACCCTATTATTACGAGCGAAGCATTTAACCTTTCTGGTCCTGGATTAGGTTAAACTCATCTTGAAGGGCAGTTCTTCTAGGTTTTTCTCTTCTGTGGCTGTGAGATTAGGTTGCGTTCCCATGCCTCTAGCCTTCCCTTGGACACACACATTCCCATGTGCACCTACACTCCCTCTCTCTGCGGTATCCCCTTCTGCCAGGGCCTCCCACCCCACAGCTGTAAATGCCTGCTCTCCTTTTTTCAAGACTGCTGCCATCTCCCCTTGGTATTAAAAGACTGGTAACAGAGCTGTGCTATGGTGCCCTCTCTACATGACCGTTTCCTTCATTATTTTCAAAAAAAGTGAAGTTGTCTTTTTCAGGAACTAGCTGTAGTCTCAGTTCCCTTGTGAATAATGGGGGATAAATGTTCTCAAAATAGCCACCTAACAGTGGGTAAATTACAACCTTTGTCCCTTTCAGAGCAATAGGAAATGATAGCCATTTGGAAAGATGGCAATTTTACATTAAACTCTCTATGGTACAATCATGTGCTCATGCTGGAAAAAATAAAAGTGCTCAAAGTTAAAAAGAATCGCTAGAAAAATACTAAAAGGTTCCCTCCCTTCCCACATGCCCAGCTTCTGCGTGCTATTTCAGTGAGTCCCTGGCTATTTCTGACTGCAGAGTATCTAGACATACCGCAGCTTGCATTTATCTTAGGCACCACTGGTACAAATACACTTGGAAGATCCAGCACTGCAGATTGCGATGGAAGCTAAATATCCAGGGTCCCAGGTGGACTGGCACACAAGGTACTGAAGACAAACCTGTCACTTATTCATCGCTTTTATTATCCAAGCCACAAAGATTAAAGTGGCTCAGTGCCTGCAAATACAATTCAAATTGTGATGTAGACCCAGATTTAACTCAAAGAGAAGCATAATGCATCCATCTTACTCAATAATGAGACAGAAATGGTCTGACACCCACAGGCCAAATTTCTTGAAGGGCTCATTTTAAAATAAACTCGTACATTAATCGGTTTATTTGCATTGTCTCAGAGAGAAACGGTTCTTTGATCAAAGTCGTAAGCTCATTGTCGGTGGAAGGTCAAGTGACTTCCTGCTAGAAGCGTAAACACTTTGTTGCATCTGCACCTAAATTCTGTAATTTTGGGAAGGCTATTGTAGACATGTAGCCATAACTTTAACTTCAAGGCTAAGCTTGCTCTGTTCTAGATGCAGTGTGAATGCAGTGAAAGGACATCTTTGTCCCTACAAGACTAAAGTATTAAGGGGTAAAATAAGGGTGGAAGGAAGAACGATTGCTGCTACGATTCTACGGACTGAATGGCTTGCCCGTGGTTACCCAAGTTGTCTGTGACAGAGCTGGGATTGACCTTGTAAGCCCTGTGTACACATCTGTCACGTAGCTCAGCTTCCTTCCCTCAGGACTTTGCCACCCGGTTTATGTTATATTGGACTGGACTTGTTTCCTGCGTGAGATTTTAAATCTTCCTTTCCATGCCTGGCAGGAGCATGCTTCACGTTGCCCTTGCTTAGGTTGTTGAGAGCACGTGGAAAGCCAATAAGGGACGTGCGTCAGGCACAAAGACTTGCTCCCACCTGACTGGCACATCCTTGCACAGAGAATTGAGATATCATTGCAGCATGGGACACAGCTGTTGGTAGCTGTAATACAGTGTGCTTGCAAATTTCCTGGCAAAATTGATACAGTCAGCACACCGTATGCTTTACAGCAATGATAATCAAATGTTCCATAATGATGTATGATTGAAAAATAGTGCTGGCATTCCTGGCCCCGCTCTCACAGGTTCTTCATATTAATGGACAGCTCTGCCAATTGTCCCTCTCCACCCTGGGCAGGGTGGGGGGGAATTCATCCAGGCAGCTGGGTTGCGTTTAGTTTTGCAAACCTCAGGGCATACTCAGCTTGCTCTGGAGTGACAGGAGCAGCAGTGCCGTATGTTTGCAGGAATATTCCTCAATCATTTCTGAAGCGCACCAGGTACTGGCTGGGGCTATAATGGGGGTTGCTGAGAACTTAGTGCAAGTCACGGTGGGTGCCTGCTTGTAAGGATATGTGAAATAGCAGCGGCTGTGGCTAGCATGTGATTCGGGGAGCACATGAAGACCATCCTCCATCTCCCCTGCTTCTGTCAAAATTCTGCAGGAACTGTTCTCAGCACAGCCGCTGGAAAGAAAAATAATAGGCAGCTCACAGGCTGTGTTGTTATTATTCGGCTGGTATTGACTGGCAGTACCAGGACACTGCAGAGCTGCCTTTCTCTAGCTGTCAGCCGATCAGCTGTGACAGCCCTAATAATGGTTATGTCAGGAGGCAAGTAAAGAGATGCCACAAATGGATTGCACGTGTATAATTGCTTCAAAAACAAATCTGTTAATAAAAGGAGATGAGAAAATTGACAGGAAGAAATGGCTTATTGCATGCTAATTTTCTCCAGCTTTTATATTCTCTCTCTCTCTTTTTTTTTTTCTTAAATTCAATTGGGTCACTTCTGGGGGAGAATCGTGGTCAGAAAATTGAATATGGGGAGGAATTCTATACAATAAATAATTACAATGATGTGTTTTTCCCAATAAAGATCAAGTTCAGGCAGATGGATTTGGCGGAAGAGCTGTTACCTATCTGACGGCTCTTTCAGATTACATTTACCCTGTAACAGTCCTTAGAGTTTATAGGCGAAGAAGATGAATGGAATGGCCCAGAGAGCATAAAATCTCTTGGCCCACATGTCTTCAAAGGTACCATGATGTTGTCGCACCTGCGTTATCCCTCTAGAGGAAACAGAAGATGCTGCAAGTTCTTGTTCATAGAAATGGCAACATCCACAACAGAAGAAAAGGATTTTATTTTCCTAGCCCACAGCCTATCAAGATCCATATGGGTGTTCCTGAATTAAAATGCTTTGCCTTCTGCACCATCTCAGTAAGGTTGCTAGTGTACATAAACAGGGGTATTTACAGAGTGTATAAGACAGACTGATATGTATATCTAAGCAGTTGAAACCTGGGTCATCCCAGAAATAAGATAAGGAAGCCCTGAAGCAGGGGAACAAGAGAAATGAATGGATATAGCTGATGAGACAATAAGGCTAGAAGTAAATAATTTGAGAAAATTGTACCAAATAATGGGATCAATGCTACTCTTGATGAAGGCAATAGTTTTCATATGACATTAGTGGAAGCAGCTGCAAGACCAATAAATACAAGCTCAAGAATGCCCATTTTGGTGGAAGTTTTTCTTTTTCAGAAGAAAACATTTAGCTATTCTTTCTAAAGAAAACCATCTCTTTATCTATATATAGCTAAATATATCTATACTCCCCAAATATATTTAGATCCCGCCAAGTCTCCAAACCATCAGCTGTAATGTGAGTTGTTCTGACTGCAGGAACAGCTGGAACGCCTCCTGAGCTGGGGCCCTATCATGATGCTGATATACAAATCAAAGTCATGTGTACCCTGCTGCAGTTTAGTGGTAGAAAAGGTCGGTGTATATGCACTGGGATCTAGATATTTGGGTAGTTTTATGAACTTTGTTGACAAACATTTGTTTAGTTCAGAGTTACAGGCTGAGGTGCATTCTGACTTGCAGAGAGTAAGTGGAAACAACCAACTGGAAAGGATCTGTTTGGAAGAGGTGGGGACAACAGTATGGTTTATTTTTTGGTTATTTCTGGTCTGAGGTTGCTGAAGATGAAAGTTCTTATTGTAGAAGTCGAATCATACCTGAGAATTGTGAAGTTAATTTGCGCTCTTGCTGGCTTTATAGTGAATGCTTTTCTATTGCATGAATCTCGGCATCTAGATTGGTCACAATTTGCAGCCTCAGCAGAGAGCCCAGGAGTTAGATTGCTTCAGAGGTAAGGTTTACCCTTTGAAAGCAGTCTAGTAAAGCTAGACAAACTGCTTTAAAGGAAGAATTGAGACTAAACTCCCTTAGGCTCTGACAAAAATCTCAACTCAAAGTGACAACCCTACCCCTGGAAAAGTTTGTCTAAGTGATGACTAGGGATGATCTAGAAGAGTGAAGACTAGACTGAGATTTCAGAAGAGTGGGTTTGACTCCCGATTCAGCCATTTCTAGTCTGACAGGGTCCCTCTGTTGTAAACAAAAAAGGAAAAGAAAAGAAAATCTTTGTCTCCAAGATGCATGAGACCACTGCTGACAGGGAAATGGACAGGTTCTCTGGCAGGGGGGCAGGGTTACTGTGCACTTGCAGAACCTCCTTGATGTGTCCGGTTTTGGGTGTTGGAGCAACCAGCCTAGCATTTTTTCTAGTACTTTATTCATGCTACAAATACAAATTTCAAAAAATGTATCTGGGGAACAGTTATTTTCAGATTTGTAAGGAGATACTAGAAATGGCAAATGATAAGAGCAGTAATACAGCCAGGGAAAGTGGGACAAATATGAAGAGAGATTTGAACGATATTCTTTGATGTTATTCATTTAACAAAGATAGAAAAGACTTGGTTCATAGCTGACTGCTGTGATCTGTGCTAAGATAGTTTATGGCTGCATCAGTTTTTACACTTTTCCTTAAGTTGTTTGGGGATGTAGCATTTACAGTACATTATTTAAACACAATGCGTGCTTCGTATTCATGCTTTCCTTAATTAAACATTCTGCGCTGTGGCTTGGGGTTCAGAAGAGCAGTCACTGCATGAGCTCTCTCCGCTTGAGCAATGAAGAGCAAGTTGCTGTACATGACAGCATTTCATCTCTGTATGGCTGGGGACAGTAATGCATGAGCAGCAGGTGAAGGCATTAATCTCCTTAGATATCCAGAAATGAACTGTCATGTACAGCAACTTGTTCGCTGCTACTGCTGCTGCTACCTAGTCCCCTCTCCTGTGTCCAAGATTACCTTTGCATACATTAAGCATATTCTTGAAGTAATGACATTTTTCCACCTGGGATTAGCAGACTGGGGGAATATGAAGCCAGGAGGTGCTGCAGTCCATGGAGCCAGGCAGTAGTGGTGGTTGTGGCAAGTACAGAGGTGGTGGGATGCTGCAGGACATCCCCTTTCCAAGCCTACAGGTCACAGGGTTTGAGGGGTGCTATGGAGGAGATCCTCAGGACTTGAAAGAAGCTGCCATGTGTGGGGCGGTGGAGAAACAGGCTGGTAATTTGTTATCTCTGAAGCGTGTGCGATACATCGGAGTGTGTCCCCAGTACCCTGGGCCATTTGCTGCCTGGCTTATGTGTAAAATAGTCCTTTCCCAGTCAAATTCCAAACCCTTTGGGTTTCTGCTCATGTGGCCAGAGCATAGACTGTCCTACATGGGAAGGAGGATCCTGGAAGAGAACAAGTCACTTAAAAACCAGCTCCAGCTGTGAGTAAATCGTGCAGAGCGATCTAACTTCAGCATATTGGCAGAGATTAACACCATAGCGGGTTTTTTTTTTTTGTGGGAGGAGGCAAATTCAGCTTAATTTACAGTGGTGGGAAGTGCTGTGCCCTGTTTAGTGTTGATAGGGTGACAGTGTACTACACGTTACCAAACAGCAGAGGTGGACTTGGGAAAGAAGTAGCTCAGCTAGCAGAGATTTTGTTCTTTAACAGGAAGCTCCAGCCCAGACTCCGGAGGCAAAATGCTGACTGTCTTGCTTGTACAATACCTGTTTTCAGCTGTGCTATAATGCGTTTTGGCATCAGCGCTGAGTACAGTGGGAATCCAACCAAAATACACCCCTCGCTTTAAGTATTAGCAACAAGCTTCTGAGGTTTCTTGCATACAATTACTACCCAATGCACAGCTGCTGTTTTAATTTAGATATTAATTTGATTGTGTGCTGTGATTTTGCCACTTAAAAGGAAATGTGGCTCAGAGAGTGAAATAGAACCTTTACAAATGACCTCTTTGGTGTAAAACCTTCACATACTATGGCTAATAATTAATGTTATACGTTTTCTACCCTTTCTGCCCCAAGCCTTGTACGATCACAGAATGTGACCTTCTCCCATATATTTACAGATGTTTGATTTAATACTACTGTGCTCTGCTGGTCACAAATTAGAAACCTGCTGAATGAGGCTACCTAATGTCAAAATGAACTTGTGCTATTCAAGCCAATTTTGCCAAATGAAGAGCATAAAAAATTATTTACACTAACTGGAGAACCACTTTAAACTGTAATCTCTGGTTAGACACTAGAATAAAGTAGGATTACCTCTTGCCTTATTTAAATATTAGAATATTATTACTATTGCATGAATGGATGGATTTTGCATGAATGTGGGTAAAGTAGATCTGTAGTTAATTATTCTGAAAGTTATAAAAGTAGGTATGACTACTTAGGTTTGATGTTGTCTTTTGCAAGATTTCTGTCCTCAATCATTCTCTGTCTCCACTTCTTGGCTATTAATCTTTATCCATTTGTAACAAAATGGGGAGATTGCTGACCAGTCAGGTTTGCTGAACTTGAGGAAAAAAGGATGGGAGGGATGTGGAAATAAAAAAAAAAAAAAAAGGGATAGAGAGCCTAGAGGCAAGAAAGAAGAGGATAAAAATGGTGAATAAAAGATAGGACAGAAAATCCAAGAAAAGGGATGAAGAAGGTCAGAGATGAGAAAACAGAAAGTGGGATTGAAATACATATGTTTTATGCTCAAATCAGTCAGATAGCTTAGGTCTGTGTTTCTCTAGTGATGGCGTTTATGATCAGGACTTGACAGATTCAGCTGGGGCTGGATATCAGTTTCCTCAGAAAGGCTGGGGATGATGGAGAGGGAGATTAGAGCACTGATTCATTGCTCCCCAGCTTCGAGCTGACCTGCTGAGGAGTGCTGAATAAATAAATACGATACAGCAATACAAAACATGTCCAGCAAAGCCTGCAAATTAATTGCATTTCCATTATTCCTCTACAATGTTTCTTTTTCTTTATGTTTTGGATTCATTCATTAACATTGCTATGCTGTCTTTTTGAGTGCAGGTCCATATTTTAAAAATCAAAACCAAAGGAATCTATTTGCTTCTTGTTAGGGCCAAGGCTCTGGCACAAACAGCAAAGTTACTTGTGCAGGGAGTTGAGACCTCAAAGATTTACAGTTTTGGACTAGACTGAGATACAGACAAATGCAATTTCTTGGAATAATCTGGGCTATTATTGAACGATACCGCTTTCTTTAGACGCAAGGGAGTCAATGGCAGGTATAAATGACCACGTGTCCCAATACAGGCAATGCACATTTAAGGGCCAGTTTAACCCTGGCTAAACAATACTGTGCTGAGCGCTACGCAGTGTGTTAGCCCTTGCAGCATCTGCAAGGCAGAGGTAGATCTCTCTCAGCATTTCTTATCGCTGCTGCTAGAGGCAGTTAAGCTAGAAACACTTCAAGCAGCCTTTTTGCTCTGTTCCCGCATGTGTGCTTTCAGCTACTGAAATACAATATTGTTATTATCTGACCTATAGTTTCAGTTTCAGAGTGCTTCTGATTTAGTCCAAACCAATTCACAGCACTGATGAGAAACAGCAATGTAACTTGGTAGCAAGGCTTTTGCTTCTCAGGATCTGAAGCCCCACTTCCAGTGGCATTTTCTGTTGGCATATTAAGAGATACCAGTCCCTGTAGGAACCTTACATTAAAAATGGATGTGGCAGACAAGAAACTATTCACAGATAAGGAAGGGAAGCAAGTCAGTGTGTGATAGATCCAGGAGTTAAACTTCAGCTGCTGGTCTCTGAACATCGGCACTGTCTGTCTTTCCACAAAACATCAGTGCTGGATTTGTTCTCAGCACTTGTTGGGGATTTCTCTGGTTTAACTACCATTGCCAGTCCTAACTTTGATTACTGAGTATTCAGAAGGTTTCCTTTCCTTTTTCTTCCCTTGTTTGTTCTTCCTGTTAGTGGCCATGGAGTGAACTTGAAAAGATTTGGAGGCAAAGGGTAGGGTGGTGGCTATGAGGGGTGACCATGCACTTTACTGGTACTGGAGTTTTACATGCTGGGATCCAGAAGATGTCTGATGGCACATCTCAGAGCTTCCCATAGGCACAGCACATTTGCTATCTCGTCTCAACAACTTCTGTCTGAGCTATCTTGAGTGCTCCTGATGATGGAAAGGGCGATACTTCACAGGCACTTGGGCCAAAGGTTGAGTTGGAGCTAAAGCAAGGTCAGGAGCCTGCTGTCTCAGGTTGCTCTTTGAATTTTGAGATTTTTTTTTTGTTTTAATTGTTAGGGAGTTTGAGAGTAAGAAATCAGCAAGACTTAGGAAATTACTGTGAATGAAATTAATCACTGCAGGGGGAAATTTCCCATCTGTAACCGCATACTTCAGACCTTTCATGGACTCCTGAAATAACCGTGTGGATGCAGACTGTTTCTGTAACTTGTATGAGAGGGACTGTACTGCAGTTTCCCTCTGTGGGTCCTGGGATCCGTCCATCATAGCTTCCAGCTTTAGAAAACGATAGGGTGGATGTTAATGTCCATGAATTAGCTGCATTCTTCTTCCATGATCCTTCATTTGCTGAGTCTACTGGTGGTGGGGGTAGAGTGGCAAGAAGAGAGGATGTGCTCTCCTGTAAATAAATGTGTGCTCAAAGAGTACATAGTCCATGCATCTCCTCAAATAAGCAGGCTCTGCATGGAGGATGATAGCTGATTAAATCATCCTGTATGTTTCCAAAGTAAATAAGCCTTTCCTGCTTTCATTTTCCCTTAGAGGGAGGAATACATTTTATTATTTTGTATTAAGATTTCATTGAACACCTTATTATTAGCTTTATTAATATATATAGTGCACACAATCTGTTGTTATTTTCATGAATGCAACCATGATATTCAAGGAAATCAGTGCTTTTCATCTGCTTACAAAGTCTCATGTATTTACAAACCTGATAGCTACTCAAAATAAATAAATAAATGCTGGAGTCATATTTCTGATCCTAGGGAATAATCTGTGTTCTTCCATCTGGCTCCCTAAATACCTGGGTGCTTAATTCAATAAGAAGATATTTATCTTTTCTATTCCTTTTCTACTTCTTTTAAGGATTTCTTTTCCCCTTTTCCACAACTGGTGCTCAGATTTCCAAGTTCTGCCCTTCCCTTTCCCCTTCTCCCTAGAAGCTCCTGCTTAGAATTTCACTAATGGATTTATAATTCAATTTGGACTTCTGCTGGGATAAATCAGCCTCACACAAAATAATTTATGGTTCTTGAAAAATTGGCTGTGGATGAAATTAGGTAACTAGCACCAGGCAAATAATAATCTCATTAAGATCCATGGAAGAAATTAGTGAGTAGATAGATATTCATGAGGACTAATGTTCGTCTCAGGACAGCAGTCTCACCAGGATGCCCCTAGCCCATGGAGGGAGCCCTTCAGAGCACCCAAGGTCAGGCTCCTGCTCCAAATCCTGCTCCTCAACTGCTCCATTGATACAGAGGGAGACCAGCGACAAAACTTGCATCAGCTCCAAGATAGCCAGACTTTGTTCCCTAATTGTTTCATAAACATAGATTTGTTTGTTGTCCTTTGTGTAACTGTTGTTGGCAGTTTAGTAAATGATGCTGACAGGTATTTTGGAGAAATTTTGAAGGAAAAATCAGAGTACTGAGTTGTTTACTCTGTTCAAAGGTAGTGAATTAGAGTGCTACCTATTACGCTGCTACATCCATTTTGCAGATGGGACCCTGAACCTGACAGAGTAGATTTCCCCAAGGTTGCACAAGAATATCTATCCCCTGGGTCTCAGCTCGATGCCTTAACCAGGTGGCCATATGACTGAGCTATTATTTTAGGTATAGGCAAGTGTCCTGTGTTTTTCTGAGATGGAGTGATCCCACTAACTAGATTAACTATACACTTCAGATGATAGCTCATGAAGTCAGGATCCATGACATCCCACTAGATCTCAGTTTTACCAGTCATGAGATGTTGGATCATCACTCTTTGCTGAGAAAAATGCTTGCATTGAAAGTGTTAGAAATCTGGGAGCAGAGCTCTGCAGCAGTTTTAATAATGGGAAAAGTAAGGATAAAAATACCCATTCTTGCTAGAACCAAAGGATTGACATTTTAACCCTAACATACTGATGCAAGAAGCAAGCTTAATTATTAATATGAAACAACATAAAAAGCTTAAGAAAGTATTTGCAAAGTACTACATTCAGTTACAGATCCTCCCTCAAGCTCCTTTCATTGCGCCCTAGCCATCAACAATACGTTGCACACAGATTTATCTATATTAAACCAACTTGTGCTGTGTAATATGATTTACCACTGGCACTAAAATCCATCTGCCTATGGCTGATGACTCTCTAGCCTGAGCTCTGTTGTTGTTTCTAGTACATGATAGAGCCTTAAGAAATAGTCGCATGAGAAAAGGTAGGATCAATTCTTCATTTGTTCATCATATTCAGGACACCACATTTGGACTGTTGACATGGCAGTCAGATGAAGGACCTGAGTCTGAACTTGTAATTCTAAAAATACATAGAGTTAATTATCCTCAGATTTTTCCTGAATTGTGTGCTTTGGACTATACCCAGGAAACTTGTTTCCAGTATGCTTTGAGAATATATTTTATGTGCTATAAAATGCATCCTACCGTCTAACCACAAAGGTTAAGTTAGGTCTTGTAAAAAGAGATTTTTCATATTGTAACAGGCACCTACTTTCATGTTCATGCAAATATGGCAGGCTCTGTCTTGTGTGACAAAGAGTGCCTGAAGGGGACTTGAGAATGAATAGGTTTAACAAAAAGTATTTTAGCCTAAGCCTTGTCCATCTTTAATTAGTTATCAGGGTTAAAGGAGGGGTCAAAAGCCTGGAGCTGCTTCAGGACTAATGTGTCAAAGGAAAGTGAAGCCTAACACTGAAGAGGAAATGATGCTCCTCAGAGGTTTAATAATTTTTTGACCTTGTGTCAACCGTTATGACTACTAATGGCTGCTGGGGCAGAAATGTTTCAAATTAGACTTTGCTTTGCAGGTGATTAGGAGGGGATCCCATGCCATCGTGCAGACCCATCACATGCTAGAAGCCAAAAGGAAAAATGCATTTCAGTTTTACAGGCAGGACAGAAAATCTCGTGGTCTGACACCGAAGTTCCTCTGCTGTTCATACGTTGCATTCGTATCAGAGAAAACAGAACTAGCAATAATATGCAGCCAAACTGCTTGAACTCGACCAGCGCAACCATGTCTAACAGGAGTCGTGTTAATTTTCTAATTAGGTTAAATGCCCAGAGCTCACACTTATGGAATACAGTGTATGTGCTCGGCAAAGTAATACTTGCGTGTTATTCTCTGTGGTTTTGTTACATGATGGAGTAAGGGAGATAAAGTTTCGGAGACAGTCTGCAACCCACTTTTTTTTTAGGCATGAATATTTTATTAGTTTTAAACAAATGGAAAGAGAGAGCAACAGGACAAAGGAGAACAATCTTCCACAGGATAATAATTACCAAGAAATGTCACTGGTATCATCTGCTGTTTGTACAAGCACTTTTGTTTTATTTTCAGATGCTGTACTTTTGATAGCCATGGCACAGTAACTTAGCCAATCTTGGCCAGTAGCTCTGCACAAGCACAAAAAAAGTTTCCATCAGAATTAATGAAAGTGTTGCAAAGAGGGATGTGACTGCTGGTACACAGGACAGGGTGGCAAAGCAGCAGCGCCTTTGCCTCTTGACATTTCACACTGGTGGTGCTCATAAGTCAGCCTCACCCCCCGATGATTTGCCTCCACCCTGTTTTATCTATTTGTATGGTTAGGCAGGCTCATAACAAACAGCGCTTGCAGATTAGTGCATTAGATTTCTTGACAACGATTATCATAAACCTCGTTGCCCAAAGAACAGCTTGGTGCTCTTCATATGTGACAGAAAGTATTTTCATTGCCTTGAGTGAAATCATACCATGTGCCAGCATTTTCCTACACCAAGTCCAATGCTAACAAGTACCTGTACCATCTCTTGCACGTTTAGGCAGCAGCTGGTAGTCTGATGGAGTTTGTCTCAGGGCAATGGTAAAATTCTGGACACAGAACCTTAAATGTCATGTCTGTGTATATACCTGCAATTTTTGTCTTGGATTAGCAATGGGATGTATAAAGAAATTCCTCTCCCTTACAGAGGGTTGTGGGAGTTGTTTTGAGGACACGTGTTTTGTCTTTAGTTTGCCTCTGATCTGATTGATGATAAAATTGCCATTAGCCTCAAGAGAAGCAGAAACTTTAGTTATAATTATGAATTAAACAAACTGGGGGAAGATGCCTTTTTCCCAGACAGTAATATATAACTTGCAAGCTGCTTTATAAAGCTGGTACAGTCAATGTTTTCCTCATCTAGACCTGATTCTCCTTTTCCTTACTCTGATGCAAATCAGATCTGACTCCACTGGAATTAATTGTTGATTACCAGCAGTGCAGTCTACCAGGGTAAGCCAGGCAAAATATATTCCAAGCATTGACCTGAGAGAAGGAGATGGTGCTATCAAAGCAGGGGAGGTGAAGCATGAGATGACTGCCGTAGGTAACATGGTTGCACAGTGTCCAGACTGGCCATGGCCGCGTGGTAACCGTTTACACTTTCGTCTTCCTCTGCCGTCGGCTTTGTGTCGGACCGTGCCGCGTTCGCGTGAAATCGGAGCACGGAGAGAAGCGCACAAGAGGAGAGGCCTCTGCTCAGGGCGGTGCTGCCAGGGGGGAGCACCAGCAGCTGCTCGCTTGGCTTCCTCGACTGCGAAGTGTCCCCGCTTTTGAACCACAGCCCCCAGTCTTAGCAGGCACCCTCTCTCATGCCAGGCCGTGCACTGCCGTTGCAAGGGAAAGCATGGCGCTTTCTTGTCCCTTTCAGCTCTTCCCAGCTTTCTGAGAAAGGCTAGTCGACGCAAGATGGGCATAACGAGCACGATTACTGTATTAGGCCTTCGGTAGCCTACTTATTTATTTGGGGCGTTCAGTGTAGTAGGCCTGTCATTGAATAACGGAAACCTCCTTCCCGGACTCTTTAGTCGAGCCAAAAATCCACTATTTGAGATGTCCTAGATGCCCATCGTCTGGGTTTTGGAAAGGGCTCCCGGTTGGCACCTGTGGCTGACAGTGGATCGCATATTGATTCCCATGCCTCTGTGGAAGTTGCTTTTTCGGTAGGGGTACAGGAGGACAGGAAAGGATGTGTTTGAGTTTTGTTTGATGTGTGTGTGTTTGCGGGGGAGACTTTTGCCCAGCAGCCTTCTGATCTATACGTAGCCACTCAGTGGATATGTTCCTCGTTCTCTAAGTGCATGCAAAGCTTGGGTTTAACCTCCTGGGGATGTGTTGTTAAGCTAAGATGTGCTAGGAGGGTCTTCACCAAGCCATTGCAGGTGCAGGGGAAGTTCATTCCTCTTTGCGGTCTTTATTTATTCTGTTCCTGGACTGAAGTCACCCAAAAAAGATGAACACTGCGTGCCCTATCGATTTCTCTATTACTTTTCCCAGACCATGCCTGCACTCTGCTTTCCCTGCCAAAAAGAGCATTTAATTTTGTGGGTGCTCAGTAAATCTGAGTCTGAAATTCCCTTGACCTTGCTCCCGTGAGAGTTCAGCAAGGTTCAGTAAGCATCTGGTTTGTGGGCTGCCGCAAAACCAAGCCTCGTCTTTAGGCACGTAAGGGCCTGCAGTGAATTCAGCTACAAGCAAGCAGATGCCAGCCTCCCAAGCTGTCCAAATATTATACTGTTATAATATTGCAATCTTCCTGGGCTATTTGGTGAAATCTTCCAGTTTTGAGATGCTGAAGAATAATGTGTGATTGCCTTATTGCGTGCCCACCTTGCAATCAGCTGGAGGTAGGGCTGACAGAGGATAAGTGCTGAGAAAGCCACCCTCCTCCTCCTCTTCCCCAGGGCAGGGCAGGAAAATGTGCTTTCTCTTTCAGGGCACAGGCTACACTTTGCTGTGCCCATTCTCTGTCCCTGTGTGGTCTCCAAGGCTGAGGCAGGGTCAAGAGGGCCCTCTGACATGGAAACCACTCACTAGTAATTTTTAGGAAAAGTCCCGTTTTCTCCCATTTCTCATTCAACTTGGCCTAATTTTGGATTCATAGTTCTGTTGGTGTTACGGGGTTCTAAGGTGGAGGCAGGCTGTATGGCATACAAATTTTTTGCTTCCTTGCTTCCCATTTGGTGGCACTGTGATATGGCATGCCCTTCCTAGGAGGACAGAAAACCCTGTGACCAAAGGACTTCCAGCTGAGCAATTTTCGTTTCCTGAAAATGTGTGCACTGTAATCCAAACCCTTGCTTCCACCCTGATAAGCTGTCTTACCGAGCTAGCACCTGCTGTTAATTTCACAGTAAACAGTACTTGTTGTTCTAGAAAGCTTTTTAATCATAACATTAAAAAACTGAACAGAAATCCCATCCATACAGTTAACTCCAGCTGCCTTTCCTGCAATGCATGGGGAATGATCTTGCCGAGTGATGGGCATCCAAATGCAAATGAAATTAGCTTTGCAGCCATTCATTTTAAATTGCTCTTGAATCATTCTGAAGTAAATTCCATTTGAGAAGAATTTGCTTCAGGTCTCGCACAAAGAGATAATGGTCCAATATATTATGATCTAAGCAATAATAGTTTAAGTCTCGCAGTTCAGAAATATCGTGAGTTATATGCTGGGTTGATGAGAATTAAAGCTTGATATATAGTAATAAAACTAGTGATCTAGAGATGAATAGATTGGTGTACGGAGCACAATATTTTCCTGCCACAGATGAGAGCAGGGATACTAGTCCAT
This sequence comes from Aquila chrysaetos chrysaetos, assembly GCF_900496995.4. Lineage (NCBI taxonomy): Eukaryota > Metazoa > Chordata > Aves > Accipitriformes > Accipitridae > Aquila > Aquila chrysaetos. The sequence goes on along the minus strand of NC_044004.1, from coordinate 54,119,870 downwards.
AAAAAGGGAAGTATACCATAAAATCTCCTTTTTCACTTGTTATGCATGAAGAGCTATAATATGTACAGTTTTACAAACAAATGCATGAAAAGAATAAAGACCTTTCCTAACATCAAAAGGTTCCTGACTTAGGCAAAGATTTGTTTTACCTTAAAAGAAAATTGAACTAAAATTAAACTGACATTCCTATGTGTGACAGCGCATGCCAGGTTCTATCAATGCTGATTTCAGTGGCACTTCACCTGTTCCTATAGATTTTGGATTTGACTTGCCTTTAAAAAAAAATATATTGTTGTCAGATACTACAGAAGGGAAATAAAAGACCGTATCTGTATTTGGGCCAGCAACTAAAATAAAAATTCCAAATTAAGTTTGTAGATTAAAATGGCTTTTTAAAATTTATTTTCTTAATATGAATGAATTGCATGAGTGAAACCAGTTTAGCGGTGCCATTAATCAGGTCTTTTGTCTTGCTAATATAAATCAGTCAATAACAACAGATGGGCTGTACACTTTATTATGTGAAAATAAAGATGAATGTGACATACTGCAGAAGTAAACTTGCAGCTCAAAGTTACTGAGCACAGAAGGGGATTTGTTACAACAGGAGGGTGTGTGCCTCGTATTTGCATTTGATCAAGGTTGTAAGGAGAACTTGCTGCACGTGACATTGACATAATGATTGGAAATCAAGTATGTGAATTTTTAGTTTTTGTTTGTATCTACACTCTCAGATCACTCCTAAATAGTTTAATTAGCTTTTTTTCCTCCAGACAGAAGAAAAAATGTCTAACTACTTAAAGGAGTTAAATAAGAGAGTTATAAAGTTTGCTGCTTTGTTGCACCATTGGGAGATGAACATTTTAAATAACCAGCGATAACCATCAGGAAGATTCAGATCAAAGTCTCAGGCAAGATTTATCTCCTAGTATAGTGATGGAGCACACAATGAGAGGCAACCACCCATCCGAATTATAGAAACAGGCCCAGGAGGCCACACGGTTAGAACAAAGTCATCCCTGAAAAACCTAAGTCAGAGTTTGGTCTTTGTACAGACAGAGGAATGACCTGTGTTTAACTGGAGCTGGTCAGGAGAAACTTTGATAGAAGTGTTTATTAGGTTGTTAGAAACTGTGGCCTCATGAAAACACAGATTCACGAGATTGCTTCAGTGTTACCAAAAGTTTGCTTTGTAGAGAGTTGCAAAAAATCTCAACACGCTCAAATGTCCTATATTGGCATTTTCAGAGGTAAATATCTGTGTTGGATTTTTAAGAATATTTTGCTATATAATTACACTGCCATTATAATTATGCTTGCATGTTGCTGCAAGCATTGCAATGAAAGCATAACAGCATATCAGTCTAATTAAAAAAAATGAAATGCAAGACTTGGATGCGAGATGTGTGTGTCCTGGTTTTGGCTGGAATAAAGTTAATTTTCTTCCTAGTAGCCGGTGTAGTGCTGTGTTTTGGATTTAGGATGAGAATAATGTTGATAACACACTGATGTTTTAGTTGTTGCTAAAGCAGTGTTTATACTAAGTCAAGGACTTCTCAGCTTCTCGTACCGCCCTGCCAGTGGAGGCTGGGAGTTCACAAGAAGTTGGGAGGGGACACAGCCAGGACAGCTGACCCAAACTGGCCAAAGGGGTATTCCATCTCCTTGGGGAATGCGGGCAACACCAAGTGACTTCCCGCTGCGATTCACACAGGCTGATAAAGCCGCCTGTTACCTTTCAGCAGTGAATAGCAGGAGCGAGGAGCACTGCATGCTAATGGACTAGCTTTGCAGTGTGATTGGGTTTTTTTCTGCCAAACACAGGAAAACCCAGTCGTGGTCATATTTTGGATGTTCCTCTTAAGAATCTGCTCTATAAAAAAACTCCAATGTTGCTACTAATAGCAACAGTACGAGGGCAGGGACTGAATGAACATTCTCCAGCTTAAAAAGCTCAAAAAATCTGTGTTAGCTACTATCTTAAGTTTATTCTAAAATTGCAGGTTTTTAAATGCCAGTTTCCAGGGACAAGGCAGTGCTCTGTTTTTGTGACAGTTTGTGAATGGTTTCCATCTATATCTATAACATTTAAGAGCGGTTCAGATGCCTCTCGACAGCAATGAGAAAGAGTGTGGAAAAATAAACCTAGGCTTTATTATTGCTTAAGAAGAGTAAGGTGGAATTATAGCAAGAAGCCAGTAAGAAAACTGGCTTATACCTGATTGTGGGATACCAGGCTGGTGGAGAGAAACAGCTATCTCCACAATCAAAACATGAGAGTAGGTTATCGCGTACTGGGCAGTACTGTGAATCCACTTTAACATAAAAATAGTATTTAAACTTTAGAATCATTTACCTTCAGGGGGGAAAGCCAAAGCCCACACACAATCTCCAGGCTGATTAAAGCAATAATTTTAAACCCCACCTTTTTCTTTTCTGCAGCTTCCTGATCCCTCCTTTTAGACTTTCTAGTTACATCTTTGACAAGATGCAGTTAATTGGTCAGGCAGCATAAGTATTGTCTTTGATAATGTGCAGAAATCTAGTGGTGAAAATAAATACATTTGTTCTTCCAGTCACCAGAAATTAGTGAAGCAATACTTGTTTAATTATAAAACATATGTGTGCTTTGTTAGTTTCCATCTGTCTGCTCGCTGATTTGCAATTAAATGACCAGAAGAAAAAGATACGTCCTGTGGCAATTCAGGGGAAATGATTCATCTCTAATGTTTCTGTGTTGTGGATGTCTATGGAGCGGCGTGTGTGAGAGGGAGGGAGTGGGGAAGAGGGGGAGGTAGGGATAGAAGGGAATGAGGAATGCTGAAAAGCCTCTTGCTTCAGTTCAAACATGTTTTGTTGCCATGAAACCAAATGTGGACTCTCATTAACTTATTGTAACTCATCTTTCTCTTTGGGAAAAACTGGGGAGCAAAATGGAGCAAGGAAGAAATGCCTAACGAGGAAAGAAAATGGGATTGCAGAAAAAGGAGGCTGGTGTGGTCAGAGTGAAAAGGAAACCACAGAAAAAAGGAAGGATGGGAAAGTGATAAAAATTAAATTTAATTTGAGTATTTGGAGGTGGAAATTGAATTGTTATAGTATGTCACAGATTTTCCCTTTGCTAGAAAAATGCCAGGCCTTCTTTAGTGTTCCTTTCTTCCATCATTGAACCAGTTCATTTCTATTAGCTCTCAGGGATTGCTGCAGTGGTGAGTCAGGCCTGTTACTCTTTTTAAAATGAGACATCCAGAAAGGCAAGAGTATTTTTAAATTAATATGAAGAGAAAAAAAAGAAATTGGTGAACATATGGTCTCTTCATAAATAGTTCAAGAGATTCACAAAATCTTTTGCTGTGTAAGGTATTCCCATCACTGATAAAGACACACAGTCTACCTCCATATAGCTATGTGGATGGGTATCATATTAGCTTCTCCCCGTCTCCTTCATGTGTTACTATTCTTCCTTCTCTTTCTGCAAAGCAGTGGCTGGAAGGAGAGCCTTTCATGCCCCTTGTAATTCTGGACACAGCCTGCACAGGCACATCTTTGGTACCGGAAGGTAGCTGTCTGACATTTCATCATCTTCATGAAGACTGGCAGGGAGAAGATAGCCAGCCTTCCCCAGTATTTTTAGTCTGATGTTCTGCGGTGTTTTATTGATCATCAGCAATGTCCGTCACTGTGTATAACGATAACTGCTTCAGAGGCAGGAAGGGGGAGACTGAATAAGGCCTTCAGGACTGTCAGCTTGCTGCTGGTGGATCTGTCAGTCGTTGGTGCCCCCCCACCCCTTTGCCACTGGGAGCTTCTTGGATGTTCTTCCGCACTGATGGCAGGTGGGGAGGTGGGTGGGAAGAGGGTTATTCTCCGCTGAATTGGTGCTTTCTGATGTGGAAGACTTCCTCTGCACAAAGGGGCAGAGGGGTTTTAAAGGGAGATTTGTGAAGAGGGAGGGAGAGACAGAGGGAAGTCTGTGTGTTAGGTGTTTTCAGTGTTGCCTCTTGTGCGTTGGATTCTTGTCCTCCTTCTCTGGACTTCTTGCATCGACTTTCTTCATTACCAGCAGCACCAGAGAGGGGCAGAGGTTCCTTATGTTAATAGCACGCGTCTGTGTTGGCCCAAAATGTCCCCATCTCACAGCTGCTGAGCCCCATGTCCCAGCTCCCGCTTCCTCTCTGTAGTGAGGACTGCACAGACCAGTGTACTAAAGATGAAGTAAATAAAGCATAGCTTGGCGCCTTCATTATCAGCCTTAGCAAGAGAGTCAGAGTATGTACAGAGCAGCATAGACTGGACTTGCATTTCGTCTTTTGCCCTTAGAGCAGATTTCAAATTGCTCATCTGAAACGAAATCACTATTTCCTATTTGTACCAGCCTCAGCCAATATGTGCATGCACTTGATTAAACAGTGCGATAAGTCACTATTGAAAAGTGTGACCTTGAAGCCTCCAAAAGTTTCTATTATTTCTTTTTACGGTTTTGCAGGCAACTCTCCCAAGCGCTAACATAATGCTTTATTGCTAATATTGCTGGTGATGATAACAAAGGACCGTTCCCAGTCATGTGAATGTGCACATGCCTGTTGCATCACATAGAGGGAAGAGAGCTCAGGATGTAAAGAATACTTTCTTCTCGTCTGAAAAAAGCAGTAAATTTAAGACTCAGTCTAGGAATGCTCCTAAGATAACATTTTATTTGAAAAGTACTCTCCTTTTGAAATTTTCAGAAAATGCTTGTAAATCTTTGCCAGATGAATTTTGGTTGTTTCATTTGTCCTTTTCGTCTCTTCTCTACAGATGATGATTTTTTTCACGAGCTTCCAGAAACTTTTCCATCTGATCCTCCAGAGCCATTGCCCCACTTCCTCATCGAACCTGAAGAGGCTTACATTGTGAAGAACAAGCCTGTGAACCTGTACTGCAAAGCAAGCCCAGCCACACAGATCTATTTTAAGTGCAACAGTGAATGGGTTCATCAGAAGGACCATGTGGTGGATGAGAGAGTAGATGAAACCTCTGGTGAGTTTGCATTATGTCATGGAGGGATGAGAATTAAAATGCATTAATATCAAGCCCACTGTTGTAATCTACCAGCTATGTCATATGGCAGCTACTTTATTCTTGATATAGCTGTGACTTCTGTATCTGGCATTACTGAATAGTAGCTGTCATAGTACAGAGGTGGTGTCTGTATCCAGATCAGTTAGTGAAGCATGCTTGTAGAGCACCATGCCCGAGTTTGAAAAAAAAACCAAACAGGATAACCATGCACAAATAAAAGGGAATTGCTTTCTCAGCCAGGTCTACCCTCCATTCACTTCCCCAGTGTCACAAATTCCCAGTGGTTGCACTGTATCGTAGTCACAGACCAAGAGTCATGTTCTCCCTAAAGTGCCAAAGACCATTTGGGTTGTTCCTAGAATGATGTTTTCTTTGGGAGATTTGTGAAAAAAAGGAGAAATTTACTCAGCTTCCAGCAAGAAAGAAGGAGAAAACACACCTGGGCATAGTTTAGAGCAGTGTATTGATCCAGAGCAAGCACCTGGCTGTTATTCCATTACACTTTTCTGCCTGCTTCATAGAGCCTGTATGAAGGAGAACTACAGTAGGTTAGCAAGGAAAAGAAAGAAAAAAAAAAAAGAAAAAAAAAGGAAGCCAAGAGCCTCATCCTTCCTCAGTCAATACCAGAAATCCCACTGACATTCATGGAAAAATAATAGGAACTTCACAGTCCAAAAAAAAAAAAAAAAAAAAAAGGTTTAAAAACTTGAGTAATAAACGAGCATAAATCAAAGATATGATTGTTTCTGTTTAGGAAGACTGGTAATCAATAGAGTTTGAGTCACGTGCAAGGAGAAGCAGGACTTACTTTTGTTTTGATGGCTATGAGAAATAACTGGATACCTAGCAAGAAGGTACCTTCCATTTGGGAATTACACCACCACTTGGTCTAATTACTTAGAAAAATAACTCCACCAGATGTCTTGGAAGTCTCTTGTGAACTGGGTTTTATTTGTTTCAGCTCATTTATTTGCACAGAGATCAAAAGCATAAGCTTTTAATGGTGCTGTGGTGCTCTCAGCTTGAGAAAGAGAAGGTGGGTGTAGGAAGAAAGGCTGTAGAAAAAAAATCTGTATTAAACTTTGGTCCGGTTTATTTGTTTGTAAGAATTGACTTTTCCAACAAGTTGACTGCAGCAGAAAAACTAAAAAAAGAAATTCTTGTTACTTAATACATCTTCAATTTTTTTCATCCATGGGAGTCCACTGGAATGAATAAGGACAAGCAGGAGGGGAGCTATCACTGTGTTAATTTTTTAAGCTTTTATTAACATCAGCATTCAGAAATGTGGAAATGCTGATGTGGTGACTGCAGTTTTCACTACAGGTGAAAAATTCATTCTTTTTTCTTAAAAATCTAATTGTAGGGGAACTTCATGATACTGTAAAGCAAATTGCATTCGACAAATGTAGAAGGCCAGTCTTGAAAAGAGATGCATCTGAATATATTGGAGGACAAATGGTTTGCATAATAAACAGCAGCAATTCTATGCAAATGAAACCCATATCCACTTAGAGATTAACATTATCTACTGGACTTTGGTGGGGCGGAGAGTGTCAAAAGCTATGCACATCAGATTATTACCACAAGAGTCACAAACCCAGCCACACTAATAGCTTGTTGAAATGAAACTGTCATCAGAACCTAAATTTGTCAGTCAACCGGGTTGTTGCCAAAAGGTTGGATAACGCATGTCACAGTTGGAGTGTTTGTGCACTTTCCTGTAAGTAGACTGAGAACCTAGGGCTCACAGCACATAGTATGGAAAAGGATAAACAATGTATTTCAGGTAGTGGTAAAATAATATCTTTTTCAAAGCGCTGGAAGCTTGGGAAAATATATCCACTGCAGATGGAGCTGGAGAAAAAGTTGCAGGAGACGGTGACTGTGAGGATTCATTCTCACAGTCTGAAGAAGGAGGTATGAGATCATCGGCTTGGCAGCTTGCACCAGTCAGGCTGGGAAAGCCCTTTGACTCCACCACTTTTGAGGCCATTTGGGTTTCTTTTGTTATTTTTGGCTAGCTAGTGCGGTAGTTGTGACCTAGGGCGCAGCAGTAGTGACTGAGCTGCTCAGAGGGTGGCATCAGGATGGCAGCGCGAGCCTACGCTGCTGCTGGCTTCAGGCTTGCGCTTAGGGGCTGGAGAAATTGTCCACAAACCAGGCTAGGTCTAGCCTTTACGTGGGCTCAAAGGGATCTTGGTTACACAGTGTTTCTGCTGGGTCAGTCGTGTAATCCCAGCAACTAAAACTGGGTGCATTCTTCTTTCCTTATATTTTACTGTTCTTAAGGTCTGTTCTGCCTAAATACGAAGAAGAGCACCATGCTGAGGCCGTCTTCTGCTGCCGTTTTTGAACCAGGCTTTCTCTTTCAGGTCCTTAGGTAGAAAAGCAAAGCAAAGAAAATCAAGACAAACAGACAATAAAATATATGAGAGGAAAAAAGTAAAGGTCACCTGTGCTTTCTTTTCTAAAGGATGGGTAATCAGGAAGAAAGAGGACTAAAATACAGGTGTGATGCTAGCAGTACATCATCTTGGGATTGTAAATGATGCATGAAAGAGAGAAATAGGTTTTGATTTGCAAAAGATTATGTGTTCATGGACTTTGAGCCTGTGCCCAGGAATGAATTCTATGTAGAGATGATTAACTCTTCTTACAAGGCAAATTTGTTTCTGTCATTGATAAACCAAAGACAACAGCACAGCAATAGCAGTGGCACAAGAGATGGAATGAGAGTGCAGTCCAGCTCTCATTGAAGAGAGCTGCTAGATAGGAATGTTGAATATATTAAGAAGGTTAATTTTATAGAAAGGAAAATAAATATTTATATGTTTTTCCTCGGTGTATATATATTTTTTCTTTGTAACAGAGAGAAGGTACAAAATAAGAGTTATATGCACTTTGCACTGTGTGGTATTTTTAAACAGTAGGTAAAGCATTGCTGTAAAGAACATGCATAGAGACTCTGTGGGAGTTGTTGCCTTCTGGTTGGAGAGGATGAGAACAGTAATAGTGACAGGGTGTTCTAGTACCACTTTATTTAATTAAATTAGCCTGAAGAGAGAGCCTTGCAAAAAAAAATTCCAATGATTGAGTCTGAGAAGCCAGGAGCTGTACATAGAAGATCATTACATTCTGGTTTTTAATCCTCAGACTCACTGGAATTTTTCTTCTTTATGGAAAAAGCTAAGCATTTTCATAAAGAAGTCAAATGGGTGCTTTGAAAATCTTTAGTGCACATCTTTGACTCTTTCATTTCCCATGTACGTGAAATACAAGGCAGGGCATGGTCTTTTTTATGTTTTTACTGGAATATTTCCCCATTAATGTGGAAAAATATATGTAAAGAATAAGAACACAGGTTTTAAAAAACAAAGATGAAAGTTGTTTTGAGGGAACACATTTGATTTTATGGCTGACTGTCATAAAAGATAACAGCAATGAAAGTAAAAGGAACCCTGCAGAACTGATGTTTTTGGGGGCAAGAAAATTCCATTGTCACAGGGCAGGAAGCTCAATAGCATCAATAATTGTTAGAGCAATTTGTGCACGTTTTCCAAATTACTGTACCTCTGAAAATTACTATGGCAAAAGATTTTATTTTGCATGTGTGTTTTTTATGGAGAAATATTTTCAGACACAGACACACACCAGTTCTGCAGTGGTGGGAAAGTTGTGGATGTATAGAAACTCAGTGTCCTGCACCCCTTTAATTTGTCCAGAGGGATTAAATGCTGCTAAATCAAACCCCACATTCCAGTGATGTACAACAGAGAAAATTCAGGACTACAGGGACCTTGTTTTTGTCTTTTCAATTTGGATATGCATTGTAATAGTTTCTCCATGACTATTAAGGTGAAATGATCTATAAAACCCCTCTTGCCCTCTGCAATGCCAGTGACATGTTGTTCTCTCTCCTTCAAGCAAGGAGAAAACAACATTTGGGACTCTTCTAAGTGCTAATTAAATAGACATATTGGGCAATTCAGCCGGCATTATTGTTTGCCTACACTTTCTGTCTTCTTTTGCTGGGATGCATAGGGAGAGGAGGGCTCAGGGAGTTTGCTGATGACCTCCTCCATGTTCCCAAATAGCAGCAAGACGGAATAAGGACTCTTGAGCCTGGCCCGAGGCCCCCGCTAATGCAAAATGAACAGGCTTATCTGTGCAATCTCAGAGGAAAGGCATGCTGAGGGAGGCTCTGTCAAGGAGCAGGTGAAATCGCCAATCCTTTTCCCATGTCCTGCCTTCAGAAGCAGGCTCTCAGAAGACCTAATGTCCCCTAGGAGCATCCCTGGTGCCACCCAGCCTGCAGCAAGGAGGATAGGTGGCTCTGAGGACTTTCCCTTCAGCTGCCCCTTCAACTCTCTGCCTCCCCACAAATCAACGAAAATGATAAAGTTAGAATCTGGCTCAGGATAAGGTTTTTGTCTGATTAAGAGCGTTTATTGAACTGCACTGAGGTGGATGAATATGCTCTTCTTTTCAGACAGAAATCTTAGACTTCTTTGTTTCAGTTTCTTTACAGAGCTGCTGCTGTGATTCCCATGCTTACCGCCCACCATCACCTTTTCCCATTAATAAAGTATTTTTGGATGACTTGCAGATTTGATGAAAGGAGACTGAGCTTTTGACGTAGGGTCAGCATTGATCTGGTAAATAGGAGGTTGTTACCTTAAGCAATGGGTTTGGCTGCCTATTGAGGGAGCAGGTACCCAGCTAGCTAAATCTTTAATAGATCACCCTCTCAACAGAAATATCAAAGATTGACGTCTGCCCTTTTGTCTTTAAAACAGCTCTTACAAGACGCTGCAGCCAAGACAGCAGTGGGGAAACCTCCATAGTGACTGTCCCTGCTCTTCTGGCACCATGTATAGAGGCAGGAAAACGACTTCCAGCACACAATGCTCTGTCACTTTATCTTCCTCTTTGTGTGTACATCTCATGAAAGCTGTGTATTTTGGTGTTTGTGACACCACATTTTAGAAGGCTGCATTGCCCTAACAACAAAAGTCACATCAACTTGTTTGGATGTTGTTTAAGCTGGGACTTTTGATTGTATATCAAAGATCATCATACAGCCTCTCATTTTGAGAAGTTGTGCTTATTTGTCTTAGTATTTTTTATAAATAAGAAAAGCTATTGTTTCTAAGTATAGCACTTCTTTGAATACCAGTGTTGAGAACTTAATTTGGGAGCCTAAATACAAAATTCACATGCCCCCTACCCCCATGTAAGCACAGCTCAGGGAGAGGAATCTCGAAGGGTAATGTTTTCCTCGTTTTCTCTGACCCACAGATTTTCCTTTCCTTACTGCTGTTTTCCCTCTCTGCACGTCTTCCTTCCTTAATCCCTTTTTGCTTCTTGACCTGCTGCAGCCTCCTAATTCTCTGTATTATTTTTCAAGAGTCCAAAAGATAAGGAAAAAAGCTATTTTTCTGAACAAATGTGGCCAGTATCCCTATTAACTTCACTAAGGAGATGACAAGTGATGCTAACTGCTCCAGTTATACTTAGCCTGCAATATTTTGACTCTCTGGGGTAGAATACCTTGGGGTTATGTTAGTAAGGGTAGCCACATATCATAAATAAGGATTGTTTTCATTCCACTGTTGTCACAAGTCATTTTATTTTCCATTTATCATTGGATCAAATCCATTACAAACTTCAAGCACCCCAATTCAAAATAATTATTTCTCAGCAACATATTGCCAATTTTTAGCTCTGTTCCTTCAATACTCTGCCCTAATCCAACTCATTTCAAGGAAATTTAAAAATGTGTCTGTGTGTCTCTTCCCAAATGCTTCTATTAATAGTTTTGAGGTGTGGGTTAGAATTGATAGATACTACAGTCCATTTTCTTTAATAATTCGAAGTCTGTCTTCTCTTTGGAAGGATTCAGTAAGTGAAATGTTTATACGTATGGTCTGAAAGCCTGCAGCTGGTGCAGAAAGGAGCAGACAACTCTATTTCTCCAAAGAACTGGAATTCTCTGGGGAAATACAGGCTGTTTACTTATACAAAAGTATATGAACAAGCCCACACTTTTTTCCTATTTGACATTTAGGTTGCAGCCATTTTTGATGTCACTCGGGCCATCTTCTTTCTGCCTATCACTGCATGTGGCCTGGTGGGCAGCTCTCCTGGGGAAGAGGAGCCTTGTGCCCATCACCATTGCAAGAGAAGTTCTGTCTTCTCACAGTTTGTGTCTTCAAAATCAGCTGCTGGGAACGTGGTCCCCAGCACGCCCAGATCAAGGGAATACCCGACAACAAAGCTGCCACAATATTTTTTTGCAAGCAGGCAGTTTCCACTTTTATCTTAAGTAATTAGTATATTTTGATAGGAAAAAAAAAGACATTTTGGAAGCTTCAGAAGAAACACCCTCACAGAGAGGCAGAGAATCACCATTTTCTAGGATATAAATTCAAAATGGTGGTTATTTTTGTTGAAGTGAGGGGAGAAATCACTAAGGTCAGTCCTGACCTAAAGAAGGGAAATAATCTTTTTATATACAGAGTAAGAACATGGGGCTAGATATTTGCTTCTGGAGGGAAATCTGCTTATAGGCAATGCAAAACTACTCCCCAAACCCAGGGAGATTATCTTTTTGTATAGAAGCCTGCAAAAGACTTTGGGGGTTTTGAGTTTAGACTCTACTGAGTATAGTATTCACTTATAATACATGTATTAACATGTCATTGATTTCTTATCTAATCAAACTGTTGTATGTGGGTTTTTTGTCCCTGTAAGTCTTTGTGGAAGGCTGCTTCTAGCTCTTAGACCTAAATGCGTTCACAGCCTTTGACACTCTTCTGCTAATGCTGTCCTTCCCGGCAGCTCTTTGCCCTGCGGGGGTGCGTGCCCACCCACCTTTACAGACAGTAGCCGTGGACCTCGTGAACCCCCTGCCCTCATGCTGCTGAGCTGACTGAGGCGGGCTCTTCCAGCCTCAGCGCTTGTTCTATCCTTCAGGGTATTCAGGGATGCTAACAGTGGGGCCCAGAGGGAGCTACTCTTCCTGCAAGTTAATCCTGCTCATGCTCTTCCTCCAAGTAATGATGGGTCCATGGGAAGGGTCATTTGCCTATTCCAAATTTTCTGTGGATTCACCACGTATCTCTGTGCAAATCACTCAACGTCTCCGTTATTTACCTCTGCAAAGTGCTTTGGGACCAAAAGATAAAAGCTTTAGGCTATTTGTTCATTTCTTATTGCAGCATTAACTTCCTATCTGCAGCTGTTCACCTAATTGTCCTGAAGGTTTCCTGTGGGCTTCTAGAAAAACAAATCTGAGACAGGAAATAAAGTTATTTAAAATAATAAGAAGAGGATGCTTAGTGCATTCATCTGAAGCATTTGAGGATACCCCTCTGAATATTTCCAGCCTACACCTTATCTTCCTCCAAGTTTTTCCTTCATTAAACCCTTTGTTACACACTCGTAATCCCATTAATTCCCCAAAAGACATCTTCAGACATCAGTCCACCCACCACAGCTTCAGACTAGCCACGGCTTTGCACAGCAACGCTTCCTTTTTCCATCCGTGTCCCCTGGCTCCTTTGAAGCTGAATGCCCTTTGAGTGGGATCTGGAGCCCCCGTGGTGAGGGTGGTCTGGTGCCTGAAAGGCTAATAAATGTCAGCTTGGTTTGGAAGCGGATCCCAAAGGTTAGTCTCTGTCCTGCCTCCGCTGGCCTAAATGGATAACAACTGGTTTTTGGATACAGGAATGGCAGAAAAGAAGAGCAGAGCCACGGACTTGTGTGCTGTCAAACAAAAGTGCTGCAGTCAGTAGCACCCCGGCAGTGCAAGGGCAGGGACATTTGCATCCTATAAATGTAGTTTTTTTCAGTTCATTAAACATGAGAATGAGTAGGACTAATAGGTCTGTAGTTTGTTTACAAAAATCCCTGAATATTTTCAGGGAAATGGAAGGTCAAAATTATACTTTATGAAGTATATATGTCAATGAAAACAAGTTATAGTCTGATGCAGTCACTGGAAATGTGGTCTAATGCTGTTTAGAGACATTCGGGTCTTGATGACTGTGCAAGACATTTAAGTGTTGTTGTCTCGAGTCCCTTGATGTCTGTATAAGCTTGTATCTCAGTTACCTGGGTAGTATCTTCTACTTTTTCCTCTATTAGCTCATTAGACAGTGAAATCATTCTCTGAAGGAGAATTCCTATTGCTTAAAACTACATTGGAGAAATCCTTTTTTTTAAAAAAAAAAAAAAAGCCATTTGTATGGAACAACCATTGCACATAGATCAGATTTAGTGAGGCTTTTTTCACTATGAGGGTAGGGTATCAAATCATTGCTAATATGTAAGGGAAAGAGAGGTGGCTGTCACATGCAGGTCTGACCCATACAGGATCTAATTTTGTGCTGCCATTGCAAGTTCACCGCCTGTATTCATTTTGTCATTCCCATGCATTCCTGATTCGTACATAAATGAGCAGCATGATGTGGTAGGTACCAGCAGGACTGCCATTCACCTGCAAGGTTATGTACAGCTCTTTCTCATCAGGTTTTGATGGGATGCCTTTCACAATTCCTCATAACTTCTCATCCCTCTTCATATTTTGATTGTGAGAGCAGAAAGGGAGTCTTTTGTCAGCCTCTTCTGTGTCTCTTCTTCCCCCTGAATACTGATCTTTAGGCCCTCACAGCCTCTTCTATTATTTGCTCCCAGATTTTGATTTTAGAGAGAATCTCGGTTGGTTGATTGCTGCTTTTGGCTTCCCAGTGACTTGTATAATGATGTGCTGACACTGCACCTGGGTCGGTTGCCATGCCCTCCTCTGAAGAGGAGTAAGGATTGCCAGCCCTGAAGAATAACGATGCCTGGAAGTGGATCAGGCTTGCTTTGGGGTTTAGTTTTAATCCTTTTATTCTTCAACTAAGGTGGAAACCAGTATTGGATTCAGTCAGAGTGGGTACCGCGAAAAAAAAAAAAGAAGAGGCAGCCAGAATTATAGGAATACTATTGACGGCATTTACTTACATAATGAAAAAGGTCTTTTTTCGTGTCAAAGTCTCATGGATCTGCAGAGCAACTTGCTCACATCCGTGGTGCCTCACTGTAGCTGACGGGGATCATGAGCTGTGCTGTATCCAGAAACACATACACACCAAACGACTTCTGTGACCACCAGGCTGCCTTTTCGCACACCTTCTTGTGATGATTCTTTTATTTGCTACAAACTAAGAAAAATCTCCTGGCATTCAGGAGCCGGTGTTTTGACTGCTGCCCTGGCACAACCCTGAAAACACGCTGGATGGGAGAGCAGACAGTAAATTCCCAGAGCTTCATCTCTGTCTGGAGAAAGTCACTTCACTTGACAGTGCACTGGACAAAGCTGTTTTGAAAGCAGCTGCTTGCCTTTCTCTTTTTTTCTTTTTAATATTTTTTCAAGATACCCAAGTCGGCTGTGAAATGCCATCCCTAGCATGCAGAACAACAACGGCAAAATACGGTGGGGCTTTTACACTTCTCCCCCAACCTGCTGTTCCTGCACATCGTGGACTAAAAAATAGGAAAACAACTGCTGAGGAAGGCTCCCGAGTGACCCCTTGTGTCACATTGCGACTGTCCTTGTTCCCACAATAGCTGCACCAGCCACTGAACTGTGTCATCACATCAAGTTCACAGAAATAAGGCATTTTCACATTGTCTCTGCTTCTCAAAACCATGCAGAGTGGGTGTGGTACATAAGTACATGTGCAGATACATATTTTATATGTATACACGCACACGTATATGTCACTAAGTCAATAACATAAACAACTTGGTGTATATTTTTATATAAAAAATTTACACACAAACCCATTTACTGTTCACTTCCCTGCCCCCCCCTCACTATGCAAAGGGAATGTAAACACACTGTTCAAAATTCAGATGCTCTCAGTTGGCTTCCCAGATGTTTGAAGTTCAATAGATTTTTTTTTTTTTCATAATTTCCTTGGCTTCTTCTAGTGAAGTGCTAAACAACCATTATTGCTTTTTGCCTGCACATTGAGATTCATCTGTAGGCTCTGAACAGCCTCAAAAGTGCTTCAATTTTGCATGAGCACTAAGCTGGGGACTGGGAAGCATTACCCACTGCTGAAGGCCCAGATCATTAGAAAGAGCATGTAAATCCTCTGAACCAGAAATAAAAAGTGCACAGATTTTCTTTGTGAAGTCTCAACTGCAGCTTTAAGTAAAACATGAACCATTGGCACGTTTTTTTCCTGGCCCTTGAAAAAAAAACCAACATCTTTTCTCAGCTGCACGTGCGTCGACCAAAAGAAGGGAAGATTGGGCTTTGACCCAAAAGCTGGAGCTGTTATAAGCTCATACTTATGCTTTCCTATGTGGACGACCTCTCTTCTTCCTGCTCCCTGTAAGTAGCACCAGCCTGGCAGGGAATTGCTTGGGTACTGCCACTCAGGCAGGGTTGCTTAGTGTCGGGATGGCTTGGGTCAAGATGCTTTGACTCGCATTTGTTTCTGTTCCTAGACCTCAGCCTATGTGAATTCAGAAATGATGATGCCCATGGTTGAATGTAAATATATGCTTGTAGTGAGGTTTTCTTTGGAGTCCTGCTACACTGGAGCATGATTATTACTTTTGTATGAGGAAAAAGGAAAAAAGAAAGTGGCAACAATAGGCACGCGTTGTTATATGTTGAAGAGAACAACACATTTTGGAGCAATTTGTGCATATTCGCAAAAAAATGCCGTCAACCAGAAAATAGCCTCCATTAAAAAAAAAAAGCAGGAGGTGCTTTTCCTTTGTCTCTGAACTGTTTATAGGCTGAGAACAAGCAATCCATTGCTGTTCTAAGGTATTAAACGGCAATAGTTCAAGGGTGATGTAAAGCAGTCAGCTGCTGAGGTTGGCTGGGGGAGAAGATAGCAGAGGGGCTGTTTTACCTTCCCCAAGGGGACAAGCCCACAGGGCTGTACTTCCCACCTCCACCATGCTGGCAGGGACCAGGGCACAGGGTTTGTTTTCCACCAGCATTTGAGAACTCAGTTTTGAAATCTTCCCTGCATCTTACACAACTTGGTCCTTCAGATGTTAATGGGAAAAGAACAAAAAGGCCTTGTTTTCACTAAAAGAAAATAAAACCCAAACAGAATGTGTGTTCTTTAATTCCAGTTCAAAGTAAAATCCTTCTGAAGACAACCCTTTGTAATTTTTGTATGAGTCAGTCAAAAAATAGTAGGGGAGCTGGGATTTTCAGTTAACTCTCTACCATTAGCTGGTAATTAGATACCGTAGCTAACTGATGCAAACCAGTGCAAACTTGACATCGGTTTTAAGGCAAACTTGACTTTATTAGGCTGTTGCCTTTATCTGTATTAATTTGAGTTAAGAATGTATCTGTTTCCTAAAGAGAAAGTTATGAAGAGAGCAAAAATAGCTGGAAGCCTTGAATTTAAATATTTAAGCTAATATTTGTAGAAAATAGTTTGTGATCTTCAATGCAGTCATTTCATATCACCAGCCACCCACAATTTACAGAAGAGCAGTATTGAGGCAAAACCAGGTGCGTGCAATCACAGCGTGAAGGATTACTGGATGTTAAAGCTGTTTGCTCCTTTAAACTATCTCTAGATATCTCTCTGTCTATCTATCTTTTGTTAAGATTACAGATACTCTATATAGAAAATAAGCTATAGGCAAAGTGTGCCATTATGCAATCATCTCTGTCCCATTAGGATGCATGGAGTACATTTTTCTCAGCAAGAACTTTAATATTTGAAGCCATTCTTCTTGTGCATAGCCTATTTATTCATTTTTTAAACACCAAATTCCATAGCTTAAGTACTCTGATATATTTGAGCAGAATAACTCTGACTGGGAGGGATCCATCTCTGCAAGAGGGTAAATAAATTTCAATTTTGACATAGCACTGATTTTATTTTTACCTTTATAAAAAGGTTATTTCACCAAGTAAAGTGATCAGCCTCCTGCTACAGAGACAGGTTGTTTATAGCACCTGTGATGAGCGATTAAATAAATCAGACAGGCCATTCTGGACTGTCGGTAAGTGAAAAGATCATCATTCTTGGCTTTGGTCACTTAAGTTTTACCATCAGAGAACAACCTAATAACTAAGGACTGTATAATAAGAAAGCAATCTGTTTACCTTTTATTAAGTCTGTTTATAGTCCTACCACTTTGGTGTGTGGTCTTGGCCACTTTCATGAAGCAAAAATTATGATGCTATTTTAAGGATTTTTGGATGAATCTTTGTATGAAATGTAAGACAGGTGGGGAGTATGAGAACTGAAAATGCTTTCACCCTTTTTGCCAAATACTGTGGAGATAATCCAGCCCCTCCTGAAATTATTGCAAAACTCCAATGTTCTTTTTTGGTATCAGGATTCTCCTTCCACCCTCATCTCGCATTAAAAAGCATGTATACTTACGTTATTCAAATCTGTCCTGACTGAGCAACATTCATAAAGTATTTCTTCACATCCCTCTCCTACTCCTAATAGCTACAAAAAGGAACTGTGAGTCAGAAACCATGGACTGTTTCAGACTGGCACTGATTTATTTTAAGACTGAGCAAGCCACCGCATTTTTATCTGTGTCTAGGTTGAGGCTCTGAATGGGGATGCACCGTGGTTTTCTAAGTTGCATGTCATATAATTTGATTCTATAGCAGCACGTGTTGCATGGACATGCAGAGGAATACCCCTACCCCAGAGCTGTTTTGCTGCTGACTCCCCAAAGCCTTTTCTACGTCATCAAGAAACACCACACCTGCCTTCTGTGTCCCCACTGCACAGCAGGAAGGGAGATTTGGGGGTGCATGCAGTCGGGGTGCGGGGAGGGAGCCAACAGCACTGAATATCACGTTTGGGAGGGTACTCTGAGTACTGATTTCAAGAAATTGAACTTGTAAAAGGCTGCAAGTTACCTGCATGAAAATGGGCTATATTTCCATACTTATTTACAGTGGCTGCGATACACCTGCAATCTATATGCATGTATTACAGTAATGTCTTTTTCCAGACCAGTAGGTCATAAAGTTCAGTCTCCTTGAGAAATGTGTTCTATGGCGTATGTGATTACTAATTAATGAAATACCTTTCAGGCAAATGAAAGCACAAAAGCACAGAAATTGTTTGAACTTCTACTTACAGAGAAAATAAACAAATTATCCATGCAGTTTCTCAGAGTTTGTAAGTGCAGTCTAGTCTTGCACCTAAATAGCTCCTGTTCAGTGTTGTGCCAGAGGGTCAAACACATGCCAATATAATACTTCCACAAAAATTACTCTGTCAAAGTCCTGAGGAATATTTTCACACATGCAGGTTTTAATATCAAGCGCTGAACATTTATGGCAGCCAAAATACACCAAACTAATTTCTTGGCAGAATGATGCTCACTGAGGTGTAAATACTCTGTGACCTAGACTGACTCCAGGTTGGATAATTACATTTGATTAATTGATAATAATCTTCTGTTTTCAGATGTTTACGGTGATCACTTATTGTCTTGCGCAGTCCTATACAGTTGCAGAACCTTCTAAGACATTTTTGTTTCCCATAGAAAGGAATGAATCTGATCAGCAAATCTGTTCCTATTAAAATCATTGGGAAATTTGCCAGTTACTTCGGCAGTGCAATATGGAACCCACAAGTTATTATTGCAGTTACTAATAATCTACCATGATCTCATACAATTACATTACATTTGCATACATTAAAAAAGATAACATTTCTGCCTCTGAAGACCAGATAATCTACCTCACAGTTTGTATAGCCAGCTAAGTTCAGCACTCGGGGACTGCGTGAATGAAGTGTGTCTTTGCTTGATTGTGTTTCTAGGATACAGCTTATAATAAAAGACCATGTATATAAGGCACAATTCCCTCTTCGCTCTTCCTTTTGCTCCAGGAGGGGTAGTAATTTTATTTTGATATATACCATCAGCCAGTGCCTCTCCCCTGTGCTCATTCAGCTGCACACATTAGCGGTAGGCAGACTGAGCAAGGCTCCCTCCGCCCTCTGCCTCTCTCCACCCATTAATCCTTCCTTAATGTGCAAATACAGAAATAAGTAAAGTTCTGGTTCCTCCCTACTCCTTTTCAGAGCCCAAGGGGTATTAGTCCCAGAGATACATTTATTTTATTGAAATGAATAATTGTATATGCTGTGTTACTAAATACGCAAAAGTTGTCATTTATGGAGAACCTATTCAATTCATGGGACTGGGACATAACTGCAGACTGATTATGCCAAATGCCGTAAGCTATCCTCCATCCTGAACTGGACAGAAAACTTAGGGGCAAAAGGATATCTTAGACCGGTTTATTTAGTCTCCTGACGGCTACAGGGTTTTGAACCTCTCTTTAGGGAAATTCCACCAATGCAGTATCTTTTTGTGGTGCCAGGTTTAGGTAAGTGTATTAAATCTGACTGATCTGTGTGTATAAATAGCCTCAGCCTTGAGCAGCCTCTGTGACATCTTTTATAACCCAGCAGATCCAGATCTATATACTCAGGACCCAGAGAGGACAGCAAATATTTTTGCTTTTGTTTTTTTCCTGAGATTTTTTTACTTCCTCATACTCAAGTTGTAAAAGTTCTTACATTGCTTCTCTCTTGGGAATGCTGCAGTTATTCACTGAGATCAGAAAATAAACACTTGTGCAGAAAGAGCCCAGCAACCTGGGGATGCATTTTTAAGGATCTGTGGGTTTTTTCAGTGAACAATCTTAAGATACAATTACCGTTTATTTTGGAGAATTGCTTTCAATTACTTTGATTTTCTGCATTTTCATTTTAAAGCTCTTCTCTTCACAATCTTCTTGTTGCCAGAAATAGGGTGGTGATAATTAGACCCAAAATCTTCACATATCTGTCTTCATACCCAAGATCCAGATGGGCTACAAGAGGCTACAGAAACAGTTCTCACTTTGTTGAATGCAAATCAAGTTTGGACAGTGCAAGCAAATGCTTTTCCCTGTCATATTCTAGCTATTCATCACAGGGAGCGTACGAGTTAAAAATACTATATAGATGCTCTTTATGAATTTATATGCGTTAGAAGGGACATGTCAAGCATTCTAGCTGCCCACATTTCTGTTATCTCCCTTCAGCTGTGTTTGTTACTGCATTGCTTTAAAATAGGAAGATCCTGACTTCTTGTGGATTGTGCCACCATCTACGTGATTTTATTAATTCTGGAAATGTGCAGCTTACTCAAGTGTTGTAAGAAAACATTTATGCTGCATATCTTTGCCTGCTGTATAGTTTAGCCATATGAGGAACTAGATTGAAAAATTCAATATATTCCTAATACAGAAGGTAAGGTAGCGGAGATATTCTCCATGAGAGGGTGACATTTTGTTACTTAGCACTGCGGCAAAGTAGAATTGGCCAATATCAGGTAGATTATATGCTGCATAAATTGCTACTAATGTCTTAATCTGTTTTGTCCTAAGTATATTTAGGCAAAATATAGGGACTCATTTTATAAATTGACTTCTAAATTTGCACTCAGAGGTTGTGCACTGACCTATAACCAAACAATTTGATAAACAGTTGCCTGAACTACAGGCACAGCGTGTCACATTGTCTGGAAATATTGAGACATGGGTTGTTCGGCTTTTTTCTTTTTTTTCTTTTTTTTTTTTATGACTCCAGCTACTGTTCTTTGATGTAGAAGCAGAAGCAGCTTTGACAGGGATAAGATGAAGATCTCTGTTTGAAGTCATCATACCAGGGTTGTCCTGCACTTGGTGCCCATGTGAGGTGGATAAGCGATACACTCCTGAATGAAAGCAGACAGACTGTACCAGCTCCTCTGTGAAATCTGATGTACAGCAGTATGTCAGCTGGTAACAAGGCAGTTGCTATCTGAGGTATCTCAGCAAATTGCGTTTTTTGTAATCTAGCCTAGAAAGGGATTTTCTGTTAGGGGTTACGTTGCAGTGTGTTAGCAGAAGGAATAGGATTGCAAGTTGGCACAACAAAGGAAACGCATCCCTTTGTGCTTGCCCCAGAGTCTGAGGCTGCGTGCATTTCAGCTGGTGAGATGTTTCTCCTGTATCGTTGTGGCTGTGCAGTGAGGTGCCGATGGGCGATGCTGGGAAGCAGTGGTTGAATCAGCTTCGAGTTCTGGCCGTGGATCCTTACAGCCCAGATGATCTCATGGCATCACCAACTGGTTTGACACATTTTGAGCTCTAGGAAAAATACCTTAAAGACAAAGACACAGTGATATTTTTTGCCTGTAAGCAGAAAAAGGTGGCATCTATTTGGTATGTAAAGAAGGTATGCATCTCCTTGGTCATGGCACAACAGTTGGTATTACTCAAAGATCAAAGGCCAAATTACTTTGAATAACCTGAAACCTATCAGTACTTCATGGCTGTCCTAAAAGACATTACCTGGAGTAGCTTGTTATTTTGAATTAGAAAGCATCTCAGGAAGTCAGAGATAAAAAGTTCTGCTGGTGTGTTCACTGGGAGCTATTTATCGTATGGGTTTGTATCTTCAACAGACTATCAGAAAATGGTATTTATGTCCTGAATGTTAAGACTATTTCATAATCATTATTAACCAGTACTGTCATTATGAGCCTGCTTGCTTTAGCCCTCGGGTAACAAAGTTCACTGCTCCATCAAGCTCTGTCATAATCAGCCTTATTATAAAAACATAATATTGTAACCTTCAAAGGCTCCCTGGGCTAGTGCTATGAAAACTGGGAATGAACTGAAGTAATCTTTAGGCTAGCAGCACTTGCACTGGGAAAATACAACCATTTCTATGCATGGAATGTACATGCTTCCACCCCACCCTCTTCATGCTCTTCTCAACAGGACAAAAGCTATCCCTGAGACCCCTTTTGGAGCCAAATTAGCTCATCAAAGCAGAACAAGTTTATAACAGTGTTCACTGCATATCAAATGCCCTTGCACCACTTTGATTTCCATTCTTTGGAGTGCAGTTGCCATATTTTGAGTATTTCATTTCAAGGAGGAAAGCTATTAAGTGTTTCCCCCAAAGTAGCTGATTATTCAATGGCTAAAGATGTCAAGGATAATGAAATAAAAAGGGATCTAGGCTGTGATAGTCTCTAGCAGGAAAATGCATCTCATTAGAAGGCATTCCCACCAGAGAAGTCTATGGTGTTACATGCATGAATTCCTTTCTGCTGTTAAGTTGTTAACCAAGTTTTGGATGCAAACAGCATGCAGCCTCAATGACAGTGCACAACTGTGTACAAACAGTAATTAATCGTTGGCTCCCTGAATGGAGCCTCTGTGAGGCTGGAGGCAAATCAAAGGGCTGGCCTGGTTTCCAGTGCTTGAGGAACGTGCCATGCTGTGCAATTGGGAACATTCAAGTTATGAATATTACCTTGTAAGCCGTGTGGCAGGAGGCTGAGGGTAGCTGGCCTCCACGGGCTCAAGTCTGCGCTCAGCAGAAGGACCTGCCCTTTGGTGTTTGGTGATGGGGACAAACTGTGCACGCTGTGATCCAAGGATCTTTCAGTTGAGTTTCCTGGCAATTCTGGTAGGAAAAAGAAAATCAGTCCCACTACACAAAATACTTTTATGTGAATTTATATATTCAAGGCTGTTTGCAAGAGTGCATTTTTGAAATGGCGATGGTGTTTTCTATAGGCAGACACACATTAGAAGCTTATTGATACTTTGGCATCGGCAACAAAGACCAAATATGCTGACAAGAGGTGTAAGCGCTCTATCCCACCCCGGCCCAGTATCTTGGCTGGAATTAAGAGTGTTTTGAGCAGGCAGTGCATTTTGAGGCAGAGAAAGGGGTTGTGTCAGTATGAAACACAGTGGTTGTAGTTAGAGGATCAACACATTACCAACGCTCCTTGCAGCAGTGTCTGAGACACCGCAATATTTCCTTGCACTTAGAAGAAGCAAAACGGCTTCCCAACAGAGAGTACTGTGTGGGAAATGTGGGCAAATATCAGTCTGCTTGGAAGGATAATGCATGGGTCACTGTCATCGTTGGTGCAACTGTGGGTTTGGAGGGGGTTGCGCTGAGATGTGTTATGAAGGGCAGGGCCAGGGAGACCGTCAGGCACTGAAGTGTATTGCACAGTATTATAAAATCACCTAAAAAATATTGCCGTATCTGCAGTATATATGACAGTAATAGTCCCCAAACTGCAGCTTGCAATAACCATACTGCAGCACATGTGCCCATCATTACAGAATATTGGGACATTTTCTGCAATGGTAAAATCCGTTTTCCTGGACAGTTCAGTGTCGGAGTGAACAGGACTTCTCCCTCTGCTGTATCTGTCTAGCAAAAGGAAATGAAATACAGGAGGGCTAAGGGAGTCATATAAATGGAATGACTCTGTGATCTTATGATATTCATATGAAAATAAAACTGGGCTGGATCATCACTTGATGTAAATCGTCCTAGGACATGGTACAATTTATGTCAGCTGAGGTGCTGTTCCTCTTACTTGTCTAACATATATGTGGTATGTGATCAAAGTCAAAACCACAGTGATTAGTTTTTCATTCACCCACTTCTCTTATTATGCAGGTAAAGTGGTGGGTTTTTGGTTTTTTTTGCCTTCACATCCTTATGACAGCATGTGTTGCTGAGTAGATATTGGTAGAGCTGTAAGGTCTCACAACAACTTTGCAAGCAGAATTCTGTACCTACACTTTTTTCTTTCTATCTGTAAGCCTAATATTAACCACCATTACTTGTACCCTGACAGGTCTGATTGTCCGAGAGGTAAGCATTGAGATTTCCCGACAGCAAGTTGAGGAGCTCTTTGGGCCTGAAGATTACTGGTGCCAGTGCGTTGCCTGGAGCTCTGCAGGCACCACCAAGAGCCGGAAAGCCTACGTCCGCATTGCATGTGAGTGTCTTTGCTCTGTGTGTTAAGTTGATGGTGTTTGGGTGAGGAAAAGTGGAGTCTCCACCATTTGGGAGAGAGATTTTGTTTCTGACCAGTTAGGCTTTGTATTTTCTGCAGTTGTTGACGCATACTAAAATTAAGGCCTTCAGAAGCATTTGTAAGAACTTCAGCTTAACCTGTTCTTAAGAACAAAATCTCCTTCTTCTCCTTTGTGTGGGGGGAAAGCATCAAAAACAATATTTCTTGAGTACAGCAGTTATATGTCTCAAGAAAAGTGTCTGAATTTAATTGTCGTGGTTTAACCCCAGCCAGCAACTAGGTACCACGCAGCTGCTCGCTCACTTCCCCCTTCACCCAGCGGGATGGGGGAGAGAATCAGGAAAAAAAGGTAAAATTCTTGTGTTGAGGAAAGAAGAGTTCAATAGGACAGAAAGGAAGAAAATAATAACAATAACAATAATAAAATGACAATAATAATAAAAGAATTGGAATATACAAAACAAGTGATGCACAATGCAATTGCTTACCACTTGCTGACTGATGCCCAGCTAGTTCCTGAGCAGTGACCTGCACCTCACCCCAGGCAACTCCCCCCAGTTTGTATACTGGACATGACATCACATGGTATGAAATACCCCTTTGGCCAGTTTGGGTCAGCTGCCCTGGGTGTGTCCCCTCCCAATTTCTTGTGCCCCTCCAGCCTTCTTGCTGGCTGGGCATGAGAAGCTGAAAAATCTTTGACGTAGTATAAACACTACTTAGCAGCAACTGAAAACATCAGTGTGTTATCAACATTCTTCTCATACTGAACCCAAAACATAACACTGTACCAGCTACTAGGAAGAAAATTAACTCTATCCCAGCCAAAACCAGGACACTAATGAGTAGGAATATTACCAAAGCAAGCTATGAAATGACATGACAGCTGTTCCTTTCACAGAATCACAGCATGCTTGAGGCTGGAAGGGACCTCTGGAGGTCATCTGGTCCAAACTCCTGCTGAGGCAGGGCCATCTACAGCTAGTTGCCCAGGACCATGTCCAGATGGCTTTTTAATATCTCCAAGGAGGGAGACCCCACCACCTCTCTGGGCAACCTGTGCCAGTGCTCGTTCACCCTCACAGTGAAAAAAGCGTTCCCTGATGTTCAGAGGGAACCTCCTGTGTTTAGGTTTGTGCCCATTGCCTCTAGTCCCGTCACTGGGCACCACTGAAAAGAGCCTGGCTCCATCTTCTTTGCACCCTCCCCTCAGGTATTTGTATACATGGATGAGATCCCCCTGAGCCTTCTCTTCTCCAGGCTGAACAGTCCCAACTCTTTCAGCCTTTTCTTGTAGGAGAGATGCTAGTCATCTTTGTGGCCCTTTGCTGGGCTCTTTCCAGTATGTCCATGTCCCTCTTGTACTGAGGAGCCCAGAACTGGACCCAGCACTCCAGGTGTGTCCTCACCAGTGCTGAGCAGAGGGGAAGGGTCACCTCCCGTGATGGCTGGCCATACTTTTTCGCTAGTACAGCCCAGGATACCATTAGCCATATCTGCCACAAGGGCACATTGCTGACTCATGGTCAACTTGGTGTCCACTAGGACCCCCAGGTCCTTTTCTGCAAAGCTGAAAGTATACGTCTCTGCAATCATATAATAAAGCTGCTGTTCTTTAATGAATAAAAAACTGTGTGTTTAGCATATCACATAATCAGATTGGTAATACGAGTTTGAAAGTGGTCATCTCAACCCTAATATATCATCATTGTTATTCATGGCTACAAACCTCAGTATTTATTTTGAACCATTCCCAGCTTAGAGCCCAAGAACACAGGGAAACTAGCTCCCTGAAAACAGATCTTCATTTGACTGTACAAATATTTAATGTTCATTAATTTTCAAAGAGGTGCTTTTCTTTGTAATAGAGTAGTCACACTGGGGACTCCCATTTCTCTTTCACATGATGAAATCCTGTTTTGTATAATGGGAACAAAATATATCATCCGGAATTGTATCTATCTCTTCCACTGTTTTCACCTCAACAAAAACACATTTTGTGAGAAAAGGTCATTAGAAACTGGGTTTGCAGCATACTTATGTTTCCTGCACTGTGCCTAACAATTTATAATGAGAGAAAAGAATTCTTCCAGCCAAATAAAGCTTTTCACAGACACGTTAGAGGAAAGACTCTCTGTCATTTAAAACTCCCCATTTAGAGCTTGAGTATCCTTTTGTTCTTGAGAAAATATTGCATGGTTAAATCCTCAAAGACGAGTTACTTTCTGTGTAAACATCCAGATAAATATCTCGGACGTTCAGTTTAAATACCCATTTTTTAATGCTTTTAGTCCAAGTAACTGACTTGGAAATAGAGGACCTGTACGTAGTCCTCTGTACCTGTACCTGTACCTAGAGAAATAGAGGACCTGTACCTTTGGGTACAGGACTAACCTCAGAGAATTTCCCCACAGTTAAGGGGAGTTAAAATTATTGTACAGACAGTCCTCCTGCAAAATTAGAAATGGCAGTACATATGTACATAGTGCTTTCCCGTGGCAGGCAACTTTTCAAGACTTTGAGGATTTTCTTTTTCTGTACTGAAACAAAAGAGAGGGATTTCAATTTTCTTTCTTCTAAGCAGTCAGCACTTCAGAGAGGCTTAGCAATGTTTGAACGGGTTTTTTAGATTATGACTCCTAAATTAACTCATTAAGAAGATTTTCGTGTCCTGCCAGTTAGCCCTTGACAGATGACCATTAAATTAACACAGTTTAGAAGTCTGAGTGTAATTCACTTGATGGCTAAGTAACTTTTGTGTACTGCCATACCTATGTACTTAAATTCTATATAACACATAATCATTGTGTATGTATGGAGGTTATTTTATATCACTTGACATATCTTCCCAGGCATCCAAATTTTTATTGAAGGCACTCATAATACAGAGTTTGCTTCTTTTTCTTACCATATTTTGGAGAGAGGAACAGTCAGTTCAGTGATTTTTCTAGAGTCTTGGTGGGGTTTTTTTAGAACAGTCTAATTAAATAAATTCCAGGAAGTTTTATGTGCCTGTAACTCAAATGTGGCTTTGTATGTTACTGAAGTTTTTTAACCTCTTGTTCCTGAATTTGGATTTCTTGGGCAGCTGTGATGCAGGCAAATCACTTAGACTCCTTGGGATTAAGGATTGAAGTGTTAGGCCTTCAAACTGCAGATTTTCAAACAGCAGCAAAAGCATGTTCTCTGCAAAATTGTCCGTTTCCAATTTCACAGATTTCTATAAATGTCTCAGGTAACTCAGGACTATTTTTTTAGGAACTCAGACATATGATGTGGGGTATATGCCTTACTTTGTGATATCATTTGGTCTACAAGATGACTATATTAAACTATGGACTCAGATATACCGAAACTCGTCTGTATTCACAGCCTTGACTTCAGAGCACTGAATCTGTCCTGGCAACATAATAGTTGTTTCTTAATAAACTTTAAACACAGCTGGTAAGTATTCTGATGGTTACACAATGTGCTCTGAGACTGGGATGCAAAGTAGGGTCCATGCAGTATTTATTAATCCAGAAAATCAAGGATGTCCAAAACTTAAGAGGGACAGAAGAGTCCATCTCTCCAGCTCTGTCTGCAGCTATAGTTGCATGTTTGTCACCAATGCGGTCTTCACTTTTAATTGGTACAGAAAGTGAGCACTGACACCTTTGGGAAAGGTGAGGGGTAAATGGAGCATGTAAAGTGCTCTGCTTAAGTTATAATATAATTTATCTTAATACCTGAGCCTGGTGATTTCATCTCAACAGCTACAACTGTAGCATAAGTAGGCATACCTAGCACATTAAGAAAAGCTTCTCTCCTTCTCCCTCTCCCTCTTCCTCTCTTCCTCCTCATCCTCTTTCTCCTTCTGCTCTTTCTCCTTTTTCTCTCTTTTCTCCCTTATGCCCACTGGTCTTATTCTGGAATTATTGTGTCCTCTCAAGGGCTGGAGCTGTACTCCATTAAAACAAACAACAAAAAAAAAAGCATGCAACATCTCTGTTCACTGAGCGTGTAATAGAATTAACTGAAAAGTAATTTGAAAGTGTGAAAAATGTGCATCCTGGAAAACCGGCTTGTATTTGTTTAATGCAGGGTCAGGCATGTGTCAGAAGGTACGTAACAACCTAGTCAATGCAAGTTCTCTGTGAAAATCAATTGCAACATCACTCTGGCCGAGAGCTTCAGTTATTCAGGAAGGGAGTAATCTATAAATATGGAGTGAAGATGCTGCTGGTTTTCAAAGGCTGCCCGTGCTAGCAATATAAACAGAAAAAGAGTCTGAGACTAAAGCCAACATCCTGGCTTCTCTAACTATTCAGGGTATTTAACGGTGTCTCGCCTTTTCACTCCTGGACCATGAGTACGCTATGAAATCACTCCCCTCTGTGCAGGCTGTTTCTGAAAAGGAGCTTTTTTCCTATTTCATGGAATTCATCTTCCTGCAGCTTCGGCCTCCCCATGAGAACAGAGCTGAGCATTTCATCCTCTTAAATTAGCAGATTTGTTGGGATTAATTTTCACTTTTCCATTCTAGATAACTCAGTAACCAACAAAGTAGAGACACCTAATGTATATCTTGGTGGAGCTGGAAAGATACAATAAATTTTCTGAGATATGGGCCTATGAAAGTGCTAAAATGCATTTCCTATTTATTCACACATTTCTTATTTATTCTATGCACATCCTATCAGGAGCACTAGGAGTAACTAATATGCTTTAATACAGTTTTTCTACTCAATTAAAAATATGTTACTTTTGTGGAGGGAGGGAGGAAGGAGGGGGGTTGGGTAGCTTTACCTTTAGCTGAAAAAACCCAAGCCCAATATAAAGTTTTAATGTGAATTTTATGTAACAAGACTGATGTCATTGAACAGATAAAACCTAACAGGGCAAAATTCCTGTTAAAAGGATGAATGAGGTCTGAGCCTGTGTAACTGAGAGTAGAGTTAAACCCACTGGAAAATACATCTGATAAAGACTAAACAATAGCTGCAGGATTTGACCTAATTTTTAGATCAGATAATAAAGGGGTGGCTAAGACAAATTGCTTTGAGCCCATGTGCACAGGGCAACCTCACTTTTCATTTGCTCCAGTGTGGTGTTGCTGTAGCCTCACTGACTTCATGATGTTAACCCATGCCATCCTTGAGAAAATACAGTAAGAATATAAAACCTAAATCTGCTGCCAGGTTTTGAATTTGTTGAAAACCTTTAAGAAGATAGCAGCTTTCTCTGTAATTTCTGTTACCCGATCTTTTTTGGTGTAATGAATGTGGATAGTCTCTTCTTTTCCTTTATTCATTATCTTAAAATCAGAATTTAAAAAAAAATTTTCATTTTAAAAAGCCTTGATGTAGTAAGGGTCTGCGCTTGTTAATCTTTTGTATAATTTGATACTAGTTTCCTATGTACTTATCTAAAAGCCTTTTTTCCCCCAGACATTTTTTCAAAGGACTGTAGCTAATATATGCATGTCAGATACTGTATACTGATAAGATAAATGCAATATAGAAGCATAGACCAGTTCACCTGATGGTTTATCTCCACTTACAAGGGGTATGCAGTCATACAAAGAAACAGATATGAAAAAAAATCACAGATTCTTTACTGACACTTGGTTATCTCACCTTTTAGTACTGGGGCCCATGCTCCACGTTACATTGCTGCAGTGCCTTTCTTCCCTCTCTTCACACACCTAATCCAAGCAATGCTGTAAGAACATGTTCCTGTACCCACAAAAGCATTACAGCACATTGCAATAGATACAAAGTTGGGTGGATGTTGAGATCAGGAGAGGGAGCTGGGAAGACTTAACTTGAAAATTGTAATAGGAAGGTATGTCTAGGATATGCAGTATTAAAAAATAAGACAAAAATGTGTTTTATGCACTTTGATAAGTGTGTATGAGAGTTAGCAGAGATAGGACCTCAAGTCCTTCCTTGTGTAGCATTTAAGTTACTACTAATTGATGTCCGCTGCTTGTCGTTAATAAAGGGATAATTAAAACATGTGCTCTTGAGCTGAGATTACTGAAGAGAGAACGGCAGATCACAGAAAGGGCAGCAGAGAAGTTAACTGAGCATTTAACGTATTTGATACTACCGCTCAGCTTTTGCTCCTGACAGGCATTTTTCTGTACCACTTCCCCAGTTAACAGGCATGACTGACTCCCAAACTTAAGGATGCAGTTGCAACAGTAATGAATACAAATCACATCATTGCTTTGTAATAAAGAGCTAAGACTTTATAAATTAAGATGGACTTGACTTGACTGTTAGCGTTGCTTAAAAAAACAAAAGGAAACCCCTTTACTGAATTGATATGAGTTGAATCCCTCAGTAGGAGCCTTGAGAATATCCTACCTACACTGTCATGCCTAAGAAATTATCATCTTTCAGTAGAGTCTGCTTAGTGCCTGATGGTGAAACATAGATGCAGCCAGGAAGTTAACAAAGTTTTGTGTATATTTTGGTAATGACCAGACAGCTGTGTGAGTCAGATTAGTGTATCAGAAGAGCAACTACAGCAAAATATCACATCTGTACAAATTATTGTCTGTTTTAGTGTTTCAGTGTGTTGTAAATTCAATTCTACATATGAATTGCAATGTACACCTGATGTTTCTAATGTCTATATTTAGTACCTTTAGTATATCGGTCATCTAAAAAGGCACCTGTTGAAGTTAGGTCATTTGAACTTTACATTTAGATTTATTTGAAAAGGAAGAACTTTGGATTCCATCTTCAGTCACCAAATAACATAATGAATAGAATTAAGTTTGTAAGTTACCTTGCAGGTTAAGCATACAAAGAAAACCAAGAAATATCGAGCTATCAGGTAAAAATATAAGAGGAGGAGAACAGTGCAATCGATGTACACCTGGGAACCCATCTGCTCAGTGAATTCTTGATAAAGTTTTCTTGGTTATATTTTTTACAGTTGTATCAATACCAACTGTGTTGAGTGGGTCATTCTTCATTATAAGCATAACCCACAAGGAAGCTGTGTTGCAAAGGAGTGTTTTGTCTTACCAGCGCCTGGCTGAACTAGCTTAGAGCTGAAGAGAGGAGAGGAAAAAGTGTTTTTTCTGCAGACATGCAGGCAGTGAGTCTCTGAGGAGTCATCAGGCTGCAGCGTTATCCCCAACTGGCTGAAGATGCCATCGGCAGAATGAGGGGCTGGCAGGTGTGCACCTCCCATTTGCTCAGACTGTAAATATGTAGGGAATAAAACAGGAGAGAAGGTCCTGGGCCTTCAGGCAAAATGTCTTGCAGATTGTAGCCTGGCAAGCAAAGGATGCTCCTCACCTCATTCCGTGCCTCAGGTCAGCAGATGTAGCAGCCTGCATCTCCAAAACATGTTGTGCACTTCCAAGAACTCTGCTTCAGTCCCCATCAGCTGCTCAGCTGTGAAAGCTGGTGCTACTTCTTGGCTGCATGGCATAACAGCATGAGGCCTCGCTCCCTGGGCTGCCACAGGGCTGCGGACAAGCTCAGCCCAAGCCATGGCATCTTTGGAAAGGGGGAAGCTCCACCGTCCCTGATGTTCCTCTCCAGGCTCAGAAGGTGGCTGAGTCAGCCTCGTGGTGCAGCGGCACTTGTCTTTAGGGCTGGCCAGGTGTGAAACAGCCCCTCCAGAGAAGGAAAGGGTGGCACAGAGTTGTGTATTGAGCATAAAGACAGGGTTTCGAGGTGTCAACTCATTTCTGAGCTGTCCTCAGCTCCAGCTGCTAATGCTTGGGCCGGCTGAGAGCACAGCCCTGTCCAGCCGCGATCTCATCCCGTGAGCAGCAGCGCACTGAAGGAGGGCAGGAGGCTTTGATCAACACCCGGCGTGCAGCTGATACAGCAGGGGACTCGGCAGGACGAGGCACCACTCTTACAAAAGCAATTGATAGAGGTTTCAGAGGGAACCCCTAGGTTACAGACTGATGACAGACACTCCTGTGACTGTCTCAGTGGAAATCTGGTTTGATCTAATTAACAACAGAGAGCTGGAACCACACAAGGACAAAAAAAAAAAAAAAAAAAAAAGAAAAGGAGTTTTTTTTGTACCTAACCTTTGCATTACTTACCCACCGGTGTGATTGATCCCTGCGCAAAGGTCGTAGACTCAGCTGTGAACAGAAAAGAGAGGCCAAAGTATGCCTGATAGCACATGGTTTCTCACATTTAGAATTGCAGTTCAGTCTCTAATGCCTTTTTTTGCAGAAAAGGCGTCTCTTAACTCCACCTGCATCATGGAACATGATGGAAGAGGAACAAGCCAGTTTTACAATGTTAGTCATGTTTCTCTAACTCAGCATCAGTCATCCAAGTTTGGGAATAAATGCAGTAAGATATGTTTTAACAAGCACGTGGATCCTCTTTCATTTTGTAGAATGTCAGTGGCATTTTCCCACCATTTTTCCACAATTATTTTTCTGTTTGGGTATTTCTTATTTGGTAAAATTAAAACAGCATTGAACCTTGCCTCTTGAGAACTCTCAATGGTAGGAGGTAGACTTGAAGTGAAGAGCTTGGCTTCCTGTTGATCCTATTGATACCTGCTGAATAATAGTTAAAATAATACCAAGCCATATTCCCTTTTTTTTCCAGTGTTTTAATTACATTTTTTTGCTTATGACATGTTTGGTTGTCTATGGATGCCTGTATATACTTACCCGTATAAAGCAAGCTATCTTCTATATGGAAATATGTACTTCTTGTGAAGGTCTTTTCACATTCCTAAAACCTTATTTCTCTGAAAGCACACCCCAAATGTACTTCTCTCAATGGGCATAGTTAATATGAAAGTTACATAGAAGATAATGTGGTTTTTCTTTTTCCGCTCTTAAAGCTTGCTCATTTTTTGAATTGTTTGTTATAGAAGGAAAGTTGACATTGGAGTTACTAGAAGGAGCACAGAGTCTTTAAGGTCTACCAAGGGCAGAAATCCATCTTTCCCTGACAGTAATGCTGCATTGTTCTGTTCATTTCTGGTTTACATCTAATTCCTGGCTGACAAGTGTCCGTTTTTCATGCTCATTCATTAGTCACCCTTGCATTAGCACTGCCTTGAAGGTGTCTGGTCTGCCTCTTATCACATTTCTCAGAAATGATAAAAGATATCCTTAAAGTTTTACCCACCCACTCATCGCAGTAAAACCCAGAATAGCAAAGAGATAAAATACATTTGATTACAAAAAAAGAATAGGGTCATTCTTTGCTCTTTCTTAGAAGTTGACAGGTAGAAAAGGAAGTGGGGAAATTCCATGAGTTCCTGTAGAAACTGTTACCTTTAGCAGATGAAAATTCAACTTCTGAGTTGTTTGTAAGCTAAAAATGCATTAAACGTAAAAGGAGGTCATTTAACAGTGCATCAAAATTAAGATCTAATGCCCCTCTCCCCCAAAAGTATAGCGATTCAGGAATAAAGCTAACAATATGGTGTACACTGAGATTCTGATTTCCCACTATACTATTTCAGTTTTATGCTTGTGGAAATTCTCTCATTTCAATGCAGTTCTGAATGCAGCCATCTGTCCTTACCAGAGAGGGTTGTGCAGGAGTATTTCAGGAGTCTTGGAAGGAAGTCTCGTCTTAAGTATGCTGTAAATGTGCTACTATATATGCCACAAGAGCCCCCTCTGAATTTACTAAGACTATGCATTAGTAAAGAAAATAAGAGTCTGGCTCACAGTGGCAGAGCAGAATTTTAATTCTTCTCCTTGGTTTCTTTTTACAAAGACAGCCTTGAAGGGAAGTTAGAGGCAGGGGAAAACACCTGATTAGGGTGCAGGCTGTCCCCTGAGCCTGGTGGTGACATCCCCACCTGCAACTGGGTGAAATACGTGAGAGAGCTGGTGAGAAAAACAAGAGGGATCCTTCAGCATCGCTGTCCACCAGGGCTCGCTCCATCCAGGAGAGATGAGCTGTGGCAGCAACATCACCTGTGTAAGGGGAGGAAGAGTATTGCTAACACAGACAATCAGGGATTATTCTACATTGCCAAAATAATAATGAAAAGAAAGTGCAACTGCCTTTCTCTTGTGTCTCTCCCTATTGAAGGTGAGGGTAGAGAAGGCTCTCTCTCAGCGTCACATTAGCAGGGCTGCTGCTGACCCGAAGGCTTTAATAATTCACACTGCCTCTTCACAGACAAAGAGGTGCTGACCCAGAATGGATCAAATGTTTTATTGTTTTGCTTTTTCAGGCATATTTTCTGAAGATTGTTAAAACTTTTTTTTTTTTTTTAAATGGGATGTATTTTATTCATCTTTTACCATTCTCTGGGAAAATGTATCCCTTCTGTCCTTGCTTGCAAGTAATAGTAACTTATATGACACTTTGAAAAAGTGAAAAATGTTATTGAAAATACTCTGCTTGGAAAAGATCCAAGGTCTCTCAGTAGATTAGCAAGCTCACCCACACCCCTTCAACAGTGTGAAGCTGCCATGATGACTATAATTGTTAAAAGGCAAAGGAAGCTGAAGATTGAAGAATTAGAAGGATGATGTTGTTATGCACAGAAATCATAGCAAGGGCCATAGAACAAAAGCAGTCACTTCAAAACCCAGTGCTGTCCCAGCAGGGTGTTTCGTGATAGTTAGAGCAAGCGACAAAGTTGTTTGTCCGGGCCCTCTGCTTCTTTATCACATAAAAAAAAACCACCTTGTTAACTTGTTTGTCTGTTACAACCAGGTAAAACCTGTCTGTTTGTTAGGTAAAACCTGCCCTGCACAGCCACCATCTGTAGCTATTTGTAGGTGGCATGGCTGTAGCGGGAGGTGGTGGGTAGTTCTGGTGGCATAAAGCTGTGAACACGTGGGAGGGAGCCAACAGAATAGAGTATAAGAGCTCCCAATCTTGTAAGTACACAATTATGTACTTTTTTTCCCCCCACAAATTAGTATCATTTACTCAATAGTATCTAATGGCTCCTTTGAGAACATTACTATTATGTCAAGGCCCCTACTTAGTGTATTTTTAGTTTGTGGATCACTGACCCGCTCGAATCCAACGGCGCCCTTAAAGCGTCCACACACAGCAAGGCTCCGTGGGCGGGGGGCAGCCAGGGAGGCCGGGGTCCCGCAGGGTTTGTCTCACCTGCGGCAGCCCCACTGCAACGGCTCCCAGGGAACAGGGGCTGTTCATACCCTGCAATTCCAACTGTGGATAATAAAGAGGTTCAAGTGGGATTTTTTACTGTTATTGCACTTTTCTGGACTAATGCTATTTACTTTTGTATGCACTAAAATTTGGGGGTCTTTTTAAAGGCAAGTGCTTTATAAGAGAGGTGATTATTGTGTACGTGAGGCTATGGAGAACTTCAGAGCTCTATTAATGTTTCAGGAAGGTAGGCAGGACAGTAAATCAACGTGTCAATGAAAAAACTCAGATTATTATCTATCTAATCTGCCTCTACTGTCTTCATCCCTCCATATCTGAACACCTGAAAGCTATTATTAATATACTATTTATTACTGTGCTTATATGCTTCTATTACCAGCATGGTAACTTTCTCATTTATCCTCAGCCATGATATTAGAGCGCAATACATTTGTTATAATTGTCTGCACCATGCACGTATGTGTACCTGCTAGATGCACTAAGGTGTACCTGTTGTGGAGGTAATTCTTTTCCTTTGGAAATACCTGTGGAACTAGCAATCATACGATCATATGGATACTGATAGCAATATAACCCCAGTTGCTTGCTAATTTAAAGCAAACTACATTAACCTGGCATTATGTGTGCCCAGGATACCTATCAAACCCACAGGATGTGTGAGGAACCTGGGCCAAAGGAAGAACGTCACATCCCGAGAAACCTGCCAGCTCCTGAAAGAGCAGCTCATCTCTATGTTTAACATGCAGAAGTACAGCAAGCCAGAACTCAGCATTTTGTCCTTGGAATGACTCCCACCCACAGGGCACCTGGAGGTTTTTGGTTTTACTCAAATTGAGCCATACAACCCAAATGTCCCCTGGTTAGCCTGTCAGAGAGGGTGGGATGAAGCTGGTGTGCTGGTGATGCTGGAGCTGGCAACGTGGTGGGAGCTACGTACAGGCGTTGGAGACCGACCTAATCTGGCCAGTTGTCTTGCTGTGGTCGCTCTCACATGAACAAGCCTCGCTGGCCTGGAATAATTCCAGTGTGGCAAGGATGCTGACAGGCACAGTCTGGTGAATCTTGACATGTGATCCTAAGAAATGATCACTTCCAGATGTTTGCTTCTCCTCTTTGCCGTAAGTTGTCTGGTGTTGCAGGTTAAAGCCCCGTTCATCAACAACTGAGGTTAAAATGGTGGATTTTGTAGTGAGGTAGCTGTGACATCGGCACGTGCTTCCTTTCAACAGAGGGTAAGCCCCAAACAAGCAGACGGCTGGAGGCGATAATTTCTTATATTGCCACAGTAAGACCTGCCAAAGCTTATCTTTCTGTGCCCTAAACTGTGGCCATAAATCCCATTCCATCAGAGGGGCTCTCAGCATCCCTGCCCTGTGTGCCGCAGGGAGCAGGAATGCCAGCGATGGGGAGGGAGTGGGGTTTGGGGTCGCTCCTTCCATGCCTGTGGTGCAGGGGAAGAACAGAGATGCCTCAGTTTCACTAGGGAAATGCATGGGTTTAAGGACATTAGAAGTTTACCATGTTATCAGCTTAAGTTAAAATCAGCATCTCCAGCTATGACAGAGCTTTTCCATGGTACAATTAGGTTGACATTTAATTCCAGGTAGTTGAACAACCACATTTTCTTGATATAGGCTGAGACAGACGTCTCGTGCTATCCGAAGGTGAGTTTCAGAGAAGCTGATTTTGGTGGCAGACACCCCATCTCCTTTTCCATCTGTGCATTCGCCTGCCCCAGGTTTTGCCTTTTGGTAGTGCTGATGCAGGTCCTTGTGGGGTCAGCTGTAAATCAGATCTTGGAGGTAATCTAGATGAAAAATAACGCTTTGGATGGTTTATTTGTAAACTGGTTCAATTCAGTGATCTGTTTTCCGGCACAGCTGCAGGTTATGGCTTCAAAAAATGAAATATTTGGCTTTTAAGTTGTTCCCATATGACTTGTTTCCAATATGACACAAGTATTTGTGCAACCTCACCGTGAGCTGGCATAGGGAACTGGTCTGACTTCAGAACAAAAAGTAAAATAAAAATAACTTTTTTGCAAGGGTTTTTTTCAAGTCAGGTCAGCTCTCTGATGTGACTTTGAACATGGCCCCATGTCCATTTGCAGCAGGAACCAGCACCAGGGAGAAATATCCCCAGTCACTACTGGGGCTGAATGCTCGGTTCTCCAAAACCCCATCCTCCCTGGCACAGCAGAGAAGGTCCCAGTCTGTGGCAGAAATATGGAGCCTGTGGTAAGGAGGGGAATTCTCAAGTCCATTTACCACCAACACAAAGATATTACAGAAGCATACAAAAAAGCCAGAGTGCACAGCTGTCCAGTATGGTGAACTGGTCTGATGTTTGGAGGCGCATTTGGTGCCCTCTCTGCCTGGCACATTTCTGTGGTGCTGTACAGGGATCCAAGCATGGTTCAGCTCCCTATTACGATTCATATTATTATTATCTATTTAGTGCTACAGGGATAATGATAAGGTGAAGACAAATTAGCTAAAGCTGTAAAGTTAATGCTTATAAACTAAAAGTACATTAAATTGCAGCACGAGCACTTTCATCCATGAGTTTAAGGCAACTCAGCTTATGTGCTGTAGTTTTATGGATTTATTTAATTTTCCGTAACTTTCTTTAGTACTTCACTGGCATAGTTTACCAAACGTAAATTATCTGAAGAAGGGACTTGTTTCACTTTTTGTTCTGTGTCTGGACATGATCTTCAACAGTGATGCCTTGGATCCTTGCTGGGTTCACATGCTCTACCACAATATAAATAGTAAATCCACTATGAAACCTTTGACCACTTTATGTTGGAATGAAGTGAAAACACGTCCCAATCTTTTTTTTTAAGTGCTTCACTCTCCAGGGAGCAGAAATGTTATTTTCTCTGTTTAGAAAGATCTTTTGCATTAATGCAGTATGGCAATCAAATGTAATTTAAACAACCAGCTATTAATACTATTAATTCTTTTGCTTCTGCTTCTCCCTCCCCAGATCTCCGGAAAACTTTTGAGCAGGAACCCTTGGGGAAAGAAGTGTCCCTGGAGCAAGAGGTTCTGCTCCAGTGCCGTCCTCCCGAAGGCATCCCAGTAGCCGAGGTGAGTAGCAACGGCAGCGTCCTGGCACTTGGACATCCTAACTAAGGCGTGATCGGTGCCTAATGGTGCAGTGAGTTAGGGCATGGCATGATGAATGGGTGGTAATGGAGAGCTGACTGACTGCTGCTCATAGACAAGATTGATCAGGAACTGATTAATAGCTTTGGATTATGGTGCCTTGCTGGGCAGAGCTGCAGGTGGTTTAGTTTCAGTTTTTTCTTCCCTTTCAAAAATCACAGCTATACCTGGCATCCATAGGACACATAGCTGGTAGAGCATATTAATACCAGCCTACTGTCTTTCCTTTTCCTTTTAAAGAAAAAAAAAAAAATCACTTATTCTGAGAGGTACTTTTCAAGCATAGTGTAAAGGCATTTTAATTTTTAGTTTGCCAGATTATATTTCCCTCAGATGTTTGTCCATGTGCTTGTGCGTGCACCAGCCGGCCAGCTCAGCACAAGAGGATGTGACATGGTCCAGTACAGGCTCCCAGGTGAAGCAGCATGAGGTGGGGGCAAGTAGGGGATGTGTCTGCCTAATAACCATTTTCAGGGGCTTATCTGCTTTTCTTACTGTCATTTAAGTAAACCTGGAGTGGGTAGCCTGCCCTCTACCTGGCAGGATAGAGCTTACCCTTCAGCAAAATCCGTGCCCACCAACAGCAGTGGGTGTCCCTGTGAATGGGAGCTTCCCTAATTGCAGTGGTAGCTCCAGCTTCAGACTCATTGCTCATGGGAGGGGGGTCTCTGAGTCACAGGGGAGCCTCTGAAATCCTAAATCCGCTGTGGCTGTTAAGAGAAAAATTGATTGTTAATGACGGTAATTCCCCTATCTGAATTCTCCTCGGTTTTCTTCTGCCATGCACAGAAGAAACTGTTGCCAATTTACATTAGGATAAGTTAGACTGTCATGGCTAAGTAGCAAAGTGGTTGTCACTCAGTGCTGATGACTGATTTCTCAGGAGATGAAGCTTAAATCGTTACCTCCCCATCTAACCCAAGTTTAGATTTAATCAGAATTGCAGAAACGTGTCCACAAACTTCAGAAGGAATAATTAACGTAGAAGATTTTTCCCATTTTCTTTTTCTGCAGGCTGTTTTCTTTCCCTGTTAAGATCCCCAAAACTGTAAAGAGCATTTAGGTCTGCCAAGCCAGCTTGCTGACAACTGTAATATTAATCAGTTGGCTTTCCTCAGGAACTTAGCAGCAATTTTTTATTTTCCTTTCTGATGCTTCTTTGCATCAAATCTACTTGCCGTTTTGCCATGACAGGAGTGTTTGCAATGGGATAAGTTGTTCAGGTGGTGCAGGGTAGTACTGGGGAACTTCATTACCTTTGCTAGAAACAGAGATTGATGATGATGGGTAGTTTGTTTGAATGCAGTGTTACAAGTGCCTCTGAAATTTCAGCAGCCAGTCCAGTTATTCCCTCGGAAAGGTCTGTAATGCCTGGTCGGGCGGCTGGGATCCAAACAGCATGATGTAACATGATGCGTCGAAGTGATGTCTGAAAAGATCTTCTGTGAGCTGCTCTTATAATAATTGCACTTTTTCCTGCCTTCTAGTATCCTGGCTGACTCTGTCAGTAGCCGAGATTCATGACTGTACATTAACTGGCTCTGAATCTTATTTGTACCGTGGTCGGGGCAGACACCAATTAACACTTGGCAGGCTCAGAAATCGTATACTCCCTGTCTGACATTCAAAAGAACCATTCTCAATGTTGTTTTTTTTTCCTCTTCTGGCTTTTGAAGTCAGAAAGAGATCAAACACCCAGATTGGACAGCCGCCTAATACAGCCTCTTTGTAGGTTCTTTCCAACACTATTAAAAGAACAAAGACCTGAACACTAATGAATATGAATACCTTAATGTGACACTTTATTACAGCCACTTGCTGAAGCTGGTAAGATAAATTTAAAAAAATGGAAAGATGAAAGGTAACTTGGTGGGTTGAAGGATTACATGATTATTTTAATTTAGAGATGAATGAGTTCTTTGTTTAAGAATTCGTTTATTTGTTCGGAGAAGTTTCTGATATGATGGTACAGGTAACTAAGTAAAAAAGGACTTGGGAGAAGGCAGGCAGCAGGCTGAGGCTATTTTCCATCTTGTTGAAAGACTGCTTTGATTCCACATAGCATAGGGTAATGCATATGCTGCAGCTGTGAGCAGCATTTGCAAATGCTTTGGTGAGCATGTACCTGAGACTCTTCCCACTCTGGGCACTGTGTTTTGTTTTGGGTTTTTTTCCACTTAGTGGCTTCTGAAGTAGTCACTGGTTTTAACACCAAAACAGAGGAAGAAAAGCTTACGCTGTGAAACTGTACAAAATACACATTCAGTGTAATGTAATGCTGGAGTCCAGAGTCCCAGCATCTTCCCCTTGCTTTTTCTCTTTCATTTTATTCTCTCCCTTCATTTTGTTTTTTTCCTGGTATTTCAAAGTGGTGGGAACAACCACGCTCAGGGATACATTCTGTCCTCTTTTCAGCAGCTGGGGAATTTAGTCTTATCATTCCCAGCATATTTAATTGCAGTTAACTGTGTCAAGCTCTTATGGATCAATGCTAGAGCAGATCTTACTATTACTGAAAAGCTGAACCACACAGCAGCATACAGCTGCTCCAAAGGCCAAGAAGGACAAAGACAGAGATTTTTTTTTTGCCTTAAAGCAAAGCTTTTAAGGCAGCACTTACCAGTACCTCAGGTCCACGAGGACATGATGAGCATTAGAGTAGGCTCAGGTTATGGCCACTAGAAAAAAAAAAGCCTAAGATCCAAATAGAAGAAGGTGTGTTAAAATACACCAGCCTCCTGGCCTGAGGTCAAATCAAAGCACGTCTTGCTTGTTCACTTGGGACAAAGTAAGGAACTGAGGGTTTGCTTGGTCTCTGGGAAAACCAGATCAGCTTCTCTGTGGCCATATACCCCTGCCCACAAGCCCCGACCAGCGTCGGTGCCAGCTGCACCATGGCATGCCTCCCCACTCCCAGCTCTATAGCCAATATCAAGCTGAACCTACCTACAGGTT
Source organism: Aquila chrysaetos chrysaetos (assembly GCF_900496995.4). Classification (NCBI taxonomy): domain Eukaryota; kingdom Metazoa; phylum Chordata; class Aves; order Accipitriformes; family Accipitridae; genus Aquila; species Aquila chrysaetos. The sequence goes on along the minus strand of NC_044004.1, from coordinate 54,078,661 downwards.
CTGAAACACCCGGGTAAATGTTCTGTCTTTTCCAGTTCATGGTCCAGGCAAGCAGCAGAAGGACCAGCACAAGCACTGTTACATTGGGGTTTCCACACATAGATGAGGGGTGAAGGGGCAAACTCACATATTGCTGCCATGAAAAAAAAAAAAAAAAAAAAGAACGAATGTAAAAGCAAACAACACCCTGCCCTAGCTCCATGCTTCCCTGCCTTCTGCTTTTCCTCAGTGGGGAGGAATAAGATAAGGTGGTAGGATAAGCAGTTTGACCTGCCAGACTCGGCAGGAGCTGCTGGTGCTCACTGGAAATCAGACAGTTGCAGCTCCCTGGTGTCAACAGAAACATCCATTTCAATTCCACTCTCTTCTGTGTGTGCATTTTTTCAAACCTAACCTGAGAAGACAGGAAGGATCCCATTCCGTGACGCTCCAACAGTAATGGCAGAGTTATTAGCAATTAACCCCTTAGCTCATTTAATTTGTTCTTTGAAAGATGCCAGCACCGTATTGCACATGATAAAATATAGTTAGAGACACCGAGTCACATCAAATTAGCTCATTGCGATAGGTTATAGATCAAAATATCAATGAGATGTAAGATTGGTTAATATGCCATAAGCTGCCAGACGAACTTTTGCATTGAAATGTATGATTTACGGTGCCTTTAACAGGGGGATAATTGCTTCTTTAATTATAATTGAGGTGTTTCACAGAGTAGTTTAATTGCAGAACAGGGTGTAATGTACAGTTTGGTGACCCAGTTGGGTTTAAAACTGGATGTGATATTTATCCACATTCATGGCTTTAATTAGGAACTAGAGCAAGGGGAAAAGCATCCCTGAGTCAAGAGGCAGAGGAGGGTGTTTTGCCGAGTCAAGATGACTGTGACACAGAATTTATTCAGCTGCTCTTGCATGGGCAAAAGCTGGTGGAAGCTGGGGACTTCTCCAAATAGGCAGCATCAGGTGGCTGCTCCATCTAATTGATTATTAATATGACTGCTGTTTGCTTTGTTTCATGAGAGCCACTTATGTTTTGCAGCAGTTATCCCTTAATTGGGAGTTCATGTGTATGCATCTCCATGCAGGTGTGTGTCGCCGAGGCAGTGTTTTATATTCCCAGCAGGAAAGTGAGCTCTAAGAGAGGCGAGTAGAGGAGTTTGTGGCCACAAATACTAATTAGCTGGGAAGTGACACTGTCTTTTGCAGTTGCCTTGCAATATACAGCAGAACTGCCTTCGGGTGTCAATGGGAGGAAGAGCAGGGAGGGGGAGGCGGGTTTGTGTGCAAAAGGAGCACAGCCCAAACTGAACCAGGACTGCTCATTCATTTTGCCCTGGAGAGCCATTGGTAAGGTCTGGCAATGCAGGCCTGTCCTTCTCCAAAAGTACAGGATAACGCTCCCTGTAATTGTCAGTGTCTGGTCCCACACATTTCTGTTCTTTTTTGCATACTTTTTACACCCCAATCTGCTGGTGGGTGGTCAGGTCACTCTTTTGAGAAGCTTGAGAGATAGGTTACACCCCCTGCTTGAGGCTAGGCTTGCATTTGGGTCTTGTGCTTTCCTGGGCAATACGCTGACTACTAGCTTCCGAGTTTTTTGAGACCTGAATTTTCTATGGGATCCACCCCTATACTTTTCCTTTCTAGTGCAGTTCCATTGATGCTGATGAGGATCAGTGAGGGCAGAGCATGCTCCTAAGTGAATCAAGTTGCTGTATGATCGGAACTGGCAACAGGCAAGGATGATCTGTGGGACTGGAGAAGGGTCAGGTTTCCAGTTCCCCCATAAAATATTACAATGGGAGGTTTTCTACAAGAGCATCGACATGAACCCTGCTAGCTTATCCTCTCTACAACTTGATTTTTGCAGTGAAGATGGCCCTGGGATGCTGGTTTTAGCTAACATGAACTACGTCTCCTCTTCAGACTGTACTCAGAAAGAGCAGCATTTTACCTTACGCATATTTTGGGAAGATACGCAATGTGGAGGACAGCTTTTAGCTGCATTTTTTTATGAGATAGATGAACATACCTCCCAACTTTCCCCTTAGAGAAGATAGCTCTTCATCCTGGAGATACTATTCTGTATGCCTACAAGATTAGTCCATCAGGTCCTACTTTGACACTGATTGATTCTTTCTCCCTATAGCCAACAGGCCTCGTAGTGCCTGAAGTGTGAGAGTTACCTCCAGCAGGGCTTTGCAGAGCCCCCAGATCTTCACTCGAGTTGTTTGATCAGGTTTTGCTGGGTTTTGCTCAGGAATTTCCATGTGCTTCTAGAGCTGATGCTTTTCTTTCACTAAAAACTGTAACCTGGACAAAATCCTGTATGCCTTTTAAAACTGGTAGGAGGAGTTGTCTGTATGACAACAGGCACTATGCAGCTTTCAGGGAGAATGAGAAAGGGGCTGTCCTCAGGGACCGCAGCCACCCCCAACATCCTGTTCCCTTATTGAATTTAATGGTCCTGAAAAGCATATAGCTCTGTGCTGTGAAGAATGAGAACCATCTACCCATCCAACCAAAGAACCACAGATGTCACATTGGTAACTCGTTTAAAGTTGTCTCCAAACAGACCCCTCCCAGTTGCTTCAGGGACTGGGGAGTCCACATGCCCCCGTGGTGCCAGAAGTGCCAACCAACACACGTGAGCTATGGGACCTCCAGCTCAAGCCCCTCTTTCAGGTGGGAAAGGAAGCCCAGCAGCTCCTGGTGGCCACATGGCAGCCGCTGTGGTTTTCGGTTAATAATGCCGTGATCTGTATTTGAAATTGAGGCACTATGAAACAAAGTACTCCACCTGCTGCTACCAGTCCACCTCAGCCTTTGAAGTTTCTTTTGTGAGACTTCACTTCCTCATTGTGCATAAAGCGAAGCTGTAATAGGGCAGAGACACCCAGCAGCTGTATGTACACCCTGTGTAGATTTTAGTACTCAAGCAGAAAGCTGGGTATATGTGCAATTAAGGAAGTGTTTCCACAGCCAGAACACAACTTCCCCTTATTGGCAGCAGAAACACGGTAGCAACAACTGAAAAAAATGTCATGGTGGTTTGCATTTGCTGTCTCATTCTCAATATGTGTTTTGCAGTCTCTCATAGCTGTAATTTCAGCCTCTTTGGAGACCACCCTTTTTTAATTTTCTTTTTTTTTAACCTTAAATGGGTACAAAATCTATTTCCAGCAGGTAGTACATGGAGGACAGCATCCTCTTCAGCGGGCAGTTGCTGGGATTAAAGCGTACATTTGAAACCAAATCCAAAAATCAAATAACATTCTTCAAAGAAGCACTCAAGTCTCAAGGTACTTGAAATAGCTGCTGGCTCAATAGCCCGTATGAAAACTGCTGAAGTTTTCTCAGTCTCACTAGGGCGTCTTGTACTGTGTCCAAATCAGTAGTTAGCTTCACAAATGTTTTATTCTTACTGGCGTGTGTATGTGTGCCCTTACTATCAGTATGATACGGGATGTGTGTCTGTTGTTACAGTTCAGGTGAAGCAGGGGAGCTGTGATTTCCCTGTGGCTGTTGGAAGCAATGTGAGCTCAGCAGGGACTGCAGCAAGGCAAGTGGTGCCACCATGACTGGTCGGCACGGCTGCGGAGAACACCAGCCGCAATGCCGGCACGGTTCGGGGACCAGATGGAAAGCGATCCTGCCATGTTGGCCAGGCATGGGGAAGGCAGGGGTGCAATGGTCTCACCACCCAGAATGCTGAATTGCCTTTTATCGAGGGAAATCTCTTGCTGCTCCCAGCTGTTTGCATCTTGTGTCTTCTGGAGAGTTGCACCGGAGGGCTTTGCCTGTGTCAAGAAGGTAGAAGGTTTGCTGTTTTCGGCAGGTGCTCCCCACTCTGAAGATGACTCTAGGGCAGGTTGGTGCAGAGGAGGCAATGAGACACCAGGATCCAGGACTCACACCCTGCTGGCTTTCCTCTTGAGATTGTGAGAGGTGTAAGGAACGACTCATATGATCAGGAGGGGAGGACCTGGATGAGCTCTTATCCCGTTCCCGTTCTTGGTTTTCTTTTGGAGCAGATGTGCTTCCGCTCTACCAGTTTCTAAAACACTCATGCATATGCAAGTGTGCCAAGAGTTTTAAGTGTCTAGTAATGCTAGTAACTTGTATGGCTAAATTTGTGTCAGCAATTAGCTTCCGTAATAGGTTTTCCTGCGTATGTAATCGCTTCTGTGATTTATGTTCCCTGTGTTCATTTAGTCTGCACAGAAGCCTGGCCCGGCTTTGCAAGTCTTAGTCTCTGCGTGTGCTGCCTTATTTCAGGCTGCTGCTGGAAACACCCTGCAGCAGCACAGATCTGGCTGCAGCTCCAAGGTATAGCCGTGGTGGTGATTGCAGGTTTTCTGTTATTGCCGATGGTCTCGCTTTTCATGTTGGGTGGCATGTGGCAGGTTCCCTCTGTTAATTAGAACAAATGTGCCAATTATGTTAATGTATCTCCCGATACCAATCAGTGAATAATTAGAGACAACACATCTGTCTCTCACCGGGGAGTGGGATGACAGAAAAGACGCTACAAGGTATGTTGCTCTAAATTACAGCCGCCTTGGATCGTGTGGTTCCTCAGCTGATTACGGGGAGGGCTCAGACTCATGACAGGCTTGCCAGCATGTTAGCAGCACTGGACGTGCAGATCCAGCACAGCTGGTAGGAGCCATGTGCCTCACTGCTCCCCAAATTGCATCCTGAGCACTAAGGAGCTCTGACCAAAAGGTAGCTGACTTCAGGTGTGCTCCACCTTCTCAGCATCCACAGTTGCTGTGGGTCAGGATTTCATTCACTGCACTCACACCTTTACAGAGGGGCCTTTTCTGGCTAGTCAGTTTGCAAACATATAACAAAAATGCCTTGAGTGGAAAACCAAAAAAAAGCAATGGGGATTTCATGCCTGCTTTGTTCCACGGGGCTGGTATGTAACAAAAAACAGTTGCACTTTGTTGTAATTTTCCATCACTGTCATCTCCACAAGGGAACACTTACCCCACACTTCATGGCAGTTTTGTTGCCAATTAAATTATTTCTGTTATGATAAGGAAAAACTGATGCCCAGGCTTTTTCTACATATATGCACAACCATCCATACATTTATTAATAACAGTTGGAGGGATGTGCCTGATTTAATTGAATAAATAGAGCTAGGTACCTGTTCAAGAATCATTGTGACTATAGCCAGTAAATATACATCCTCAATATTTAGGCAACAGCAAACACCTACTCTAGAAATGTCTTCTCCAGAGAGTTGAAAAATGGAGCCATGAGGGCGTGATTTGGTATGACCCTGAAGACAGGCATCTTGTGCACTTTGAAATGCCCATGGGTATCCTGCTGCCCCTCTGTCCGCTCGCCTAGAAGGGTGCAGGTCTCTGGCACATAAATGTCCAGTGTTCCATCTGCCAGCCTTGTTGCGAGCATCGCGGTTTTCCCCGGGCACCAGTCACTATTATTCAGGCAGCGGAATTAAATTCAGGATAAGTTTCTTCATTGACTGGATTAACAGCCTACTTCAGCGAGGGGGCTGCACCTTGGGGAATGACATGGCATCAAAAGACATCGTTGCTTTTAACTTCTGTAATAACAGTTTGCATACCTGTCATTCATAAATCACACTGTCTCATTCTGCTTTGTTCTCTTCTCTTTTGTATTTGACACCTGATCTCTTCCTACTTAGATGACAGAACAGCCCTGCTCCGATCCCACCTATTCTGGTTATCGCAAAAATATAAATCTAAGGTTTGGTGGTGCAGAGTACTGCAGTCACCTGCACCAGAAAAATGAAGCCATTAGTAACTGAAAATAAGTACCGACAAAAGTCTCATTTACATTTTGTAGTGTGTTTAATTAGTTATCATTTCTACAAGGACTGAGGGAGAAAACACGTCCACTGGAGGGGTGTGCTCTTCATGTTGCTCTACTGATGGCTAAAATGTATATCAAAGGACACTCCTGTCTTTTGTCAAATCATACATCAGTTTCCCCCTTCAGATTTGGTGACGTTATCATTTGCTACATGAACAGACTCATGACAAAAAACAGGATGCCAGAAGAAGACTGAATTAGACATGTTAAAGATGCATCTTATAAAAGAGATGGAGTTTAGACATGCACAGGCAGTACCAATGTCCTGGCAAAACAGTTTTTTCAGAAAAAAAGACATCCTGCAAGCTTAATGTTTTATCGTTAGCAAATTCTGTGAGCCATTAGGTGAAAAGGATCTTTTTCCTGAGAGATTTGGTGAAGAGCCAGAGGCTGTATACTGAATTATACAGAGTATCTTTTTTTTGTGATATCGGCAACTCCTGTTTTCATATCATCTTCAGTGTTTTTGCAGGGATGAAAGGGAATTTAATGCTCATAGCTTTAATTTTGTCTAATCAGCTGAGACTCAGACTGAATATGCATGTGTATGTTTTTGTGGAGAGAGAAAGTGTTGCAGAGTACTGGAAAAAGAGAACCACATGCTTGAGCATGGAGCCTTGCTTAGTGCCGAGGACAGCTAGTGTATGTGCTTGGATGGGCATACCAGAAACATTTTGGGATGAGCCTTAGACTACTGGATGACTGTTGTCCTGTCCTCACTGACGTCCTGATGTCCTCAGTGCGCAGAGCACAGGAAAAGTGCAGGTGTATTTGAAGGTGGTACACAGCTGTGGCAGCATGTGTAGCATCTTTTAGAGTCCTGACACAAGTCTGTGGTCCATCCCAGAAATAAATAACGATATTACAACCCAAAAAAGACATTTTGTTTGTGTGAGAGGCAGGCCTTAAGTGGCAGCCTACCACTGGAAGAGAGGTAAGGTCCTGACTTGTTTTACAGTCTGGGATGCATGCAGACTTGACCTGTGGGTGAGGAAGGAGCTGAATATTGTCGTTGACTGAACAGGAATCTGTCTGTCTTGATTATACCTGGTACCCATTAGGATTCAAGAAAGGAGGAAGAACAATTTTAGTCATTGACTAAGAGCTTGTATCTTCCGTGGTAAAACATGAATGTTGTAGTGACAGAAACACTGCCTCCAAATTTTTATGTCTTTTTTCTTCCTGCCCTGGTCCTCGCAGACACACGTATCCATTTCCACAGCTCTTTTTGCACCATTAATTTTAAGCTATACAGTATTGATAGTTGTGAGGCTACCACATACTGCAGCGATCTGCTGGGGGAGAGGAGGGTTTAAATCAAGCCTGCCCCGGGGCAGTGCCTTTACATTCACTAAGGTGTATGTCTTTGGAAGCAGCTCACATCTGATGCACACCCACCCAAACTGGGGTAGGGGAGCTGGAGCTGCTTAAAGTAAGGGTAAAGATGGGGTGTGGGCAGTGGGCAGCTTGAATCTAAGCCCACGGCCGCCAGTGCTGGTCTTGCAGCATTGGACCGGCTCTGTCTGGGAATGAATTGAGCCCTCTGTGTTTTAAGACCGGGAGAGGCCATTGGGTTTCTCCCCACAGCTTGGGGCAGTCTGTACGGCTGTCTCAGCGGGGAACAGGTTCTCTGTTGGTTTTGGGGTATGTTGATGCTCAGGCAGTTCCTCTAATGTCTTTGGAAAAGTGGGGTTTGTGAGAGCAGGTCTTGGCAGTTAGCACCTCGCAGGTCCGGCGGGTCGATTGTGTTTATGTTTTTCTTCCTTTAATTAGATCCTGGGCACGAGCTGAAGTGATCCAGTGACATCAAGGCCCAGCTTTGATCCATCCAGGGCCCCAGTCCGGTCCTTCAGAGCACGCTCAGTTCAAATGAAAACAAGCTACCAGATTTGCAGCCAAATTATATTAGAGTGGCTCACAGCAGTCAGCTGGGATATAATACAGTGTTTCTTTAGGAAGGCAATAAAGAGAACATTGTCTAGATTAAAAATCACATATGAAAATATTTTCTGTGTAACCAAGGAAATTACGCTTTATTAAAATAAAATATAGCTTACATAAAGAAAAGGGAAAAATAAGCACTGATGTAGTCTTTGTGATTCCCTATTTCCTTGGTAACTGTCTCTATTTTTTTAATCCTGATTGCAGCAAAATGGTAACATGCATGTACATGTGAATGCATGTGTGCTTAAAAACATTGGCATGTTTGTAATTTGTTAGTGTGACCTACTCTGGTGTAGGGCCTCATTGTATTAGACCCAGGTCAGGTACGTACAAGGTTACTGCATTATTAGCTGCCTAATTAGACAAGATGTACAAAAGAATGGGTGAGATCTCTGCTGGTTTAGGGTTTTTGATGTTGTAAGGGAATTTTTCTGTTTGTAGATATGGTCCCAAGGTATCACCCCTTCCTTATCCCTTGCCTCAGACTCTGAAAGCATAGAACAGCTATTTGTCTCTGTGCAGTAGCTGGCAATCTTTGAAAATGCATTGATATTTTCAAGGCAAGGCAAGACAGCTGTTGCGTGGAAGGATGGGAGGGAAGGGGACCTGAAAGAAAGGGTAGGCGTGAAGGGTGTTCTCCCACGTTTCTGCCGTCGTGTTTTATTTCATTTGGCAGTGCGCCTCAGGTGAGTCCTTCATGATGTGCCTTGACTCGTAGCACTTTCTGGGATGAGCAATGTTAATCGCAGATACTGTGACCGTTGTGGTGTGACCTGGTGCTGACTCACTGCCTCCCCTTTGCCCCTTTGAAACCCCAAGGTTGAGTGGCTGAAGAACGAAGAGGTGATTGATCCCGTGGAAGACCGCAATTTTTACATCACCATCGATCACAACCTGATCATCAAGCAAGCCCGGCTTTCTGACACGGCCAATTACACTTGTGTCGCCAAAAACATTGTGGCCAAAAGGAAAAGCACCACAGCGACTGTGATCGTCTATGGTAAGTGATGCCTTTTCCCACTGCATGTGGATGGATGCGCACTCAAAGCGAGAGGTGGGGCAGGAGGGGGATGCAAAATGCCTGTATGCAACTCTTAGTGCGGGCAGTGTCCAGGCTGGGCCGCCTGTGCTGCCTGTTGACTGCAGAGACTGCAGTAAGGGTTCACTACCGAAAACACTCAGAAGTACGGGCCTGATGGCTTGGCTTATTGGTGACAGACAATGGCATTAAAGGAGGAACAGGCACCTACACAACCAGCCAGCTGCCTCACTGAAGAGAAGGCAGTTGCTCCCCTTTCCATTACACATGCCGACTGGATGCAGCAAGGAGCCATTAGGGCACTTGCTCCAGCAGGAGTGTCCAAGACATTGCTTTCTACCAACGCATTTCACATTCTTAGTGATGCTTTTCAGAAATAAGAGTAAAACCGAAAGGAAGTTTGTGCTTCCAGATACTGGTAAGAGTGTCAGAGTTCAGCAGAATCTTCCATCTTCTTATATCTCTTTTAATAAACTTATTTTTGGTGTCTACTACCAAAACATACTCTGACGTCAGGGGCAAAGTAGCAAAGCACTCTGGGAATGCAGTTCATAGGCACACAACCTAGCTTAAAAATAAACACCAAGGGAATACAAAGCATGGGATAACATTACTCTGTGTCTGCATCCACAGTCCTGATATAATATTGAGGCTGGCCGTGCTTTGGCTGGGGAGGGGTCAGATGAGATGCCCTCCTGAAGTCTCTTCCAGCCTGTGTTGCGCTGCAGCTCTGCCCCACCAGTCCAAGCCTTTGCCCCTGCAAAGTTACTGCCCGGATGCATCCCAGGCAGGGGTATCCACCAGAACAAAACCTGCTCTGACGACATGCCAGCTGACTGTCCTGGTGTTCCTTACAATCAGCTTAATTATAGGATAGACAAGTAGGAAAAAATCCCTATGATTATCCCTAATATTCATTTCATATTCAGGGTAGCAGTTAGATTTAATTGTAAGCAGTTGCTTCCCTGAAGTTACAATGAGGGCCTTTTAGTTCAGTTTTTATAGAAAACCGACTGAATTGAGTTGATTAGCAGTGTTTGTGATATTGAGGGATGGACCATGCAAGAGCACTGTGTTTTGTAACTGTGATGAATGCAGAAACATAAAGATGCAGGCATACTGCAACTCTTCCTCATACATATACAGCATTTTTTTCAACAGTGCAGTCAAGAGACATATGTAGGAGAACAGCCATTTTTATGGGGTTTGCTGCCAGAACTGCTTAAGGGTTGTGTCATATCACAAACATTTGGGTTTAGGGAGTCTGAGCAGTTAGTATGTTATCCATATCCTGGTGATGACATTATTACATAGACCACCACAGCTCTTTCTTCATCCATCCATCTATCCCAGAAACTGAGGTGGGTGACAAAGAGAGTCAGCATAAATATCTTCCCAGAGATAAATATCTTCCCAAAGTTCAATAGTAAAAATGCATTTAGTGTGAGTTGACTCTGAACAGCTTAAATATATGTTATGGAAGTGCTGGGACATTCATATGCACCAGCTATGTCCACAGAGGGGTGAGTGAAGTTATCCTGACATCCTGAAATCACCTTCTGGAAAGAAAGGGAAAGAAAATTATCAATTTGTAATCAAGGCACAGGGGTCGCTCAGCATGTATAGATGATGGTTACATCCGAGAATGAGCTGGAGTGCAGGGTACCTCCCTTTGGAAAATGGTGCAGCTATCAGAGCGCAGGCTTCTGGCTGGTGGAGCTGTGGGTGCTCTCTGAACCCACAGGGATTTTGGCCGTACACACGCCTTAGTGCTGGGTCAGGTCGGTTGTCAGGAGAAGGCAGGTCACCTGCCAGCCCTAATAGTCATCAAATGGTATTTGTCATTCAGCGTCAGCATTTCTTCGACTTGTACAATGACTTCTGGCATGCTGTACATTCAGTACGTTGGAGACATGGGTTTGTGTCTGTTCAGTGTTGCCACTCATGCTCTTCCCAGACGTCACTTGTGACTGCTGTTGGAGGCAGCATGACACAGAGCCAGAGGTGCCTTTGGGACGACCAGGGTGGCTTGCTTATACTATCATACACTTTCTCTCTTGCTTTTCAGTGAATGGAGGCTGGTCTACCTGGACTGAGTGGTCAGTGTGTAACAGCCGATGCGGGAGAGGCTTTCAGAAGCGTACGAGGACCTGCACCAATCCTGCCCCACTCAACGGCGGTGCCTTCTGCGAGGGCCAGAGCGTTCAGAAAATAGCTTGCACCACTCTGTGTCCAGGTTCAGTATGAACAGTACATAGCCCTAGATAAACGGTTTGTCTGTCACCAGTCATTTCAGGAGAACTCTATTAGTTACAAAAGCCTCCTTCTCTTTATTAATAAATCCAACATTTCAGTGAATGAATATGAAATTGTATTGCGTAAGTAGATAAAATCATCATTTACATCATATCAAGCAGCAAGGGATTCAGCCTTACTTTTGCACACAGCTTGCACCGGTGTCTCAGCCCTGGTAATTCAGGGGATTTGGGGAACATTCAGAGCTTCAATTGTGGGAGATAAAGGTTGAAAGCTCTGGAAAAGGACTGGAATTTGAATATAGAAAGCAACTGTGATGTAAATATATTTGCAGTGTCTCTTCAGTCCAGCTGTCAGAGCAAGTGAAGTGTCTGGGGTGTGGATGTTAAAATTGAGGCACGTGTTACTTGACTTCAAATACAAAGATGTTTATACTGGAAAGAGATGTGTATCCATGCCTTTAAAAGATATTTAAATGTAAACTTCTGAAAAATACAAAATTGTCTCATGCAAGGTAGTTGGTGGCTTTTTTGTGACAAAAGTTCTGCCATCTGTCCTATTGTCCAATGCTTTCCTACCTCTGCAGTCCCACTCAAATCAATGGCAGTAAGGTCATTTTCATCTAGTGAAGCTTGGCCATCCAACTCTGGGTCTTAGTGGTGGGTGGAACTTGATGAGCTGAAATTTCATCTCTGGTCGCTATTCCAAGTGACTGACTCCTGGTTCAGGCTGTGTCACTAGAACAATTTCATGGTTTGTTCTTCAGCTGTTCAATTTAGTGCTTTTGAAAATCATTTGTGGGATTTTGAAAGGTGCTAAACACATTCCCGATTCTGCTCATGTGAAATAGTTCAGTGCCTCTAGATATATCTTTTAATAGAAAATATTTAACATCAAATATCTTCCTACTAAAGAAGAATTTCTGGCCAAGCTTAACTTCCTTAACTTTAACCTCTTTGTTAAAAAATGCCAAAAAAACCCCCAAAACCACAGAGTCCTGACTTGTTGCTCATTTTCTTGTACACATTGAGCACAGATAAACTGCTGACAAGTTTATAGAAAGGGGAGGAAAGAGCAGAAATGGGGCCGGCGCAGAGAGAAAGGAGAGGGAGAGTGAATGTGCATTGACAGGCCAGAAATAGAACTTTAAGAAAAGCAGACTGAATCTCTTTAAGAAGATCAGACTGATGATCCTTCTGCCTTGCCCGGAATGGCCAGGAGTTGCAGGCTAGCTTGTGCCGAGGCATGTGTCACTCCAGCTTGGTCTCACTTTTATGTACCCCATAACAAGTCATGTCCTTTCTTTGTCTCAGTGGATGGCAAGTGGACGTCCTGGAGCAAGTGGTCCACCTGTGGCACGGAGTGCACCCACTGGCGCCGGAGGGAGTGCACAGCCCCGGCGCCGAAGAACGGGGGAAAGGACTGCGAGGGGCTGGTGCTGCAGTCCAAGAACTGCACAGATGGGCTCTGCATGCAGGGTAAGTGCCGATGTGATGTCTCTGGGGTCTGGGATGTATGTGGCCGCCGGAAGACCTGCAATAGCTGCAGATCAGCATCAACAACCTAAAGTCACGGAATCACTTGTAGGATGGAGAAATGAGTTAATCCAGTTCTCACCAGTCTGGACACCTCACTCTTCTTCCCTGAAGAAGAATGTAATGCCATCTGAGGTTTATGAAGTTGATCAGTGAAGAATTAGAAAGTGTCATAACAGAGCCTTCTCCTCCCTGCCCTCTCCTCCAAACAGCCCTTCGCTCTAATACAGGCTCAGCATCTGTCCAGGGAAGCCTGGCAGTGACTCTTATGGCAATGCAAATGAAAAGCAGAGGGTTTAGGGCAAAGCCAGCATTTCCAAAAGAGTAAACTTGGCAAAGCAGATCAGCTTATGGCTTCTTACTGTCAGGAATGGTGGATGCATGTGTTTCTACATATAATAGTTATGCCCCTTTTTCAATTTGGGGTGCCCTGTAGTAGAAAGAGGTACCCTGTATCTATTTAGTGCCTGTGCAAACTTCCTATATAGTTATCAGCATGCTGCAGCCTCATGAAGATCAGGTCTATTACTGAAGTCTATTCTGCCTGCGCCTATTCACGCCATGATCCTGCCTTTGTGACTAATAAGAGCGAGAAGTAAAAGTAAGTAGGCTTTTAGTGTGATTCTGACATATGCTGATGAACAATTAGTCTTCTCTGCACCCCATCCGCTCTCAAAAATGAGGTCTTCTCTGTTTTGCTGGTGCATTGAAACTTCCTTTCACATTTTGTTAGCACAATAACCTGAGCCAAAATCCTCACATACACCTCCTGTTCCTTCATCCTGTCTCTCTGCAGTATTTCTCTGTCAAGCCTCAGCTCTCCATTGCCCAAAGCCTTGTGGTTGTAACTATCTGGTATCTATGTGTCCAGATCATAAAATGCTTTTGAGTTCTCTCATGAAAAAGGAGTCAGGAATTTTTATTCTCTGAGGCAGGTTACCTTTGACTGAAATAGTCACAATGACAGAAAAGTGACACTACTAGCTAATAAATAGGTCTACTTCTTGAAAAAGTGCCATATAGGTGGCTACTGTGCTGGCAGCGATCTCTGAGCTACTCTATGGCACAGCATGGCCATTTGCTCTGAAGTTTCCCAGATTTAGAAAAAAGGCTGCTTCAGTGTGGCTTGCACAAACACTTTCATCACGTTAAAAACTATTACTCAATGTCAGCAGCCTATAAAGCTGTAATTCCTCAAAACGTTTGTTTTTATGGGGAAGACAGAAAGTGAGATTCAGAGCGCCTCTGTTTTTTTTTCTAAAGGTAGAAAAAAAATAAAAATCCAGCCACGTCTTACTGTATAACACCTTGGTGACTTTTATAGTGGGGAAGCTAACGTACCCCTAGCTCCAGCAGTGTGAATAAGTCATTATGGGAAATTAGGAAGAAAAGATACATTTCCCCATATAGAAGAGCTCTTCACTATCAGATTATATTTAGACAGGTGTATGTCATCTCTGTGTATGTGCATAAAGAGAGCCATTTAAGCAGAAATCTTGTGGAAAAGTAGATATAATGGTACGGCAGAATAAAAGCCCTGTAGGGATCTCATTTATCTGTTGATGGTATATTGCATTTTATTTGTGAAAGCGGATGCTGATTATAAAGCAGAGGTCTTCAGCGGGAGAGAGGGTGAGGCTGTTGTGAATCCTATTCTGCTTCATATATATGTGTATAAAAAATGGTAATGAAAAATATACAGTCACATATTGACCTGCTTGGCTCCAGGGGCTGTGATAATCCTTCAGTGTTGGAATTTAATGGCAGTGTTTTAATGGTGTCTTTATACTCGCGGGGTTTCATATACCTGTAAAACTTGCAGTCCTGCTCCCTGATCCATCACTGCTGAGAAGATTGATTTGCCGTACTTGGTGGCAGTGTGCCTGCTGCTCTCTCTCTCCCTCTCTCTTTTTCTTTATTTCTCCTTCTCAGTTTATGCAAAACCAATCTGAACACTTACATTTTTGCCAGCGTGGATCTAGATTCATAGCAAATCTGCCTGCTGAGCTAGGAGGAAACACAGGACTCCTTTCATTCCTAAAACGCCATGCCTCTTTCCACATTATTTGAGGCTGGTGGGGACTGGCCTGGAACTGACATTTCTCCTAGCCTGGAGACCTGTGGATCCACAGCAGACTTCTCCAACGCCTTCATGCCAGTGGGTCTGTCATGGCACGGGTGGCATGGAGGGAGCCACAGCCGCCTTTTCTCTGTGGCTGTAGCCCTCTGGGAAATGTGTTGGCCAGCTGCTTACCTGCATCATAGCCAAATCCTGCTCCTAGGTGCCCTGGTGCTTCCTCCTTAGTGTACGTCTTTAGTGAGAGCTTGAAGGTTGACTTTAGCACCATGGGTGTAGTTAAGGTCAAAGAATTAGTAGACGGACCTTCTTACCAGGAGTCATTAGGATGTTGCTTTGAAAAAAACTCACTTGTAAATATATATCTCTATATAGCTGTACATAAAAGATATCCTGGAAAATGTTGGATTGAGTGAGTCTAATTTACAAGCCCTTTCTCTTCCAGTCTATTATTCACTTCAGTAGCATCAGCTGGATAAATCAATAAGCTCTTTCATCAGACTGCCTGTGCTCCAGCAAAGAGCAGCAGTCTGCACCACTATCGATTTCTGTGGGGATAAAAACTGTGGAGCTTTCTCCATCCCTTGTAATTACAGTATTTTACACCCAAAGCTCTAGTTTGTGCTTACCACTAACTGTGGCATTTCTCGTGCAACTCTGCTGTCACATTTATTCAGACTAATGATCTTGCTAGTACACACATACGCTCCCTTATCCAGTAGTTAGTATTTTTCTGTTAACATGAAAGGATGAACAGTCATTAAACTAGAGAGCCTGCAGAGAGACAGCAGGCTGAATTGAAGAAGAAAAGCAGCTGTAGTGAAAATTCAGGACGGTCATTGCTATTTTAAGTTTCCAGATACACAATATTGCCTAGCAGGTCCCATTATAACAATTTCATAATTCCCATAATACCATTAATATGATCTTCCGGAACAAAATATGCTGTAGGTGTAAGAAGAATTGGCTGGTTACCACCCACGCTAGTTGCATTATTGCCTCCAAAGTTGCATTATTTCCCATTTGAAGTATGAGTACTGTGGTAAATACTTCAGTGCAAGGAACAACACTTTTAAAGGCACGCACTGCATCTCACAGGGGATCTCTATAAACTGAAACACTGCAATTAGCCCTCCACTCACCCCACCTAATGACTTTGGTGGGTGTTCTGAGTGGGAACCAAGAAAGCGAAGCACTCCACCGCTGGCTCAACTTCAGCACAAGTAGTTCCCTTCACTAGATCACAAATATGTTTAAAGCAATGTACAAGGGGAAGTGCTTTGCTGGGCCCAGTCTGGAATGACTGCGAGATCATGTGTGTGGTACCAAACAGACGCTAGAAGTCCCTGGCGGGCCAAATTCTGCTTTGCGTTATGTGTAAAATGCTGCTGGTAATCAGGAAGAGGTGGGCAACCTATGAAAAGAGTTAGCTGTGTTGCATGGTTATGTTAAAGGCTTATTACACGAGTCGTGACGTGCAGCTGTCATGTTCACAGCATGTCACCTGTGTCCTTTCTGTTGAGGAACTGAAGTGACAGTGTTCAGATCTGTATTGTCCCTGTCCTGAATAAATAAGTAAATAAATAAGTACAGAAAGTCCATAGGCGTGAGGTTGGTGCCTGTGCATGCTGGCAAAGCTGTTGGTCTTTTCTGAAATCATGCCTGTGATACGCAGGGTTGGCACTAGCACAGTCACAGGAAGACAACCAGTGCCCCTTCTTCAGCTCACTCTTGGCTTTAGTAGACCACTGTGGCTTTCCATAAAAGGCTGGCTAAGTTGTGCTTTCAATTTTTTCCAAAACACAGGGCTAGCTATCCTACAGCAGCAAGGCAATACTGAAGCACATGTAGTCGCTTGAGGACTATGGATTATATAGTTACATAAATAGTACTTTTGCTCTGTGTAGTAAAAACTGTTTGCTTTATACAGTCTAACAATATGGAATACAAATCCATCATTGAATAGGGCCAAAAGGAAATTTCCACTTGTGAATCATTGCCAAGTGTCATCAGATCCAGTGTGGACTTTTCCTTTGTTGCTTGGATTTAAATAAATGAGCATGAAAAGACTGAAACGTGCTGCTATTGCTAAAGAATGGAAGAAAAGATTCAAAAGATCTTCATCCGTCGTCTGGGCTAACTCTCGGGTCACTTTGGTTCTCTCCCTGCATGTAGCTTAACTACTTGGAAATTCAAATAGCGGATACACCACTTGAGAAAAAGGCACCTATACCATGGTGAAGATGTTATTATCAGACTAGTAATTCCATTCCTTGTTAAAAAAAGGTTGCCTTCTAGTCGAGAGTGAATTGATGTGAAATGATGTCGGCAAATCTGTATTTGCTGAGCACTTTGAAATCCTCGTCTGAAAGGCAGTATGAAGTTCATAAGGTTCCCTCTTACAAAGATAGTGCCTAAGCAAGTGAGAAGATGCAGTTTGTCATGCTTGTGCACAAAATGGTTAACTGCTGCCCTTTTCCAGTCTCATGCCTGTTTATACACAGATCTTGAGTAGAAAGCAAGGTTAACCTGATACTAACATCTCTTTCTTCCCAAAACATATATATTCTGCACATGCCCGGCTTGTTTAACATAACATGCCAGAACCTCTGATGGAATAAGCATTCATTTCCCTTTTTGGCTTGTTTTGAAAGCAGGCATTCAGGGAAGAATTACAGGGCAGAGCAGTTTGATGAGGACCTCTGGTCCTCCAGAGCAGATTAGTGTGCAAAGAGCAGGGGAATGTTTTCCAGACTCCAGAAGGTAAGCAAAGCTCTCTCAAGGGAGACTGCAACAGAAGCCTGTGTGTGCAGAGGAATGAAATAAACCCTTTTATTAAGAGCATGTGGGTCAAGAGAGAACTTCTAATATGTTCAGTCTGTCAGCCTAATGATATAGCCACCTGGCCTGTTTCGCTGAGCCCTTGCAGGGCGGGTTTCATTCATTTGAAGAATGCATCTCATCTGTTCCTAGAGGAAGTTTTCTGTAATATTGTTATTTGATATGAGTAAAGAGATGTGTCATTCTATTCTCAACCCCACTACTATGTAATGGTGTAGCAGCCAAGGGAGTTTATGCACACATCTCAGAATTACGACTCATCTTTATTTTTATTGTAGTGACATGAGAAATCCCCAGCTGAGAAGCGTCCACGGTCTGGTGGGCCCTCTGCAACTGAGAGCTCTTGCCTAGAAAACCTGCTGCTTGAAGCAGACAAAAGCATTGAGAAAATAGAAGTGCAGAGCCACGAGCAGAACCCAGGACACTGAAATCACTGTGTCTTACCCCTGTCAGTTCAGAAAGAGCTACCTCCACATTAATTTTAATGAAAGGCAAGTGCTCTAAGATCTCTAGGCTGTTCTCAAAAATCTGAACTAATTAAAAAATATTATAGGCATGCAGAGAGGAGAAAAACCCCAACCTTGTCCATCTGTAATTTTCATTCTTCTTAATTCCCTTGTTTTTTTTCTTTTATTCTTCCCTTATTCCTCTGCACATTAAAAAAAAAAAAAAAAAAAAAGTTACTCAGACAGATGAAAGAAAAAGGCAAAGCTTACAATAAAGTCTAACTGACACATTAACTTCACTGTAGAAAAAAACCCCAACCCATACAGTGACAGTAATGAGTGTTTATAGTTTCCTTACCATGTACAAAGGTGGGTATATTTCATGACTTTTGCTTTCCTGGCAGGGTGTCAGGCAGAGCAAGGTTACATGAGCAGCCCAAGGTTCATTAGGGAGTCAGTGACAGAATCAGGAGTAAAACTCAAGTGTTCTCTATTTCTAAACCTGTGTTCTACAAAAAGGACTACTAAAACATTGGCAGCATCCTTAAATGAAAACGCATGTTGGGGAAGGAAGTTTCTGTAGTTTGGGAAACGAACATTGAGCTGATCAGCTGATTCTGGAGTCTCTGGGATTTTTGAGGTTGTAAGCCAGGGAATACAAGTTACCTTGCCTGTAAGCTTACAGACCTGCCAAAGGTTTTGGTACCTGTCGCTGAACAATCATGTGGATAATTCATGTTTTCTATGAGCCTTTTTTCCCACCATTCCTAACAGTTTCAATCCCCTCTTCTAGATCCTCTTCCAGCTGTCACTTCCTTCACCTAGCTATTTGCCATGTGTCCTCTCTTCAGTGCTGCCCTATGTCCTTATTTCAGCCCTCCCTGTAACCTGTTTGCTCTTGTCCCGCTACAAATGCAAAACAAAGCAAACCCCAGGAAGTCTATTTAACATTCAGTCATTGCAAACGTGGAATTTGCAAATACATGATCTAGCAAATTGCAATGTTAGACATGTGTTTACTTTTGCTGTCAAATGTGCATAACAAACCCAATGTTAAGGTTCTGTGCTTCTAAGATACTAAAGACTGACATAAGATTTAGCCAAAAGGTCAAAGTCCTTAAATGTAAAAGACTGCAAAAAAAGATTTGTCAAAATTGCCTATTCTAATCCACATCAAATTTTAGCAACAAGTTATCCTACTCTTCCATCTTCCCCCACTCCCATATAGATGACATGCATGTTTAAACTCCAGCAAGACCTTTCTAACAATGTTAACAAAATGTCAGAAATCTAATTTAAAATGAAAACATAGTTGCAATCTTAATTATAGGATATTATAAACTCCTGTTCAAGGACAGAACAAGAGAGGCTCCCCATTTAACCTACCCACTCAGGAAAGATCTGAGATAATACCCAAGTAAATAATCAGTCACAAAACCTCAAGCTCCCTGTTTATTAGCCCACCCTGAACATGCCAATAATTAGTCCGTTAGAAGGAAAATAAATTACTGCGCATTATCTCTGGGATGCCTGATATCATATCTGACCTTCAGCATCATTACTGGAGACATGAAGGTCTTTCTTTAGAATAGCAAATACAGGAAGAAGCTGGGCACATTCTGTCTGAGAGTTTTTTGCAGCTCCAGGGACTTTGTTGGTTTTGTTTTTGTTTTTGTGTTTTTTTTTTTTTAATTTTTAACCACCCCAAATAAGGTATAAGACATCACATCTTCTTGTTTATGTGCTGGAGCTCCTGGGAAATAGCAGGGGAGAGAAACAATTAACAGCAATTACAATTCAAAGATTATTGTTAATATTTCTCCTGTGGTAAATTTGCATTAGCAACATGTTAAGTGAACATGAAACCTTAACGCTGAACAGTCAGAACATGGGGTTTACTCCAAGGTTCCTCTTGTACCATTAACTCTGCCCCATTGTAGAAAAGGAAGTACTGGAAGCTTGTGCAGTCACAGTCTCTGGACAGTGGGACCTGCACAGAACAATTTAAAACTCCTGAATGTCAAATTAAGTCTTCTAAATTCCTTCTCCTAACATCAGAATATGTGACTGCTTGTCCATCATAGGGACTAGACGGAAACGTATAGCATTGCAATGCATCTGAATTAACATGTTGAAAGCCCTTGAAAGTCTTTTTTGAAAGTGTCTTTTGAAAGCTTTGAGCCTTTGGATGTTGTATTGATCATCTAGAATTTCCTTTAAAAATAATAAAGAAACTCAGTAAGCTGGTGCTAGCTGTAGGATTGCTGAGAGGTAATGGTGAGCTAGGTAAGGCAAAAGGAGGCATAAGATGGAAACAGGACTAGTAATAGAAGGTCACGACTACAGTCACGGCACTGCACACACTGCAGGGGCACGTGCCTTTTTTCTTCTTTGTCTCAAAAATGTCTTTTTATAATGGAATTCAGAATTGCTGGATGTGTCTTCCCAGGAGTGCAGAGTTTTACAAAATCTGAAATTGGACTGACTTTGAATTGAGAATGGCATTTTACAGGAAAAGGGAGAGAAACTGAATTTCTAGAACCTGGAATTTGGAAAGAGCAATATATACTTTTTTTTTAACCCATTGAGGTCCATTGAACAAAAATCAACAAAACAAAACCAAATAAAAAAAATTATTAGGGTTCTTAACCCAATTTTATTCAAACTTTTCAGGATAATTTCCAAGACTGAGACTGATTATAGAAAATTTCAGAAAAAGCTAAAGATTTTAAATAAAATTCTGAGCTGGGGAAAAGAGGAAGATAACTGAATTAATGCTGAAAGAAGCCCTCATCATGGGAATTAAGAACAGAAGCAATTGGGTGCATGTTGCTTGGGACTGGTATGGAAAAAATGACCAGCTTGCTGGCTTTGAGTTATTAAATACTGGAACTCATTTGACGTGTATGTATCACAGAGAAACAAAGGGTTGTTTCAGGAAACTCTCATGTCACAATGTATGCACTGCATACCTACTTTACATCCTCTAAGAAGCGCTTCCTTCAAATTTTAGGCATCTGCATGTGAGAATTAGTCTCTGTTCGTCTGTCCATCATAGCTCTGTTGTTCAGAGCCTGTTGCCAGCAAGAGCTTAGTCCTACTTCAGTGTCGCTACACTGGATAGAGCCATCAAAGTAGAGAAAGAAAGGCAGCAGTTGAATGCATGCCTTCTTCTTTTCTTAGAGGCGATTTAAGGGCATTGACTTTGGAGCCAGAAGGGGGATAAGTGCTGTTACAATATGTTATGCTCAGTCTGTTGAGTTCATTGCAACAGGATGTTATTGAGACATGTCATGTGGCTAGGCTTTCAAAAGGGCCGCGTAATTACGTGACCTTAGCTCCTTTTGAAACTGCTACATAGAGGGTAAAGTAAAGAACATTTATAGATTAGAAGCAAGTGGTGCCGGATTAAAATATGATGCATTAAAGGAACAAGCAGTTATGGTGTGCTTTATGCAATCTTCACTTTATTAAGTGAAAGTGGATGTCTCCAACTCTCACTGACCTTGATACAGTCTCAAAATATATCATTAACTGTGACCTCAGCAGCTGATGGTATAAAGCAATTTCTTAGCAGGAAAATTGTAAATATTTTTGTAATTATGACCCAAACTCTATAAGCCCTAGTAAATAAGTGCCCAGAAAGATCACCTTCAGCTACTCCACCATCTTACCCAGTTACTTGCTGGGAAGAGGGAAAGGAGCTGGGGAAAATACAAATGGAAAACTGTGAATTCTTCTGTCTCGTGAATATTTTATTTTCTGCAAGCAACAGAGTAAAATATTTTCATAATCTGATCAATTCACTCTAAAATTGATATCCATTAATACAAATTCAGCATGACTAGAAAACTAGCAAAAATCTATTAAGGACCAAAAAGGGGAGACACTTACAAAATTCCGTCTGCGTGAAGTCGTGACCTAGTGTTTTATACCACAGAGATAAAAGTTGTCTTTAAAACATGCCAGTTCGCAGACCAAGGCAGTATATTCCCAGGGCTTTGTACGTAAAATCAAACGCAGGATTTCAGGATGCCCATTGTCATGATACTGAGTTCCCAGTCTGAGCACCATGTATGTGTATATATGCCCATGAATATGCTGAAGGGTATATTCTTCCCCAGCGGAAAAAAGAAAGCTTAGAAAAGTTATTTTGGTGACTATTTGGTGACACTGTATTTCAGTTTCAGTCTCAAGGGAGTCAGTGCCATAATCTCTACACAATCTTTCATAGGTCTGAGATTCTCCATTCCCAAATGCTTCATTTTTCCCGAACTTGGCGGAAGGTTTATCTACTCCTCCCAAGGAAAATTGCAGCAGATGAATTCATGCTGTAAAAAGGGTCAGCCTGCGTATTTGTCAAAGCTAACCCCCCTAAGGCAGATGATCCCACACATGCAGATATGCTGAAGGCCATTCATCCACAGAGACTTGCCGTTGTGTCTCCTGTGGCCTCTGGCACAAATGTGTTTCCAGAAGGTCAGAGCAAGACATGTGGGACCAGAATGCTCAGGCTAGACTTCCAATGTTGGGGATCATCTGCCTTCCCAAACTGCACCAAACTAATTAAATGAGCTTCAAAATCTATTTAGTTAAATGGTCACAATTTCCCAAATCAGTGCAAGTGTGACTGATGCTGAAATTGAGTTAAACTAAATTGATAAAAAGCCTGCTGAAGTCTTTTCTATATACCAACGTCAGATTGGTTTATCTTTCCAGTACAACCTGACATATTCACCCTTCTCCACTTTTCCCAGTGTGTTACATCATTAAGTGCTTAAATTGCTCTTCACATGCTTTATAGAAAGAGAGTAGGCAATGCCTACGTAATGCACCTTTATAATGATACATCTGCATTTGTACAAAGGATTTGTGCCAGTATAATTACTTTAGTTAAAAAAAGCCCACCTTTAGCACTTAATACAAGCACTTCCACAGGGACAAAAAATGTATTTACAAGCCTAAAGTGGAATATAAAGTAGAATGCATGGAGAAACATCAACTTAATTAAAGGCTTTTTAATGAATGCATTTACCATGCAATTACAGTAGTGCAATTTCTGTGCGTTAACCTAAGCCTCCAGCTGATTCTCCGGGTACGACATAGGGTGAGGTACTTGTAAAATGAGGGAAACAAATACCAACTTTTGGTAAGCCTGTGAGAGCCTCAAATAGGAGGCACTATGCAAGTGTAAAGTATGATTATTACTATTTTACTCATCCAGCAATAAGTTACACAACAAAACATCAAAAGCCCCTTTGAAAATGTACATTTCCCAACAAGCTGGAGGAAGAAGCTTAAATTACTTTTCTCAAAGCAAGTAGCTCACTGTGAAACCAGCTGCTCTGAGTGTGAGTCAGCAGCCCCAGCAGCCATCCCAGAGTCAAACCCACCAGCACCTTTCTAAATTCACCCTCATTAAAAATTTTGATGATCCTGCTAGAAGTCCCTCAGGTATTTGCCAAGCAGCGCTGTTGATACAAGGAGGGGGAAAAAAAAAAAAAAAAAACCAAAACACAAGAAAAAGATCTCTTTTCACTGCTGTTACTTTGAAGAGAGGAGGGAAGTCATTCTTCATTATTTCAGTTACTAATCCCAGCAGGTTTGCATCATTATCTGATGAAAATGTCCTTTCTCATTGTTTGAAGGTGTAGTCAGAGGGACCAGCGTGAAAGCCAACTTTCTAAAGAGTGTTATACCTGTGCTCTTGTGCTGGGAGCATAGCAATAATCCTACCTCCTGCCCAGCCACCACCACCAGAGCATGGCTGCAAGCCTTCCTCTTACCCCTGCCACTGCAACGTCCACTTTCTTTTGGAAGAGCACTTTCATGACAAAGGGGTGTTTCAAAGTAGTTTTATTCTAAAAAGTCCTGCCCGAACGGCAGAAGGCATCTGTAGTTGCCATGTTTGAGTGATCTCTGACAAATGTGTTTAATTTGCAAGTGCAAATGGAGCTGGCGTTTGACCAGCGGACAGCTAGGGTTGCCAGCTTGGCTGGGATGCTGAAAGTCAGCCCAAGGTAAGGTCTCTGCTAGCTTCAGCCAGGGAAGCCTGCCTACATACTGTGAGAAAACAGGGTTGTATGACCACCACAGCATATCTTGTGTAGTGCCATAACCTCAACAAGGACTTTACACCCAGCATGAGTGGCCATCTATCCATCCACAGCCAGGTTGGTCAGCTGTGACTCTTGGCCCTCAGCAAAAAATTGGCATGCCATGACTCAAATGCATCTCACTCAGCAGCCCTTACCCTTTCCACCTTGTCCATGCCTTCTTTCTATGTAAAAACCACATGTTTTTCAGGCTGAAAATGTGTCCTTGCAGACACATGTGCAAACTGGGCTATGTTTGCATGGAAACAGTTGGCTGGAGTTGGATGCTTGGTTCAGTTTGCAGCACATACAGGAGAATAAAATCAAGCTCACTTTAGTAAGCATGTTGGTTTGCAAGGCTAATGGAAGCAGCAAACAGTATCCTCGCCTCATTCTCCTGTTTTAACAGATGTGCCTTTGAATACATACACAAAAGATTTCTGTTGAAGAAACTGGTGTCACTCTTACGTAGCTGCAAGGATGCTCTCTGTAGTTGTCAGTAAAAGAATCTATGCAAACTTGTAAAACACAAATAAGTATTTGTGACAGAGTCTATAAAGAGGTTGCAATGAGGTAAATTTCTTTTAGAGTATTTGAGGACCACACTTGTTTACTTTGCTGAAAAGACTTGAATTTGGATTTCCATTTTCCTGGGAGGAGAGAATGCTTTCAATAATATCACAGCTAATCCAGTACTTTGTGCCCATTGAGTGGCAGTTGCTAGATCACTTCAGATGTGGCAGGAATGAGGCACAACCTGGAATGCAAAACTCACCAGCTGAAATGCAATGTAAGGAGAGAGGAGTAGCCTTTGCAACTGCACGGGTGAGTTTGAGCTCCGTGGGTGATGCAGAGCCGGGAGATGCATGCTGCCCCATGCCAGCTGGCTCCGCTGAGAACATGCTGGGGCACATGAAGTGCAGAGAGATGTCCTCAGCTTTCCCAGTGGATTTGAGTATGAGGCAAAAAGGTGTTTGGAGATGCAGCCAGCTTAAATTCCACCTTGTCCTTGTGCCTTGTATTTCCTGCTGGCTGCCTCTCAGTCTCCAGAGACTTCTCGCCAAAGGAAATATTGGCCACAAGGCTATAGCTGAAATTGAGGTTGACTAAATATGGGCCTCAGCATTCATCTGGGGAGCAAGTGGGGAGTAACTAGGGTACTGTAAATTCATGCCCACACTTGCTAAGCACTCACTCAAGCCCTCAGAAGTTGCTTACCTGACTTTTTATGGCCAATACTTGGAGTGCACTGGTAGAAGTAGGAAGCAGTTATTACGAAAGATTGAGTATGTGTGCTGAGAGTACGCATAGGTGAACTTGCCTCAAAGAACCAAATAAATGAATGTAAGAACATAATATTTCTAAAAGCAATTATAAGGCTAGAATCATTGCTGTGAAATAAAGTTTTAAATAGATATTACAGGCAATATAGTCTGTCCCATGATGCCTCAAAAAACCCATCACCATCAAAAAGCAGCTCTTCTTGCTCTGGTGTGGTAGGTTGACCTTGGCTGCATGCCAGGCGCCCACCAAAGCCGCTCCATCACTCCTCCTCCTTAGCTGGAGAGGGGAGAGAAAATATAACAAAAAGCTCATGGGTCGAAGTAAGGACAGGGAGAGATCACTCTGCAATTACCATCACAGGCAAAACAGACTCAACTTGGGAAAAAATAATTTAATTTATTGCCAATCATATCAGAGAAGGGTAATGAGAAATAAACCCAAATCTTAAACCACCTTACCCCACCCCTATGCCCACCCCTTCTTTCCAGGCTTAACTTTACTCACAGTTTTCTCTACCTCCTTCCCCCAGTGGTGCAGGGGGACGGGGAGTCGGGGTTGGGGTCAGTTCATCACACGTTTTCTCTGTCACTCCTTCCTCCTCAAGGGGAGGACTCCTCACTCGTCCCCTGCTCCAGCGTGGGGTCCCTCCCATGGGAGACAGTCCTCCATGAACTTCTCCAACGTGAGTCCTTCCCATGGGCTGCAGTCCTTCACGAACGGCTCAAGCATGTGTCCCTTCCACGGGTGCAGGACTTCAGGCACAGACTGCTCCAGCGTGGGTCCCCTACAGGGTCACAAGTCCTGTCAGAAAACCTGCTCCAGCATGGGCTCCTCTCTCCACAGATCCACAGGTCCTGCCAAGAGCCTGCTCCAGTGCGGGCTTTCCACAGGGTCACAGCCTCCTTTGGGCACCCACCTTCTCCAGCGTGGGGTCCTCCCCAGGCTGCAGGTGGATATCTGCTCCACCATGGACCTCCATGGACTGCAGGGGGACAGCCTGCCTCACCGTGGTCTTCACCACGGGCTGCAGGGGAATCTCTGCTCCGGCACCTGGAGCACCTCCTCCCCCTCCTTCTTCACTAACCTGGGTGTCTGCAGGGCTGTTTCTCTCACATATTCTCACTCCTCTCCTCCCGCTGCAATTGTGCAGGTTTGGTTTTTTTTTTTTTTCCCCCCTTCTTAAATCTGTTATCCCAGAGGCGCTACCACTATCGCTGATGGGCTCGGCCTTGGCCAACAGCGGGTCCATCTTGGAGCCAGCTGGCATTGACTCCGTTGGACACAGGGGAAGCTTCTAGCAGCTTCTCACAGAAGCCACCCCTGTAACATCCCTGCTACCAAAACCTTGCCCGCAAACCCAATACAGCTGGTATTTCAGTTAAGGTAACCTTTATGCAATGGTTAATGTCTGGAAACTTTGGGCGGAAGTGTGTCTATACCTGTGATTGGGATAGACTATATCTTCATTAGCAAGCAGTGCAGCAAAGCAGGGAGAGCTATGTGAAGCACAACAGATGCCAAGCACCCAAATTCAGCATTTCTGGGATTTGGGGATTATTACTCTGGTCTGCCTGTAATGTGGTCCTATGCATTAGGCACGCACCAGGAGTGCATTTTCCAGTTTCATTTCACCTGCAGGGAGTCCTTGGCTGTGCAAGCTCCTTGCAGTGCAATCCAAGGAGAGGGGGTGAAATTCCCTTCAAAAGCACTGAAGGGAAGGTGATGGAGGAAAGGTACCTTCTGTCTTACACCAACTCTAATCCCGTCCCTGACAGCGACTCCCCCACTTACTTTGGATTTGTCACTTACCTTTCCAGCAGGATGGGATTTCAGCATTTCACTCATTTCCCATATGGACGGAAAGCAGCTGGGAGATGCTTCGCGAGTTCATAGGACTCATGCAAACTAAGCAGCTCCAGCGTGCTGTGCTGTAGGAGCTGCAGAAAGAAAAGACAAAGGAAACGATCTCTCTTATTTATCCGTTCCGAAATACAGCTGTAAATTGTGTTATGATTTTGTCGATATATGGTGCTTGCAAAGATTTCAAATAAATAATGTTATGACCCCAGGGGCCTTATTGATTTTGTAATAATTTCGAAGAGAAGCCACTCAGTTTCTTGTTTGCTGACAAATTCTCTGCTCCCTGAGGAATTCCTATTGAACATGTATTAAAGACAGGATAAAATAATTCCAGGGAAATACAGAGAGAGGGCTTTGTGCATGGACTCTGCTTGGCAAATGGGTATTTAACCTCTGACCACTGACGACAGGTCTCCTTTAGGTCTATTGGATCAACAGCAAGCTACTATAATTAAATAAAAAAACTGTTTAGAGCCTCACCGAACATGTCCTGGGAATTAAAGCATATGGCAGGGATAGGGAAAAAAGACTTTCCATATGCTAATGACCCTTGATGTCTGAAATAAATTAGATCCATTAGAGTTTATGCTCAATAAAAGAAAGACTTTAAGCACTCCAAAGTTAGTGACTCGAGACCGATTTTGGCTTAGAAATTCAATCTGCCTGCTTATTAATTCTTAGTAAGGCTCTGGAGGAGACAGGGGATGCAAAATCATAATTCTGTGCTGTATCAGAATTTTAAAGTGCCATCAGTTTCTTTTCCTCCTTTTTTTTAATTAAACCATTTTTCATGCTTCCCTTTTTTGTTCTCCTCATTAATTTGATTTTGTTCCCATTTTTGTTTAATTTCTTTCTTTTTAAGGTTTCATTTATCCTATTTCAACTGAACAGAGAACGCAGAATGAATATGGATTTTCTTGTAAGTTTAATGTTTGATTTTACGTTCCTGGGTGCTAATTTGATGCTGTTCCTTGGGTCAAGCTTTAGTGTTACACCAGCTCTGTGTGACTAGGCAAAGAGGAACCTATTCGGCAGAGTAAGTGGCATGCTGCTTGCTTGACAGCAGTCGCAGTGTTTCTCTGTCAGCGGGTTGCCACAGAATGATAACAGCCCTTATGCACGAGGGAAATGGGAGAAGATGCTGCCTCGGAGAAAGAAACTGGAGAGAATGAACCCTCTTCTCACAAAAATGTCCTTAGCAAATGGAAAAAATGTGGTGGAGGGATAACTTTTCTTTGCGCTGAAACTCAGGGATCTGCTTCCTGAACTGCTGGGGAAAAAAAAATGTGATGTTTTGAGGCTGGTACATTGAAGGTATGATAGCTAGGAGCTTACAGCAATTCATCAGTCCCTTTCAACATCTGCCAGCTCTCACCTCTACAGCTGCAGGGCAGCCTGGCTTGAATGGCTAGAAGGTGGGGAGCAAAAAAATAAAATAAAAATTATTTCACATGTTTCAAACTAACAAAAATGGGGTACTAAAAAAGTCTGATTTGGTTTTTCACTTTCTTTTTTCATTACACTATCTCTAGAACTGGGATTCTTCATTGTATAGAAACATCAAATTTTGATCATGTAGTCAGACCTTTTGGAAAAAAAAGTCTAGTGGATAATGATGCTAGAGATTAGCCTGGAATTAGTGCTGAAGATACAGTATAAGCAGCTAGTAGAAATATCATAGCCATTTTCTCACAAGACAGCTCTAATAAATCTGGGTTCCTTTCAGTAAATTACCACATTATTTCTTGTGGTTGCTTTGGCTTTTATCCAAATATGTATGTGTTAATGCCAGTGATGAGAATTCAGTGTTTGATTCTCTGCTTCACTAGTTTATTTTTTTTAAATGGAAATGGATGGAAGGTAAAAATGTCTTGACACATTATAGTTCAAAAAAAAAGCAAACTCAAAGATACATCTTGGTATTCCAGGCATTCCATTAGAAAATGGACTTTTTGGTTTTTCTGACTTTTTATTTGATTAAAAAATTAGGCTTCTGAAGTTTAAAAACCCACAGCATGGTTTTTGTTATTAGATGAACCACTAAATACCAATATTATGACACTGTGTCACTAAGACATACTATTTTATTTCATAGAGTGAATTTGCTTCATGAGACTAAGTCTATAACATTTGTTATGCTTAGTAGTTCACAGCCTGGGTACTAGATAGATGAACGAGTAGATAGAGAAAGAGTTAGAACACAAGTTAGAGAGAAATCAAAGATCATTTTCCATCAAAAGGGCATAGACCTGTTATATAGCTTTGGAAATGGATTTTAAATTAACCTATAAAAAAGGTAGTAAATATCTGCAGGAAATGAGAATAATAAGAATGTGTTTTCTTGGAAGTCCTTGTGAGGAGCACATTTCTTCAAGGTTCCTGGCCTCTCTCCCTCTAGCTGCTCCTGACTCGGATGACGTTGCTCTCTACGTCGGGATCGTCATAGCTGTGATCGTGTGCCTGGCTATTTCCGTGGTTGTGGCCCTGTTTGTCTATCGCAAGAACCACCGTGACTTTGAGTCAGATATTATTGACTCCTCAGCGCTAAATGGGGGATTTCAGCCTGTTAACATCAAGGCTGCAAGGCAAGGTTAGTTGTCATTTCACTCCATGGTGACCAGTTCGGGAAGATGCTATAAGGTTATGGTCTCTTGGGCTACATGAATGATACTCGCTGGATGCTTGTTGGCACTTGACAAAAGGGAGAAAGATCATACCCGTTTGTTTCTGATAGTCAAGTGCTCAAAACTCACATTGGCGTTTTTCAGATGTGCTCAAGAGCATAAAGCAGAGGAATTTAACTTCTGAAGAGAGAGCGTGAATGTGAGAGTGAAACACAAAGACTTTTATGAAAATAGAGGTCCAGCTCAAATTGAAATCAAAGGCAAAGCTCTGACAGAAACAACAGAGGCAGGAGTGATACTACAGTACAGTAATTCTATCACATCTTTCTCCCCTTTGTTTCACTAATAGCTTTTTTTATTGTGCCCTGTCTCCACAGGTATAAATAGTAGTTTAAGAAGTACTGTACTTTCAGTAGACAATGTAGAAGAAGAAGTTGCAGTAGAACATCATTTAATAATAAGCATTTTTATCACTGGTGTGTAACATCTTGATTATTGCTACACTTCACTGGCCAGAAAAAAACCACTCTAAAGTTAGTGCTGGCTTTTTCAAGACCCATATTTAGGCTGTAGAGTTCCTCTTTTTTCGCAGTATGTGTGCAAAAAGAATAAATCAAAGTAAGAGTTAAGGTGACAAGAGAGTTGTCATGTGGAAGATTAGCAGAAAAGTCATTTTCTTTGCTGGGGATACTTTTAAAACAAATCTCCAAAATGTGTGATGCAGGTACTAATCCCCCACTGTGGGGAGTCACGGGCATGATGACTTCATAGATTTGTTCTGTCTTTTATTTCAGGAATGCTATCGTTAGGCCAATTAGATAAATTGGTTAATGATTCTCACTTAGCATTTAGGGAGGGGCTATTAGTTAATAAAACTATATCCACTGAGTATGGAAAACATCTTGCCCTGAAGCTAAGCATGTCATACTGGAAATCTGAGTGCAGCCTGGAAAAATAATCCCAGTGAAAAAAATCCTTAGAGCAGAAACGTGCTGTAATTTTGTATGACAATTAGATTCCATAGCAGCTGGGGCAATACAAGCCCTGGGAGTTTGCTGTAGAGATGCATGGAAAAGGAGACTAAGGTCAGTCTGCAAGGACTTTGCGTATCTTAACCTTTGGTAGGAAGTGCAAAATACAAAATACAGAACGCAAACCCGAACCATTACCCGGAAGAAATTCATCAGAATAGAGAAGTAATATGGTTCTTCTTTCTCATCTCCAATGCAGACCTCCTGGCAGTGCCACCAGACCTCACTTCAGCTGCAGCCATGTACAGGGGTCCTGTTTATGCCTTGCATGATGTCTCTGATAAAATCCCAATGACCAATTCTCCGATCCTGGACCCACTGCCCAACCTGAAAATCAAGGTTTATAACACCTCTGGTGCAGTCACCCCCCAGGATGACCTCTCTGACTTCTCCTCCAAGCTGTCCCCGCAGATTACACAGTCTCTGCTGGAGAATGAGACCCTGAACATGAAAAACCAGAGCCTTGCTCGGCAAACAGACCCATTGTGCACTGCATTTGGGACCTTCAACTCTTTAGGAGGTCACCTAGTAATTCCGAATTCAGGTAAGTGCTAGCCATGTTGGCTTAAAGGCTCAGTTGTTTTGTATTTTTAAAAGTGGAGTTAACTTGCTTTTATGCAGGAAAAAGCAGGGTCTCTCCTGGGACTCTGCCTTTTCTTTGTTCAGAACAAACAGATGGGTTTTTCCCCCCGATTCACGTCTACCAAGGTACTTCAAGTATTCTTTTCCCAAAGTCCTGGCCACCTTTTTAACAGAATATTGCAGGGCTCTTTTAGCCACTTTCTGAGACAGGAGAGCCTTCAGAGCTTCCCTGTGTGAAGTGAGATTCACCATCCTTGACCTTTTCCTTTCATGCAGCTCTAGAAAAGGGACTGTGAGCCAGAAAGCCTCAATCTTGTCATCACACATAAAAAGGACAAATTAATTAAAAAACAAATCGGTTGTTCCACTTCCAATTCATTGCAGACTGTGTGGCATTGAAGTAGGACAGCAGAATATTAATTTTTGGAAGGCTTTTTTCCTGCACGCATTACATACCCAAGGAAAATAAGGCCCAAGAGTGTCTGTTCTGTATTCCTCTCCTTGTTATACATATTGTTGACTTGTTTTACAACTAGGAAAGAGGGGGACTGAGCAACGAGTGCCTTTTGATGTAATTGCAAAGTGCTGCTCAGTCTTTCTCATACTGTACGAGGCCAGGCTGCCAGACCCCCTTCAAGCCGCCCAGGCACCAGGAGGCAGTTTCAGAGCATCCAGGGAGCTCCTGGGCAGCCTTGGGAGAGCTCAGCTCTTGCAGCTGGATTTTTTAGGGAAGCCATACTACTGTTTGGTTCCTAAATGAAGTGTTGATGTTCAAAGGAAGTGCAGCACCTAGATGTTCCCATGGGTTTGGCATGCTAATGAAGAGCAACATTAACATCTAAAGTGGGGTTGAATCAAATGCATAAAACACTGGATGTGGGGGATAAGCAGGCTACACAGTGGTCAGGAGTCCCCCTGCCTGGTTTCTCTGGAGCTCTGAGTCCAGGTAGGACCACAGTACATGTGAGACCACAACTCACAGCTACCTGACACGATAGCTCAAGGTTTCACAGCATTTCTGCCTTCCTCCTTTACATCTTGTGGTCAGCTCTTGGCCATTTTACAGCATGGTACTCTGACCGAGGAGATATGCCTACCCTTGCTTCCCGCTCCATTGCTGGATCTTTTCTTGTTGTTGTCTGTTGACGTTATGAAGAGAACAAAATGCCTAGGTGGCCAGGGACCTAGGTGGTTTGGTCCTTCCAGGATGCAGCCCGACACTGCCCGGGAAGCAGCCAAAAATCATCAATGAGCAGTAGCCCCTCCCTTCTGAGTTACTGTGGAACAGGGGGCAAAAATAGCCATTAAATTTAAGTGAAAGCTGAACTAGTTAAAGAAATCTGGGGCTGACTGCTGATCAATGTTGAAAATTCATGCTATACAATCCTGGATTTCACATTTCTCTAAGTAGCAGCTGAAGGTGGATATTAATACTTGGGTTTCTTATGCCATGGTGGTGCACGTTGTCAGCAAAGTCTATTAGTCACATTTAATTCACATATATTAATATCAATTTATAAAGAAAAAAAGGTTATTTATTGCTGTAATCCCTTCAAAATGATTAAAATAAGTTTTGTAAAATATATCAATCTGTCTACCGCTACCGTGTATGCCTCCGTGCTGCTTCTAGATGTATGTATATCCTCCTACTGATACAATCAAAGCCCTTCATTTACACTACGCCTGCCCTGTTACAGTGGAGAAAATGCACAGGTGAGGTTGTAACAACAGGCCTGTAAAGAAACAAGTTTCAGAAGGCTTTCATGGAAAATGCCTTCCTAGCTAATCCCTCCCCTTCAAAGCCAGGTATGGGACTACGCCCCTGTACACCAACACATGGGACGTCTCCAGCATAACCAACTCACATATGCTAAAGAAAAGAGACAGGGCCATGCAAGGTTTCTATAAAGCCTCTCTTGTGCATATGCATATACGCAAATAATCTGCCTGTAGGTTTGTAGTAATAACCGTATTAAAATCCTTGCACTGATTCCCAGCTAATCCACATCTGCAAAGACAGCTGGCTTAGACGTGTCCAGCAGAGTGAAATAGTTGGTTCGTGTGCCGTGTTTGTCACGTAACGACAGGACATTTCTGAAATGGCAGTAATGTAAGAACAGTGTTTTGTAATCAAGTGTGCAGCTAATCACCACTGAAAAGGGCGCCGAGCATATTTGCCCAGATTTTTTCATGGTTGGATACCTGAATTTGAGCCACTTTACAGGACTAGGCATATTCAAAATACCAAGAAGCCCAATTTTGTCTCCCTGGTAGTCTAATTAGAAGCTGAGTGCATTAAAAGACGGGGTGCCAATCACAGAAGCCATCTTTCAGGAAACAACTTGTTCTTGTTGCTTCCTGGGACAGTGCTCCGCTGCCTTTCTTGCCTGATTTTAATTAAGTAAGAATTGCCTAGGGAGAAATGTCCCGTTACAGCTGTTGGAAATTGTAGTCAGAGTTGTTTGTTTTTCCATCATTTTACAAGGTAAGCAGCAACGTAACCATCTGTCTGCTCTTTAAATAAAATAAAAGGGAAGAAAATCCTCTTCTCCACTCCTGTATTTCAGTGCCAGTGCACAAGAGGAATAAGAACAGGCCAGTTGACCACCAGAGATGTCAGGGTTGCAGTAAATACTTTTTCTCACAAGTTGCTGAGGTAATTTAGAGTCTTCTGGCAAGGTTGGATGAAAAATCTGGCATTGCAGGCTTCATCTTCTGCCTCTCCTGTCACTCCACAGACCCACTTGCCTTTTTCTCTCCACTTTATCTTTTGTGTCTCTTCTGTTCTGCAGGAGTAAGCTTGCTGATCCCAGCGGGGGCCGTTCCACAAGGGAGAGTCTATGAAATGTATGTGACAGTTCACAGGAAGGAGAACATGAGGTAAAAGACTGCCTTTGTTTGCTTGTGCATTAACGGAGGGGAAAAATGTACTAACTAAAGACCTGTGGTAATATGCTTATGCAAAGCCTCCTGCGTTGAAACTATTTGCTGACTTGGAGGTAAATGCGAGCAAAGCCGAGGATAAACTTTGCCACAAAACCAGCTCAGACTTTTGCTTTTCTAACCAAGAGTTGCACTCTGCAGCAAGCCCTCAGGCTGGGGGGATGCTGAATCGTAGCCAGAAGCAAGGAAAATGTGCCAGCATGACTTTGGTGCAGCAGAGAAAGTGTGAGGTAACCTCTTAATAAAGACCCGTGCTGCAAAGGACAAGGGAGCGGAGGAGCAAGGTGACAAATAGGCTCAGCAGAGGGACAGGTGCCTGAGCACCTGGCTTGGAGAATCTCCTCTCCTGTTATAATGAATGTGAATTTTTATTTTACCCTTCATGGGCTTGGCTAGTCCATGCAGTGAAGAGGATGAAGCCAAAGCTTTTGGCGTTCTCCACCCCTCCTTGCTCCGAGGTGGAAGTAAGCGAGTAGTTGTCCTGCTTACGCCCAGGCACTCCACACCAAGGGCCACCCAGAGCCAATGTTGGGATGACCCCCGTTGTTCTCACCTGTTATCTGCATGTGTGGCCAATTCATATTCTAGATCTTAATGTCTACTGTGTGTGATCTGGCAGCCTTGGCATAAACAAAGAGTTTCTGAAAAGGCCAAGATACTGTTTGAAGCAGTTTAGGAAAATCTAATGAAGAGAAAGGTGAGATCTTAGTATGAAGAATGGACTCATGTGCACAAAGGCTGAATGGCAAATGTGAATCTAAGCAATCATTACACGGTACTTTGCCTCTTTCCCCTCCTCATAGCTAGATACATTTTTTGGCTCAGCCCCTTAATGGCTTTTATTATGTGCTAAGCCACAGCTGTTTATACACTGCGTGATATTGAACACCATTCTTTAGCTTGGTAGTCTTTCACCCATGCTAAAATAATCTGCTTGAAGAAAAAATAAGTAACCCCTCCACCCACCCTTTTGCATATATTATTCATTGCCTGCTCTTTGAAAATAGCTAATTGCAGCTACAAAAAAAGTGTCTCTGTTCATATCTAGTATTGATTGTATTCCTATTACTTTTGGCTGTGTTTTAAAGACACTTATAAACAGTATTGAAAAAGAACTCTTTCCTGCAGAAGGAAAAAAAAATTAAAATCAGAGGGCATCCCCTGTTATTCAGCTTGCCTCCAAATCTCCCTTTTTAAAATATCTAAATATTCAAAAAAAATTTCATTTCATTCCTCGGAGGAGCTATTTGTGCAATTATTTTCTTTCCAGCCAGTTACGGAGGGAATCCCTGCCTCCTTTTTCATGCAGCTGTGGACAAC
Organism: Aquila chrysaetos chrysaetos; assembly: GCF_900496995.4. Classification (NCBI taxonomy): domain Eukaryota; kingdom Metazoa; phylum Chordata; class Aves; order Accipitriformes; family Accipitridae; genus Aquila; species Aquila chrysaetos. The sequence goes on along the minus strand of NC_044004.1, from coordinate 54,042,911 downwards.
CAATGTCACATGCTAGTCTGATTTATTTTCTTCAAGGGTCATAAAGCCCGCTCTGCATGCTTTGTGATAGCTGTTACTCAGCAGGTCACACAGGGGATAGAAGGATAGGTTAACCTGTATTGGGAAAAGCATGCTTGGAGCTGTGCTCTGCCAAACTGAGCAAGTGTGGTGAAGTACACCTGCAGAAGTGAACGGAGAGGTATGAATCCTCACTTGCAGTGAAGACTTTGAGAAGTGATTTCTTTCCCTAGAAGAGGAGAGCAGAGAGCGGGCTGCCTTGGCCATGGGGCAGCAGGGCTCATCCCATCGTGGTGGTAGTCGCTTCCTGGGTGCACAGACCCCAGCTGCTTATTTGATTTATGGCAGCTTTTCAGCCCCCCTCCAGCATGCCAGGCTTGTCATGCTCGTGGAAACCAACCACTTCTAGGACATTTAAAATGGAGCTCGTCAGGTGTTGTCTAGATCATTCGGAACTGAATAGTCACCGAAAAGGGCTTAAATGTCCTCCTGTGTTAACCTGCTCCCTTTCCCCAGGTGCCCAGGAGCAGAAGGGGCTGTAATGGTCTCCTGCTGCAGGACTGTGTTACCAGACACTTCACTTGCTGTAGCAGAGCTGCAGCTCGGTCAAAGCCTCTTTTTCTGACTGCGTGGGCCACAGATGTTGCTTCATATAATTGGAGTCATATGGGTACCACAAGTTAGTGTGCAGCATAATTATTTTTTAAATCCGCTGCTGCACTCTTACAGCACTCCAGCAGAGAGTGATAGTCCACAGTAAGGACTATCTGCAGACATTTGCTTTTGTAGCCAAGCAGTAACTGGAGTGTGTTCAATAAACCCTGTGAGTCCCAATATTTATTTTCATGAGCACTGTGTAAATGTGTATGGGTTGAAAAGTCTTGTCGTGTGTTGATGTAGTTTGGAGGGGGACATATAGGAAACTATAAAATGGGTGTTATAATCAGAAATGAAGGCAGGCTCTTTTTCTTGATATACAACCACCACTGAGGTAAGAATGTGGTCCCCATAGCGCTACCCTAAATAGAACCAGTGCAGCAACAGAGAGGCATACCATCACAGCTCACATATCTCCAGCAACTTAAGATTTAGCTCACACTTTGTTTGTAGAAATATGAAACGACTTCTGAACAGTCAAGCTGAAACAGGAAATCTGTTATCCCTCAGAGTCCTGCAAATTCCCCTTTTCTTTTCCTTCCTTTGTTTTCCTAATACATTTCCCCAGTTAGTCTCTGAAACCTGTAGTACAGACATTTGAGACACTTTGTAACCCAGTAATATCACTCTTTGTGTTGCCTTGCAGATTGGTTAGGAGAGCTTTTCGAGAAACTCTATTTATTCCATTTCATAACCATCAAAGCATGTGAGAGCAGGAGGGTCATCCTAAAAGCATTATCCTTCTGCAGTGAATTGGGTTTCTGATGGCTTGCACTTGGAGGCAGTTGTTTTCTCTAAGTGTGTTAGCGTGCCTGTGGCACAGTGGGTTTTCTCTTTTCCTAGACTAATACTCCAGCAGGCTGTTTTTCCTGCTCCTGCACTGCGAGGTCATCCCTATTCTGCCTGTCATTCCGGGCAGGATGGATGGCAAGCAGCTACTGGACTCTGATCCCTGGCTGGTGTGTTGATCTCATGGAAAGGTCCATGTGCTTTATGAAGTGGCTACAGTGGGAAAAGGATATCTATGTATGTATGTGTGTGTGTTTGTACACGTATATGTGTATGTGTGTATATATATATATATAAAACTGAAAAAATGACAAGCCTATGAGACTATTTCACACCTATCAGACAGGTTTCTGTCTTGAAGCTCATTGGCTTTTTCAATGGTGATCAGATGCTCTCTCCCTTAGTCTAGTGAAGTATCACTGACTTTGAGATTTGTAAGAAGGGGTCCCTTCTTGAGTTGTGGTTTCACCTATAAAATAAACACATTGCTGTGACCAGTACTTGGCAAGAGCCTGTTGCCAGGAGCATCTGTGAGAGCCTAGGTCTTACACGATTTAAGGATTAAATAGCATGAGTATAAACCTCCAACCTTCAGGATTTTCTTGACTGCCTCGGGTTAAAAAACAAATTTAGCTCTGAGCTAAATTAGTGGAGCTGTGTGCTTCCTTCAGAAACATCTGGCACTGGTCCGTGCTAGACAGGGTCTGGGTCTTGATGGACCACTGGTTTGATCTCATATGGCAGTTCCCGTGTTCCTGCGTGAACCCCTGCCGAGCTTGCACAGCTTTAGGTGGAGCTACTCTTGCATACTCTAATCAGAGGCAAGAACTGCGCTAAATACGGCACAGTGAAGGACACTCCTGTATAATCCATCACACAGGAGATGATGCAAATGAGAGTGGATGTCGCCATGCCCTCGAAATGTGACAACCCTGAAGAACAAGGGAAGCAGTGCTCCTGAAGATCTTGATGGAAGACACACATAAATTGTGCAACTTCCAAATTAGCTACCTTAAAAGAGGGAAGGGTTGGGTGAGCCTTGTCAGGGTTTGGATAAGTGGCTTCATAGTGTATGTATAGACTTTATATTAAAGTCACACAGCTGATCAATGAGTTTGATCCAAGGAGAAATGTTGCTTTTTTCACCAGTAAACTCTAAGCTTAGTGATGTGAAATAAAAGAAATTGAAGTCTTCTGCATCTCATTTCTCCACCTTCCTTCTGTATCTCAGTTGCATAAACAAAATTACTTTGCAACTCCAGAAGACAATTTCATGAAGTGCCACTCACTATAATTGAAAAATTCAACATAAAAAAGACCAAAGCATGAGCAAAAGGGGAGGAAAACTTTTCAGATCATTTGCCTTCTAAAGATAGACTGGTAGAAGAACCAGGGTCAGTCAAGAATATTAAGTTTGAAACTTAAGAAGCAGCACATATTAAAAATAAAGCCCCAGCAATGAAAGGAGAAATAAAATGTCTTCCCTCTGGCTTTTGGCTAAGCTGTGTAGAAGGGTTGCCATGTGTTGCTATGAGTTAGCCATTCCTCTCTCCCTGCTCTGTCCTGTGCTTCCTGAGCTGCTGTGATTGCCTGTAACGTCTACACATGGTGCCAGGGAGCACAATGTAGGCCCGCTGAGGAGCAGAGATTTCTCTAGTTGTGCTCACATCTGCTGTGTGACAGCTACCTTAATGAATACGGTCTGGCTCATTACAGGGAGATGGTTTTGAATGAGTAATCCCATTAAAACCACAAATTTGATTGTGAAGGGACCAGATATAGTGAATAAAAGTTTGTTTGCTTTTAAATAAAAGTTGACTGTTCTTGATAAGCGGTGCAGGATGGGACAACATCTAAAAATATCTGAAGACCTTTCAGTTACTGTTAGTGCCTTTTAATAGCAGTGCCATTAACGGATTGAATTTTAGTCTCAGTCACATCTTTGTAAAACAAAAACATCTCTTTTGCCTGCAGTGAAGTGACTTCGGAGTCATACAGCTGAATGCCCAGTCTCGTCTAACAAGTTGTCCCTAGACTGCTGCAAGCCTAAAGCGAAGCACATGTGGATGTGGTTTTTGGGGGGTTTGGGGTTCTTTTTTGGATCACAGCCTAAGAGTAGGTTCTGGCCCACAGTTTTGAAGATGTCTGCTCATATATCTTTCTGCTTTGGAGGAGATAACTCCCTTGCTCTATATGCTCCCCTGTGTCCGTGTTTGTGCTGGATCTCCTGCGATCTGCAACACAGAAACTGCAATACTCGATCACAACAGGAGCTCATCTACGCCACGATCCTGACTTTCCTGGTTCTGCATCACCGGCTCTGGAGAAGGAGTCATAGAATCATAGAATAGTTTGGGTTGGAAGGGACCTTAAAGATTATCTAGTTCCACCCCCCTCCCCCCCCGCCATGGGCAGGGACACCTTCCACTAGACCAGGTTGCTCAAAGCCCCATCCAACCTGGCCTGGAACACTTCCAGGGACGGGGCATCCACAACCTCTCCGGGCAACCTGTTCCAGTGCCTCAGCACCCTCATAGTGAAGAACTTCTTCCTTACATCTAATCTAAATCTACCCTCTTTCAGTTTAAAGCCATTAACCCCTTGTCCTATCACTACATGCCCTTGTAAAAAGTCCCTCTCTGGCTTTCCTGTAGGCCCCTGTTAAGTACTGAAAGGCTGCTATAAGGTCTCCCCAGAGCCTTCTCTTCTCCAGGCTCAACAACCCCAACCCTCTCAGCCTGTCTTCATAGGAGAGGTGCTCCAGTCCCATGATCATCTTTGTGGCCCTCCTCTGGACTCGCTCCAACAGGTCCATGTCCTTCTTATGTTGGGAGCCCCAGATCTGAACACAGTACTCCAGGTGGGGTCTCATGAGAGCAGAGTAGAGGGGGAGAATCACCTCCCTTGAACTTCTGGTCACGCTTCTTTTGATGCAGCCCAGGATATGGTTGGCTTTCTGGGCTGCAAGTGCACATTGCCGGGTCATGTTGAACTTCTCGTCAACCAACACCCCCAAGTCCTTCTCTGCAGGGCTGCTCTCAATCCATTCTCCTCCCAGCCTGTATCTGTGCTTGGGATTGCCCCGACCCATCTGCAGGACCTTGCACTTGGCCTTGTTGAACTTCATAAGATTTGCACAGGCCCAATCTCAAGCCTGTCAAAGTCCCTCCGGATGGCATCCCTTCCCTCCAGCGTGTTGACTGCACCACACACCTTGGTGTCATCAGCAAACTTGCTGAGGGTGCACTCAATCCCACTGTCCATGTCATCGACAAAGATGTTAAACAGCGCCAGTCCCAATACCAACCCCTGAGGAATGCCACTCATCACTGGTCTCCACTCGGACATCGAGCCATTGACAGCAACTCTTTGAGTGTGACCATCAAGCCAATTCCTTATCCACTGAGTGGTCCATCCATCAAATCCATGTCTCTCCAATTTAGAGACAAGGATGTCATGCTGGACAGTGTCAAATGCTTTGCACAAATCCAGGTAGATGACATGCGTTGCTCTTCCCTTATCCACCAATGCTGTAACCCCATCGTAAAAGGCCACCAAATTTGTCGGGCATGATTTGCCCTTAGTGAAGCCATGTTGGCTGTCACCAATCACCTCCTTATTTTCCATGTGCCTTAGCACAGTTTTCAGGAGGATCCGCTCCGTGATCTTGCCGTGTACAGAGGTGACTGACTGGAAGAAAATTGCTCGTAATGAATGACTACACAATAACTTGTCTTCAGGGGAATTTGTTGTTTACTAATTCCATCAATTAGTGTTGGGCTTATGCCTTGAAGCAGAAAGATTAATATCTCTTGTATAATATATCTTGTCTACTGCATCTGTTTCTGTTCTCATTAGCTATAGTAAGGCATAATCCTTTTGTTTTAAAATGGAAATTGGAAACAGTAAGAAATAAGAAAAGATCTGTCAAGAGATTTTTGTTCCTTTTTCCTGTCAGTTGTCATAGGGTACCTCTCTGCTGTATGTGCCATTACATGGTTTAGCCTCACTCCTCTGGGTTTCAGGTGTTTATTTTTGAGATCTCACTGCAGTCCCTAAACACACTGCTACCTGCAGTCACATTAGAGCTGGATAGGAAAGGGAATATCACCTCAGCGTGCTTTGACATGTCTTGTCCCATACAGCCCCAGAAATCAGATTTGCTTTTTGCCACTGTGCCACATTACAAGTTGACGCCTGCTGCGTTGCAGTAAGCTCACCTGAGATCTTTTTCACTTTCATTGCTTTCTTTGCTACTAAGTAACTACGTTTGGAAATTGTTTTGTTGCAGCAGCGTGAGCTGCTCTACAATTAATAGGATTTTATTTCCTACCCATATTTTTACCATCTCTGGATCTTTTGCATTATTTTCTGGCTCGCATTGTTACTTGCAATAATTCCTTATTAATTGTTATCAGTAAATTTAATGATTGAGTTGCTATTTACATTGTCTTCCACATTGAGAGTAGAAATCCTGGCCTCACAGTAGTCAGAGAGAGGTTTAGCATGGACATCAGAGCTGGGATTTCACCTATTCAGTGACACTGACCCCTGTTTCACACCACTCAAGAACTTCTCTGCAATTCATTGGATCTCAGTTTTTAAAGGTTTGTCTGCATGAGGTGGATGGTGGAGAGTCACCAGGACTGGCAGCGTTCAATAACTTTGGGGTGCCGGACTCAGATGCATGTCTGGTTGGCAATTTGGGACTGCAAAGTCAAGCACCCCCGCAACTGGCCCATTTTTCTGCTCTTCACTCATCAGAGTGTCCTGTATCATAAATATCCAGGTCAGGAGCATGCATATCTCATCCACTTGGCAATAAATGTAGTAAGTCTGGTCCGCTTCCCATCTCACTTGCTGACTGTGCAGGCTGGAGCGCCTCCCAACTTCGTGTTCTGCATCATTTTTTTATACTTGTGCTAATCGGATATAAAATGTGGCAGCGCAGAATCATGCCCTCCATCAGAGTCCTAAAATTTAACACCTAACAAAATTTTGTCACGGAGCAGTGACTAAACTTAATTTTACTTTGAGACAACTTTAGGCTGTATGATTTATCAGTACCATATTATTTTAATGACCTTTTGGCTTTTTTTAACTGCATGCATCGGTGCTCAGATTCTTGTCGATTTTAACTCATTTTTCACCTAAAAGGCACTGTATGAGGTTTTTTATGGCAATCATGATATATTCCCTGCTATATTCTTTTTGACTGCTGGTTTTGTAATTCAGTCCAAAAATCTCTGATAACTTGTAATTTTTTTCCTTCCTTTTTCATGGGTCAGTAGTCTTTTAGATGAAGTTAGGTTAACCAGATGATTAAGTCTATAGCTTGTCATATCTGTAGCTTTCCAGACAAACATTGTAATTTTGAAAGATCTTTCTCATAAGACATTATGTTTTTTGAAATTTCCTGAATTAGACTGTAGGAGAGTGTAAAAATATCCATTAATGCACAAGGTAGATGACCATTAAAAACCACTGCCACACTGTGAGTGTTTTTTAGGCTTCTTGTTGCTTCTTATGAAAAAAAAAAAACCTGAAGTAAATGAGTCTGAAAAAGAAGCAACATTTTAGTCAAAAACTGCCCAATGATTTATTCAGTTCAGTCTTGCAAGAGAGTGATCCCTGATCTTCTTAATCTGAATCCAGAGATCTGTACAGCATGCAAGAGGAGCTGGACTAGGTACTCCATCTGCTAGTGTTTCATTTCTTTTGTGTACTGTTTGTTAGGCTAAAATATCTGGCATAACACGATAGCTGTCCAGATTGTTATACTTTACATCTTTTTTGAAAGGCAGCTATATTGCAGCTGTTTGTTTCCAGTCCACGGCTTTTCAGAAACAATTGTTAAGTCATTTAGTAAACTCATCAGTTAATTTCCACAGATGCATATCATCTGGATTCACTGATTTGCATAGATTTAAATTTTTCCATGCCGGACCTTTTTTTTTTTTTTCTTAAATGTTATAAAAACCTCCCACAACATTTGTAGCAATGAGATGCTTTTCAAAAGTGCCTTTGTCCCACTTTGAAAAAGATTTCTCAAAAGTTTTTCATTTTCTGTGAGATTAATGGAATATTCAGGGAGAATTAAGGTGGACAAAATTAAGTTATGCCTGTGGACATATCTTTGCAATAGCCAGAATAGCTGCAATAAATTGGATATCGGAACAACTTCTGTCCTGATTTAGCCTCCTTGAAAATGTTATCTAAGATTACAGCTACTTTTTTTTGCTCTTTCTTTTGGTAGAGGCAAAGACTTACAGAAATAAACAGTATTTAATGTTGTCTCAACTAATTCCACTAAGACCAATACAGATGTAAATACAAGTATTTGTAAATGCAACAAGGGATTGAACCCTTAGCTGGAGCAGAGGACGGGAGGTCCTGTGGGCAGATCTGGAGTTTAAGCGCAGATCACATTGAACACTTTTAATCTCCCGCTTGCTGTTTTCTGGATCATGAATTTGTCCTCTATATTATTTGGGGAAGGCAGCTGATGAGGCACATTCAGCTGTATTTGTCATACACCAGATGTCGTGATAGTTAAAGTCACTCATGCTTCCTCTGTTTTTAAGCTCCTCAGCAGTTGGTCTGGGATAGTTTACGCATGCACAGGCACACACACACACACACACGCTTTATCATTTACAAACTACAGTGTATGCTATGTATCCTAAATATTTATACAATTTCCCATAACACCCATTCCTAGTGACTGACAGCAAGCGCACTGGACAATACCCGTGTTTTTAACTGAACAGCTCTGGGTTATCAAGAGAAATCTCAGGCTTTGCAAGCGTGTTTTGCTCTCTGCACTATTACTTGCCATCCCTTCGCCCTCTCTCCCTGCCACCGGTGACACCTGCTCCCCGCAGGCGTATTTGCAATAGCCATTTTAGTAGATCTGAATGCCTTCTAAGTAAAATAGAGTATCAGTGGGTTTGGTGATGACTGAACTCAAACTGCACATCTCAGATGTGCTGTATACCACTTACTAGGTTTCACACGTGCTCATTAGTTCATTCTCTTCCTCTGTTCTTCAATTTTCTCTGTCCAGACAGTAAATAATTCTCACACATGGTGCTTACAAGAGCCACTGTTCATTTTTATATGCTGCGAAACAACTGCCAAAAGCAGCAGTGACCACATTTCAGCAGTGGGTGAAACGAAGCTTCTGCATACAGTCGGCAAGGATCCTTCAGAGTGGAGGGTGCTCAGCAAGTGAGGTCTATAATTTGCTGCCACCTAAGCCTGCATTTTGACAAATGAGTGATATCTGGCAAAAAAAAAAAAAAAAAAAAAAAAAAAAAAAAATTGGGGGATTTGGAAAAAAAAACCCAAGCCCAAACCATACCCACCCATTCTTTGCTTGCACAATCTTTTTATTTTAAGAGAAGGATTTTTTATTTTTACATACCTGAATGTACCTTTTTGCCTTTTTCAACTTACTTAACATATCCATCTTTCTGTCTCCTCATCAGGCCTCCTGTAGAAGACAGCCAAACCCTGCTGACACCGGTGGTGAGCTGCGGCCCACCAGGAGCCTTGCTAACCCGGCCTGTCATTTTAACCATGCACCACTGCGCAGAACCGAACACGGAGGACTGGCAGATCCAGCTGAAGCACCAGGCTGCCCAGGGGCCGTGGGAGGTGAGGCTCCAGAGCTCCAGCCTGTGTGCTGACTGCGTGGAGGGCTCTCTGCTAGTACCCTCAGCTGCCTTTCTGAACAAGGATGCCTGTATTTTGGGTTTTCCGTGTGAGATGCATGGCTGCTACGGGCAGGCAGGAGTGCCCTTCAATACCAGGTGTCTAAGCTGCCCAGTGGTCATGCAGAGATGCTGTCTTGGGGCAGTTTGGTGCCTCCTAGTTCTAGCTATTTTCCATGAAATAGCCTCCATCACAGGATTTCGGCACTTGAGCTTTTGGTTGTAGCAGGATATTGTGCCAAAGTCATGGGGACAGAAGGAAGAGAAAAGGCAAAATAAAAAACAGTGGCTGAAAATAATTTCTGACTTGATTTTAGAAATAAGAACATGTTTTTTACAGAATAGTTTTCATTCTCCTAGTTTTCAAGAAAGTGAAACAGTGTTGCAAATGATCTCCTGCTTCAGCACCAACACTTCATCCAGCTTAATAAAATGTATAGGTGTGTCTTTTGTTTTTCCGAAGATGTTGGCGGAGCATCACTTTGCTTCAGTTCCCACAGCCGGGATCCAACTCTGCACCCTGTCAGCTCAGGGGAGCTGCACAAGGATTGCCGGGCAGTGCAGGCTTGGTGGGAGCCTGGGGTGGTTCCTTGCCAGTAGTGCAGCAGGAGGATGTCCTGGGGCAGGGTGGCAGAAGGATCTTCCACTGTAACTGGAGCATAAAGTGATGCTTTTGGCAAGACTGGGCCATCCTGGCAGAGCCTTCTTCTCCAGCCCTGTGCTCCTAGGTACTTGCTGCCACCAGTTTGGTCTCACATAATTAATTTGGCAAGGGTACTTTCTCCTACCGGTAGATATAATAAGGTCAGGGTGGCTTCTGAAGGCAGTTGGGCTGACAGCAGCAAGAGCGTGGTGTCCAGCATTGCCTTCGAAAGGCTCTTGCATTTGTCCCCCTGCCTGTGGCACTGGCTCTTCCTCACGCTGGGAAGGAGCACGCAGCGAACACAGATCTGTCTCGCCAACTAATCTGCACCCCACCGGCCCGACTCTTGGCACCACACATATGTTCCTTATTTGCGCCTGTGTGTTACTGGCACCTCTTCATTTTCTCCCTCATCATCCTCCTGCCCTTGACAGAGCGGTTGCTCCTCCGGCTGTGCACAAGCTCTGGTGCCAGCGCAGCCTCCGCAGCACCCACAGCGTCCTTGGCCATCACTCGGTGATCTTCCTCCGCTCAATTCTGGAGCAGCTCCTCCAAGCTGAGCCCCACACATGCATGCACACACATGCGCACACACACACGCGCATGTGCATGCATGCTTGCACACCCCTGCAGCATTGCTCAGGGCCAGGGGCTCCTGCCAGAGCCAGTTGCTGGTGTGGCCGTAGGGGCGTGCAATCAGTGCTGCAGCAACTTACCCTCCAGAAGGATTGTGCCACCCCTGCAAATATGGCACGTTTGCCGTTCCTGAAACTAGGGGGCCCGAGCTTAATGCCAAATTTCAGTTGAGCCCACGCTGCTCAGCTGCCAGATGTGTACATTGTGCTGCAGACCTGCAGGCAGTGGGGGTGAAACAGATGAGTTTTGCCGAGCATCATGTGGCGCGTGGTGGCTTTGCAAGAGGTGGCCATCATCAGCTGCTGCTTTTTCGCTTCTGCTCTCTCTTAAAGACATTCAAATCACCTTGTGTTGTGTGCAGGATATTACACGCAGGGTTGAATGGAGAAATTAGCAAGGGAGCTGTTTTCCTTTACACACAAGGTGGGGAGGCTGTCTGCATTTAGGCTGTATGTATTTTTTTTCTCATCCTGCAGTCTCATCACGGAGGATTATTCTGATGAAGCAGCAGGTGATATTTCATGTAGATGTGGCATTCGGCCATCATAGAGGTTACTTCCCTTCCTTGAGTTTTTATAACTCCTTATTGTCATGCTTAGGAAGTGAAGGGTGGTTATTTATTCAACATGCTTGTGACTACTGATGTTAAATCACGCTCACCAAATGATTAGTTCTGCAATATCTTTTTCAGTAAAGTTTTGGTGATATTTTCATTATTTGCCTAACTCTGCCCAGGGCTTTAAAACTGCTGCAGGGTCCAGAGGAAAGAGTTACAAGTCTTAGGGGAGTGTTGTACGGGAGGAGGTTTCTACCACCATCATCACCTCAGAGAAATCATGCCCTCCCCACGCCTACGCAGGAGAAAAGCCAGAAGCAGGAATTTTAAATCTTGATTAATCTACAGTGCAAACAGCAAAGACTTTGTGCATCATCCAGGCTTGAAAGGGGCATTGCTGTCTCAAAGGAGAGCAGCTCTGAGGGGTCGGGAGCTCTAACTTGGCCTCTTTCTCCCTTAGGATGTGGTTGTGGTCGGGGAGGAAAACTTCACCACTCCTTGCTATATCCAGCTGGACCCAGAGGCCTGCCATATCCTGACAGAAACCCTCAGCACGTATGCCTTGGTGGGACAGTCAATCACCAAAGCAGCAGCCAAACGTCTCAAACTGGCCATCTTTGGACCACTGTCCTGCTCTTCGCTGGAGTACAGCATCCGGGTCTACTGCCTCGATGACACGCAGGATGCCCTTAAGGTGGTTATTGCTTTCTTGCTCGCTTTCCCTCTCCCTCTCCAGCTCTCACAGGACTGCAGTCATAGCGGTGACTAGACCCTCTGCTCCGTGTATTCCTGCTCCCTGGGTTATTTTTCTGATTAGAAGAGCTTGACAACAAGCTGCTGTTTTACAGTTTAACCTGCACACACTGTAAATTGTCCTTTGTATAGGGATCTCACACTATTTTCCGCCCACCAGTCTTTTTTCCTTTGTTTACCTGTATCATATCCTGAATCCTAAGATTTTTGCATTATTAAAAGGCCATAAGGTACGCGGGGCTTCATTCGTTATTCATGTATTTTTAATGCTAAGTGCCAGCTCCCCAGAGATGGGGAAACATATAAATGCTTCTTTGTAAATAGTTGATAATGATAAAAGAAGCTTCTGGGCTGTTAATCACTGCCTGCTTTCATACTGCTTTATTACACCTCTTCGCGTGCAGCTTTTTGTGTTGGGAATTCGCAACTGAAATAAACCGAGGCTGTTGCTATCTCTAACTATATAATCTTACTCTCACTGCGTAATTCTGGCATGCACACAAACATACACTCACTACATACAGAAGAGCAGATAGGTGACCATACTTGCTATTTCTCTTTATAAATACCTGTATTTATACAGGTGGTATCTATAATAGATGCACTCATGAAACATGTAGCTCCAACTGCACATGTAAGAATGGAGTTTATTAAAAGGTGGGCTTTTTTTCTTCAATTGTAGCCAGTGCGACTTCCCAATGCCTCTTTGCAGCAAAATGAGTTCAAAGCCTGACTCTAAGCAGAGTCATCCTGGTGCTGTGTATGCTTTTGTTTCCTCAGCTGCACATGGGAATTATGGGGATTTAAACCCACATATACTGGCTGGGAGATGTTTGTGTTTTTCAGAGCAGTGATTTCCATCACTGTGAATGGCACACAGTTTTCTTCCCCAGTACTATCTGATATCAAGGCCTGCCTGCCTAGGCTTTGCTGGGGGGATACTCTTTCACCAAATGTAGGAAAGGCAGTAAAGTATAAGGGTTGAAGCAGGCATATCATGACTTCAGCCTGGTTTTGTCTGTACAGGGCCTGGGAGCTTGGCCTCTGTCAATGCATTGGTGTTATCAGGCTTTTAGAAACAATTATTTTCTCCGGTCTGATTTCCCTTTTGTTTTTCCTCTTTAAAAAAAAAGTGAAAAGGATCTTTCATAGCGATCAAGCTTCAAAAGTCCTGATGGTTTTATGCCTGTGCAGCATAATACAATTTTCCACGGGTTCGTCAAGGCCTGAGGTAATAATAAGTGAGTTGGAGGGGCCTTGGACAGATAGCTAATGCAGTCAGAGCTGGGGGAATCCAATTAGGTGTTACTCAAGAGCTGTTGGTTTGTTTCTAATAGACTGTGGGGAGAGTTGTGAGGTAAAGTTAATCCGATTTGGTGTGATAGCAAAAAGGATCAGGAGAGGCACTGAGCAACATGGAGGGACCATCTTTCTCCTGAGAAGCTGCAGCCAGTGTTTGGGAGGGGAGCAGGCCAGTCCTTGGGCTGCTGCTGCAGGTAGACCCCAAAGCGAGCCTGTAATTTGGTGAGGAAAGGTGAGCAAAGTCGGGCGGCCACTATCCCACTCGTACCTACTGCTTTTTTACAGCAAAGTATATGCATTTTAATTTTCTTCTTTTTTGGCACATCCACCAGAAGACTGGAAGGCCACGCACAGGGTTCAAGACCCAGCTAGCTGGTGGTTTACGGGAGGACAAGCACACCTACTTGCTGGCCACAAACTCTTATGATTGTATCAATTGCACTTCTCTGGAAATGAAAGGTCTGGGGAAGTAGAAGGTTTAAGAAAAATGAACCTAGTAAACTAGCTGTAGATGAAAGGGTTGAGCATGGACCGGTGTGTACAAACCAGCCCTGTGCAACAGTGTTGTGTAGACTATGACTATTCAGAAAGAAAAAAAAAGGTTGGGGTGTTTGCTGCGTGCTTTCACAACAGCTGGCACCACAGCAGCCCCAGCGTGCTGGGAGGAGGTCCTTGGCACTGCCATATTGCCAAAGGGAAGGCATTAACGGGGCAATTACCGCTGGCTGTGCAGGACAAGGTGTACAGACGGGGCTGGACCAGTGGGTCCTGAGGTTAAAAGTAATTTGGAGAGGGTGGGAAAGTTGTAGGCGGCAAGCGAGGCACCAGCTGCAACGTCTCGGTGTCTTGGGGCTGGCTGCTCCGGGCAAGGCATGGCAAGGGAAGGGAAGAGCAGTGTGAGATGTTCCTACGTTGGGATGTCTGAGGTTTGGAAGAGCCTTTGTAGGGGATTATGTGTTTATTTTAATAGGCAACTGAATGCATTCTGTTATTATTTACAACTAGGAATGAGTGTGCCATATGCTGAATGTGTCCTAACAGCCACCAAAGGAAGACAAGCAGTTGCGGTATAAAACACAGTGCAGTATTTATCCAGCAGGCTTTTCCCTCTCATCATGCAGAGTAAGCGCTTGCTGCTGAACTGCCGGTGCCTGCAGTACAGTAGGGAAGTGTAATGACTTGTCATCAATAAGGGCTCAGTTATTTTGGTAGTGGCTTGGCAGGGTTCCTGGGGGCTGTGGAGCAGCAGAGTGGGCTTAGCGCTGATCAAGCATGCAGCATCCCCTGTCCCACAGGATCTCAAGCCGCCTGGATGGGATGCTCACCAAAATGCTTTCTGGGGAAGGGTGAGGGTAGCTGTGACCTCGAGCACTGGCCTCTTTTTTTAAGGCTGATTTTTGCACTTTGAGGGGGATACCCAAGCTAGTCTGCTGTGAAAAAAAAAAAAAAAAAGTAATAATACGATAACTGTAAAGCAATCCAGCTGCTTTATTCTGTTTATTCACGTATGCCTTTGAGATTGATGTATGTGAGCTGTGTGTGGCAGCATGGTGGGGGCTGAGCAGCCAGGCACGCGGAAAAGGCTGCCTCTCACACCGAGGGCAAGTGAATGATTTCAGGCTGTAGCAGAGCGGCATCCCCCAACCTGCCTCATGCTCCACAGTAACTGTCCCGCCAAAAAACCAACAAAACAGGCATGTGATCTTCTCGCAGTTACTTAATGTGTATCTTTTCCTCTAATGAAGAAAGGCAACAGCTTAAACTGACTGCTGTTGCGTGCTTGTGCCCCATTAATGAGGAAGCCCTTTCCAAATACAGGTTGTGGCTGTCCTGGTGACGCTGACAGTGGAGTGATGCCTTACACAGCTCCCTCTCCTAGGAAAGGCGTCAGGGCATGAAGTGCTGGCTCACAGGCATGGTGAGAGGCGATGGGGAGGGTGGCTGGAACCACCTCAGCATGGGGCAAGCAACGTGCAGCTCGGGTTTCAGCTCAGGAGAGCACAGAGGCACCAGCCAGCAGGATAAGTACTGCTCTAAATAAAATGCCGTATGGCTAGAGCCAGCCTGCAAGTTTGAAGGGCTGTGCAAATCATGGCTCCAAATTAATTCTGAATTAATTAACTGAGCGGCATGGGAGAAGCACGGGCTGCACGGCATCCTCCAGTTGGAGCCCATAGAGGGGCTAGAATGATCAAGGGTGGTTACCAAAGGTGGGATATTGAAACGAGACATCCAGATCTGGTGGGTGGGATGGTGCAGCATCACGCTGCAATGTTTTTCCCCACAGTAGTGCAGCTCCCAGAGCTGGTGCTGCACGGGCAGGAGCGGTCGTTCAGCCCCGGCGCCCCATGTGCCTGAGAGGTGGTGTCTGCAATTAGCTCACGCAGTGCCGTGAGTCGTCTTCTGGCCCTTCCAGGGAGGTAATTTGGACATAATGAAGATCTATAGTAATCAGATAATTAGTATCGATTGCTCTTTAGACATCTTGACGAGGTAATTAGGGGGCACTGGAAAGAAGCTGGAACTGATTCATTGGCATAACCTTAATTTAAAAGGTTTCCTGATTTTGTTTCTTTTCCTCTAATGGCTGATAAACGAACATCATTTTAGCTTCAGTATTTGCCAGGTGCTGGGCTCGCCAGGGACAGGGGCTTTTCTTGTATGCTAACTAGATCATGAACATGGTCAAGAGTAGCTTGTTTTGTGCTTAGCTAAAACAGAGGTTCCTTTAGTTGGCCTGGGGTAGCATCCTGGTTTTGTGTGCCCACGTACTCCTTGAGTGTGCTCACTCTGTGTGTGATTGGCTTTGGCCATGTGAGACTGGTTGGCTGGTTGGTTCTTGTAATTAAATATGACTGAGTTTGGCTGTGTTGGTTTCTAATGGGCCTCCATGCTTCTTCCATGTGGACTACAATTAGGCTGTTTGTAGGCAACGGTTCACTGTGGTCTCATTAACTACAGGCATATATTTATTTTTAGCTGCAGAAAATGACCAGACTCTTGTCTTACTAGCTTTTAATTACAAGATCAATATTTCAGTAGCCCTGAACCTATGTATTCATATGGACAAAATGCTTTGTCACGGTGTCTTGAATTGTTTTGATACCATCCCACTTGATGGTTAGCGTCAGCATAGGCATCACCAGGTACCTCCTGTACCGCTCTGCCACAGAGCAGTTTGCCAGGAGGCCACAAGCTGAAGGACCAGTGGTATGCACAGGTCCCATATCAGCAGGACCTACACAAATAAGAGCTTCCAAAAACAAAATAGTAAAGCTATCATTAGGTGTCCAGTTTGATGAGCAATGGAGAAGACTGATATACTTCTGTATTCAAACAGTGCCTGTATACAAAGTCTTTGCATTCAATTTAATAGCATGCAATTAAGTTTTCTGCTTATAGGACAGGACACTGTGTCTCCTAAATGAGACATGGGTGCCTGCATCCCTGCTGGGCTGCTGCTGTATGAAGGGGGCGAGGGGGTTATACTCAGATCCACTAATGCAATTCCGCTTCACAGGAAAACACAACTCTGCGCTTTTTTTTCCCTGTATTACACAAGTTACAGCAATTACAGCAGTCAATCTTGAGGAATCAGAAGCCCAGTGTGCTGTCTTGATGAAACCTGACCACTTTCTTCTTTTTATCGCAATACTGCAGGAGGTCCTCCAGCTTGAGCGGCAGATGGGTGGGCAGCTTTTGGAGGAGCCCAAAGCTTTGCATTTTAAGGGAAGCACCCACAACCTCCGCCTGTCCATTCATGACATTGCCCACTCTCTCTGGAAGAGCAAGCTGCTGGCTAAATACCAGGTGAGCATCACAAACCATTCACATTGGATCCTAGCAGTGATACTTAAAGAAATACAGTGACACACAGGGGTGTTTGTTTAAAAAACACCCAGTGCCAGGTTGCAGTACTGTGAACATTTTTTTCCCTGGACCATTTGCAGTAACAGTGGTATGGAGCCCATGGTCTCTGGTCATATAGCATCCGCACCCTGGTCCCACATCCTTCCCTTACTATACTTTTTTTTTTTGCTTTTCTATTGCAGGAGATTCCCTTTTACCACATCTGGAGTGGATGCCAGAGGAACCTGCACTGCACCTTCACGCTGGAAAGGTTCAGCCTGAATACCTTGGAGCTGGTATGCAAACTCTGCGTGCGGCAGGTCGAAGGAGAAGGGCAGATCTTCCAGCTCAACTGCTCCGTCTCAGAGGTAAATGACATTGGTGCACTTCTCTGTCCAACTGCAGGAACATGGGAGGGTTAAGGAGGTATATCCTTTCCCATTGCTACCTCTTTAGTGCTTCCCATTTTCCTCCTGACTGCTGGGATGGACATAAGGGATGGATTAAGTTGTTGCTTTGTATCTCCTGTTGCATTTTCCTTTAGTTTCTCTCATCTGGAAGGGAGTGTCCCCCCTTCAAGGGAGGGAGGAGGGCAGCTATGGTCTCCCTGCTAGTGCCGCCTTTCTGTGCCTATGTGGAGGACTGCTTTGCCCGCCACTCCCTGATGCATCTCGCAAAGCACTGCATGGTCCTGTTTCCTGGCAGTCCACAAGACCATCACCCCCAGCATTTCCCTGGGGAGGGAGGAAGGAGAATAGGAAAATGTCATTGTCATATGTTTGCATGAGCCACTCCACTCTGATCCCACATAATAACTGCTGTGCAAGAGGGAATATCAGATAGCCTAGTTGCAATAGACTTCTCAGATTTTGCTACCGCTACAAATCCTGACTATTATCTTCAACAATTTTTCTTTTGACGGCTGACATTTTCCAATAGAAAAATGATCATAAGTTTTGGAACAGCTTTGCTGACGCCATGTAACACCTGGAGAATTTTCACTCCTTGGGGCAGTCAAGCTTAGGGATGAGACCAAACTACATGTTCAGGTGTGAAGTGGCGTTGCCTTCAGTGAATGTGCTGGTGGCTTTTGTGCCTGGTAGCCTTGGTGGCTATGAAGAGCAGGCTCTTGGGCAGCAGTCACTGCTGGCTGACTTTGGGAAGGGCTGGGAGACCACAGACAAAACTTACTTGTGCTGTAGGGCCCTGACGGTGTCTGCCATTACCCATAACATCTGCTTGGTTATTGGGTGTAAAGTTACATATTCAGCTGGGGACTACACAGCATTAAAGACAGATGGTAAAACAAGTATCATAAACAATTATTGTAATAAGTGCTGCATTGAGGTAATCTCTAATTTAACCTCGCAGAGAAAAGAAAGAACTGAGAGTAACTTTAATGAAATGCAAGTATACACTATAATCATCTTCAGCTGCTTGTGCGTAATAGGGCCTGGTAATGGATTCAGAGGGAACAGGATAATATTCTTGTCTTGTGCTGTGATCCCATCCATCAGGGATGAATAGAGGGAGGGAATAATACTGCTGCTATCAAGGCTGCCTACTGCAAAATTGCTCCTCCTGGTTGACATGGAGTGATGTTCCTGAGCCCAAGTGAGGGGCAGGAGGACCTTGGGCTGCTAAGGGCTGGCATACAGGGTTGTGTCAACTTTGTTACTACAAAAAAAACCCTAAAACTCAGCTGGTTTGATGACAGAAGTTACCTGGAAATGCAATAACAGCAACCTGGAAACCAATGTGTATGCCTCTAGAGGTGTAAGAGGAAGGGGTTGTTGTGATAAAGACACCAGACCAGGCATCAGGAAACCTTAGCTGTGGTTCCTCACACTTTCCTCTGGTGACTAACTAGGTCATGTAAGGGTGAGTTTTGGTCCCTGCTTTGAGATAGTGTCTGGTTTGGTTTGCTCCTGGTGATTTCAAATTGTGCACATTATTCCATTCTTGTGGGGGAGGCAGGCAGCTAGTGGTTAGGCATTACAGGACCATGCTGGTGCCTTTCTTCTGCATCTCTACCTCTGTCACCCTGTGGTAAAAATACAGTAACACGGTTTCCTGCATCCTCCCTTTATGGGCTTTCTTTTTTCTCCCCTGTAAAGGATGTAAAACTTCTGCAGATTAAACTGTCTTATTCTGGCTTTATACAGTGTCTTCCACTGGGATTTCAAAAATACAAGTGCAATGAGTGCCAAAACATGCAAATTCACGAGGCAAGAGGAAGAATGAGATAAAGGTCTCCCACTGTTTGTTTTTGAAGCCCCCTTTTTATCTTATGCTGTCAGTACTCACCCAAAAGAGCCCCAGGGCACCACAGCGGATAGTTGGGCTCCCTCTGCACCCATCCTGATGCACCTGGGGCAGCAGGTAACCTGGAGAGCCAGGGCAGCACTGCTTCAATGTGTCGCTTGTGTCCCTTGGCCCAGACTAAAAAGGGAAGGTCATGTGTCTGCGATGCCACCAGTCACCACTCTACAGCCGCTTCCAGGCAGTTAGAGGACAGTAGCTCATTGCCTGAAGCGGTGGGGTTGGGGTGGACGGTCTGTGATGCAGGGCCTTGGTGCCCAGGTAGGGATGCCGCATTTGGCACTGCTTTGGGCATGTTCACCGAGGACATTACAGTGTGGTGTAAACCTTCCTTGGTTAGAAATTTCACTGATTGCCTAAAATGCCATTTAAAAAAAAAAAAAAAAAAAAAAAAGCAAAAAAAGGCATATTTATAGAGTGGAAGAGAATTAATTGTTGTGGATAAATGAGTGGAGTCAAAAGAGGCTTAATTCTGTTCATTGCTCACAGATACTGGCTCTCCCCTTTCCATCTCTGCATACATTTTTGGGGGGGAAACCACAGACTGCGCTGTCGTGGTTTAACCCCAGCTGGTAACTAAGCACCATGCAGACACTCGCTCACTCCCCTCCCACCCAGTGGGATGGGGGAGAGAATCAGGGAAAAAAAAGGTAAAACTTGTGGGTTGAGATAAGAACAGTTTAGTGGAACAGAAAGGAAAAAACTAATAATGATAATAACAATAATAAAATGACAATAATAATAAAAGGGTTGGAATATACAAAACAAGTGATGCACAATGTAATTGCCCACCACGCACCAACCAGTGCCCAGTTAGTTCCCGAGCTGCCCCCCAACCCCACTCCCCCCAGTTTATATACTGGGCATGACATCACATGGTATGGAATACCCTTTGGACAGTTCGGGTCAGCTGCCCTGGCTGTGTCCCCTCCCAACTTCTTGTGCCCCTCCAGCCTTCTTGCATGAGAAGCTGGAAAATCCTTGACTTGGTCTAAACATTACTTAGCAACAACTGAAAATGTCGGTGTGTTATCAACACTCTTCTCCTACTGAACCCAAAACATAACACTGTACCAGCTACTAGGACGACAATTAACTCTATCCCAGCTGAAACGAGGACACGCGCGTAACTGAGCCCTGCAGCACCTCGTTGTTCCTAAGCAAACCCAACCATCCAAATTGACCATACCCTTGTCCTACCAGCTACCGAGCCCCTCTTTCTACCTACCTGTGCGTGCTAAATCCTTCCAGGCCAAGAAAGAGATAAAATCCTTGCCCAGAAGAGCCAATCTCTTGTTATTCCCAGTGGGGCCACATTACAGCTGTGTCATGGGGAGCCTCCGAGCTGGGAGGACCACATCAGAGAGCATCAACCCTGTACCCACGGGGGACAGGCTGGCTTTGGAGGTGACTTTCCCCTTGAAACACTGCTGCCACTGCCTTTGAGTGCAGTGCTGGTCATGGGGAGCAGGGCGACTGCCACCCCTTGAGCACACACGC
This sequence comes from Aquila chrysaetos chrysaetos, assembly GCF_900496995.4. Classification (NCBI taxonomy): domain Eukaryota; kingdom Metazoa; phylum Chordata; class Aves; order Accipitriformes; family Accipitridae; genus Aquila; species Aquila chrysaetos. The sequence goes on along the minus strand of NC_044004.1, from coordinate 54,022,171 downwards.
TCCATGTGTCTCCAGCACAGAGTTAAAGCCGCATGAAAATGAGGGATCAGCTTGTGCCTGGGGCGGTATTAACCAACCTTCCGTGGTCTGCCCAGCATCGGAGGCTTCAGAGAGTATGGGTGCTGCCAAAGGGATGTCAGCAGCGTGAGCCCAGCGCTGGCTGCATGTGGGGTGGGGGGCTTGGGAGGCTTCTGGGAAGGGGCTCCTGCTAGCCAAGCTGGAAAAGCCCTGTTCTGCCCTACTAGTAGCAATTTGCTCTGAAATGTGTCAAAGTGCCTGGTCTTTCATTATTTCCAGTAGGTAAGTGATTAATTAAGCTGGGCTCAATTTTGTCCAGCCATAAGTAACCTTCACCCTTAAAGAAAAAAAAAAAAAAAAAAAAAAAAAAAAAATCTGCTGTCTACCCAAAAATCAGTTATAAATATTTCTTTTTCAGCTGATTAACATAAACGCTTGATTAGCAGAGGGCTGCTCTCCCTCTAATGCAAGTAAAAGCACTGAGTCTCAGAGGATACACTTCTACAATCATCTCTGCACTCGGTAACAAAACTGCTGTATTTTTTTTTTTTTTTTTTCCTTGCTTTCTTTCCAACCTCAGGAACCTACTGGCATTGATTATCCTCCTATGGACTCAGCAGGCACCATCACCACCATAGTAGGGCCCAGCGCTTTCAGCATCCCCCTCCCAATAAGGCAGAAGCTGTGCAGCAGCCTGGATGCACCCCAGACCAGGGGCCATGACTGGCGGATGCTGGCCCACAAGCTGAAACTGGACAGGTAAGCGAGGCTGCCTATGCGTTGTCGGGCAGCAAAGTCCCCCCCAGGGAGGTATGTGCAAAAGGGTCTTGGTGAAGATGAGTGACAGCAGATGTGTCTACGGACTGGTCAGACTGACCGCACAGGAGATGAGCACCTTGCCGGCACCAGCAATGGGGATGGGCTGAAATTATATAAATTCAGGTAGCCTTCACGCAGCTCAAAAAAATGAGTTTCCATTTGGCTTGTTGCAGGTACCTAAATTATTTTGCTACGAAATCAAGTCCCACCGGGGTGATCCTGGATCTCTGGGAAGCCCAGAATTTCCCTGACGGCAACCTGAGCACGCTGGCGGCAGTTCTTGAAGAAATGGGAAGACACGAAACCATTGTTTCTTTGGCAGCAGAAGGAAATTACTGATACAGCCTTGGCGTGAACAGGAAGGACAGACGCAGGGAGCGGTAATGCCCTGTTATTACAAACGAGAATTGAAATGAAAACCCAGACCAATGAGTTACACAAGAGACATTTCGGAGAAGAAAGCAAGCAAACAAACAACAACAACAAAAAAAAACCAGCCCTGACCTTCACACATGCGCTCCTTGTACATTATCACAGGATCTAAAAGAAATCATGCAAACTTGTACCTTGAAAATATAAATCAACCTAATGTTCCTCTCGGCTTGGCTGTACACTGCTTGGTACAGGATTTTACAGTTTCCTAGGAAACGCTTTTTATTGCTATCCAGATATATGGATAAACTTTCTTAACAATCCCAGTTTCTATGGATGTTGTTTACATCAAATTCTGGACAGGGGTAAGGAGACTGTCCATGGCTCTTTATATTTTTTGTTTAAAGCCATTCTAGACAAAGCTATGGACAGTTGGTTGTGGCTATTTCAGCTTATTGGTTTCTGGTGAATTCAGATTTTGGCTACAATTCTGCACATCAATTGTCTCACAATGATCCTCCTGTCATTGTTCTGTTTCCTAGACCTACTTGTAAAAAAAAAAAAAAAAAAAAAAAAAAAAAACACAACAAGAAAATCAGAGCTTAAGAGGTGTGCATCTGGAAAGCAGGTACTCTGGGTGCTAAGCAGGAACACACGTAACGTCCCCTTCCTTCCCCGATCAAGTCCCACTGAGCCTGTGTGGAGAATAGCTGTAGGACAGTAGGGAATTTAGGATCGGAGTTAATTTTCAATTCACAATGTAACAACACCCTTTCCACCCCTTTGCAATACGAGGGGGCCGGATATGCAATTCAGAGTGGTTTGGGGAAGAAAAAGAAACCCAGAAAAAAATAAAAAAGAGAAGTTGCTATGATAATTATTTACTAATTAGTATCTAGTGCAAGGACTATAATTATTATTATTATTATTATTATTATTATTATTATTATTATTACCACCATTATTACTTCATTTCTAATTTTGTCAACAGCAGAATTATTCCTGTTTTTATGGAACCTGTTGTCCCCTTCCTGAAGGTCTTTTAGGACATGTCCCTCGATATGCTGTCTGTCCTTCCCTTCTCCAGCCATCGTACTCCTCCTCCAAAGTCCTCTGCTAGCCCACACAGGTTGCTCACCTCATGTTAGCATTGCTGTGCCTCGTGCCCGATGCAAAGGTGGTATAAACTGGTGACGCTCCGCTGAAGTAACTGATCTGCACCTGCAAAGGTTGCAACCCAGCACCTCTCCCTAGGATGTTTTGCACCACCTTGGTGCCTCCAGGTTGCTCCAAGAAGTAATCCTGTCCCAAGTGACAGCGGCTGTGAACCACTGACAGCCTCCCAGTCCAAATACACGTAGACCACTGGTTCAGGAGCACGGGTGTAAGCATGTGGAGGCACTGACATTGACCACCTGATGTGTGCATCCAAGGTGGGCCTCCGTATGTCTTGCGTTGCTTTGAAGTGGTCTGAGAGCCAGCAGCTCCAGTTAGCTTCCCGCGGAGCTGCAGGTACTTGCTCTTACTGAAACCCACTGTGTCCCATAACGTTTGTGGTGGTCAGGGCTACTGGGAGTCCTCTGCTGGGACATTTCTGGGTGAGGTGGACTCTGTGGCTCTCCGCAGGTATTCCCAGGCTTGCTGCAGCCAGGGAAGCCTCTGCTGCATAGGCCAGTGTAGGGCAATGGAGCGGTGAAGTCGAAATCCCGTGTACTGCGGTTTGCTGCCTTCTCAGCACTCCCTCTGCCGCCGGCACCTGGGCAGGGCGGTGCAGGTCCTCGCTGGCTGACCAGGGGGACGTTTGTCCCTCTCAGCCATGTCCCTCTTGGCCACCACAAACAGGTGAAGTGGGAACTTGACAAAAGGAGCGAACTCTTGCTTTTTCGGTTGTCACTGCGAATGTTATTTTATTTTCTGCTCAGTGAAAAGACTGACTCTTTGGTACATGACAGCACATAGGACCGCAGTAGTTTTACTGCCAGGTTTGTCTGTTCTCTACTTCTGGTGCAAAAAAGGCTTTCTTCCCCAGCCTGGCTACTCCAGGTTTCCAGCCAGGCCCTGGTTATTGCTGTCGTGCATGCATGCATGCCCCTGCCCATGCACGTATTCCCATTCCGTGTGCTTCCCGAGAACAGAGTTGGCTTGTTTTCTTTTGTGTTTTTTGGTTTTGTTTTCCCCCAAGGCTTTCCAGATTGCACCTTTAAAGGTAACTTTGAAAATGTCATTGGTCAAAATGAAAGGAAAATTTCATCTGACCTTTTTCCCATTTGACATTTTCATAGGCTTGGGACTTTTTGTTTTTAATTTCTCAGCTCCCTGACACGAGCAGGGTTTTGACTGACCACTGGGCAGCAATCACAAAGCGCTCCCTTCCTCGTAAGAGGTAACCCGGCAGTTTGCAAACCAGCATTTCAGTCAAAACCAGAGACCAGAGGACATACATTTTAACTTTCAACATCTGTCTTCATTTTGCCACATAGACCCCACCTTCTCTTACTATCGAGATGCCAAGGGCATCCTTTCAACAATAAACCATCTTCTTTTTCACCTTGGGCATCTGATGCAGCCCATTGCAATGCTAATGGAAATCTTGCTTTCAGCTTCAGGAGGCTTTGACTGGGGCAACCAGCTCTGCCCTTTCCCTATGTTTTTTTACTCACCTTGGAGCTCTAAAATGGCTCTTAAAAGATAGGGCTCAGCTTTTCTCCCTCCTCTGCCATCTTCAGGTGTAACCAGTTGTATTTAGTTCATGCTTCTTCACCCTTCCTGCGTGATTCCTCTTCCAAGGCGGGTGCATGAGCTGAACTGTCCTTTGGCCCCTTCCCCTTTTCAGCTCAGTCTTCGTTAGCCGATGCCCAGGCTCACTGGGACTCCCAGCTCTCAGCTTTTGCTTTTTTGGACAGCGTGTGCACCCTTCTCACTGGGGCCTTGCCAGAAAGTGTCTCATAGTTATCTGTATCACTATGAGTTGACGCTCCTTTTGACAGCTCTCTGACCTACCCCCCCGATGCCTCCCTCAAGAAAAACAGATGAGCATCTTTCTTAAAGTATTCTGGGTCATTTTCCTTTTACAGTGTCACTGTAAAGGGGATTTATTGAGAGGAAAGGGCATGCTCTGATTAAGAGGAGCATCCACAGAGGTGGATGGAGGTCAAGAACATCACTGCCAGCTAGGGCAGCGGCATCGCTGTCGCTGGGAGGTGGAGCTGCTCTTCTTCCACCCCAACTGCTCAGAAACCCCTCGCCTGCTCCAAGCACGGGCTGGACGATTTCTCCAGGCCCTGCTCCGTCAGCCTTTGCAGGGTCCCAGTGCGGCACCATGCCAGCTGCCTCAGCCCTGACAGGGCAGGGAGAAGCAGGGACTGCCGGGCACGGGGAAGTTTCCTCCACAGAGCTACACCTCATCCCAGCAGCTCCGCACTCGTGCTTTGCCACCGCTACTAATGACAGCTCCCACCTCACATGACACTCCCCCTGCATTAATTTTGCTCAGTTTTTTTTCTGTTTTCCAAGGGGTGCAGCAGTGGCAGGGTGCGTGGCTGGGGAGAGGGCTCTGGCACAGGCTGGTGGTACGCATCCCTCGGCATCCCCCATCCTGCTGCCCCAAGGAGGGAGGGTGGGAAGCAAGGGTGGCCAGATCTGCTCGGGAATATCATTTTTGGTGGGAGAAAAACCAGCAGCAGTCCCTCCGCCTGGCTTGCGTGGACACAGTGCCATCTCGTGGGGCTGAGCCCTTGCTCCAACATGCTGCCGCCGCCACGGCGAGAAACATCGCTCGGGAAAAGGCTTTCCCGTGGGTCAGCTCTTGAAAATGGCAAATAAGTTTGGCAGACAGAACCGACTCTTAAAAGTTGTTGTAACATTTTATGTCAGGTAAGCACATCTGCTTTTAAAAAAAAAAAAATGGCTGCAGGCTTCTTATCCTCCAGTTATTACTACTTTTTGAAATGCTTATCCTTTTAGTTGTCCACCTTCGGCTACGTGCTGCAGCAGTTTTGCTGCTCTTCACACCATCTCTTCATTACATGTTGATTGCTAGCGCTATAAATAATATATATATTATATAAATATATATGAAATATCTACTGACTTCAAGGAAAACCTCTCATTTCCAAGTAAGAAACACTATCGGAGGCAGTCCTTTTCACCTGAGTTTTTCTTCAGTTCTTCTTGTGTTGTGTTCTTGTAAAGGTGGCTGTCAGTGTATAGGGTAAGTTTGGGGTTTGGTTGGGTTTTTTCTGAATTTTCTGATCACAGCTGATCCATTGTATCTCCCTAAACAGTGCAAGACCTAAGTGCTGTTTTACTGAATCACGAAAGTTTTGAGGCAGTGAGGGTCTCTTCAGTCAAGAATTGCTTCCATGGGAGACCGAGATTCTTTTTTTTCCATATCACTGGCAGAAATGCAGACACTCATGAGACATGTTGGAGTCTGGGATGCCCACAGAGAAAAACATGTCTGTTCCTTGGGTTTCTTGCTATTTCTGTTGATTACATATAGAATAAATGTATTTACATGCTGTAAGTCCGTCATTGTGGACAGTGTCCTAATGTCTTGTATTGCTACCTACAATAGTTTCTTTTTGGTTCTCCTTTTCTTCTTGTTTTGGGGGGTGGGGGTTTGGGGAAGGGAGGGGTGGGGGGGCCTTTAGACCATTGTATGCTCTAGCCAAGTAGTTACCACATCTCTGAGGTTAATTTTAAACAAGATGATACTGTTGAGGTTGGGGGTTTTTTTTAATCTCATGTCCAGGGCACTTTGCAAACTATCTTACTAAGTGTTCAGAAGTCTTTTCAGGTATTACTCTGGCTCTTGTCTGGCCACGAAGTAACTAATTGTTTGCAGGCTGGCTTGCTTAATATCAGGCGGTGCAAAGATGCGAGTGGTTTGTGAATGGAAACCAAACCTTTGGCCCTTTTCCTACGAAGACTCCAATGAGGTATTGACTTTGGGGTCACCACCGCAGTCCGTTCCTAGCTTGTGTGTGAAACCTTGAGTTCATAAAATGAGCTGCACTGCAGATTTTTAAATGCTGAAGCATGTATCTCGGACATCCTTTGAAGTGGGAATTTAACAGAAATGCAAAGTGTATGTGTGTATGTACATACAGACAGACAGGAGAAAATAAAGGACAACTGCTGCTGGAGGCTTTTAGCTCTGATGTTAGTTGTGAGCATCCTCTTATGACCAACTTTTGCTTGGGAAGGTGAAGGTCAAAATTCAGTGCTGCATCATCACTGCAAGGTCAAATAGGCAGTACATCGAGAGCCAACAGAGTAAAAACTGGCAAGGAATTAGAGTTGGACTTGAACCAAAGCCGCAGAAATGAGCCCTCAAGTTTGGTAGGTCAAGCTCCTTGCTTGAAATAGGAGCATTTAGTTTACTTACTTGTCCTTAAAGCTTGACACCTGCTCCCTGAAATCTGAAAATCCCTTTATCTGAAAGTCCTTTGATAAGCTCTGCCTGTACAAAAAAGCAATGATAATCCAGAGTTCCCACAAACCTCCATCACTGAATAGGTATTTCACATTTTCTGTGATGCTGGTTAAATGTATTTAATAGTGGTTCAGTCTCCTTGACTGCTTACAGAGATGAATTGCTATGTGCGCTGTACCCCGGGCCTGCCCTTTTCTCCAAAAGCAACCCATGCCATGGCATGCGCATAATTTCTGGATGCCTGTGAAGAAGCGGGATGTAATCGGGCAGAGCCCTCCCGCAGCGGTGAGGTGGCTCTCCGAGTACTGGCACTCTGGTCTCCAGCTGCCGGCTTGCAGCTGGTGGGACAATAGCCCCTAGATGAGAAAAGCTTGCGTGGCCCCAAGAGCTTCTTTGGCTGCTGCCAGCTGGCTCTTGCTACGGCTTGCCAGTAAATTTGGGAGCTTAAACAATACAAATAAAAAGCAAAATCAGTCTGGAAAGTAAAGAAAATTAGGAAGAAGGAGAAGCAAAACACTCTTCTCCCGTAGGTCTTGCAAGGCGCCTTGCAAAAACACCCCCCCAGCCGTGAGCCAATAACCTACTTTGAAGCAGGGTGAGTAACGCAACTGAGAGAGAGAAGTTTTGGCATTACCTGGCATTACTGTTTTGGCACATCTGTGTGGTAGACTTTTTTGCTAACACATGTTCTGTCTGTTAATGTTGAAGAGTGGAAAAAAAAAAAAAAAAGTTAAGATGGTACCTTTGGTACCTTTCCAAAGCAAAGAAGGAGGGCCCGCAGGAAATGAAACGTCTGTGCGACTTGGGCCGAGAGGGTGTATCGCGTTTCTCCCTCCTCTTCCCATGTCTCAGCTGTGCCAGGGTTCATGGGATTTGTTTTCTTTGCTATTCAGATCTGGATAAATATTTTGGTTTTGATTTCCCTATTGCTGTATCTTCTATGCAATTCCTTTTCTAAAGACTTACTACCAGAGAAGTGCTAGCCATTGCATTATTTGTATTGCTGTACAGTGGAGGTGTGGTTTACTAGTTCTGAGTGTGCCTCTTATCCCCCTCCCTTTTTCTCCTTCCCTCTGTTTGTAAATGCCTGCATTTATTCTGTCAGCCTGACATGTACAAAGTGTAAGAAAGAATTTTTAAACAGGTAATAAATTATATTTATAAGCAACTGGAAAAAAAAAATACACCACTACCTTGTGTTCAATTGTTTAGTTCCTGGAAGTTTGGAAGGAAAGAGGAGCCTTTTATTTAGTTGCTTTTTAAAAAAAAAATTACCTGCTCAGAAGGAAGGTTTCTGCACACAAGAACTCCTTGTGATGTAGTCTGCCTCATAAGATACCATTCATTCATGACACGCACGTGCCCATGGAGGCTGTTTCATTGCACTTCGTAAATCCTCGTGCGTCCCCATGGGGTTTTACCTCAGCAGCTACAGGAGGATTCACCCCAGACAGTTTTCCTCAGGTTTGCATTTCGTGGCCGCAGTCAAAGGTGGAGAAAAGCAACAGGCAAGAAAAGGTGTCCTCAGCTGCTGAGCTCAGCTCCCCTCCCTGCATCCAGCCTTTTTGTTAGAGAGGGGAGCAGCCCGCTGGGCTCGTCGCAAATGCCTGGGAGGCAAACTAAATGCCACTTGGGCGAGGTGATTTTGTCCAGCAATACCTGCTTATGTCCGATTTAGCCAGGTGCATACAATGCCCGAACACTGAAGTTCACCCTTCTTGCACCCGCTCCCCGCTGTCAGAGATGGTGGTTGCTTCTCACCTTAGCCCTGTTGTGCTCACTATTAAATTTCTTGGGGTGCAAGAGGCAATTCCCCAGCACAGCCGTGCAGCTGCTTCTCCCACCTGAGGTGTGGGGTGGCAGTGGGGAAAAAGTCGTCTCCTACAGCCAGCTCCTTGTGAGCAGGTCAGCCCCGGGCTGAGGAGCTCATCCTGCCCGGGATGGAGGCGATACGGGGGCCTGTGCGCTGCCGAGGGCAGCACCATCCCATCCCAGCAGCACCATCCCATCCTGCGCCATCCCAATCCCACGCGCTGGGGGTGCAGGGCTGCCTGCCGGCCCTCGGGCTCTCCGGCTGTGCCATGCCGAGGAACGCTCAGCCCGTGCCGTCTCATACGCCAGACCCGCAGCCTGCCAGCGCGGCCGCGCAACGTGCTCGCTCAGCGGCTCTCCCTGCGAGGGGCAAGTCAAGGTTAAGTCAAAGCCGAAGCATTCCGATAGCGTACGAAGCCAAACAGCACACAGCCCAAAAGCCGAGAATGTGGCAACAAGTGCATTTGCCAGGTTTGCGAGTCCCTGCAGTCCAGCTGGAAAAGGGCAGGCCTTTGAAAACCCATCCCCTTGGATTACAGCAAGCTTTTCCCAAGGTGTAAGGTAGCTTTATTTTATTTCCCCCCCATTGCAATTTTTAATGCGAGCTACACGGTGGGCAGAAGACAACTGCTCAGGCCGTTCTCCCTGAGCATGGGACCCCGCTGGCTTCTTTAACGCTCCGCAATGAAGTGTGTCACTAACACAAGGCTCCTCCGTTTCCCTGGCTTCTCTGCTAAAACTGGGATGTAGGCAATATATGCCCACTGGCTCCTGTAATTTATTTGCACTTAACGGGCAGCAATTCTTTGCCGGAGGGCAGGCACGGGCAGCCCTGCAGTACCAGCTCAGACAGCTGTCCCTTGCAGCTACTGGGGACGGAGCTGGGGACTGGCAGGACTGGCAGGTTACTGAGCCAAGCCCTGATGCCCCGAGTCCGGATGAAATACTGGGCATTGCTCAAGTACATCGAGCATGGCACAGAGCTGCGGCCAAGCACCAGTGACAGGTTTGCTCCATCCAAAAGCCACTGGACCTTTGGCAACACGGAGGGAGAACTATTCTTTTTTTTTATTATTATTATTTCGTGATTATCTTCCCCATAATAGGAAGAGGTAGATTATATATGAAGAGGACTTGGAGCTATGACATGAAGGGAGGATCTGTATCCCAAGGGACACGAGGCATAATTTCTTCAATGGTAACTTTGGCCACCACATGGTCCCACAGCTAAAGAGAGCTGAGCTGCTGGCAGGGCTGGTTTCTGCAAAATTAAGATGCCCACTTTGGACACAGTCACTCCATTTAGATTTCCTGGTGTCTGTCTGCCTTTCCCTTTGCATACTTAGCTTTCACAGGAGACAAGCTCTTTTCTGTCCATCCCACTATTCCCACCCTGTCTACATGTATTGCCGAACTTAAGTTTCCTTTGGTTTCTGACACCCCCATGGGCTGGGTCTGCCACAGCCTGCAGTCTTTGCATTGGCCAAGCAGCTCCCTCCTTATCTTCAGGGACTTCTCCTTCAGGTACCTCACCTTTAGCTGTTCTTCCTGAGACTCCTGGAAGTGTCTGCTCCAGTGCTTCTGTGTTTGAAGGTGGGACTGCAACTCTCCTTCCCAGGTCGTGAAAGGCATGGTTTGGTGTGTTTCAGGAAGAAGCAGAGCTCTGGTTTTGGCAGGGCACAGTAGCACGACTCTGCCAACCTCAAATGGAAGCGAAACAGTGCCAGTGCTGCCTGCAGCTGCAGAAGATAGGGGTAGCTAAGCCCAAGGCTAAATAGTAGCCATGCACCTAGCAAGGTGGAGAGGAAAGAAAATGAGAACAGAGTCTAGGACTGCCCCAAAAAAGCCATACCTGGAAAGTCAGGGGAAAAAGCAAGCAGGATGGGGGGAACAGACGGCAGCTGCAGAAACACCTATCTCAGCAGCATGCTGGAGAAGGTGCAGCTGAGACGGGCTGTGCTGAAGCACCAAATCGCCTTCAGCACCGTGCAGCCAAGGGGGGCAGAAACAGCCCCAAAACTATGGGATACAGTGACATGCCAGGGACAACGTGCAGCGAGCATGGGGCTTTCCCACCTAGACATGGCCTCGCCAAGGGATTGTGGAAATGCTGCTGGAGACTAACTGCAACACTCCGCCACTGATCACAGATGGCCTGGGGCAAACAGGAGGGCTGCAGGGTCTGTGTTAGTCAGCGGTAAGATGCAGCTCAAGGAAAAAATGCTGTTTACACACTTCTCTGAAAATAACCGGCAAGGTAATTACATGTTAGGAAATGCTGAGCTGAACGCTGCGTGCTGCAACACGGCACTGCAGAACCAGAGGAGAGCTCAGGCCGTAAATACAAATACATACAAATATCTCTCTATATGTAGAGATACATATGCTCCAATGTCTCTCAGCATTAAGCAACGCCGCCTTTCAGCTGATGCGGTGTATGTAGGCTGCAACTTTTTTTCTCCTGAAGCACGGGGCTGGAAAATCTAGCTTCAGTCTGTGCACAGATTACCTCCTGTGCCTTATGTGCTATTAAAAATAGTAGTCACAATTCATAAATATGTGGGGGAAATAAGGGAAGGGGGGGGCTCACAAAAATTTTATGCGAATGCCAAATTTCTAAAGATTCACATAATCAACCACAAAATGCGAGTGACTGCTCTATTAGTGATAACACTATTTTAATTACCATTTCTCTCTTCACTGAGTTGTGAAAGGGGTGATGCTTTTTTATGCCAGTGGAAACATATGCAACATCTTGCTGTTTACTTGTTTGCTCAGGAAAAATCTTATAAAAAAAAATAAATAAATACAGTGAGGCACGGTCAAAATAATCTAGCCAGTGAAATGAAACCCAAAGGTGGTGCTTTTCAAGCACATGAAAAATAAATAGAAGTAAAAGCAATCTTTTTCATGGAGATGGAAACAATTTTATTTGGGGGGAATGTTAAAACAACCCTATACAATTTGAACAAATACAACGTAACACAGTTTGTTCCCCAGGTTTTCTAATTACAGTATTTACAGGTTTAATAAGGCACTGGTTCTCAAAAAAGAACACAAATTCGTTTCTTAGTCTTTACATTGTCAACCTTTTCTTTAACAGAAATAACTTTGTGCTAGAGAAAGGATAGCAGTTGCTAGATGGCATCTCTCCTCTTTTTGTTTTGGGTTTTTTTCCCCCTTCTCCCACTTACCTATGCCATTTTACCTATGCCAATAAGTCACTAAACTAAGCTTCCTTCAGTGATTTACATTTGAAAATTGGATTTTCAGACCTGCGGGCACTGAAGCCATGATCATCTTCATCACCTACTTCCAAGCCCTCATTGATGTGCACTGTGAAACTACCAAAACCTGGAAGTGACATTAAAAGGCCACATCTGGCAAAATAAATGTACTAACCTGCAGTCACTGCACATGCTGAAACCATAATAATTACATGTTGAATGCTGCAGAAAGTCAGCCATGCAAGTGGTAACTCGAATGTCACAGTGCTAGAACAAACGACTTCCACGCTTGCCTTAGGCTGTTTTCTGACCTTAGGAATATCCCCTTACAATAGCATCGATTACAGTGGGCAGGAGAATTGAGGGCAATATCTGGCCTTTTGAGTCTTCAGAGAAAATGGGCAGGCACTAGTTATACAACTGCAGACCCTTTGCTTTCTCAGAGTGTGTCTCCATATATATATATATATTTATTTTCCTATATAGCACCGTTGCAGTGATTTGTCATTTATGCATTTTCACAAATAAATATTATGTTTTATTTAGTGCTTTATCATCCATAATAGTTTACTCTTAATCCACATACTGGAGTTATTCCAGACTCTCAACTGAATATATATATATATATTTATATATATATATAAAACACATAAACTTGAACATTTAACATACACACTTTATGTAACCTATCAATCAGTATCTTAGATCCCTTTCTTTTGGACCAAAAAATTAAGACTTGTTCAGAAAACCAGCGACTGGCCCTTTCTCTTGTAACACACTGACAGCAGGTGCCAGGGGCATCGTGTGCATCACGTCCACCAGCCAGCAAAGCACCCTCCAAAACATTTCTGGGGAGAGCCATGATAATATTGGGAAAAAAAAAAAAAAATTAAAAAAAAAAAATCTATTTGAGGAAAGCAGATGTGAAAAAACACCTAAACATGGCAGGGAAGAGGCACCCCTGCTGCACGACCGCTTACCCGGGACCCACAGGGACCGGGCTCGGAGATGGGATTGACCGAGCCTGCCCTGACCGCTGCCAAAGTCAACGGTCCCATCTGCTTCGTCGGAGCCAAGAAACCCCTGTTCCTCGGGGCTGTGCTGGTTTTTATGAAAGGGCATGAAGGCGAAAGGAGTTAAGAGTAGAAACCCTGTGGCTCCATTCACTAAGACAAAAAGGTGAAGAGAGGCTGGGCTGTCCTTCTCATTTTGGGCCACAGATCTTCAAACCAAGGCAGCCAAAGAGAGGAGCAAACTCCGCTCTCAGCCACGCAAGCACGCTGTTTATTAAGGACCGAGGAAACCAGCATCGCCTCTCTTGGGGCCAGGTTTCAGTGTACTATAACCTCTCGGAGATTTTCTTTTTGTATTGCTCGGTATTTTTGGGTACAGGCAGGGAAACTGCACTGTGGAAAAAGCACTCTAATTAATGAAAATCCTCTGATTAAACTTTTTAACACCTACAATCATGGAGGTCTTGCTGGTTCTCTTGAACCTGTGCATTTTTCTCTGTTAGCTTGAAAGTATAAAATGGTAATTTTTCCAACTAGAAACACCTTCAGGGAGCTGTGAAGTTAAACCCCAATTATATACCTACCTACCACAAATAAATCAGTTTTGTCCAAAAAGGGAAAAAAGAAGCATTACAGAAATGCTGAGGCTAAATCCAGCATGGCAATTATTTCAGTTCTGAAATAGGCTTAGCATAATCAAAGCAGCATTTGTAAGGACTTATTTCAAAATTAAACTGAACACCACCTAGTGAAACAGGATATAGGCAGGCAAAAATTTTAAAAAAATAGAAGAAAAGAAGGGTAAAAAAGGGCAAACTGGTAACTCCCATACAGCTCAGCTTTGATAACCTGATGAAGAACAGAGACCTTTCCAAAGAAAATACTTCACAGGGAATATTTCACCTCTCATTTCCCCTTCTGTAGTTTTAACATCGCAGCAACTGCTGTGGCCCCAGGAAGGAGGAACGGGGAAAGATGGTAAATATGTTTCCCATTTCTCTTCTCCCCTAAAAGCTCCTCTTGCTGGAAACCACGATGTACGGAGCCCCAGCTTGGCAGCAGAGCCTGTCACTACCGTGCAGTGGCTCCCAGAGGCATGGAGGCTGCTGGAAGGACACTCCAAATAGTAAGGCAGACGAAGCATGAGCCAAATTGTTTGGTTTGGGGTGCCTCTCGCTACAGCAGGAGAAGGGCTGGAGGCACCTGCCCAATGCCGGCCCCCGTGCCCAGCTCTCACCGCCCACCCAAGTCCCACGCTCCTTCCCTGTTGGCTTCCTACTGTGGCCAGGAGGCACCAGGTCTCCTTACGCTTAAAGAAAAATGATTGCCACCCCACAAACGGGGTTTCTTTGAGTTTTTTCACTTTCCCTTAAAAAAGGGAACGCAGATTTTTTTTTTTTTTTTTCTCCTGTGGTTGTAGATGGATACCTCACTTTTACACAGATCGAAGAGCAAGTGAATAATTTTTTTCTCACAAGGAAATTCCTCTTACTCAGTGGTTGTGTATGTAGGTCACAGCAGTTTCAAATTCACCAGCGGATCCAAATGTGTACTTCATTTCCACTCACACACAAAATACTTCATTTTGCAGTAGGGGGAAAGAAAGGAAAAAAAAAAGCCAAGAAAAGGGGCACTTGTTTATCATCCTCGTACCATACCCCATCAGATTTCCTGGAAACATGAAGAGCTTCTTCAAACAAGTCACGCCGAACCATATTCATACAGCTCCCGATTATCTTAAGCAAAGCACGACCTCCCCTGGGACGAGTCACCCACAGGAACCCAGCCAGCTGTGCTAACGATGGCAGGGATGTAACTGGGCTCCATCTCTATACTATGAGAACTGCTTGCACGTGCAGGGCTACGACAAGTCATCTCCGCAGGTAGACGGCTTTCAGAATGGTTTCCATTACAGCTCCTCTGAGCTGCACAGACCCACTGTCCTTGTTTTAAATGCTGGAGTGCAATAGTCTCTTTATAAATGAAAAAGTCGCTTTGCTTTCAACTTTCAGCACAGTTTCCTCCAATTATTTTTTTTCAATGTAACAATATACATCTTTTTTTACTTCTAACCAAAAGTTTTATTTTCATAAAATTTAAAGCAGTATCTTTTTAAACAGTCAAAATAATAATAATAACAATAATAATAATAATAATAATAATAAAATAATAAGTGGCTTTCACGGAAAGCAACATGCATAATCTTAAACCAGTTACTAAAACTGTATTTCCCCGTGTAAACAAGGGCAGACAAGCCTCTTCCAATCTTGTATGTCAAAATTCAGCCGATTTTTGCAAAGGATAGTCTCCTCAAAAGCTGTCAAACGAACCTACAGCTGCTCTTAAGCATGACTGCATTCAAGATACTTATTACCAAAGACTTTCGATACCTCTTCAGGACTTCTGCCTGCACGAGAAAGTCCGTTTCCATGGGCCTTCACAAGAACTGCCTCTGGCCGAGTCAGAGTTTAATGTCCTGCGACTCTGACATTTTGGCAAGTGTTTTCTTGACCCGCAGGGCTGTGAGCCGGGAGGCAGGGTTGTGAGCCCAGCACTCCATCATCAGCTTCCCCATCTGCCGTAAGCACTGCGAAGAGAAACGGGAGAGAAAGTCCCACCTGGGTCAGTGGAAGAGGAGACTGCAGGTGGTGGCAATGCCGAAAAACTGAAGGGAAAAGGTCTTTTCTAAGGGCAGCCAAAAAAAAGACAACGTTCTGGCTGGTATCACTTTTCAAGAGCTTTTGTTTTCTGTATATTAAAGAGAGTTCTTCAAACATGGCAATTACTCTTATAATTTATGACAAGTTATAGTCTAGATTTGGCTGTACGCTCAACAAAAGCACTTTTCTTCTTTCCCCTTCCCCAAATCCACGCAGCCTGACCTGTACAAGCGTGACTCTGTACAGCGAGCCCTTTGCTGTACAAATTCAGTGGAATTCGTTTTCCTCAGCCAGCAACTGGCCCCCCGGGGTACAGCCCAGGGTCAGCACGCACCCACAGCTCCTGCCCAGCCGCCCTCCCTGGAAAGCCACCTGCGAGCACCCGGCTCAGCTCTGCCCTGTCCCGCTCCATCCCCTGCTCGCTTCCAAAACATAGTCAGACCCTCCTCCAGCTCCCAGCAACAACTCTCTTGCTGCCAGCATCTCGGCATTGCCTTTGCCATCCTGGAAAAGGAGCATACATCCTGCTCTATGTCTACCACCTTCTTCCAAACATGAAGCAGCACGTAAGCCACCACAGCTGGGTGATGACCCCATCAGCCTACGGATTTATGCTGCGTGAAGATTTGCTTGCCAAAACAGGAAAAGAGAAGTTTCCCATCTCACCCAACTCGCTTTCCGTTTTCATGAGGCTCCTGGCCCAGAAGCAGTGCAGACTCTCAAAGGCATTAAGCATAAACACCACCAGCAGTTAGCTGCGAGGTTAGACCAGCCTAATACATTTCAGATTAATGCCAATTTTTATAAACGCGTTTTGGTGATACACATGGTTTTATGCACTAACAAGTTTGCCTCTCATTGCTAGAATGCCTGAAGTGGGATTACTGATGACGCTAACCAATTAATCAAGAACAGTTATTTCAACAAGCCCCCCTGATCCTCGATACGTGTGGTAGCAGACCAAACACACACCACGTGCCACCACACAAAAGCCCCTCCCAGGATCAATACTAACAGTGCTTCCTCCAGTATTTCCACTCCCGGTCTGAAATCTCAGAGGGATTTGGCTAGGGAGAGGATGAGGCAGGTAAGTCTCAGTTAGATCTTCCCACACTGGCTGTTGCACAAGTCCTCGAGCTTCCCAGGGAGGTTGTTTTATTATTCCTTCACATTCCCAAATTGCCTACATCTCATGCCACCTAAATCTTTCATCTACCTGCAGAATATTCATCTACACACTGCTATTCCCAAATGGCAGCTGTCTTCTGCGATGGTAGAAAACTTTACAGCATTAAACTGTACCAATTAACATGATTAATGACCCTTTCTCCATAGCATCTCAAGAGCAGTCGGCCGGTTTGCCTGCGGTACCTCAACTGTTTGACTCTGATCCCATGAACACAACTTTGCTTCGTTACAGATGCTCAGCAGAGAGAGTTCAGATTCTCCCCCAGCCCTCTCACCTCCTCGTTTTATTCTGGAAAGCATTTTCTGGATCCTACGTCTCCTCTGAAAAGCCATACCTGTAGCCCTGTTTGCTAAAACGCAAAGAGGTACATGAGCACTGTTTTCTGCAAGATGTAAAGGGGCGAACGATCGGTGCTCCTCGGTGCAGCCCAGCTGCTGTGGTCAGTACTACTGCATAACAATACCGTTAAGTGTGCAACTTAGTATCTTGTGCTCACGTTAGCATAAAATCATGGTAAAATCATGTTTCCAAGCCTGCACACCTGTGATCACAAACAAGCTGTATGCTTATTTCATTTCAAAGAGATAGGAGATACTTCCTTCTTTAAAAAAAAAAAAAGAAAAGGTTGGAATTACAGCCCACACATCACTCTGAAGCAGCTGCCAGTACACCGAGTATGCTGCCGCTGCACTATACACTACAAAATAATCTCTCTTTCAAAATTTTTGGCTAGCCACTGATTTAATGCTATTAATGCTGGGAGTGGAAAGCAAAATGAGTGCAAGAGGAAAACAGAGAGACTAAGAAGGTCTGAGCACAGCCTGCTATCGCTGTGGGATCTGGTAGACAGCACACAAGGAACCCGCTTGCAAATATCGTAGGCTATGGCCTCCGGGGTTCTGAAACCTTCAGTGGGGATATCCGAGAATGTCGTGCTCCTTCCCAAGCCCTGTTACACTGTGACTGGTGTGAGCGCCAGTGGTAAAGCTCCTCCTTGCTCAAAATGATGCAGAACTGGGTCAATCTCCCTCACTCACTCTGATTAAAAACACAGGCTGCATTTTAAGAGGGATGATACCTCATCACTGCTCCATCTGTTGGGAAATGAAGGGCGTAGTCTCTTGATGCACACAATCTCCCGCATGTCCTCATACGAGGGGTCGCTGGGCACAAGGTCATGGTACGGAAGCTGGTATTCTTCAACTATTCCTGAAAGAAACAGTTAGTTGCCCATCACTTGCAGAAGACACCTTCCACTACCCTCTTCCCCTCTCATTTTATAACAGATTGACCATACTGTTCAACAATTATATGTACTTCTCCTTAAAAGGACATTCCTGCCCTAGAAGTTTATTCCACAGTCAAGTTCCAATGCAACCATTGCTGTGTAAAGACTGGATGGGTATCTTAATCTGAAAGCATAGCTACTTGCCTGGTGAGACAGTTCCTACCACTGCTGCCCAGTCCAGCAATCTCCAGTAAGTTATCACAGAAAGAACTATTAGCATAGGGCCTGTATCAGAGTAATTTGGCAGAGAATTAACCTTGAATTAGGTCTCCTTCTTATCAGTGGACCTGGTATATATTAAAGAGCATTTCTGTGCCTTTTCAGAACATGGCAAGGTACCGTTCTTTGAGCACAGCAACGATGACAACAATATTACAAATTTTACATCACATCATTGCAATACGCTTTACCAATTTGTAAACACAGGCATCATGTTGCTCATCAGTGAAATTCAGCTCCTCTAGGGTAAGCATGGAGCGAGCATTCAGCACAATACTGCAGGCTTTAAAGACCCATAAAGTCTGGCGAAGGTAGCGTAGACCCGAGAGACATGCTGTACTCTTACTTGCCACCAATCTGGCACGTAATGGCTGCCAAGTCATTTCTCTGCATTTAACTTTCCTCAGTGGCAAAATAGAGGTAATAACACCCATCATTTTTTTGCACTGCACTGAGCTCTACATGCAGAAAGCACACATAGCCTACGCGTATGAGGATGGATCTATGCCCCGAGTCTGCAGCTGGCTGCATTGCTTTACCTTTGCTGTCCTCACGCTTGAATGCCTGATATCAGAAGGAAATGAAGCACATCACTGGTATGACAACGATGTAATAAGTGCCACTTGCCTCTGTTTTTTTTTCTACTTGTCTTGTAAACAGATTATTTCTTTTAAATAGTGGCACAGCATACCCCCAAATTGTTTGTCCTCCTCCTCCTATTTAACTCTAACAAAATGAAGAAATCACTACTGTCTTTCTGCTAAAATAGCTGAATACCCCCAGTCCAGCAAAAATGTGTTGCCATTGGAAAAGGCCCCCAAATGAGTTCCATATTCCTTCTTCAGTGCAGGCATCTGCTGCCTTCAAACGAGCCATTAAAATACAGACTAAATCTTTGCTGTTGAAATAGCACTGGCTGATGCTTTAAAATAAGTTTCAACAAGAGAACGGACATTAAGAGAGTTACCTGTATGGTTTATCCACATTTGTTTATTACAGTAAAAACAATTACCCAGAGAAAAGGATGTAATGGAAGATTTGGGTTATAAATGGGATTCACTGACATAATTAAAAGCAATCTCCCAGCTCTTTACCTCCTGAAACACATCTCCTTGCTATCTCCCAAAGGATGAGTCCAAAACTGTACATATCAGCCATGATGTACGACTGAAAGTGATTTCTATTCAAGCTTTCATCCAGCACCTCAGGAGGCATATAGCGTTTTGTTCCTACACGGGTATTTGGAGGTATGTCTACCTCATTTGTATCACTAAAAGAAAAAGAAGGGGGAAAAAAAAAAGGCATCAAACAGGCAATAAAATGGCTTGAAAAGAAAAGCAATTTAAATGGAAGAAGTACTAAATTCACACCACATCCATTCTCAAAACAAGGTCAAAAGTAATGCATAAACTTAATGGAACAATTCTTACAAGGAAAGCCTCTTAGTGTGAAGGCAACCCTCCTTAAAAGACTGACCCGCCTGAGGCTATGTTAAGCATTCAAATGCAGAACCACAATGGAGATAAGACTCAACAGGGATGCTGTAACATTTGCGAGATTTCATTAGCATTAGCCTGAGCTCTAATGCTGGCGATAACAATCAAATCTTCATTAAATGCTGTTTTCTTAACATACTCCACTACCTAATGCTTTAGTCTTAGCAATTAATGGAGGACACTAAATAGCTGGGGCAGTATCACTTAGCTGTAGCAAATCAGATCTGCAAGGAAGATAACTATTTTTTGTGCATGCGTTACGTTTGTCCAACCTTTACACATCAAGATGTGTAAACATACAGATGTAAATGTGCAAAAAAATCTAAACAAATGTGTCACACCTCACACATTGACCAGAAGAGACAACGTATATCTAACAGGAAGCAAATTCCTATTAATTACGTGACTGGATTTATTTTTTTTTCTTAACTCAAATTCAGCTGTATCAGTTTTAATGTTTTTAAAAGTTTAATATATGGCATATATTGTGGTTTGTTTAGAAAGGTCTGTTTCCCTTTCCCCACCTTCAAAATGTAAACATTTTAAATGTGACGGATGCAACAAAATCTCACAGAATAATTATACAACATCTGTAATTTTTTTCACCTACAGCAATTTTCTTCACCTACAGTTACGAAAATGACAAATAAAGCCAAGCCTGAGGTACAACCAGTCACCTACACAGTCATTAAATCATACATATGCTGGTAGCATTTCTGTATGCCTCCAAGAATGTAACATAAATCTCGTGACCTGCACTGTCTTCCAATATTTCAAATAAAATGAGAAATGCAGAGAACTTTACTAAACTCATTAGCTTCAGCAGAGCACACCCCTTTCAACTACTTTTTTCTGTTCCTGGTCATTGCCTGAGAAATGCTGTCTAAGGAAGGATTCAGTATGAAAACAAGCTGAGTATGTAATGTAAATTCCATTTGGACTGTGATGAATACATATTTCACCTTCTTTTATAGCAACACTTGGTAGTTCCTAGTTCCTCTCAGTTCATTCCTAAGCAGTGTGCTCCTCTGTACTTGTCAGGAGAGGTGTATCTGCAAAGGGTGAATTTCTTCCCCAAAACTTCTACAGCAAATAGTGTATTTCCAAGCTGTTGTTTTCTAGGCCGCTGTTCCTCAAAGTAAAAATATTCCTTCTCATCTCCTAAACAAAGGTCAGGTTCATGAAGGAAAAGCCTCACCAAGAAACCTGGTAGATAAGTGAGTGGCAAGAAGAGCACATAAAAACTGCCATTCCTTACACTCCGAATAATTTCAGGTCAAGATTTGTACAGAATTCTTAAAATCTTTTTTGATACTTCAGGGAGTGCATGGTTTCAAAGCTGACCTCTGAAAAGGAAACCTTCAGTCTATGGCCACATTTCTGCGTGCAGAAAAATCAGAGACTTCCTAACTCATGTCGCCACCAGCAGGACCAGTGCCCAGAGCTCAAGCTCCTTTTGAATGGAGCTGTCAGACAGCGATGACTCCTTTACAAATCCCAGGAGTGAGTAAGTCCTACTCGTCTGCTCTAAGTTGTTTAAACACACAACCATTTTTTTTTAAATCAAATTTAAAAGCCATTTCAAAAATCAAATCTGTACTTTGGCAATTTGATTTGTAGGAAATGAAACAAAAGGCAGCCCAAATGGGGCACTTTTCAATAAATACCAATTAGAAACTTGTGCAAATGATTAGAATTATTCTATACAAGTTGTGAGTGAATTATCTTGCGATCAGACAACCTGAAAGCTTCAGCGACAAGTTTACTGACATGACTCCAACCTGTCAGTGCTATGTCCTTTTAGCATGTGGCAGCAATACTCAGATTGCTATTGAGGGGGAGAAGTGATGAAAACCGAACCTTTATGCAAATGCTACTAATGTGCTCAATAATAAAATAGTGACTATTTATACACCTGCATTATGTGTTTACGTGACATTCTCACTCACACAGGCAGTCCCACCTCACGTACAGATAAGGGTTGCCTGAAAGGCATGCACATACACTACTGGTGCCGACTCACATGTGCACGCTCGCTCAGCCAACAACTAAACCAGCATTTGCATCTGATTTACCAACTTTTCCTCACCCTCCTCACTTCTACTCACCTGATAAACTTAACAGCCAAGCCCAAATCTGCTATACAGCAGGTGCCGTTCTTTTTCACCAGGATATTCTTACTTTTTAGGTCACGGTGGGCAATAGCGGGTTTGCCCTGAGTACTGAAGATCTCAGTGTGCAGGTGGCACAAGCCACTAACGGAGGAGTAAGCCAGTTTTAACATGGCTTTTGTGTCCAAGGTAGTAGATTTTAGATAATCATAAAGTGAGCCATTCTCATGGTAGTCGGTGATGAGATACAGCTGGGTCCAAGATCCTGTACCTTTAATGTCTGCGGCAATGAATCCTGCAAAGAAAAAGAAGATTTTCAAATTAATACTTCTTGGGCTTTTTTTGACTGCTCAGAACTCTGGACTGTCAGCCACTTCAATAGTTTTATTTTAATAACGTATTTAATTTCTTTAATCTTACTTTCATGGAACTATGCCTCACCTCTAGCCTTTAACATATTTTCAGAAAGCCCAGATATGGAAATCCAGGTGGCAGAAACGGACGTGTGGTGTTTGCAGTAACAGCCCCCAAACCCCACTATTTTTTAACTTTTATTTATATTTCAGCAATCCTTGAAACATCTTTCTTTTGAAAAGTGCTGGGTGGCTAATTGCAGAGCACAGCAGGTGACAAAGCACATAGGAAAGGGCATCAGACAACAGCGAATACAAAATTACTAAACTTAAGAAACGTGTACACTATCAAATAATTCTCTTTAATGTCACTCACCAAGAATATTTTCATGCCTCATCAGGACAGTCTGGTAGATTTCTGTTTCTCTGAACCAGCTGGCCTCCTCCGTGGTAAAAAACACTTTCACGGCTACCTTTTCGCCACGCCACTTTCCCATCCAGACTTCTCCATAGCGACCTTTTCCAATCTGCTTTACCATCTGAATCTGTTTTGCGATGGTCCTTTGAACCTGTGAAATGCCAAGATGGGGGGTTACAACTTGCTCCGCAGATACCTTCTGCGTTCACCTCCCTCCTTCTGTGTCTCCTTCCCACGCCGCAAGCCCGGTGGAAAGGGGAATACACAACCATTGCAACGTGGATTTCGGCAAAGCTCCACAATGCGGATGCTCCCCGTTTCCCCCAGGACGCAGTGTGAATGAGGCCATTCCTGCCACCGTGAAGATGCCTTTCCATACATTCCCAAAAAACACCGTGGCCTCTCAAGAAAGTAAATCAGTCTGTGTGAAGGAAACATTTGACTACTAACCTTGAAATTTTTATTTTCCTGTGGGAGGTTGCCATTTTGTGGAAATTTTTTTGTTATTTTTGGAAAAGCTTTGACAGAAAACACTGCTGGGCACCCCAACGTAAACCAAATTCCAAAAGGGTAGGTAACACATTTTTAATTAAAACAGGGATGTTCGTTACATACTCAACACCGTTGAGACTCAAGGTTAGGGCTCACAAGAGCCAAAAGCATATAATCGCCCTAAAACTAGCAGAATTACTGAGAGCAGCTTCCTACCAACTTCCTTGAAAATCCCATGCCTAATAATTTCAAAATACAAATTTGGTGTTAGAAAGTGCCTACATTAATTTTGATAATCATCTTCACATAGCAATAAAAAGTAAGAATTTTTTTCCAAAGATATGGAAGCACAGCTTTAAATCTGCCTTTTCTAGTGTCCGTACCAGCTTCGCCAGTGGCTATACTGAGAATTGATGCTAAAGTCAAACCATTTGTGCAGCTGTAGCAGAAGTTCAATGTACTCAGCAGCATTGCAGAGATACCCTTCATAAGGATGGCAGACCCCATGTAGCAGATGGACTGATTCTACATTTAACAAGCTTTTATGACTACAAAAAATCTTGGACAAATGGAGACTAATATATTCTCATAGGATTTGAGCATTTCCACAGATCATGTATTTTTAAAAGTTCACAAATAAAAACTCAAGTAGATGCTGCAACACAACCCACTGGTGTTCGTGGTTGACTCAGCCTCACCCTAGTATAACAGAAGATTAAAATGTCACCCTTTTGGGCTTCAGTATTGCCAGTTCAATCCACAGCTAATGATTTTTGGTTTGGTAGGATTTTACAAGACTTTGAAAGAAAATAACTTTACAGCCTCCAATGCAAGGGTTTTTCACCTGGCCCAAGGAACTGGCAAAACCTGGACAAGTGCAAACTCGAGGTCTCTCGGTTTTTCCACCATCCATATACAAATTTCAAGCAGTTTATTGCAGTGCACTGCCTGAATACCTATGAAATCATATGCATTTCATGTAGTCCCAAATACAATCTGTCTTGGCTGACAGAAATTATTAAAACTTGATTTTAAAATAATTTGCTTCCTTTGTTCTCCCTGGGAGGTCCAGTGTAAACTACCAGTTTGGTAATGCAGAGCAGGACTGCCACAATCCCGCTGCAGCATGAACATATGTCCAAAGACAAACTCAAAATCTATTAGGTAAGGTCTATTACCATTTATTTTGTAAATAAATTACTGGTTTTCATATTAAACAATTTAAAGAAGAAAAACATACAGTGGCATTTATGCAAAGCTATTTCAAAAGTCCCAGCTTTCTTCTTCTGTCATTTAAACAGAATTCCATTTTTTCAGCCCTGCAATGTATTATTAGACTTCCAAGATGGTGGCTTCAGTGCTGTTATTTTTTAACATCAGTGAAAGCCAAGAACAGAGATTAGCCTTAATTTTTAAAATTGATTTATTTTCTTTTATACTCTCATGTAGTGATTGAACAATAGTTATATTACATTGGTATTTTGCTGTAACATTTTGTAATGTCATTTTAGCATTGTTGCTTTCTATTTTGCCCATTTTAAAAATGCATCCTGAACAATAATGCAGTTATATCAAATAACTTAATTTGTGTAAATATATGTAATGGCATCATAAAGTACATGGAATTACAATACTTAATGATGAAAAGTTCCTTATTAAATTACATTAAGAAAATGAAAAACACATTGCTGTTATGGGTTTTCAGGCGGCAGAATACTATGTGAAGGGCCTTAACCTGGTTTCCTCTTGCTAGAACTGGTCAAACGATTTCCTATGAACAATTTATTTTATTTTAAGGAATTTAGCCCTTTCTTGAATCATAAACTGATTACAATTTCCAAAACAAATCAGTTAATCAAAACTGTTGGATGAACTGATTTCATAAGCATGCTGAATGATGTGTTCATGTGAATTATTTACACTGTGTGGGGTTGGGTTTTTTTTATTTCTTTTCAAACCTGTATATTTTGCTGCTTGAGCTCTGTGAGCAGCCAGGTAAGGTTACATGGCCCTTTGTTTCCTCTTCCTGACTGGAATCAATCCAGTTACCAACCGTTTCTACTTTCTGCATTCTATTTTTCTGATGTTCAGCTAAATGTGTTCAGTTACTGCAGATTAAAATTCAGACAAACCAACCTTTTCTAACTTCAATATTTTGAACAGAGAACTCCATACTTATGGCTGGGATGCAGTCCCTTGAAAAGCGAAATTCATTGGAAGAGGAATTAGGAAAAAAATACGTGAAAAGGTAGAGACCAAACTGTAATTCAGCAAACTCTTCATACAGACCACTGAAATAAACGTCCCCAGCATCAATCTCCTTCCCTGATTTTGTATGTGGATTCACAGGGCCAACAGCTTTGCCTACGCTTCTTGCTTTGTCAAGGCCAATGGGGTTCCCCTTGCTTGCACAGACTTGATTGTGTACCCCAGTTTGTTGGCTCAAAGCTTTTATTTACAGCTCACTTTATTTTTTTCTTGGTTTAAAATTTGATTGGCAGCATTTGACCTGCAGCAAACTTTTCTGTCAGAGGTACAAACATGTCAGGAGAAAGAACGCTTGCTGAATGTCAAAGTATCGATAAAATCTTGGTTAATGCTTGGTTTTGGTATAATATTTGTATCCATTAAAATAAATGTTCTGCACAGAAGGAAAACATTACTGTTTAGCATAAAGTGACATTTTGTAATAAATTTGCATCTTACTTTCCTGAAATAATAACTCTGGATATTTCGGTCTTTGCATAAGAAATAATACAGTTAAAGACAAACTCTTCCGCAATAAAGTCTAGAGCATTATTGCCAGGCGCTTTCTATATACTTGTCTCAGGCATGGGCCCAGAGGTATTAATCTGTGCATTTCTAGTGAGCCTGTAGCGGTTGTAGCTGTCTGGGTAATGCAGCAAACATCTATTACCAAGTGCAAGATTCATTATAGCTCTCGTTTTTCTTCTCTTCCACAGAAAATCACTACTTAAAGGGAAAGTCTGGGAGAAAAACATATGCATTTTCGTAGGCAAAGAGAGAGGGGAAAGAGTGCCTTCAGGAAAAACACTTGGTCCAGCGGCTGCAAAGTCTCCAGGCTTGAGAGAGGAGCACTGGCAGAAGACAGGATGGTTTCTGCTTCACGGAGCACCGGCACAGCTCTGGGAGTTACTGAGCAACAACCCAGTTGGGATGCCACCTCGGCCATTACAGCAGTTAATTAGCAGAAGTTAGTTTTTCTGTCCACCGCAAGAGTAGACCTGGGGACATCAGTAAGACCACAGATCCCATCTTCAACCAGCTCACTGGGACAGAGGAAGGCATAAAGCACAAGCGGTCACAACCAGCGTTGCTCCAGCTTTTTTCTCTCAAGGGCATCCTGGAATGGAGTATGGAGCCATGCACTGCTACGAGATGTCCCAGGGCACCTGCTACCCATGTGGGCTGCTGGAAACACATCCTCTCAGAGAACAACCACCAAGTTCCTTGTGTTTGCTTTAAATTATTATTTCTGTCACTGTAACAGGTAGGAGCACCAAGCACAGACCAAGACTCTGATGTGGCAGGTGTTATGCAAAAAAATAAAGCAAAAAAAGCAAGAACCCCTCACAACTAAATCAAGTGAAAGCACTCATTAGGAATGGTCCTAAATTGTAAGCATGGTCCCTCCCCTTTCATGGCTTCTAGAGGGACACTGGTATGGGATATGACAGAGCTTTCTTAAAGCCTAGACTTAAATGATGGAGTTTCTCTCAACAGAGAAAAATAACCGTGGGTTTTCCATGCTCAGTACTAGTCACAGCACTCACTTGGCAGCTTGGCTTTTTTTCTCAATAGCTTTGTTAATTGCCAGAACACTGGATTTTTTAAAAAGTCAGCTCTTTGTTTAAATGGGACTCTAAGCATTTACTCCTGTGAGAACAAACTGAGTTTAGTCAGATTTTCACCAACCACTCAGCCTGTTGCTTCATTTTAAGAAATTATAAAATTTCTCATTTTATTTCTTCTTTAGGGTGTAGAAAAAAGATGCGTGAGCAAAAACCAGATAGATAGTACGTAGTACTTGGAAACTGGACAACATCTACAGTAATAGGATCACTACAGACAAATAGGTTTGGGAGACAGGAGGGACATATCATCTCTGAAAAATGAAAATGAAATCGAATTCATTTTGTCAGAGGCAGTGTTTTAAATAAGTAACCTGGCTTTTTTTTTTTTCAGTGCTAAAAAGCAACGATGACCCCCAGAAACAAAAACCCCTGGTGAACAGAACTGTTTTGCCACAGAAGGCAAAACTTCTGCCTTCTCAGCAGGTGAGCTCAGGGGGCTTAGTCATCCTGGAGTCAGTTCAGAAATAATCACAAACTCTATCTCTGTGCCTTTAGCCTTTGAGATTGCCACACTACAAGGAAAAATAATTCGCTCTTGACTTCTGAATGCAAAGTGAAGTCTACACATAAAAAGGTTCCAGGTTTGATGAATTACAGTTCCCTTTACATAAAGACGATGTGTCAGTGTTTGAAATGCTATTGTGTATTGCACATAAAAAGCAATAAAATAAGATCAGCGGGCCAGATGCTGTCCTGTATACTGGGGTAAATCCTGATGAATTTCTGTGAGCTCTATTAGCCTGTACTTACCCTATGGTACCTAAACTAAGAAAAGAGCTGAGGTAAAAAAAAAAACTAAGCTTTTTTCACTTAGTCTCCATGAAAAAAAGTCTCCTGCTTCTAAAGCAGTTGTTCTCCAGCTTAAATCCTTGTCATTTCTGGGAGAGGAAAAAAACCTAAAACAACAACTGAGGACACAGAAATGTAATTTCTTGTGCCTCGTTTAGTCTTCTCCCTCTACTCATTTTTGCCTTTTAAACTTGCATAAAAACAATATCGCTTCCTTACCAGGAGAGGGAGCCCGGAGCCGCTCCCTGAGCTCTGGGACTGCTCGATCAAATCCTTCAGGGACTCTCCAGGGGGAATGTAGGTCTCATCCTGCTCCAGCCCGATGCTGTAGCGGGGCCTCGTCTCTTGGCGTTTGTATCTGCCGTTTTACATGAAAGTGAAATTAGCTTTGAATACGATGAACACATGTGCAATGAATAACGCACATTGTCCTTCACATTTGCTTCCTTTATAGACTCACAGCTTCCTCTGCTTCCCTGAGGAATATGCTGGACTGGCTGCCCAAAATTTTCTATTTTATTTTTAGCAACTGTTTTCAGCATCAAAACTCTAAGTATAAAACACAAAGACCGCGCAATCTGGTATAAGTTTGCAAAGCAACCAAATGTTTTTCTTTCAGAAACTTAAATATGTTTAAAACACAGACCAAGTAAATACACAGTTTTATTTTACTGACTGCAGTGGTTCTTTTAGGAGCCAGAGGAGGTAAGGTCATGGGATCTGGGACTATTTAAAAAATGTGACAAATTATTTAAATGTAATGTATGTAGATTATGATAACATTCTAGGCACATTTACTTACATTCCTGTACCCCTCTCTTTTTTATGATCAGTTCTTCACCACATAAACGCATTCAGAAGCCTTAGGTTTATTTACCCGATATAAAATTTGTCCTGTGGCTTTCTTAGTCTCAGTAAAGCATAATCTGTGTTTCTACCTGAATGGCTTTTTACCATGTTGGGCAAAAGATGCCATATGAAATACATCACACAGTTATACCTGTGACTAGCATGAATAAAATACACATTTTTCCTCATCATAAAATTACAGCTTCTCATTTCTTTTCCGCGAGGTCCCCTTCAATTTTTTTCAAATTCCTAAGTCTATAAAAAGATAAATGTTGGGAGGAATATTAACAAGCTAGTAACATATTCCTTATTTACCTGAAGTAGCAGAATATGATGATAAGCACCAGAAGTATGCTGCAAACAGTCACTGAGATCAGCAGGGCCTTATGGTGAATGTTTCCTTCAGCAAAGTCTGGGGTGAAAAACAAGGATGGTGGAAAATTTGGAAAGGGAGATACAAAGTCAGTATCAAAAGACACACACGCCTTAAAAAGTGCCACGAGCACAAGTTCGTGTCCTTTCTTTTCTACTGAAGTCTTGTGCAAGATACCCCTGGATTCCCCAGGCATTTTGTGCGCTTCCTCTTCGACCCTCACTGACCAGGGCAGAACCAGCACCTCCAAAAGCTCACTTGAGTTTTCAGCCCTCACTCAGGCAAAACATTGCCTTGATTTGCAATCCCCTGTTTGGCTCTGAATGAAAAATCAATTAAGACCCATAGTCTGTGTCTTAACCTAAGTGATCAGCCAGGACATAGAAAAATTACTGCCTCTATCTTAAATCACTCTTATTAAGTAGCGTCCTATCGAGCAGTTAATATAAAATAATGAAGTATTGCATTTATCCTAGGAGGGAAGACACAGCGGACCATCCAACCCCCAGGAAGGCGGGCCACTAAAGGCCTTGAAGGTATATTTCTATCACTGCAGAATAATCAGTCTCTCAGATCCTGTTTTAAACACCCGAGCAGGAATTTTCTCCTCCATTCTCTCTATAGCAGCCCTGTGTGCCAGCAAGTCCTTCCTATGATGGTGGGCAACACTATCCTTCCAGCAGCTGTTCTGTAAAACACTTTGAAAATGAAATGTGTCAAATAACTTGTAGAAACCGTTAAAATGTTTCAGTCAATCTTTGCATGGGAGACTCATATTCTCCTTCAAAGCGTACCATTAATCTCCAAATGTGTATTCTCAACTCAGGCAAGCGAGTCCGGCCTTCATGCATGCTCCTCTGCTGAAAACGAAGAAACCAAGCACTATTTTTCTTTAACCTCCCCTAACTCCCAAAGTCTCAAAATTATGGTATTTCAGCATGCAGACACACACACCACCCTCTCAAAGTCGCTATCTGGTATAATGCAAATGAGCACTATGTTTTCTGAAGCTCTCCCTGCCTGGCTGTCTTGCATCTTTCACGCTAATGCCAAACACATCGTAAAATGCAAGAAATCTATCCGTATCGACTCATCCTGGAACGGCGCTATTACGTTTCAGATTTACAAGGGTAATGAGACAAGGAGATTCCTAAGGGACTCTTGGTTTACTGTCAGGCTCTTTTAGTTTAAAGATCCAGTTTCCCCTTCTGTTTTTGCCCCCAAACTATTTCTTTCCTTCCCCTTTCCACTACAAACAGAGATTACCAACCAACGCACCTTTTGATCACACCGGTCATGTTTTAACCTGCCATTACCTGCTCCAGGAGCATTAACAATGTAAACACTCAAGACACAGCCAATGCCTTTGAAAGGGGACACTGACACGATGTCTATCAAGAAAACACTGGAGCCCATCATTCTCCCTGCCACAGCAGATTTCTACCTGGCCTGCCACTCCAAGTGGGCTGTGAGCCGAAACCGAGAGCCCACCGGGGAATCCAGACCTCCCTCGCGAAAGCGACGGCTGCTCAGCAGGGCTAAGAGCTCTAGTTCACGCTTTGTAAGCAGCCTGTGTCGGCCAGCCATTTCCCTCTAAAATGCACGGTATGTAACAGTTTAAGATGTCGCAGCCCATCAGCTGAGGAGAGGATAAATAGGGCACACAGACCATATAGTGGGATTTTTATACTTGGGAGAAACCTGAATATCTGTCCACAGCAAGGGTTTTCCCACTTCACAGAATAAGGCACAATGGAAGTTGGGCTTTTGTGCTTAGCAGTAATGAATGTTGATGTCAGATGCAGAGGGAGCAATTCAGACCCTGCTCATACTCGTATATGTCAGAGAGCAAAGCCATGGAAGTCTGCACGTTTACACAGGCACCAAGTGTTGCACTACCAGAACTTGTAAAGCGCCCACTGCTCATGCTGTCTGTGTGCATCTGAGTACGTGCATTTGGGAGAGGGGTGACAAAGATGCTGAAATCTTAATCAAATTCCAATAATTTTAAATGATCCAGGCCCCGTGCTCAATGTTTCTAACGGGCTTCTCCCATTCAGAAAAGTAAATAAATGCAGTTTGATTTTCCCAGAGGCCAGAAGGCATTTTGGAAGTGCTGTGTAGCTCTGAAACAAACTTCAGACTCCAACACTGCAAAAACTTTTGGTACCCCAATGCAATTATGTGAAGCAAGTGCAAGGAAAGCATGCAAGACATAAAGGAATGTGTCTTGATCTCAGTGCTGGGAGCAGCTGATGCAGACTGCAGCAGCAGTGATGCTTACGCTCTTGCAGTAGGTGATGTCCCCCATGCTGGCAGCGTCGGCTAACATAGCTTAAGTAGCGGTTCACTATGCACAGCACGGGCATGCAACTGGCTCTCACAGGAGAAGAGAATAACTTCCATATGTCTTTATATTTATTTGGCTACGTACGATGAGAGGCAATACTGACGATAAGTGAGCTATTGTCTCACCTTTCAAATACTTCCTGTATTTTCAAAGCATTTTGGCAGAATTTCATTTGCTTGCTCATTTGAGGACTTCATAAACCTGCTGGCTGTGTGGACAACACAAGATTAAAAGCATGTCCCCATTCTTACACCAGTAATGTCCGTTTGTTCTGCTGAGCCAGGCTGGTGCTGCTGGAGACCAACTCTTTTCTCCTCCTACAGCCCAGGCTGTTCCCCACAGCGCAGCAGGACAAACCTCCCTTCCCCTGCTCCATTTTTGGCACCTCCTTGACCAGGCGGAGGGATGGGGCAGCTCAGCTGAGAGTCCACTTAACCACTGGCTCGTGGGCTCTGTGGCGAAGACTGTGGTGGGTACCAGTCGGTGCCAGTTTGCGTGATGGAGATACTCTGTCCTTTAAGAAGTCCAGTCCCGTGCTTTTTAGTGTTATGTTACTTGGCAACTGCAACATGCCAAGCAGTGGGGTTATGAGAATAAGCAGTAGCTTCCGCGGAGGCAGCGGTGAGCGATTACCAGGAACACGGTGTGGGGAGCGCAAAACAAACATGCGGGAGGTTTGGGAAGCTTCTTCACATACCTCGGCTGGTCGATAATAGCGAAGCCCAGCACACAGCACGTTAACAGTTTTGTTGTATGAAAACAGTGGTGCTGCTGGTGTCAGTGGTGAGCAGCACAAAGGGAGAGATGGCAACAAAAGGAGGGTCTTTGGTGATACTAAGCTGCCTCTCAGTTATTTTCCTGCGATTCCCCCCTCCTCCACCACTCGTTCCCCTCACTCTGCCATCCGCAGGACCGTGCTGAGGAGTGCATTGAAAATGCCACCCAGTAGGTTCAAGGGACAAGTCAGCATATCAAAGGGAGGGGAGGTTCTCCTCCCTCCTCAGGTCCCTTCAGTTCACAGTGTTACGGTTATCCAAGTAAAAACTGCAGTGAAATCTGAGGCGTGGAGACTGTGTGCACACATCAAACCCCATCATTCCTCCAATCATTCCCTTGCCCATTCATCACTAGCTCTACAGGCAGGGAGCCAGACACGGTGGCACCACCACTTCTGCTTATATAGGCTCTAAATCAGTAAAGACATATTTCTCCTTTTGACTGGTCTCAGCCTGCTCTTTTGCTGGGATTTCCAGGAATATCTTTTATTGTTTAAAGCAGAGGTGTTGTATCAGATCCAATCATGACTCTCATTTCCTTAATAAGACAGATGTACAGCTGGGACGAGGACTTCATGGTTTCTCTAGGGTATTTTATCCTGCTAGTTCTGTACTGAGATCAGCTCAAAACCTAGGCTTAGCTGTTGTTTCTTCCATCTTGCTCAACAAGCCTTGCTTTGACCAGTGTTACTTCTTCCAGCTTCCACTTTCATGTATGTGGCCCTCCTTTCTTTTTTGGGGGGAGTGGGGGGGATAAAACTCACTTTCCAGCACATGCCAGGAATGGAAAAGCACTTTGAGAACACAAGTCACTTGCCTTCGTAGATGTTACCTTGGTGCACAGGTTAATTTGCAGTTCAACAACCTCTGACCTGCAGCTGGACACTCTCCCTAGACTCTGTTTCCCATGAGATACGGCCTCGGACGTAAGTTCATCAGAAGCCAAATTTCTATTTGTTTTCTAAATGCTGAGGAACATACATATTTTTCATGGAATCCTAGAGGTCAGAAGGTTGTTCGTAGAAGGTTGTTTTTAAGTTCATTTTCTCTTTCTTTGTACTTACAGTTTATGTTAAATTTGATATACAATTCTACCAGTACTCAGTCAATCACAGCCTAATCTAAATGTTTCCAGTAGAAAAAATTATCACAGCCATAGTACTGGGCACTGGCAGTAGCGTGTATTTGTATACAGTATTTGTACACAGTATTTGTACCTGGTTGCAGTGAGGATCTACAGTTCAAATTACGGCTTTTCTCTGAGCTTTCATACTAGGATACAGCAACAACAAATTAAAACAGGCCTGGCACCAAGAATGATGTATTTACTTAAGGCTTCCATAAAGGTGCTGACTTCAGCCCTGTCCAGCCACATTTAATGAAGCAGCTCCTGAAATTTATTTCCACACGATACTATCAGGATGCCGGTAGTGCGAGAGCTTATTTCAAACAAAAGTCTTCAGAATATGTCGAGTGAATACATTGCCTTTTGTTTGTCACGCTAAAATAGATAACTTTGCAACACAGAGCAGCTAGAATCCTGTTCCAACTCAATGAAATTTTTCCTTTCAACAAATATTCTCTCTGCTATTTAATGGGTCTGCCACCATGGTGCCCAAGTGATGTTTTGTTTACCCCATATACACACAGAGCAAAACCAATATCAATCCAAACAACTTCTGCCACTACCAAAAGCTTGTTTTATTGCTTTCTCTATAAGCAGCAGATAGTATCCCCAAATAACAAAAATCTTAATAAGGCAGATGTCTAGTGTTAGGCACTGGTTCAGTATTTTTAAGTAGTTTTAATGTAGAATAAACTCAGTCAGCATCAAGAAGAAATCATGGCAGGTTTTCCAAACTGAAGTGATATTTATTGATACACTAAGTCAGCATGAACAAATATTGACTTCCTTTTGGAGCTTCTCTCTCAGTCCAAAGAACTTTTTAAAATGAAAAAAACAACAAAGTAGTACATAACTCTTATGTTGGAAGTCAGAATTTTATAAGGTTTTGCTGACTTAATGGCTTGCTAGTAAACAGTGAAATATTTACATATTACTCTCCATAGGCCTGATTCTGCAGCCCATCTGTGCAGAATTTCATAGGCGTGAAGGGAACAGCTTACATGAGTGAAGGCTTTCTCTGAGCATGCATTTGTGTAAGTATCTGCTGTTTGCGTAATTAAGACTGCTTCTGCACAGTGACCTGGATTTTCAACTCAGAACGCCATGATTACAAATTATCCTGTAACCTTGAGCTGACTCTCGCAGACTAAACTCCATGCTGACCACCACAAATCTTGGCCATTGCTGCCAATGCCAAGAGTTTATCATAAACAAATTTACACTTTCTTAGGAATACATTCCTATAAAATGTACTCTGCAACATCCAGCCAAAATAGCTCTACCAAGTTTCAGAAAGTGATGTTTAAAGAAACAAACAAACAAACCAAAACCTAAAACCTTGCCCCAGAATCTACTAAGTTAATACATGTCCATTTATTCTCAAATAACAAATAAAAAAATCAGCGCATGAGTTCTTACTCTACATTCTATTTTCAGCTACATTTTTCAAGTAGAAAATCCGCTTTAGTGACTAGTTATTGTCCTAGTGCTGGATGATCAGGTCTTTTAAATAAAAAAAGCTTAGTGGACTTCAGACAACTTGAACTGACTGATTAACCACTGCAGACCTGGTCCCAGATGTGTGTCGAGTTATGAACAATAGTAAGGCAGGTTGCAGGGACTAGAAAGAGGATTCAATTTTATTATCAGGCTAAAAACATACACAGCAAGAGGCATCCTCTGCCACGACTAACCTAAGTCTTTAGGATGACCACTGATAGCCAGCCGGTCTGTGCTAGGACAATATCGTGCGACTCTAACGCATCTGGTGCTCATGGCATGTATGCAATAGGAATAATAGCAAGTATCAGTGACCAAGGGTCAAGGCACTGCTTCCCATATGATCATGATCCATAGGAATTCAGTGATACTGTTTAATGCAGTTTATCTCTCTAATCACACGCAGCTCAAGGGAGGTGCTTTGGCTTTGGCTTTGTTTCTTCCTAAGGCACAAAGAGCAACAGCAGGAAAAGATCAGTTTGGGACTGGATTTACTTCCCCTTACCTCTATTTTTCAGCGGTGGCAGCGTAGGGTGAAGGTGTTTGTTACAGTAATCTTGGCCTGTGCAACATTCAATAGATCTTCTTTGGTGTGGAATAGGAGTGTCCTGCAACAAACAGTTTGATAGAAAGCAAATGAAATATCTGTGTTGTAAATATACACTGTCATTCTGGCACTTGAGAGAAAGATGTGCTTGTTAGCTGGACTACAGTCTGTTACAAACTTCTAGGATGTGAGGAGTAAGGATTTCTGCTACTGACCATATCCAGCAACATTTCATCCAGATAATTAAGAGATGAAATCACCCCTAACGTATTTCTATTGGTGCCCTAGTGCTGCAGAGAGGACTGATTGACTCTAATGGTGCAAGACAGAACTGTGAAAGTCACATACATCCACCAGTTAGACTTACAGTACAAAAATAAGTGGGTATTCAAAACCGTTTAGCCAGAATAATACAGGAGTTGCTTTGCAGACTAATTTAGCTGCTGCTTCCACTCTCCTGGGAAGCTGGGTAAAATACCTTCCATGGACCTCGATGGTTAGACTGTTCGTGTACTCATGTAAAATCATTTAAGGTTAGCACTGGGAAAGGCAAACACTTTACAGCCACCTTGCTCCATTGCCCATACCCCTTGCATTCCTGCAGTGAGATTTGCTCTCCATCAGGAGATCACTGTACTACTTGAAGCGAATTTCTGGCACCAGAAATCCAAAACCAAAGTGCAACTGCATGTAAGACATAAAGGTTGCTGCGATCCATCAAATAACATCCTAACTAACTTTAGCTACTGTGAAGACTTCAGGAATTAGACTGCATTTCTCTAAATTCAAACTTCCTCCGAGCGGGAGTGTTACTACTAACAGCAGTGCCAAAACCAAAAACTTAAGTTATTGTTAGGAGAAGCTATAATATCGCCATTCAGGGATATAAATGCACTCCCCTCAGCAATCAAGGCAAAGCAACTATCTGCCAAATGAACAGAAGTGAAACACATGGACATAGCAATGTCTGTTGACTGCACTTCAATTGAAAGCTATCAAAAAGCCAAGTGACACTATGGCAGCAAATGCTTTCTTACCCGACACTGGAAGTCCGAGCCCTCTAACCCAAGACATCCCTTGGTGACTAAATGTCCACCAGACTCATCTTCTTCTATTATGGTGAAGCAGTAGCCATCAGTGCTGAGGATTGGAAAGAATGAATCAGGAAAAGGCTTTGAAGTGAAAAATGTGCTGCTAAACACAGCCTTAAACTTTGTTCCTTGCAAGACAAATCTGCCATTAACAAACTGATGTACTAAGGCAGGCTGGAAG
This sequence comes from Aquila chrysaetos chrysaetos, assembly GCF_900496995.4. Lineage (NCBI taxonomy): Eukaryota > Metazoa > Chordata > Aves > Accipitriformes > Accipitridae > Aquila > Aquila chrysaetos. Next base: position 53,985,790 of record NC_044004.1, on the reverse strand, counting down.
ATTCAGGAACCCAAGGCAACTTCTCGCAACACAGTCCAACAGCCAACAGTGCTGCGGACCAGCTCTTGCACACACAAAGGAGGGTCCGCCTTGCAGCTGGCACACTTACCTTCCCAACATATCACAGCTATAAACCCCGCTAACAAACATCTCAACATTGTCTGCCTATGATCATTAGTGTGCTAAGACTTTGGAGACCTATATAAATGCAAGCATCAATGCTACAGCAGGTCTGCCTTGTGTGTGGGAACAAGGCATGGATATTTGCACCACGGTGGAGACCTAAAGAAAGAAACATTTTTGAGATACTAAACATGAAATATTATTAAGAGTGATTTGTGATTCCTGTTTTAACCATATTACAAACTGCAACGCTCTTGTGTATGAGTCCTTGAGTTATCATCAACACCCTTCATAACTGTTTACTTGGGTTATAAGCCTAAAGTGATCCATAATGCTTCCGTTTACAAGAACGTGCACCAGGGAGGACAAGTATACTAACAGATGGCTAGATGGTGCTGGTGATAAACGTCCTTCCTCGATGAAGGTCAAATGCCTGAATGCTATGGAAAGAGGGGGAGGAGGGCATGAAAAGGGTGGCTGCATTTTACTGAGACTGCTGTACATTAATTTCTCAGCACTCTGAGGGAGATACATAGCGTGTGTAAGAAACACAAATTGACTGATTTGCAGGAAGAGGATCCAAAAATAAAGAAAAAATGTCTTAGGTGAAAGAGTTTAAGTCACATAGAAATAAAATATTTTGTTATTTCCCCAGGAAAATAACACTGGTTATTATGTGCAATGAGTACTTTTCAGAAGAGAAGAAACAAACTCAGTTAAAACAAGGAAATAAAAAGGAAAAATGATTACGAAACTTAAACACAGCAAAATTTCAGATTATTTGCTCCTTACTTGAATCAAAGGAGAGTCTAACAGAGCAACAACAGCAAAGGCAATGAAGACATAGGAAACGAGAGGCACAGTTACACATGTAAGAGAAACACAATTTGGAAGTATTAGCTACACGACGGAGAGATGCTGGATAGGATCATGTCAAACATTTGCTGTCGCATATTTTTATATTAGTGGTGCAGGGTCTAGCCACAGTAAGCTTATTACTTCCAATAATAATCTATCACGGGTTATTGACTTCTGGATTTGAAAAGTAACCAGTTGCACATTACAAATTACTTTCTCAGAGAAGCAAGCAATGACTTCTACCCTTCTTTGACATTGTGCATATGAGTAAGGCAAAGGAGAAAGCAACCCTTTTGGGCAACAACCACCTTGATTTCATTGCTTAAGCTTAAAAGATAGGAACAATAGGATTGCCGAGAAGAGAGACTGTAAGGAATCCATTAGAGTAGAATATTATATTAGGTTAGATTTTATTTGTTTGCATGGTGCCTTTGATTCAAAGCAATGAGTAAGTTTAACCCAGGGGACAGAGCAACAAAACAATAGATTGCAATCAAGTGAAACACAAAAATGAACTCCACAGCTAACAGTCCCCAGCAAAAAACAAAACGCTCAGCTCACCAAAGGAAAGCAGGGGAAGGAAAAGTCAAGTTGTTTGCAAAAGGGAAAAAGGAAGGAGGAAAGTCAGCAGTTTTATTTCTTTTTTTTTCTGACTTGCCATGGGACTCTGATTCTTAGCTCATTTCTGAAAATTAAATTCAGGCTCCTCAAGCACTTCAGTCCCTCTGAAAATTTTAATCCAAATTTAAAAAGACAAAGAAAATTAGATTGGATAGAGCAAAATGGAAAAGTTATAAAGCTCCAACAATAAGGATAAATCATGTTCTTTACAGACAACGGTAGAGTAATGAAGGAAAAGTGCAAGATAATTAAAAATAGCAATGCTGAGCAGAATAAACATTGGTACTGCTTGTTTCTACCGCTAAGAAAAGTAAAACAAAAAGTTTTCATGCAATGTAAGAACTCATTATCTTATTGAAAATTTCTCAGGTGTTTGGGCAAGAGGTAAAAGCGACTTCTGAAAAGAATGCAGTATCTCTTACCTGCTTCCCCACTCCCACACCCAACCTCTTCTCCTGGTTCACAGGATGTCAGATAGACCACACACTGCAAGTAAAGGGCAGGGCATACCCCTGCTCTTTGATTGACTACCCTACCTCATATCTGCTGATGGTAGAAATGAAACTGTTCTTACTGTTATAACAAGTCAGAAACAAGTCAGATAAGTCTGCAACATCTCCAATTTTATGTTTATTTTGGTGTCTGCACAAATAGAAACATATGTACATCACTGATACATGCAAAGCAATATGAAAAACCTATTCTCCACTTCCTAGCAAAAATTTGTGGTATAGGACTATTATTTTCTTAAACTCTGTAATTTGAATTCTGTGTAATTTGATTCTGGGAATGCTGTGTAAAGAAGGAACTCAACCTGATATTACTGAATACATCCAGGTACACATCCACTAACCTCCTCCACTAAAGCATCCTCTTATTAGAGTATGGTGCAGGAGAGCAATTAAATACATTTTGGATGTGATCACTAATAAGCACAGATTTGGTATGTCATATATTTGCCAAGAGCGAATTTTTACAGCCAAGTCAAATGCCAGGAAAATAGAGGGAGTTAATAGCGGAAACACTGACAGACACTGATGTAGAAGGTGCTGCCACAATTACAGATTACCAGAAAGAAAGAGGTGATCTTAACTGAGACCTTTACTAAATGTCAGAAGAGAGGAACAGAGGCCAACAGCTTTGCAGCTGCTCACACAGATGTCCTCACTGGCCAACAGCCATTTCTCACAGAAGATGCGATACCTCAGCTACCAAAACTTGACTGCTGAAGATTTCCTGTCCTGCTCTCTGTGTGTGTGACACAGCTGGGGATGGCAATATGTAACTTGGAAATGCAACGTCTTTCCCCCATTCAGTGCCTATCACAAACAGATGGGTTAAATAACTTGATGAAAAGATTCCTTATCTTTAATTTTATTTGCAGTTGAGTCCATACGAGTATTATTATTTTTGTCCACTCCTCTTTCTACTCCTGGTTTTGATATCAGAAAGAGGTACTGCATCTTTTCACTTCCATCGAAAGCAACATGACAAGTTTCTGCACTGTTTTTAAAAATGATCAAAAATTGTTACATTATGTACAGAAACTGGGAAGTTCATATCCTTCTGTAAAGACTGGCTGAAATAATCTAATTCAAAAATTGGCTGACTCCCAAATCGCATCTAATTCACGTATTTTGTCGCGTTCTTAAGGAAGATGACGAAGGCCAAACTTAGCAAAACGCTGCCTTTTGACACTATCCATTAAACAAAGAGTCACTGTAAATGTGTTCAACACAGGCTAATTTTTCAGAAAAAATAATACACTTAGTGGCTGTGCATCAGGGAAGTAACATGAAACCAAGCAAGAAGAGCATTACACAGTTGTTGAGCCAGATGCACCTTCAGATGTTTGCAGAGCTACTCTGAAGGCAAGGAGAGACATACAGGTGTAACAAAGCAAAGAAGCTGGCTCACAGCAGGCCACAGTTTGTGGCCACACTAGTCTCCAAGATGGTGATGCTGGTCCTACCACATACGCTCTGCTGTGTATGCTACCTTTTGGCTCTCTGGGTGCTCAGCAATGACCCTACACGCAGAGAGAAAGGAGGGTACCCAACACATCCTAGCAGAGCATCTTTTCATATATCACATGTAGGTCTATCCATCAGTATTTTCTCTATACTACCTGCCTGTACTATTCTCCCAGGACTGAGAAATGACCCAGCCCACCAAATGTGTCTTGCATTGTTCTACTAAATCACAAATCAGATCAACTAGTTCTCCCTGACACGTGGAGTCACAACACAGAAAACAAGCCATTATGCCAATCTGTGAGGGAGAGCCCTAGAAACCGTTCAGGCTTCATGCTGAGTATATGAGATCTGACAGGTCTATACACCTGATAGCCCAACTTGGGGTATGGCAATAGCACCAAGCATGGGTACCTCTTCATTTTCACCAGGGCTCTCTAGCACCTTTCACTTATGTGCAAGATCCATCTCAGTAGATGTAAGAACTATCAAGAAGCAAATAGTCAAAATAAAGCTACTCATCTTCCTCTCTTCATTTTCCCTTTTTTCTTTTATTCCTTTCTTTTGTCTCCAAAATTTAAACACAGACCAAATGTTTTCTTTTACTTGACCTTAAGATTACACTGCAGTTGAATTTCTATGATGTAGCTTCTTCTTTAATGCTAGGACACACTTAACATGGATATTTGCTGGTTTGGAATTTTTTTTGGTATAAGTAAATTCAATATGCAAGGGAAGTCTTAGGTATCCCAGCACTTTCTGCACAATACCACCAAAGTACTCCCACATGCTAAAAAACTATCTGAGACTAATGCAACAGGTCTCAATACAGGGAGACTGGACTTGCATTACTATTTAGTTTAAGGTTTATATTAAGTATCTAATGGGCAAGCCCTGAACAAAACTAAGAACAAGGAATTTCTGGGGCACAGTTGAAAAGCGTGGGAGGAGGACTTTGCATTTTAGTTTAAACACTTGGGGCGAAGTCACCTGCTGATCCACATATGAGACATTCAGCCCTGGCAGAGGGGGCAAGCAAAGACTGGAGCTTGCAAGAATTTGTCACTGTTGACCTCTTTTTTGTTTTAATCATCAAAGGGGACTTAACTGCCTCCGGTACAGCCCTGTATAAAGGATTACATTAAAAAATAAAAATAAACATTAAAAAAATCAACAGGCTAACTTGTAAGATCTCACCATAGCTCCTTTATCAGAAAATGTTCAACCTTACCCTAAAAACTAAAGTTGCTTACAAGAAAAGTTGCCTAAACTCAGTGCTTTGGCCCACTGTTGAAGTCTTCTTCCTCCTACATACCAAATTACAAAGAAAATTCAATCCTATCATCTGGAAAACAGGAGAATAAAAATAACATCACTCAAGTGAATTATTACCTCTGGTAACACTGAAAAAGCAACTTAATTATTTTATTGCTTTAGATAACCAATGCTACCTCAAGACAAAGTTGGGCAGAAACACAATCAAGACCAGTAGGCAACACGTAAAAAATTAAACTCTATCAGCCTGATCTTTAAAACTGTCAGCATTTATTTATGAATGGAAAATAGAGCACAACAATGCACCCAATCAGCCTCTGCCTTTACTGCAATCCCATTACAGTCAAAGCTAATTAAATCTAACACTAGTTTTTAAAATATGCAATTAATTATGATTAGACACAACTGCCCGTGCATTCACTTTGTACACAGAAAACTTGAAATGGAACAGTAAAACAAGGTCCTGGTTGTGTTCAAAGCAGCTTTGAGCTTCTTTACTGAAAGCCTTTTATGAATCGCGCAGATGTTCAGAAAGAAGAATAAAGTTTCAACACGTTGATGGTTAACACACCCTTTACAAGCAGAGGATTGCAAACCTTCTGCAAAGATCTTAATTGCCAGGGCCCTGAACATGCTAATGAGCTTCAATTGCCCAGAGTGGCCCCACCTGGGACCCCCCACCCATACATACCCCCCTGCTCCATTTAAGCTCAGGTCTGAGCATTAAACCCCTCCCTAAGTGATAGTAGAGGAGTGCCTGCCTCCAGCCTCATCTCCTGCCTGCATCGAGATCACTACTAGCCATGTGAAGGGCCATCAAGGGAGCTATCTCAGCCTGTTGTGTTTGGGTACCCTTGGAGAAATGGGGTCCTGGTGGGTAAAATATGGTTGGCCCTAGCATCACCCTCAGCTTCTGGCTTGGCCCCCTTTCACTGCTCCCTGACACTAACCCTCTCTTGATGAGATGACCCTTTAATGGGTCTTCTAAAACTTGTTGTGCTCATGGATTGCCCCATTTTTTTAGAGCGCACTCTAACTAGAGCTACTGCTTTTCTGTTGATATAGAAAGCAATCTGCATTTTAAGCTGCAGTGTTATCCTTAGCTCCCTAAAGTATTACTGGACTTAAGCTGCAGAAGTATAAAGAAAGGGAAATTCTGTATAGGAACACAGCAGGCTGTTAGAGGATTTGATACAGATGTGGTTAAAGAACATTGACTTTTAAATTTCTAAAAATACAATTATGGAGAGGATTTTAAATGGCCACCAGATGTCCTCATTTTTATATAAACATTCAGACTACTGGTACTACAGGCAAGATCTATACTTTAATAGATAAATACCTGTGGTAGCAGACCAAAATCTTCAGGTGGGATAGCAGACTGCTTTTTATGAGAAATTTTTAATGGTGATTGCGATAGGACTAGCTATTCTATTCTGAGAGTTTTAATTTAAACACAGCTGGAAATGCTTTCCACTGAACTTTCAGAGCCCTCCTTGCTCCTGGGCACACACAAAGCTTCCCTGCTTTGGCGAGAGCCCTGGCAGGGACAGTGCCTGACGCTCTTCAGAGCCCAAGCCCTGGCTATGGGTGTGCTCAGTGAATTTCCCAGGTGTCGGTGCTTTGCCAGGCCCTTGGGTGCCCCAGCACATGCTGGCTCACCCCCGCAGGGCTGGCAGAGCCAAGCTCTGCAGGTCCAAGCACAGCCCAAAGCTTAATAGACTGATAGAGCTGATTAGAGGTTTGATTTTTTTTTTTTAATATAAAATGTAAAAGGCTTTCAGCAGCTACATCTGAGGGAAGCAGATAATTAATCCAATAACGTTTAATCTGGAGCAGTTCATTTATTTTTCAGACAAACACAGTGCGATCGATACTGCTTGAACTTCAATATGGGGAAACTTCCTTTATAGTGAGGTTCAATGAGAATTCCTGTGTGCTTTAAAACTGTGCCAACACTCCTTCGAGCTAGGATGAAATATGAAAGTTACTGCCTGACTAGTAGGATTATCCCAAAACACAGGGGGAATGAATAATGCCTGCTAACCTGGTTGGTCTTGGTCAAATCTTTTGAAACCTGGTCTCAACGCAGCCGGCTAACCTGAGACCTAACAACTCCTCTTTCCCAACAGCAGATCTAGGACCCTATTCTCTATGTAACACCCCATTTCACTTTTCATCTGTAATTCCAGCTATGTAGTAGGCAATTTAAGAAGCAAATGATTACAGACTTACAGGTAAGATGTAGGGAAAACAAGGGGTGTTGTGTCCTTTGTACCTCACCGCAGCTCTCACACCAAGGTAAGGGGAGCCACAGGAATGATCACCATCTGAAAAGGATTCTTGCTGACATTTAATTTAATTTACAATTTAATTTAATTTTTTTTTGTTTTATACTACTCCAAACTCTTCAGCTATTGCTCACTGGGCAAGTGGCAAGGTGGATACTGCTGAGGTGACAGCACAGGACAGGAAAGAGAAGTAGCTCTAATGCAAGTCTTTTGACTGTTTCCATTTTCCTGGACAGAAAAGTGATTAATATTTGATGGGTAAATTCCAGTTTCAATTATTATTTTAATGTCTAAATTGGAAAAAGTAATTTTGTCACTCAAGTAGAACATTCAAGCCCGAAATGTGCAAAGATATGAAGACAAAAGGAGTTATAATTATGTGTTTTATTACCACTTAACTGCCTGTCCTTGGGCATTAACACCTAAAACCAAGTTTGGTATTTGACACTATAAAGGGGACTCTGAAGAGAGTTTCTCTAAAGTATCACAGTGAGGGAAAATGCACAAATCCATTTTAATAGGACATTCACTCATAGTTTCTGGTAACATGAAAAATACTTAATGTCAATGATGCCTACGAAGCAATGTGCAACAGCAGGCCTACCCAGCTGGGGTATAAACCTTGTTCAATGGGCTCCTTAACATGGATCCCTTTGTGCTTCCTAATTCACGGATTTAAAAGTCATCTGCAACTTCCCTGTTACTGCGTGTGTGAGACAGCACGTGTGAAAGCAGTGGCTCTTGCTGGGCAGGAACAGGAAACAGCTGATTCACGCTGCAGGGGATCTGCAAATTGATATCAGAGTGGGTTTTTACAGCTTTTTTAACTGATTGCCATGTGAGAGCAGTTAGGTCTAACTCCTGGCTAGAGCACGGGTTTGAAGGAGGAGGATAGAAAGCGGAAATGGGATTTACAGCTGTCATCAAAACTTTGATACACTTCAGTGTCCAACTGCAGGCTGAGCAGAATTAAGTCAGGCTACAAAACAACACCCAAAAATCCAACAAAGCGATCAACATCTTCAGCAACCTTAGGCCCTCCCCGCCTATCTTTTTAATGTGCTGCCTTGAAGACCTGACACAATGTTAGACTGTCTCACCTCAAACAGCACTGCATACCCAGCTGGCATGTTCCACTGGGCTCACATCTGTGCCCTGCTTGGATACTTCTCCCATTCCCACAACTCCACTAGGCTACAGCTGATGGTGAATATTTCCAGTATCCTACCTGCTCTAAATAAGCAGAAAAGTTTGAATTCCTCATGTGGAACATGAAGAGCTCGGCCCTACTTTGCTGCAGCTAAAGCAAACTGTACGTGCACCTCAAGCCAAGGCAAGGGTGTTTGACCACTGCCCTCATTCAAAAGCAATAGTACGTGTCCAGCAAGAGCTGCTTTTGAGTGGAGGAACAGGAGCCTGGTCCCACCACAGGTACCCTCAGTCACCTCTGCTGCTTCAGGCAGCGGCAGTGCAACAGAGACCAAGGCTGAGCCTTCAAGGGGACTGTGCACAGCTGGACATGCCTCTCCCCCAGGGAGGCAGAATCCAACCCAAATGAGAAGTTTGTAGTACTCTAAACACAAAACCAAACAGAAGACTGTAACTAGAATAAGAAAATACTCAACACTTCACCTCAAGAAAAAGATCACTTTCCTTTTAGCATGGAAGCAACAAAAAACCCAATGCCTCGAGGACCTACAAAAGATAGCTCAGCTATTGCAAAGACACACACCAAGAGCAGGGTTCTTATCAATTCTGTAGAAAGCGATTATAAATTTATACTCATTTACTGACATTTCAATATATCTCCATTAAGTCTCCTCCCATTAACTGCATGCACCTTTAAAAACAAACTTCTACCTTCAGAATATTTCACATGCAATGAATTAATGCAAGTATTATCAAAAACTGTAAAGATGTAAACACTCTAGCATAAAAATCTAAATACATAGCTGGTATCTAGGTAAAAATTACCTCTGATTTTTAGACACAATGTATAAACAACTCATTTACATATTACTCCTTAAACAAACAACTGCGACACCCAGCTTGGGACTGCTGAGCTACCACATACCCGTCTTCCCATGTTTCACCGCCAAATATATATATATCCCACAAACCTGCAGGTGCTGTTGACTGAGTCCTCAGGACAGTGGTGGTGGCACTGACAAGACAGCTTCTTCTGCGGAGGGGCAGGTGCTGTGCTCTCTCCATCTTCTTTTCTGGTCTCCATGTTCAACTTGCCAGAACTTCGCAAGGGCATGTTGTCTAGAAAATTGGCTAGAAATATAAGGGAGAGGAAAAAAGAAACAGTTCTAGGCTGGATTGCAAGGCTTGGAATGAAAGCTTTAAAGTATTTCTACTCATCAAAATTTGAGAAAGTTATTTGAGCCTAGTGTTCACTACAGAGCGGTTTTCTGTAGAAGCCTCCGAAGTGGTCACTGGGTTTGAGGCTTATTGAGCCTCAGTGGCATTAGATCAAAGGTGCTGATGTTCAAGTTCTGCTGCTGCCAAAGAGATATGTTGTGCTTTTCAGATTGCAGAGTACAGCTTTCCTCCTATTGCATTACACAGGTCAAATCCTTGGTTACACCTGTGTGCTTTCTTTGTCTCTATACTTGGCATGTATCTACATCCACTGAACCCCATAAAAATGAGTGGGATTTATGGTACTCCAGGCAGAGCAGGAGACAGGCATACAATTTAACAAAGATTTAACAGAAAGTGATGTTCTTTCAAGTTCAACAGCATTTTCTGTCACTGAATTGCAGAAATACTACTTGGAAAACAAGGAAAAACAGTTCATTTCTATAAAAAAAAAATCTATAAACAAAGTAAAAGGCAAGAATGTGTTTTAGAACGCACAATGCTGAAATATATGGAGGCGATTACTTCTAAAAATATCAGAGTACTGAATCTCCATGGAGCTGGTGGAGTACAGCTAGAGATGTTGGTGATGGGCTAGGAACTGTTTAAGTGACACCCCCACCCCCCCCCCCCCCCAGCTCCACTCATAAATATCAGCTTTCGGTGCTTGTGAATATTTTAAGCCTCAAAGACAAAAATGAGATCAGCATGAAAAGCTTCAACTGGCAGTTTCTCACTTTCCTTTTGCTTCCCTGTAAGAAATCTTACTAAAGGGTCATTTATGAACAGCTCGCTCCAACAGAGTAGTTGAAGAGCAGGCTTGAAATTCTTGATTTACTGTTAAGTCTTTAGAAACAATTGGCATTATTATTATTATTTTGATTGGCTCCTGAACTGCTGCTTTGACTCTAAAACCTTCCCCAAACCTCCATCATCAGGACTGATATATTGTGGAGCTGACGGAAAACTGTATCCTTTTCAGCTCCCTACAGAGAGATGGAGGGGGCAAACAGGCAGAGGTGATGGGAACCAGCAGCTACACTTCAGGGCTTGGATGGCAACCAACCACCAAGGCGAGAACAGGCTGAAAGGTCCCGAAGCAGCAAAAGGCTGGAGGAAGAGCAGGGCCGTTCAATCAGCCCATATGCCCTTCGGAGGACTAACGAAGTCCAGTCTGTGCTCCTGGGTGCCTGGGGCCGGGCAGTGCCCTGAGCACAAGCGTGCATGTCATGCCTCCCAGCTGCACACCCCTCCTCTCCTGTGCCAGCTCTGGTAGGAAAGCACTGCAAATGGGCAGGCACCGGCAACAACTGGCAGACAGGCTCTACTTTTCTGCTGTGTAACAAGAGACACGCAAGCTTGTCCCTAGCAAACTAGGAAAAAGCTGAAACTCGTTAGCTCTGGGAAAAGCGGGGCTTTGCACAAAAGAACAGCTCATTTAGAGAAGTGTTAGCTTTTTGAGCGTTATAGCCCTTCCACTCCTTGCGTATTCCTTGCATAAGACGTACATTAGTAATACTAAGGTGATACACATGAAAGACAATAAGACAATCATTCACCATATCAGACTATAACACCTATGAAATGCAAAACTTGTGTGGCTTGATCTCTGCTTAGTACCTATGTATTCCACTGAAACCGACTGGATTTTTTATTAGCTCACCTCTTCCTAAAGTCAAACCAGAAAACTAGTTACAAAACATAGACAAACTATGGGCTTGTAACCCTTCTGCCCAGCATCAGGATACTAATTGGATTCATGTCACAACTGGATGTTGAAGTCCCATACTGTTTTGACTAACATTTGGCAAAATTAGAACTAAATGGATTAGTTCACTCAAGATGCACTGTATATCTGTGTACTCATAGGTATACCTTAAGATGCAGTAGGTTCTTCAATTAAAGAAAAAATGCACTGTTTGTTTCTCATAATATAATTATGAAACTCTAAAATGCAGCCTGTGTACAACAAATTAGTATCAACAGATGTTTGCTCCCTGGGTCACAGGATTAGAGATTAAGTAAATTCTCTTTCAATCAGCAATTTTTGTCTGTATTACTTTGTTACCATTGAATGGGGAACATTCAACTATTAATATTCCTGTCAAGGATTTTTAGACTTCAAGCTTATGAGGCAACAAAGTGAACTTCTAGCTCATGAGGCAACTGAGTGAAATAGTTTTCTCTGTGTATCATTTCCATGGCTCCTTCTACAACCCATCTACAGATTTAGCAGGGATCTTTCCTCAGCAAGGAGTGCAAAACCAAAGGCATTTTACACCTAGCACAAAAAAAAAATGAAAGGTTTAATTACACATTTGAAAGTGCCTGAAGATGTTAAATTTAGACAACTAAATACCTTCCTCAATACAGACAACTGTAGGTCATTCCTTTTTTCAACAAATGTATAAGGCAGTCATACTCTAATGCAATCTGTGCCCATCATTTATCAGGGATGTGATCATGAACAGCTTCTGCAGAACTCGCCATAAACAACAGCTTACATCCCTAGACCCGGTTGTAGTCTTAAAATAAGACAGGTGGGAGCTGCTGAATTAGAATCAGAAGTCTGAAGTATCATCAAAGCATCACAGGTGGCTATTTACAGATGTAGTTTGGTTTTTAGAAAACTTAGGACAAATAGGCTGGCATTCAGATTTACACTTTCCAAGAGTTTGAAGTAGGGATGTAGCCTAGGATTTTGCTTTCAGCTAATGCCTAGGGTAAAAAGCAGTGTAAAATCATTGCACTTTGGTGCTGAATACATTAAATCAAATAAAATTAAAGGAGATAGGAATAAGATACTTTCAACCAGGCCCTTTTCTATCTTCTAAAAAGAAAACCTCTTCTCATTCCATTCTCTGGTTCCTTTTATGCCTTAAATTCCTGGCTGCTAGCTAAAAAGATAGGCAGATCTTTTGCCTCTGAAATTCAGATGTCTCACCCAGCAGATGACCGTGGAACATGTAAGAACTCTTCTTCTCCCACTCAGAGCTGAGTTTCTACAAGATCTTTTGACTTCTACGTCTGCTTGACTTCGGAGCAGAAAGATTTTCAGCAGTCCTTTCCCCAAAAGGTAACGCGTAGGAGGAAACCCACAAGAGCTTTTCAGTTTGGCAACAAGTTTCTCCTGATACCAGGTATGAAATGCACAGTTTAGGATGGTGAACAGACAGTCCTCTTGCATTTGCTCCTGTGCTGTAAGAAGCACATGTTGGTCATGCAGCCCTGGCTCTGTCTAGGGATTAGAAGCCCTTTGGGTTTTGAAAGCTCTCCTAAGGAGCCATGTCCAAGTGCCCTGGAAGCAAGGGATTTCAGGCTATTTAAATTTGGCTGCTTCTCTGCTGTAGCCTATTCTGTTGCAGTCTGCTTATGGCCAGCTTCCCATCCCTGATGAACTGAGTGCAGCTTGGGACAACTGCAGAAAAATCGTATGAGAAATAAGGTTATTGTAGTCTGCTGAGAAACTTACTGACTGCATCAGGGAATTAATCAAAACAGTTGAGAGCCTGAAGGTCACCCTTGGACTGGTATACCTTCATCAAATTTAGTTGATTTTCTCAGCCTATCCCTCTTTTTCCACTAAAATTCACCAGCATGTACAAAGCACCTTCCACCACAAAGACAGGCAGGTGGCCACCAGGACTTTTATGTCTCCTTGGAGTACTGCTCCTGAGAAATATTTTCCTCTAAGGACTGGGACCACTCCAAATTGCAATGTGATGGCCTCTGTTAGGAATCTCCACCTGAGAACAGGGACTGTGTGCTCAGAAGCAGCATGCTACTGTTGGTTTTTTTCCAAATGTGTATCTCTCCATGCTTTGCTTCACCTGAGCTCCTTTACTGAAAGGCACGTCTACAAAGATCCTGAAGCCAGGAGAAGGAAAATGAGGAAAATAAAGTGCTGTAAAATGAAAGCATTACACTGGATGACCATGAGAATGACTAATGTCTAGTCTAAACCCCTGCTAACCTCCATGCCAACAACTAATCCTTCTTAGAGATATTCTTCCATTTTGCTTCCCATCCCTCCTAGACTTCATGGTAATCTATAAGCACTAAGCTTTTGCATCTAAATACTAACTTTCTAGGGTGGCAAACCATTTCATTGTTTCGCAGTTTGTTTTGCTACCATTTCTTTAAATGACAGAGAAGCGATCACAGATCCCTGCTCCACAATCACAGTGAAGTAACCATCAGGATGAATTACATCCTGGTTTTAAATAATGCTGTTTCATGTTGGTTTGAGAGGTCTGTAGACAGTGGTACCTCACACAGAGGGAAAATCGCTGATTTAAGCTTTGCATTTACTCATGGTGGTGCAAAAAAAATTTGATCTAGAGAGCCCATCTCTTAGTGTACATTCAGTCCTCAAGCTCTCTGCTGTAGCTGCCAATAAGTAGTCCAGCCCCTGCCAACTGTAGCCATAGTTATGTGATTTGGACAGGAATTTCTCCACTAGAACCTGGATAAAGCCCAATAACTCATTTCACACCAGCCCACAGCCATCAGATGGTAATGACTTTTGGGCACTGCTCTGATTCAACAAGTCCGGTAATGTAGGAGGTGAAAAGCTCTGTATTCTGTTATTCTGTAGTCCAAATCTTAAGCCATCCTGTTCCCTGAGGATGAATAATTAGCAATAGTTATCTTAACAGATTGATTTCTGTGCCACAGCTGCACAATTTATGTGCTGTCTATGCAGTGAAAAAGCAGATCTTCCATGAGCTTGCATGGGTTTGTCACAAGTAAAAGCCAGACTTGCTCCTTCCCAAAACATGCTAAGGGCCACAAACAAGTCTGTTCAGAAAAAAACCATCAGAGTGCTGTGCTCTCTTCTCTTTCTACACAGGGTATTTGAAGGCTCTGATTAATGCAGTACCATCCATTCGCATTTTCCCAGGCCAATAACAACAACATTTGGCTAGCGATAGCACCCACTGACGGGCAGCAATGCTTACTGCTTCAGAGAAGGTACACACCTCAGAAGCTTTGCACATCATGGAATGGCTGTTTCAACCGCTGCTTTGGACTGGGAATTAAGTACACTCATAAAAAAGTGTCTGAACAGTAATTAAAAAAACAAAACAAAAAACACCCAAACCTCAAAATAAAATCAGTCAACTTGATAAAACTGTTGGACGGAACTTTTAAACCACAAGGTTACTTCATCTATGCTCTGCGCTAGCCTATACAGTTAGTGTGCTTTTCCTCAAATCATACTTTTATTAAAATATGAAACTATCATGCAACACCCTGCTAGAGTTTCCTATGCTATATCATGAACTACAGCCTGATGACTTCCCACCAGGCCAGGGTTATACCATCAACATGATTGTTTTAAGAGAAAGGGAAATAACTAACTGCTAACTCACTGTACTTTACAGTCATCAGATAAAAGAATTTCCATGGGATATTTTTTGGCAAATAGTCAGCAATGAAAACACAGTGCAGTTAAAGAAGTTGAAATAAATTACACCTCTTAACTCAGCCTGATCTACTGTGTAAAATAGTCAAGAGGTAACAGTAAAACACTTTTTATTGGTGACAACCATATAACAGAGAAGGAAAAATGGATCATGACAATTTCCCTTTGCTGGATATTCAAGGCTACCATAAAACCCAAGGAAAGGTCAGATGCCAAGACCTGCATATTTCTGATCCGAACCCACTTTAAACAAAGTCTGGCATAAAAAACACCAGAAAAATGAAAACAACATGCTTTCCTTTTCACTGTGTGACTGTATTGCACTAGTGAGCCCAAACTGAGGTTGGTATCAAATGGTGTTTGAAAATAGCTGTACCTGACATACATCCACTGTAATAAACTGGCATACTAGACAAATTGTAGCGTTGTTGGGCTTATCAAGTATGATTTGCTTCATTTCCCACCTATGCTGGCTTTCCTGTACACCAAAGTACGTAGAACCCACACATTGCTCCTCATCTATGTATTTCAAAATTTGGGGTGGTTTTGCTTCTATTCATGATGTAAATAAATAAGGTTTACAATCTGATGTAATTTTAAACAATCTGTCAAGGTAGTTTTCTTAAAAACTGTTTCTGTCCATATTCATAGAATTGCCACCAAGTACCAATATAGCTACATGTATACGGCACTATTTCAAAAATTGCTTTCGCATTTGGCTTGAAAAGGATAAGCACCCTTCTCCAAAAAGTCTGTTTAAACCATCTTAATCACACATGACATTACTAGCTAAATTAGTTAAGTTCAGCATGGAATGTAACAAGCTGTGACAAAGCCACTGAGACAAGACCCTTCAAATTAATACTCATACCGTACTACTCACAATTTCAAAACACAAAGGCTTCTTTGGTGTCATAGCCCATGGAAAATGCACATGTAATTTGCTGTCCACCATTACATCACAGTTTGATTGAGTGTTACTTTTTAATGGTTTCCTCTCATTTCTGCTATCCACAGTTAATCTGTGACATATTTTTCATTTGGAAAAAAATGAGAATTGGTTGGCACATTTTTCATAGCATGAGATAGTGTACCAACAGAATAGAAAAAAAGCACAAAGGAAAGGCTTCTTTAAAATTTCCAAAGGAAAGTACATGCAAAGTGTTCTAGCCTGCCAGCTTGGACTCAGTAAAGTCTACCCCTACCCACTGTAATTTCCCATTAATAAAGAATTTCTCCAACTCTGTCGAATCTCTCGCTTAATTCTACCTTCTACAAGCCTTTGTTTCCATCTATAAATGTTCCATGGCAAAGAAAAGCTTTTAAAACGTAAGTAAGTTTTTAATATTTGCAAAGATGAATGAAAAGGTATTTCACATAATTCTCGTTAAGATATCAACATATCTTCTTTATTTCTAATCTCTTTTCAAGAGCCACATTTTACACAGCACAGGTAAAATGTGTTGGAGCTACCACTATTCTTTTCTGAATTGTGTGTTCTTGTACAATTCAAAATGAACAAACTTTTTGCAAACATTTGTGTAAAAGAAGTACTGTTTGATGCATGTATGAGGCTAACAGGTAATAAAACTTGAACAGTGAGACACTAATATTTCAGGAATACTAAGGTGAGATCCAAGGTCCAATATGAGAATGACTGACTCTTCTGACTTCATCCCCAGAAGGATTTTGAGTCATAACAGAGCATCACATGAAAAAAACCCAGAGGAGATGCAGCTAGATCAGACCTCTTCTGATCTCCCCAAAGCATTGGTATTTAAGGCACCACAAAATAATAAGAAAGGGATATTTATTTCAAAGGCACACTAGCCTAGCTTTGCGAGACAACATGCAGAAATCTAAGTTTTCCATGGTGGCATTACTTTATAAATTGCTTCATTTATCAGTTTGGTTCATACTGAGTGCCTACACTTACTTTACAGGATAGCTTCAGGTAGAAAATAAGCTACTGAATACGTACATTATACAAAGGCACATTAAAGGATAGTCTCATGTCTTCAAACTTACAATATTCTTTACCACAGAAAACAAAATCAACTATTTCAGTGAAATTGCTGAAGCAGTTTCTTTGAAAGAGGTTGCTTTTATGTCCATCACTTTTATGTACCTGAGCTTTTTCATCCCTTCCTCAACAGCATCTTGGGAAAATGTCTAGCTAAATGTAATCAAAACTCATGAAACTATGCCGGCTGCAAAATCCCATCTCCTAGCTATGAGCACCACCTGATCAAAACAGGGAATGGAAGCTCAGGTAGAAAGATGTGAAACAAGCAGTCTGGATATTAAGCTAAAAACAGCAGAGTCTGTGCCACACTTCATTTAGAAACCTTTTATGTAAAGAAAGATAGGAAGATTGCTGTTAACATCCAAAGCTAGTTATTTCTGCTTTTAAGCTGCAAATCCCCACATACACTTGCAGTTCCAAGCAGCAAACTCCCAATGCCACTATCAGGAGAGTATGCAAACATCACTACAAGCAATCTTGAAAACTCCTGAACACTAGCAACAGGGGGAAAAAAAAAAAAAGAAAAATACAGACAGGAAGAAATGTAATGTGATACCATTACTACTAAACTATGCTTTGCTATCTGATCTGTAGGGAAGTATCAAAGATTGCAATGGGCAAGCCGTAGATTTTTACTTATTATCATTTCAGATGATATTTAGATTGATGCATTCAGACAATAGCATTTAAAAGAAACAGCAACAGACAGCTTTGACCCTGTGGCTCTCTTAGATATGTTTAATAAATCATTGTCACTCCTGTTCCCTTTTCCAATGAAAAGAAACCCAAGACCACCGTGCCAGTAGTCAAGACAAAAATAGTGCCTGGAAGATAAAAATATCAGCTAGCCGTTCTCACCCCAGCATCAAAGACTGCACCTGTATATTAAAATATAATTAGCATGTGCAAATGCCATGCTTGCAGAAGACAGTGCCAACAGTATTCAGAGCAGCCAGTGCCCTTCTAACTGACTAGGTTTAGCTGTTCCTGAGTAGATGTGACATATCCCCAGCTCAGCCTAAAGAGCAATCTACTTCATAAATCACTAACTCCTTTCTCAATCCTACTACATTGAAGTTGTTCCCTCTCACTTCTCATAAGAATAAATTAAACAATGTAGACATTCACAAAAACAAAACTGCCATACAGCTATCTTATGGCATAAGCATGCTATATTTTTAATGGCTTTTTTAAAAATTTATGGCCATACATACATAACTTTCCTTAAATTTGGTTTATTGATTAGCTTATCACAAATGCTTCCCAAATCATGGGGATGATGATGCTTCCTACCAACTCCCCTCCCCACTTTTCCTCAAGTGCCTGTCTATCTCCCACAAGGACAGATTATTTAGTGTCTGAAAAAATCACTAGTATATTTTGATAATTTTGCACGGGCAGATGCCATCGGCATCCCTAAATCCCACGTGTTTACGACACACTCAGCAGCTAACTGTTGCTGAATGAAGCGCTGAAGGATCTGTAAGAATTTTTCTTCCTGGAGGCAAATGCCACCCTGCCAGGTCAGCAGGCCAAGCAGCGTTTTAAGTAATTGAACAAGTGACAGTATAAATTCTTGCCCTGTTTGGCTGCCAAGGCAGGGACTGAATTGAACTGACTGCCGCTACTGTCGGCCTCACCCCACACGCTGAGCAGGGATTTGAACCGCATGTGTAGAAATCGTAAGCAATGAAGAAGACCTTTGTGTTCGTGCAGGAGGGCCGAGACACAAATCTTATCTTCTGCAAACATGGCCGAGTGCAACAGAAAATGTCACTGACTTACTCACTTTGACAGAAAACAAATAAATCCATTTAAAGAGGGAGGAAAGCATCTCTATTGCAAACCAAAATTAATTGCACGCGTGGAACAACAATAATCAATTCCGACCGCAGACATAAGCGCTATGGTTTTCCTGAAGTGTTCTAGTAGCCTAAAAGCATTTCCCTGCCTGAAAGCTTCAGAGCATCTGCTAAGCTTGTGCCTGGGCAGGAAGGAGGCACACGCACCCCGCGCCCTACGACGCTGCCGACGAACCATCGACCGGTCCCCGCGGGCAGGCTGCCACGCTCACCCACCCGCGCCACTCTCTGCAAGAGGAGGAACCAGCCGCCAGCCCCACTGGGTTTGCTTCCTTCAGTTTTTTCCAATGTCATATGGCTACATCTTCATCAATGCACTTCATAAAGCACCTCAAAGTCTAGGAAAGAAAAGTGAATTGCAAACACCCTTAAAACTTGTATCCCACATGCTCTTCTCCTTGACGAGTTTTCACGAGCTGTGTGACCGTCTTTCTCTCCTTTCTCTTCCCTAGAGAGTATGAAGCAAGAAACAATTCTGGTGAAAATGTAAAACTTCTTTTTTTCAGCACCCAGCCCCATATAAACAGTGATGAAAAGTTTTAGTAAAGAAAGTACATTTGTTTTTATTATTTGGCCATTTTTCCAATTAACTAGTATTTAACATGTACGGAACAGATGCAGCGTTTTAATAAGCATTATTGACATACACATGCATTATATATTGCCAAAGTACCTTTAAAATTAGACAAGAAAGATGTCTATTGCTAAAGCTTAAACCAGTCCCAGCTCTGTAATTCATCCTCAAAATGCAAACCTGGCATCAAAGTTGGTCTATTATTGCCAAACCATTTATTTTTAAAATAACTTCAAACCCAAAGATTAATATAAAAGCACATTTCAGGAGAAAAAGAGAAACATCCTTTTAATTCACTGTCAGGCTGAATGCCAATTACCAGGTCTTCTACAAATAATTTTTTTTTCTCGTTCTTCACCAAAAAAGAGAATAGGATATCTTTTGGTTTATCTGCAGTATTTTCTCCATAAATCTACCACCTCTCTCCTTAAAACTAAACTAACCAAAGTGCACCTGAATGTTTGCAGCAGACCCCTGACACCGTACAAACTCTGACCCACAGTCCAAGCAAATGAAAAGGAAATCTCCACTATGTTCCCCCTGCTCCCCGCAAGAACTGAAGCTCCAAACACGAGACGGCGCGCGTGCCACGAGCAGCTGGCTCCCCACTGCCCTGCGGGGCAGCCCCGCATCTCGCCAGCACGCCAACGATGCTGCTTTTTTTTCAGTCACACATTTCCTTCTTTGACCTTTCTGCAAAATCCACTGAACTTCATTGGGTTTTGGTTTTTTTCAGTCTCTTCAGTGTTCTGCTCAAACCAGGCTTTAAAAAAAAATTAAAATAAAAGAAAGAAAAAAGTAAAAAAAAAAGAAAAAGTAATAAAAAAGTAAAAAAGAAGAAAAAGGGAAAAAAGAGGCGGGGGGGAAGCACAAGCGCTTTGTGAGCTGAAAAGCTAAGCCTTCTACTTACACTGGGTTTCTGTGGGCTTGCTACGTCGCTGCCAGATTCCCCAAAGATGAGAGTCATGTGAGGAGGCAGAGGGCGGCTCGGGGGGCTCTGCTAAGCAAACACAGGACCGTCCGCTGGGCTAATCCTGCACCTGTGGCGTGTTATTCGGCAGTAAAGAAATGTAGTCCAGACTGCCTCTGCCTAATACGGCTCAGCTGTTTTTCTCTGTACTCCCTTTGATTGTAAGCTGGCAAACAATATTATTTCAGCCAGGCACAAAGCAATATTCAGGCTACATAGGATATGACAGTAGAAAGGTGGAAGAAAAAAGAAAATCCTGGAATTACAAATAAAATAAAGATTCTGAGCAATACAGAATTTGTAACTATTTCCAGATGGTTGACAGTGGCTTCCAAGGTCAGTATGTGAAACGCACACTAGAGCTGGAGCCTTCTGCTCCCCACCTCCCTTTAAAGTGGGTCTACCTGCGATAAGGAATACATCACAGCGGCCTGGCTCTCATTTACCCAACTCAATACATGTTTTCCGATGAGCGCAATCACGAGAAGGTTTCAATGGTTTTGGGGCTTCCCCTTCTTTACTTTATAGGCAAAAAAAAGAATTCTGATAGAGAACAGACCATTAAAAGAGAAGGCATGCAACCAGCAATTTGTGATTTTTTTTTTTTTCAGAGAAAGGGCCACCAAAGAGGTCATGAAATTGCTACCAGGATACATAGGTTTTATCCTAGCATGTCACAAAAAAAGATAGGAAACTTGAAAAAACTATATAAAAAGAGTAGCAAAATTTGGTCCCGTAATGTAAAGACAGCAAGAATTTCACTCCAAGGTAGAGACATAACAGTTGAGAGTAATTAATTATCCTGATATTTGTCTTACAGGTTGACTAACCACTGTTAAAAATTCCCTGTAATTGTGACCCACACAGATATATAACAAAAGAATATTATTAAAAAAAAAAAAAAACAACCACAGATTTTATTTCACAACCTTGAAATAATTTAGTTAGCTTGTAACGTTAATGCAAGGAAAAGTAATCTGGTAATTGACATTTATTCCAGATAACATGGTCATTTAATATATCACACCCCTTTCACGTAACACATAACATCTATCATTTTCATGCTAGTATGTTAGATATGACCTATAGCTACTGTTACTAATCAGCTTTTTCTCTTTCTGATATTAAGCTGTAAACATCAGACGTTGCAGTCAGAACATGCTCACAGCGTTTTGTACTTAAGTGCTTTTCTCTACAAAATGATACTTCGGTTTCTGCTCCATCATTACCTAATCTAATTCCATGTATTGAAACTGATAATGAAAATAAGAGATATCTGCACATTCAAAACTATGTATCCAATTTCTTGTTGGAAGGCTTATTACTGCTGTTCTTTACCAATGGGGTTGTTCCCAAATAAATAAGAGCTATATTCCTATGAGAAAATGCTCAAAACTAACTATATGAACTTTCGACTGATTTCATACAGAAGGGCTGACTCTTCACGATGCTCACTGAAACCAGTATGATTCCTAGTGCAATAACCAAAGACAGGTATCTGGATATTCGATTTGATTTACAGAGGAAAAGGTAAGAAACAAGACTTTATACAACCTCAACATCAAAATAAAAAAGTTGCCTCCAATTTCCTCTTTCAAAAAATTTGCATATATCGTCTTTGTTAATACTTACTTCCTTTTTTGGAGCCTTACACATGCTTTTTAAAAGCTGTTTGACATTAGCAGAGGCAGCAGTTGAATTTTTCCACCTTCATACTGTTTGGGCTGTTCCTGCTGCATCCCTACTTTAGAGAGCTACTGGTACACGCTAACAAGACCATGCATACCCTGTGAAAAAGATACATGGCATGCAATCTTCTGTCAACGCAATGTAACATGGTCCAGCTAGAAACCGCTTGAACTGCACAGTGGTGCTCCTGGCAGGCATCACGTTGCTCCTCTTCAACTCTCCAAGGGCATCCTGCTTGTTCTACCTTGGGTCTCTTGTAGTCAATTCATGGGAACATCCAATAAAAACATCTTCAGTGCTCTAGGTACTGTTTTGAATTTGTTTTCTTTGTATAGTGTGGCCTTTGCACCGGATGTGGTGTTACCCAAACCGTGCTCTGTACCAGCCTGCTGCTGTCCAGCCACTACAAAGCTCAAAACCTACTTCTAAGGTAATGTGAAATCTCAGAAAAACAATAAAAAACACGGAAGCTGAAGCATAAACAAGACTGATATAAGTTTCTTTAAGTAGGAACAGCTTTCATATACAGTTCCTTTTACAACCGGTCACCCACCTAAATGTTTACATTTAATTAGCTTTTCAAAACAGTGGACTAGATGGCTGTGGAGACATAGGAATTAGGTACGGAGGCTGCTTTGTGTATCACTAGCAAAAATTCACCTAAAGCCAGCAAAAACTGGCTGCTGGATTGCCTATTTGAAACCAGAATGTTGTCCTGGCTGAAATTCTTCAAGGGCAATATCCATCTGACAACACCTATATTTGCAATTTCCAATAAATACTCTTCCTGCAAGTTAAATCATCTCAGGTAAAAGATCATATTGACAAGCTGACAGAAGTAGAGAAGAATATTAATACTTAACGCCATGAGGCATTGTTGCTCCCCATGTTATTTAAATTTCATGGATAAACAAGCAACTTTTGTTTCCAAGGTAATAATAATATAGCATTTCTCATGGGTGGTAAATCTACTCCTTTCTTTCCTTCTTTCTCCTCTCTCTTCCTGAAGCATGCACTTAACCCTATTACAAAGGAAAGCCTACCACTCACCATTCAGGAACCAAGCCAAAGGACTTGTCAGGGAAATATAAAGAAGGCATCTTACTTGCATTAATACATTAAAATGTCATAAAAAAAGCCCTAGGACAAAATACAGTAATTGCCAGCTGCCTAATTATTTTCTCATCCTCTTTCAGCCCTCAACACAATGCCTCCGTTAGGCTGCCTGCCAGTGATGTTTGGAACATTAAAAATAACCCCAATTTCTGCAGAGATTTCATGTTGCAAAATGTGCTCTGATGGGCAAAACTGAAGCAAATATAAGAGTGAACTGCTATTATTTCCTTTAAATGATGAGGGAAGCGAGACTACTGTGTGCTGTCAACTCACCCTTGGGTTTGTACCCATATTCGTAGAAGAACAGTTCAGTGATAGGAGGTTAGAGGTGACCGAGGACAAATTTCGTTTCCCAATTAACACTACTGAGCCATGAAAGCCTTGTCTACTAGGCGCCACCACATCCAAACTATCCTCCCACTGCACAGGGCCCTTGCTCTCTGCAGAGTTCAGTGTCTCCTGACTTGCTCAACAGTGTAAGCAGAGGGATCATTAGTTATGACTGGTAGAGTCTAGGAGATAATGTTGACTCTTATTTCAGGAACTATTAGGCTATAAACACTGCTCTGAAAGCCATTTATCTGCATTTTAAGATAAACAGAGAAGCTACTCAATTAAGTAGATTGCAAGAAATAAGCTACAGATGCCAAAGCGAGTGACTTTTAAATTCCAAAAAGGAAAATCTGTGCATTTAATAAGCACAATTTTATACCACGAAACTACTGACATGGAAGTTCATAAGCAGCATAGCTTAACCACTCTGCGATGTCTGATAAAGAAATACAAATCAAAGTATAATTACAAAACAGTTAATTCCAAGCGATGTAAATTACATACACTTAAAATTTGCAAGTTACTACCACTGATACCAGTTACGAAGTACAATGTTATGAAGTGGCAATCCTTGTACAGCAGTATTTACATTTTATCGCCACATCGCTACAATTTGAAAATGAGATGCTATCCCAGACCTCTGTGAATGAGATAAATGCCAAAGCTGTCATGCCTGAATCTGCACTTGCTAGGGGAGAACATTCTTACTGAGATAAGCCACAGAGTATGAAATTATTTTCTCCAGTGTTGCCAACTAACCACATTTTTTAACTGAATACTATTCATCTATTTGGACATATCTCTATGAGATCTTTAAGATACTGGTTTAATAAAATTAAGAGCAAAAAAACCAACCCCAAACCACTAAGAAGCACACCCACAAAATAGTTTCCACTATCCTTTAAAAAGATGTAAAATACAAGGCATTCTAAGCGTGAAGAAAAAGATGGCTTTTTTTTTTTTTTTTGGTCACAAAAATTAAAAACCTGATCTTTCCTCACACTTCCAGATGCCAGAGCTTTTCAAGCCAGCTCTGAGGTCAGACAGGGGAACACGCAGGTGCACTGCACGTCAGCAGCTGAAAGCTTGCAAGGTTGTGCCGGAATCTGATCTAACCCCCCCCCCGCCCCCGCTGCCCACATTCCTGCAGGCATTATAAACGCTCCCTGAAGGAATATTACCCTAATACGGACTAATTTTCCGCAAACAGCCCCAGCCTCATTAAACCTCTTCTTTATCAGCATTGTTCAAAGCAGTTTTTCTGGTAATATTGAACTCCCTTACGCCCATCTAAAAAGAGAAGAAATTCCTTTTATGTTCTCTCCAGTATCATTTCTCCTATTCAGGTCCACTGGCACTGCACAATAGATTCAATAAAAATATTCAGTTTCATCATACAGTAGTAATGTCCTAAAGACTATGACACGGATTAAGAGAGAGAGGTTCTGTTCCCATAAACAAATACAGAGTAAAGAGACCACTCTCCAAACAGGATTTGATAGATTTATATGGGTGACTCATCTCAGCAAGCAGGCAAGCCCAAGTGAATGAACAGGACAATATTCCTAAAGCAGGTGTTTTCCTGGACCTGCAATTCTTCATGCTCCTGAAATGGCCTTGCACCCTTCCATAGACAAATCCTTTTCCCTTCAGTGGGATCACACAGACTCTGTTCTCTTAACATGAATAGCCATTGCCATTAAAATTATTAAAAAATTTGAACATGCTTTCACCTAGCTTTATCGTGGAGCCAAAAAAAGAGCTAGTCTGCATTCAAGCACCCTGCAAAGCAGCATAACATAAAAGTGAGGTTATGACATGCAGAAACCAAAAGTGAATCCTCTTCCCAAAGTGATGACTACCTATATGACCTCACCCGAGATGCTCCATGATGCACCTTGCCCATCTGCAAATCATTGACGCAAACAGTAATGTGCTTTTAAAAGCATTTCTGGTTTGCAGATGAAGAAAATCATTATTACAGGACAGGGACAAGAATACCGTCCCCGGGCATTCCTTCTTCCCCCGCTCCATCCAGATTGTCCTGAACGGACTGAAACTCCAAATACAGCAGAGGATAACAAAATACAGAAAGGAGATGTAGCCAGAGGACATCTGCTTTTCCTAACCACACACTCTAATAACAATCCTGAAATGATAAAACCAGTTGTACCGTAAGTTGCTTGTTCTGAGGAAAACAGCAGACCAAACAGTGCTGTATTTTCCAGTGATTCTTTTGCCTGCTGTTCAACATACAAACGCCCAAAAGGGATTGCTAGGAATACGGACACTGGGAAAAGGAAATGCAGGCAAAAGCACTGGGAGAAGGCAAGCCATGCATCCACAGTCTTTGGCCAGTCCAATTCCAGCTGGTAGGGATTTTTTGAAAGAAATATAAATAAATAAATATTTATATTATTTAAATATTACATATAAAAAATACACATTCTATCTAAACAAACAAACAAATAAATAACCCATGAGGGCTCCAAATTCGGGGAAAAAAGAGTTACTTACACTGAACAAAACACTGTGAAAATAAATTTATTTGAAAACCGAAAATACTGCTACTACTCAATACAATAACGTCAATATAAGTAATGCGAGTATGAAAGCTATGGTCCTCATAGCCACCCTTCACACATGCACAATGAACACAAGACTGTGGTATAACATTTCGATCACATGCATCTCATTATAAAATAAGGGACTTCTTAAACAACAATTGCTGGTAATGAACAGACTTACAAAACACGCCAAAGCAATAGCCCTACACAAGAAAGCAGCCGCTCCCCGCTCTGGACAGCGCAGTTACAGACCGTACTGCAGAGAGACACACTCTGCAATACTGTGTAGTGCATGTGCTCTGATGACTGCTTATGCCCTCCTTACCATGTTGAAAAGAAAAATTGAAGTACCATATTTTACAGCATTTATAAATACAAATAAAACAGTGTTTCCTATAATTTATTCTTCTGTTCTTCAAATCACTTATCTCTTCTTTCCTGTTTTCCCTCAAACTACTTTCCTCCTTAATGTTTTAAGCATTTACTTTCTTTTTCTCAGTCCATTTTTTATATTTGTTTCTTTCTTTCTGGAGTTTTCGTTTATATAAATGAAGTAAGTTTCTTTCCAAGAATTCATTTCCCCCCCCACTTACATTCCCCTGGACTTCCTCCCTCTTTCAGTTGCCTTTCTTCTATTCTCTTCTATAACCTGATCCTTCTTCCAGCCCCTCACTCCTCCCACTTTCCAATGATGCTTTGACAAGCTCACTGGTATTTTTCCCCTTTCTCTCTCACTTACGTTCTCCCCGCTTCCTGAATGATTTATGTCAAAACCATCTGACCCCGACTCCTTCCTCAGCCTTTGTGCATCTGCCCCACTTTCACATACCTTCAAAAGCACGCACAATATGGACTCCCAGTCCCAAACCAGGCCCTGCTTGCTCCCAGCTGGTATGTTCCTGTACACCCAGCATGCATGCAGTGCAACACGCTCAGTCCTCTACAGGAGGGCAACCTCCGCATGTCCTTCCCACTGGTCCTCCTGCTCCCCTGGGAAGGGAAGCCCTTCTCCCTTCCCAGGTTTCCCCCGGGAAGCACCCCAAAATGACTGCTGCGGACCAGAGCAAGGGCAAGAGGAGCACTGCTACCCCTGAGGAGAAGGAAAGGCAAACTGGAGACAGGCAAGAGCCCTCTGACGTGACTGTAGCTTGCCAAGTTGCTAGCTGACGTGACAAGCTTCTTTCTCTTGAACAAGTTTTTGGGGTTTGGTTTTTTCGGGGTTGGTACGCTTTTTAAGGAAGACCCAGATAAGAGAACAGAGGCTGCCGTCTACTTATTTCAACCGAGACCCCATCTGAAGTTCAGCAAGCTTCCATTAGCCCATTAAAATTGAATTAGAAACCTTGACTTCAGCAGAAGTCAATGAGAAGTTACAACTAATGCCAACAAAAGACAACAGTGTGGGTCTTCTAGACACCTCACATGAAATTGCAAGGAAGTGGCTATGCTCACCGATATGAATTAAAAAAATCAAAATTAGATTTTTCTCCCCCTTTTCTTCTTTTTAGCTATTTTAAAGAGATAGAAATTGTCATCCAGCTGAAGTTTCATTGCTTTCAGCTCCAGTCAATCTCTAAAAATACTCCAAGTCATAAGAACAAGGGGCCTACAGCAAACATGTGTTTCAAGCTGAGATTTTGTGTGATTTCAGAGAGAAAGAAAAATATTTTCCCAAGCTTTCAACTTTTCATTTGTATAAAATAGTTTATTTTATAGCTAGGTAAAGATGTAAAATTAAACTTCTTCATTAGTGTCATGTACTGCAACTCGCTATAAATACTGTTAACATAACTAAATGCATGAATTGTGCAACATTTTCCATCAGAATATGTAAGGGAGTAGATGCCAAATATAGGGTAAAAAAATATAAGAAGTCAGCTTTCTTCTATAAAATAGCAGAATTCTTAAAGAATGTGTTGGTGGTCAAGTCTCTAACAAATAAGAGGTTGTTTCCGTGCTACACAGCCTGACTATTGGTCTGATTAACCTTAACTAAGGAATAAGAAAAAGTATTTGGATATTCTGTAAATAAGCACAGGGAGTATTATTTTCCTATAAAGTCATCTGAAATTACTCCCTCCCAACTTGTATTTCTTATTGCTGTTCTTTTAATGCACCACTGCTAAAATAATTCCCTACTCAACTCTGCAAAAGAGGAATGATTTTCTAAAGCCCTTTCCTGGGTGGGGACCGTACCTGATAAAACAACCAGTATCACTGAGTTGCAGCCAGATGGAGAAGGAAGAGGGTAAAACCAGTTTTTAAGCATGGATGTGATAACTGTAGACATTCACACACTTTCCTACATGTAATAATTTATATTTCTACACTGCTTTCCTTTCTGAAGTAGCTTTCCCTTGGACTGAAGGTGGTGGACAGAAGTACCATGTTCTGTGAGCTGAAGAACAGGGCTGATCTCCATGTCCAAGCTGTGGAAAAATCCTTCAAAAAAGGCCAGTTGATTTGCCCCAAGACAGAGTTCACATTTTTTTCTCCTAGGTTACCAACATCCCCAAGGAAATGCAATTAAAAGATTTAGTAATACGTCCAGCAGAAAATCAATGTAAACGCTTAAATATGTGTGACATCAGAAAAGGTGTCAGTTTTAATAATTTTCTTCTGTAAAATATACCGTAGTTAGGTTATAAGTAATTAACTAATCTTACTCAAAAACTATTTAGAATACTGCACTTGCAGATCCGCATATCTGCAATGCCTACTTTGTTCACCAACAAAAATGACACGTAACACATGGCACAAACCCAAGAAGGCCAATCGGAAATTCAGCTGCAACTATGACTAATGTTTGCCAAATTGATAGTGAGCTACGATTGCAAGCTCCTCTTCAGGAGCTGAGTTTCAAGGCATGCATTCCAGCTGCTGGGTTGTATCAAGAAAAGTAAGAGGGAGTATTACTGGGGGGGAAACATCATGGGTACTCTCTGTTAGCTTTACCTTGGAAGTTGGCTTAAAACTGAAATTTAAAACCCTGACTCCTAACATGAGAAAAACATGAAGCTCACCATCAAGCCTAGAGATTGTGGAAGTGTTGGTAGGCTATACACGTTACTTCTGTACTAAATGTTACCCACGTAGCCTCAAAACAAGCAAGAACGAACCTTTTAATAAGTACTTGAAAGAATGAGGTTAATAAACTTATGTTCAGAAAAGTCCAGAATATACTCTGAGAGAAAAAAATATTTTCTCGTGCAATCAACTATATATTTTTGTTATTCAGCAACAGAATTCCTTATATGAAAATAACTGTCATAGATCAACAGACCCGGGAAGCTACACTTAAAGAAGTGCGTCAGATATCCATGAAAAAGTATCCAAAAGAGGAAGAGTTAAATACAAAAATAACTGAATTAGCACTTTATAATTTATTCTACATCCTGCCGGCTGCAGTTTCAGTAGGATGTGATACACTCAGGATAAAAACAACCATACTTCTTCAGTTTTACCCTCAACAGCACTGTTGACATGTCATTAAATTGAGCGGATTCAATTCCAAAGCTGGCTATGTTTCAGGAGAGAATCACTGATTTCTGCAAACTGTTTGTACATCTCTAATACAGGACATGATCCCAGATCTTCACCCCTTTAAAAATCCTGAAGCTAGAGAACAAAATCCTGGCTTCACTGCAAGTGTTGTTAGTTTTGCCATCACCTCCAATGGGTTTAGGATTTCAAGGCAAGATCTCATATGTGCAGAATTCCTCTTGCTTTCTCTCTGTCACTTAGAGAAAGTCAATTAAAAAATTTATGTACTGAAGTAATTCCCCTGTTTCTCACCTAGACCTTAGTTCCCACTGAAAATAAACCAAGTTGTGATGTTAAAAAGGAACGTGAAACCAAGCCCAGCATGCACTGTAATAGATTTACAGGGTCCCTTTTGGATTTCACATTCATTGTTCTGCAGCCCATGAAATACTAGGGAGCCTTGGGAAGAAGTCAAAACCCTTCACTTTAAAACCTCACACCCATTCAGAAAGAGATTATTAGGAACAACAGTATTCTAGCATCATATTTCTGGTTCCCTTCACTAGTATAAAATGTTTTCAGATTCAGCAATAATATTAATCAAGTGTTTTAAGACCACCTTTTCCTTTCCCCACAAAATTGCTCCTTCTTAGCACTCTCAGGAGTTTTTGTTTCTGCCAAAGGCAAATTCAGTTTCTGCCCATAACAATGGTGGCAAAATGGGGCTCAGCACACTTCTAGTGAGGACCAGATGTACTTTATATAGATGATTGTATTAGAATAGCTCAAACCAAAATACTGCCAAACTGAAAGTGGAAAAAAACGCTTTTCAGACACGCTTACAAGAAACCAGCATAATCAAATAACTCCGTCTGTATGTTGCATTTCTTACACAAGTCCAAAAAAGTCCAGTAAAACAGATTCTTTCTCCTTTTTTTTGTACACTTTTTTAGAGACCAAGAGTCATCCATCTTAGAGATGTGGGGAGAAATGGGGAGAGTTATTTATACAACAGATGCACTAGAAAATTTTCCTTAGAAACACCTTCTCCCCATCCCCCAAGGAATTTGCCCCTCCTAATTTTTCTGTGTGTCGATACACTATATCCATTGTTTAATTTGCCCTACAGCACACACGGATCATCGCACCAGTGTCTCCTTTCCAGCCGTGCCACCCTTTCCGGGAGAAAGTCAGCTCAATACTCTTTCCAAATTGCCTGAGCAGAGGGTCACCAAAATCCCCCAAATGACATCACAGGACTGTCTGGCAGGTGAGGGCCAACCCTTCCTCAATAAAGCCAGCCATGAGATTTTAAGAGGCTGACACTCAGCTTCATCTCAATAAAAGGTTTCCAGGGGTTCATTCAAGGAAAAGAGATGGAGGACAATGGGCTCGAGCAATTAGCCCTGCTTATGAACTCCCCCCTCGCCCCCACCCCCGGCAATTAGGATATGGACAAAGGACTTCACTTCCACAGTGACCCAAACTAGGGAGCTCTTCTTGCCGAAAGAAACACCCTTTTCAAAATTCCTCGGCCAGCAGGGATGTGCAGGTGTTTCCCCCCTCCTAATTTTCTAGGCCATTGGTTGAGGGACCTCTTCATCTTCCAGTCCCAAACCACATGTGCTGGGACTTCCCTAAACTGTAGAGATTATTGTTACAGAAAAATAAACGCTGGAAATCTAAACCTAAATAATCCCCAGAGATCAGATTTACATCTGATTTAAGATGTAAACAAGGAAAAACTGGAGGTTGGTGGATTTAGGGTAGGTCTCCTCTCCTCTCATTTTAGCCATCAAAGCCTAGTCACCGAAGTTTTCTCCCACATAACTCAGACATATTTCAGATATAAAGAATCATTTTCTGGACCCATCTTTCCAAAATATCTAAATATTTCTAAAGCCTCTTTTGCTCTCCTTTGTCTATGGACACTGGGCAGACAGCTAACATTTAGGCAGTAAAGGAGAGATGACATATTGTACTCCCCCAGTTTGGATACGCTCTTCACTTTTTGCACTTTGTGGTTGATAAAGACATGAATTAGAAGCAAATGACTCCTCTCCTGCCTGCGCTTTGCAAAGAAAAATAGGACACAATATCTGAAACACTCAAACCCTGCGTACTGTTTTGATGCCTATTGCCACTGCCAGATGCAGTGATGCTCTTTGGCCAGTTGTGGACCACAGGACATGGGTAGAAATCTTTTTTCACCACGAAAAGCTGTCTAAAGCAAAACCTCTCCATCCTCCTGTTCCAGAGTCGCATGTTTCGGGCCACAGCAGATTTGCTCGTTTCAACTAGCAGCTCCGTGACACAACCCAGAGGCCGAAGGAGATGTAAACTATTTACCCTGTCTCCACGTACGTTATTTTTGCAAGCCGGCAGGCCGGCCTCCCTAGGCCATGTTTGTTTATAAGGCAAGTGTTCCCTGCTCCCGCGGGGCGCTCATCGAAGGAGACGCCTGGGAGTTTCTGTCTGAGGAAAGCCACTAACTGTTCTGCATTTCTGGTACGGGAGATGCTTTGTTTAACTTGAAAATAGCTTTGAAAAGTAGTACAGCAAGTGCGTTTTCGAAAAGTAGTACAGCAAGTGCGTTTTCCCTGAAGAACCCAGTGTCACCAATGATGCTGCCATACGAGTAAGAGGAGAAGACACTCATACAGAGGAGTTCGTATGGAAATATTAGGGCATCTTGAAAAGCAGTCAGTTAAAATGTCCATGGTCTGGTTTCACATGTATGCTGTGTGCTTTATCTATCTATCTATCTTTCTTTCTTTCTTTCACTCCCACCTCTGTAATTCTTCTCCCTGGATGGTCTGTCTTTCCGTCTGTTGTCGTTGGTTTTGGGGGTTTTGTTTGTTTGTTTGTTTGTTTGTTTGTTTTTAAATAAGACAGGGGTGCCCAAGCTTGAGGATGAACACATAAGGAATTTTCAAATTTGGTGACTGAACAAAAAATAAAAATTGGAAAGAAGCTTAAATAAGCTATGGAAGCTTCCTTCAATAATGTCCCAGCCAACCTGCAAGTGTCACTTTGAATGCATATTGTTCAGCCCAAAGGATTTAGTTTCTTTCCTAGATCATTTACTGCTGCTTGAAATCATTGTCTTTTTTATTTTGTTGCTTAGAGCTAGGTCAATGTTTACATGGAAATGTTATTTTGAAATAAAAATATTTACATTTTACTGAGAAGGTGGTGTACTAATTTTCAAAAATGCTGCTTTTATTTAGTTGAAACTATTAGTCAAGCATAACTCAAATTTATGAATACTTTAGGCCTAAAGTGAAACATTTTTCTGCCGATCTGTACTTTCTTATGCTTTTTAATTGTTTTAACCTTTTGAATCATCTCTATCAATAATATCACCTTCCAGTCTTCAAGGAGACAAATTAAGGACAATGATGAAAAAGTTAATTAGGGATTTCTTATTGTATCTATAAATTTGAATAGGATGTTAAGGTCACATATTAGACTGAACAGAAATACCAGATAAAGCCAAATAGAAGTGCCTTTTATTTTTTCCAAAAGTAGAAATGCTGGGGAAATAGCACTTAGAAAATTCACAGGAAGTCACTGTAGACACTTGTTGCCATAATAAGGAGAGAGTCACTTAAATATCTACAGAGTTATGATAAAAATCTAAAAAAGCTCCATTTAGATGTGAAAATAAAATGACATAATGGGTCCTACCTAAAACAAGTCATCATTCCACTGTCCTCTTGGTATTCAAAATTTTGTCACAGTAGGCAGTGTACCATTGGGAAACACTCCCGTTTCACAAATTCACCTCAAAAGTTTGGTCTCACAAAGATGCCAATGATTCATTTAGAAGTAATCCTGGGTTTTAATAAGGCTTAATGCAAACCACACTCTTTTTTTTTTTTTAATACATAAGGAGGTCGCAGCTCCACATCAATGGTTAAATCCCAGGGGTGAAACAAGGGTTTCAACCACAGCTGGGGCCAGCCCTGCTGGATAAAAAGTATCACTGAGGACACACCAAATATTTCCCATGGAATCACAGAAAAGTGGCATTTTGAGAGAAGGAAGTATTCTCTTGTAGCTCTCCTTCAGTGGCAAACCCTGCAGTCAATCACACAAGTCTTTTCAAAACATCCTACTGCATGACTTTGCTTCCTTCCATTTACTTATTAAGAGATAGCAAGGAGGAAAGAAAGAACTCGCATAAAATGCAGGTGGGCTGAAAAAATAAGGCTAGCTAAGAATCTCGTCTCCTCTCCCACTGATGTGTTGCAGTGTGCACCATTTCACGCAGCATGCAAACTTCTTAGGGCAGTTGATTTTCGTTTCCACCGCAGCTTCACTTCTATTAGCACAGGGCTGCTTGAGTTTAGTATTGAAGGAGAAGGTTCAAAGATGCCTTTCAAACTCTGCGTGGCTCTCTATGCAACACGGCTACAAACTAATAATGTCTGCATTTGCTAGTAAAACAACTATAAGCTTTAGCTTCAAATATTAGACAAATTCAGCACTAATTAAATGGCAGTCCTGATGCATGAAGTCTCTACTAGACTACAGGGCAGCCGTTAAGAAAAGCTCTCCAGTTCTGGCAGCGTGCCTCGTCCCCGATTTGGACTTTCAAGGGTAACTTCGGCGTGCTTCACATAGCACACTACTGTTAACAACTGCTCGTCACTCCTTTTCCATCTCCTCTGCTTTCAGCCCACCTGGCAGCGTCATTATTTAAGCCAACAGAAATAAATTTTTCATTAACATTTTCAGAGTATTAAATACCTTTTCAAGATTAAAATCTATTAGATGTCCAGCATTTGTTTCTATTTTTCAACATTTAGTGTTCAAAATGTCAGTCTTGCGCTACTTTCTGTGGGATACTTTGCTGTTAATATGGAAAAAATATTTAGATAGAGTACATGTAAAGTCTATAGAGCAAATCTTAAATAATTGCTACTGACTGCAGTGACTAGTGCTGCAAGGAAACCTAAGGGAATTCATAGGTTTACTTTGAACGCTTTAATATATTATTTTTCATAAACGCTTGCCCCTGAAAATGGGACCAAATTATGCAAGGGTCTTTATTCTCTGAAGAGATCTGTACTTTGCATTACTATGTCCTGCTAGGGTAAGACTGTATGAATGTTGTTCCCCACAGAATAATATGAGAAGACTGAAGCAAATCTTAGCAGAATGAGAGTTAAACAGTGCCAAAAACCACCTACAAAGAACACCTCTTCATTCACCAGCTCAGACATTAACCTTCATTTATATAACTTTAAATGAAGGTTATAACCTGAAAACAGGGGTTTGTAAGTATAATGCTCATTATAATAGCATTATAAATGAAACTTGCTCACCCTAGAAGTGTTTCTGCTTTTGAAAAATAATTCTGTCTGTACTTCAACTTCTTGTTGCCAACTGTGTGAAAAACAGCAGTGAAGGAGCAGAAAAGAATGGCTCCGATTTTTTATTTTGGGGGTTAGTTTCAAGTGTTTGGCAGTGGGATTTACTTCCATGCTCTACAGATCAGAGGCAAAACAGCTATTTGAATTCCTTCTCCGTTACCACCTTTCTGTCACCCAGAAGTTCACCTTTATTCATTAACAGAAGGAAGAGATGGACTATGGAGAGCTGAAACCCGCTCAGTCAAAACTCTGCCTTTTGTTTCTCACAATACACGGGGATTACTTGTGTGAGGACAGAATGCTACCCTTTGCTGGGATTTTGTACAATAAATACAATCTTTTATTTTATGATTTTTAAAAAATTTTAAACAATTGATAATTTGGAGTGAGAAACTTCTGAGTCTAACCAGTTGAGCTTTAAATTGTTGTGCATGTCTCTACTGTATCTTTTAAAACAAGACTCCGGTTCTCATCTCAACCTCCTACGTGCTGACAGAAGTGCAGCCTTCAAGTCAGAAGTCCAGTGCCAGTTCTCATACGCTGAATGGATGCTGATGGATACATTTGCAAACAGACATGTTAAGTGTATAGAAACAGAGACATGTTATGGGAGGTGCTGAAAATGAAACTCAAAGCTCTGGCATTTCCTTCAGAAGGGATAAAACAACACAGCGATCTTAGCAAGCATTATTGTGGTGAAAGAACCCAATAGGACGGCTGTGTGAAAAACCCTAGACAAATAATCCTTGTTCAGTTAAAATTAGATACACTGCCAAGGCCCCTTTACACTGCTTTGGTGAGAAGACCATTCTCCAGTTCCTGAATAGACTGAAGAGACCTTAGTGCTTAATAAGTGTGTTTAGAAGAGTCTTCAAATTATTTAACAGATCATCAAGATATTAGGAGGTTTTCTCCGACTTCCCAAAGCAATTAATGTGCATAGATTGAGACCCAGATCTTCCAATGAAGCATGAATGTCTTTGCATGGGCAGAGATGGGAGATGACATATCATTCTCTTCTGCATGCTACATGAATGTGCGTACTGCAGATTTGAGTAAAAGACAAGTTTCTGCATTGCTTAGAAAAGTGGCTGAATTGAACTGTGTGTCAATTTACCCTGCAGTGTTTTGCCCCATCTACTGAACGGTAAGCAGCCACCTCCATCATCCTTCCAAGCAAAACCAACAAAGGAGCTAATCCTGATTAGGTCTAACGTTGTCTGAATCACATTTATGTTCAGCCTGGAGAAACAGGTCACAGAAGTTAATCCAGCATGTAAAAACATCTAGAACCAGAAAACCTATTAGCCAAAGGACAAGTCATACGCCCAGTCACCTGACACAAGCCACACACCCAGTTTTAGGAAGAATTTAACCATTGGCAACCTCTTCAACATCCTTCCTTTCCTCTCTCCCCTTTCCTAAGTTGCTCAACAACAACAAAGAGCTAGCGATACATAAAGGAAGGCGAATTGCATCCTTATATCTGAATTTAGTTATGTAAAAAAATGAATTTTGCTTAAGAGTCTTAATATAAAGGTCTAAAAGAGGGGCAGGACTCTGTAGGTAGAAGCTTCTGTTAACAGAGTCTTTCTGTGGAAGGTGAACAGGGAAAATGAATCAGAAAAAGCCTTCCAGGAGAGCAGTTTATAAAAGCGAGAGGTTCTCTGTAACAGCAATCAGGGCATCCTAAAGTTGATCCAAGGGAGACTAGGTTTTACTCCCCTTCAGGCTTGACCAGACATGATACTTCGCTGCTCACAAACCGGCTGGACAAGGAAATCATGTGCTGACAGTTTGGGCATCACCAAAATTAAGGTGTCAGTCTTACTCTGAGATCACTCAACTGAAGAATTACCTTAGCTCATCCAGAAGTGTTTCACTGCTAATGGCCAGCAAGCAAAGTTGCTGGCTTGCTCATTTCCTTCTATGAATATGTGCCAGCACACCTGAATTTTACAGCAGAAATAAAGGAAAATCCAGAACCCTGCTGCTAAACTTACTGCTTACATTAAAATCACTGCAAGATGTCTCTTTGCGGACCTTTTTTGGGCCATTTTCCAGGATGAAGCAACAGCTGTCTTTGCCAATCTCCTCACAGGCAAAGAAAATTTTCAAGATGAATTGCTCTGATAGAAAGCAGGAGGTTTTTTTTTTTTTCCTTCACTTTGCCAGTGTTGCTTCTCCTGGAGTCAAGTTTCTGATCCTGGAGGCACTTCCAGCTGTGAATTAATTACAGGTTTGATAAATTGTGTACCTGTTGTTCATAGAGATCAGGAGTGGTAAACTTAAAAAAAACTTTTATTTCCTAGAAGTCTGTAAAATTAATTTCCTGGCTTCTCCAAGTAGGCTAAGATGAGGCAATCGCTGATGTCTTCCTATGGTTTGAAGTGTAGCAAAAGGGTTTCCTTTTGCTGCAAATTGGGCTTTGGCAGAGGACAAGGACCTGGAAACACAGCAACCCTTGCACGGGAAGAGCTTCCAACTCATTGATGAACCAAAGTAGCAGAGCCCATAGTCCAGATTGGTGAGTGCCGTTGCTGAAACCCATGCTGCTCAGGATGTCGTCCTTTTTAATTAGGACATTTAACAGATGAATATGGCCAAGAACCAGAATTGCCTGTTCTTGTTTAAGAATAAGCTCTCCACCCAAACAAAGTATTAATGTGTCACTCTGTATAATAAATACATGACTTGCTATACAAAGAAGAATAGTCGAATGGCTTTGGCCTTGTCTCGAACTAATTTATTTTAAGTCTATATATAACAAGTTCCTCTGACAATGAATTGTGTAACGTCTACAAGACAAAAAACGGCACACTTTGTTAGCTACAGAAAGACAGGTGGACCGACAGAAACTTCCACTTAGTGCTTTATTGGCTGCCTGCCACGGTTTGAATGGGGGCAATTATGAAAAAATTGAACACATGACTTTAATAAGCTTCAATATGGATCGCTGTCTGGTGGAAACAGAGCTTTACAATAAGTTACTCTGAGTCTAGTCTTTGCTGCTAGGAACAAATGTGTTGTTTCAGACGTCAATCACATATTCTTGGTATTATTTGAAAAGGTTAGCGAGAATACTGACATGTGAAATTGCAGGTGACAGGAAGCAGCCACGGCACTGATTTCCCTCCACGTCCTGGGAGAGAGCAGCCTCCCTCCGTGCCGGCCGGGGAGTACCTCCCTGAGCGCGAGGGGGATGCGGCAGCAGCACCCGACCCCAGGAACGCACAGCGACGAGCAGCTACCGCTGCTGCGGGCGTTCGGCAGCAGCCCCTGCGAGCGGACTCCTCTGCTGCGGAGGCAGTTGCTAATACGGTGCTCTCTCCCCACAGCTGAGCACTGAATGCTTTCCAGATAAATGAAAACCAGCCTTATCAAATATTTAGGATGGACATGTCTTGATGCAAAGATGTCCTTCACAGGCTTTACACTTCAAGCTGCCACCTCCAGCATTTGCGTTAGCTACGAGTAAGACAGCAAATAAGCATCACTTCACACTACCCACGAGGTCAGGGAGGCATCGCTGCAGTTCATACTCGTTCCACGTTTTGAGCAGTTTCAATGAAAGTTGAGGTTTGGATGAACCGCCGAGTCTCCTTCCCAACCAATTCTCTTCCCTCCCCAGCCGAGCACACCCTGCCTTTTAGAAAAAACTCACTCACGCATCCCCCCAAGAGGACTGCCGTCTCAGCAATAAAGGTCTGCAGGGAACTTCTTCAGGACTGAAGCAGCAGGGTTGATGGGGGAAGCAGCATGGCATCAGCCCCGTCGCCTGCCTGGCCTACGTGCGAGCCACAGAAAGCCAGGCTTGCTGGAGCTGCTCACATGGGAATGGGGGCAGAGAGCCCGCCCAGAGCAAGAGCAGCAGTGGTCCCAGCCCCCCCATACAAACTCTTCCCATCCCCCAGCAGCACAAGCGACAGGACGGTTCCTCCCCAGTCTCCCGTCCCCACTCCCACCCACCAGCTCCAGCTCCCTCCCCTACCAGCACTAAGGGTGCACCAGTCCATCGTGCTTATATTGCTAATACATCTTTGGTCATCTCTGCACTACTTCACACATGGTTTTTTACTTTGTGTGTATAGAAACGTTCATTCAAAATACAACACCCAGCATAACTATTTCATAACAAAGATGCGCTCAAATGGCCATGTGTAGTAGTACATCCCAGGACTGAAGGCTCATGTTTCCAGTCCTGTATCACCTGTGACAAGACTGCTAAAGCAATTCCAGGTTATTTTATCCCCTTTCAAAAATCAAAAACAAACAAAAAAGGAAAACAGAAAATGCTGTTCCATTCAGTGAGAAATTCCAGAGAGCTGCATCACCTTGGGAGTGGAAAATAAGAGGAATATGATTAATTGTCAATGGCTTCGTCCTTGAATAGGACCATGCCACCAGAAACATTTTAATAGCTTAGGATGCTCAGCTACAACATTATCAGAACCGCTCCTCTCCCTGCAAGTTTCTATTTTTCTGAATGCCTGTTGCTTCTGCCTATGCTGCTCTTGCCTACTTTGGTCATCCTCCTTTGCACATGTTTGAGAGGAGCTGTGCATGGACACCGCATCCTTTCGTATCTCCAGGCTGCTTGCTCTTAACCGCATGAGTGCATGACTTATAATAATCTCACACAATGTAAAGTAACTATCACTATCACTTGGTTACTACTAATGGTAATGGTAATTTTTACTTTCACAGGTTTAACGTGTTTTCAAGTGTTGCCCCAGAAATTATTATATTCTGTTATTTCAACCTGACCCCAAAACACTTCATCTGTAAAAACAGTAACAATTATTAACAACAGGAACAATGTGTACTGATGACAAATCCATATGAGACGTTTCTGACACACCGTAAATTCAGTAAGCACAAGTCCAAATAATGAACAGTCAGAATTTGCCACACAAATACAACATGGAGAACAACTGGCTAGTCAGTAATCTGCAGCATCAGACAATGGGTCACTGACTTAATGTGAGTCATCAGTGTAATAATTTATGAGAAAGCAGTTACCATATCAGGAGATATCCACAGACTGTTCTGCATAAAAAAGGAGAAACAAGCTTCTTGCTCAGGGCTGGGAAGCTACTTCAAAAGCAGCATCATGCTTTGGGGAGCATTGCTCCCAGAGGACAAGAACTTGTGAAAAAAAGTCCAGAAAGGCGCAACAATCACCCTCACAAATTTGAAAACAATGAATTACGAGGAAAGATTAAAAGGACGAGGTTGGTTTGGTCTAGAGACAAGGGCCACATGGTAACAGCTCTGAAATAAGTAAAAGGTCTCTGCAAAGAGAGGTGAGATGTACTCTTGCTCTACGTGCGCTTGCACAGGATGGGAAATAAAGGCTGAAATTTTAACACTGAGGATCTCAGACATTCAGAAAATCAAGTTTTCTTCGAAAGCCTAAGAATGGGAACAGATCATCTACAGAAGTACAAGAATAAAGCTCTCTTCCCAAAGGTTTAAAAAACGATTGGACAAAGAGGTGTCAGAAATGGCTTATGTACAGTTATACATGCCTTCAGGTGGAGGGACAGCCTAGACAACTCAAACTTCCTTCCAGACTTACTTTCTGTCACTCTTTACAAATTTACCGCAAAATGCAAATTCGGCTCATTCAAAAATTGAATCCAAACCTTCTAATTTTTAAAACACCAAAACTGTTTTAATGTACTTCCACGTTTTTATTTCATAACATTGAAAATGTAACTTGGCCTAATGAACAAAAGATAAAATAATCTAAACCCAAAATGTTTCAATGTAATGCTCATAAAACATGTATTATGGTGACCCTCTGTATTACTGTTTGTTGCCCACCAAGCCGAAAGATCCATCCTCCACAGAGCTCTTAGCAAGACAATCAAGATAATTCCATTACCAGAATTCCAAGATTCCAACAATATTGTTCCATATTGCTTCCATTGTTGTGTTCACATCAGAATATGAATAGAGGTTGGATCAGTTATAGTATCAGTCTTGGTGACAATCTGAAAACCAGACTGTTATCTACCAGAGAGAAGAAAAAGATTGAAAAAAAGGAAAGCAGCAGCTGAAAAAATGCTCAGGAACTCAGGAGAAAATTGTTTTGAAGAGACATGAAACTTTGGAAATAATGAGACTGCAGTATTTTGCTCTTTCTTAACTCTAGAGACTCAGAATTTGCAGCAAGCGCTAGGCTAGATTAAAACATTTTTACTACATACTGAGCCTGACTCTGCAGTATGTTTCTTTGGTAATGATAGCTTAATTTCAGAGGAACAAGGCAACATTAAAAACTGCTCTGTGACTCTACCCATGTTTCCTAATCTCCTCTGAGATTATTTTTAATGAAGGCAAGAAAACATCTTTTTCAACTAAAATAACCCATCTCACATTTGTCTCCAGACCTTTAATTGTTTAATGCAATTTCCCTCGGAAGATGTTCAGTTTCACCTATACAATCGTTTTTTCCCAAAAGACTAATCAGTATTTTGAAATATAAAGTTACTTAGTTTATAAATTGCCTTGACTTTTCAAACGAGTCAAACTGAAGTTCTAAGAAACAATACCATTTACCGTGTTTTCCCCCATTCAACGTATGCGAACTCTTGCGAATGGTAGCTTCTGCCAGTTGGGATTCTGGTTGTCAGAGCAGTAAAATTTTGCTTTCCAAAGCTCATTCTTTACGCACTGCTGCAGAACCTTGCATTTAGCACAGAATTGCCACGTATGCACATGCAACCGAATTGTTCATTTATAGGGGAAGGTGGAAAGCATATTTTCAGTGTAGACTGAAAGAAGATAATAGTTAAACCAACAAGGGCCATGCACGACAAAGGAGATGGAGAACATGGTAAAACAAGTCAATTCTGCTGGACTGAAGCTGCCAGGCAATACCATTTCTTTACTAACAACAGTAATGCTCTATGTATAGCCTAGATCCCTAACAGGCAAAAGAATGTTTTAAAAAAGGGAGGAGGAATGCTACTGCAAAGAGTTCCTTCATGTCTCTTTTCAAGGAGTTTAAGGAAACAGATACCAAGTGCTCGCAACATTGCAGAAATGTCTTGAATTTCTTTACGGTCTGTGTCCGCTGAGTTTCAGGGGAAATTTCCAAAGAGGCAGCCCCAGACACACTGCTGGAGCGCAATACACTGCAAGGATGCCACATTTAGCTTCGTCCTTTGGGAAGAACATGCAGGTGTTTCGAAGGAATGCTTCGCCTGAAACCTGCCTTTTGATTATTATGGCTTTGGAGACCTTCTGAAAAGAGAGACCTGACAAGGGCGCTGAGCTTTGTTTAGAGAACTTAATCCTCATTCTCCCAGCTGCTGACAGGAAAAGGCCATGTTTTGCTTAAGTAAAAAATTCCTTTCTTAGAATCAAGGGATGAAAGTGGTAGAGAAGAGCAAACACCCTCCCTGAACAGCAGAGCTAAAACACCCAACAGCTGACTGTTAACAGCAGCAGAAACAGCTTTTTCTATTCTACGATATATATCAGGGTAAAAAAATCTCTGCCAGGTGGCATTAGGCATTATACGGATACGAAAACCATCCAAATAATAACCTGATCCTGCGAGATACTGAGTTCCTCCCTCCTGTCGAAATGAATGGTGCAAAGGGTGCTATGGATGTAACCCGAGCAGTGAATCACACTCCAAAGCCTACAAAGCATAAGCCATTCCAGTGCTATACTGAGCGTTATTTGAAACATTTCCAAAAAGAGAAAACCCCACTGTTCATTTAAACTGAAATTCAGATCTTGGATGCACATGTTGCCATGAGCTTTGATTTCCATTACTCCTACAACACTGATAGCGTGAGTCCAAGGGAAAAAAAATCATTCAAAGTGTTCATAGATTTGATTTTTTCCCTTAAAGACCTATATTCTTGCCAGTGGCACACAGACCTAGAGACTTCCAAACATATTTCAATATGTTCAATATTACAGGCTTGTAGTAAATATAATTTGAAGCATTACAGTCCATTCCATGAAGCAGTTCTATTAACTTTCTCTTAAAAAAAAAAAATCTTTATCCATTAGTGGAAGAATTTGTCCTAGGTGTGCGTTTGCTGCTGTTCCTTCAAAAATCAGACCTAGCTTAACCACGTAGGCTCAGTAAACCCCCCAGGCTGTACTAATTCAGACCCTAGGGACCTGAAGAGTTGGATTTCCTGACAACGTCACTTCCAAAGGGAATATGCCAACTCAGCAGGACTTTTCCAGCAGCCCTGGTTCCTGCCTGCCCGAGGCTATAGCAGGCTGTGCAACAGCACACTGGATGATGCACTGTTGTTCATCCCAGTACTTGGAATCACAGGCAGATCTGATGAGGAGTCAG
The DNA here is from genome assembly GCF_900496995.4 of Aquila chrysaetos chrysaetos. Lineage (NCBI taxonomy): Eukaryota > Metazoa > Chordata > Aves > Accipitriformes > Accipitridae > Aquila > Aquila chrysaetos. Next base: position 53,942,518 of record NC_044004.1, on the reverse strand, counting down.
AATGGGTGGAGAAAACAGACAGAGCTGGACTGAAAACCTGAGAAAAAGCACTGGAGGTAAAACCAATAAGCCTGACAAGCAGCAGAAGTGAGCTGAGAAACCAGGGCAGTGGGAACTCTATAAACTCGCTCAAGGAGGGGAATGGGCTGGGGACAACCGAGTCGAGTAGGAATGAGAGTCACCGGATGCTTCTCTATAGCTTAGCATGGCACTTGGGTTTGCTGAATCTCATCACTCCTCTGTGGAAAAATCTTTCTGCAAGGCCCTGGCAAAATGTCCTGTCCCTTCCAAGTGCTAGACACGTGGAGATTTGTAACCTATTATTTGTGCCACTTACTCTGTTCACTCAAGGAAAAAGTTTTGTGCAGTGGATATGCATGGTCATCATGCTGCATCATGCTTTGGCACGATGGGCGTGAGCACAACACGACAGGACTTCTGTTTTCCATTTGCTTGTTTCAAGTCTAAGCAATCACCTATAAAACCACAATATGTTAAAAGCACACATAAAAAAATCACCAACTTACCCACCCACCCACCTACTTCGGAGATGGTCGAATTAGTGTTACTGCTGCAGGATTTTTTAATAAAGGATACTTATTGTTGCGTGTAGAATCCTTTTTCAGTTTTTGACAGAAACTTAAAAGGTAGGTAAGGTAAACAACCATGAGTAGAAAAAATTATTAAAAAAAGAAAAAGAAAAGGAATAATGTCCGAGTAATGCAGCTACATGCTTTGCCGTGACCTATTTCTCCCAGCACTACCTGGGTGTGAAGCCAGCAGGAACATCTAAGCCACTCTTTTCTCAGGCGATGCCTGGTTCTTTGCTCTACTTTTCTATGTGCTCAACCTGAAAACCTAGGACCTAACTGGCAAGCACACTGAGCACACACAAGTACCGCTGACATCAGAAGACCATGCTTTACCTTGAGTAAGCGCATGCCAAGGGATCGAGCCCACAGTGCCTCAAACCAAGCATGTGGTAGAACAATGGCGTGATTTCACAAGTGGATCCATTGAAAGAGTCAGTCCAACCAAAAATTGCTTTTCCTTCTGTTTTGGTGGGGTTATTTTGCAGTCATATCAGTGATCTGCTCCACCATGCAGCTGCCTAAGTACCAGAGACAAGCAGAGAGAGGGAACAACAGCAAGGAGGTATACGCTGCTGCTCGCATGCTAAGTTAGGCTGGTTTTACCCAAATGTGAAACCACAACCTGGGTGTCATCTTCTAGCCTGAACTGTCCTCTGCCTTGATGCTCAATCTGCAAAGTGGGGGGACAGATATCTCTTTGTCTAACCGTGGAGATTTGTGAAACTAAGCTGAAGTTAATGAACATTCAGATACTATAATGATGGGTGTCTCAGGAAAAAAAAAAACACAAGGAAATGAATAATTATGGCCTCCGCAGGGTTTGAATAGCATGTGGTAAATAAGGCGATGGTCACACATTGAACAATGCAACTAAAAAAAAATACTGGATAGGGACTCATTAAGCAAGTGCTGCCTATCCTTTGGACTGAAGAAACCAGGGGTCCAACGGAAAAGCTATCTGCTATCATGCAATTAAAGACTGCATAGTAATGCATATGCACAGAGGTCAAATAAAGGTTGCGTGTGCAACATAAATGCAGACATTTTGAATGCAACACTAGCAAGGGTATTTTCATCCCACTTTGTGCTTGTGTAGCGTGACTTCCTCTGAATATAAAACTTACCAGGCAGTGTTTACAGACTTGCCATCATTTTAGATCTATAAATTGCCTTTCTAAATGTCATGTTACTCTCCTTAAAACATACTAGCTTGGGTGCATTAAGCACTTGGTTGAATTCTTTGGTCCAGATCAGGCAGGAGGCCAGATAAACAGATTCGGTTTGGAGTACTGATGTTGGGACACACACCTTTCCTCCACCACATCCCTCCTACGGTTCTTACGATGAGGCCAAAACACGGTTCCCCTCACTCCACGAGTGAAGATCCTGTCTGTGAGACAGGCAAACGAATGAATGACAAAACTCTCTTTGCCATTCTGCAAGGGAAATTTATTCTATATTGTTTTAGATTAAGCTGACGTGAGAAAAACGATGGGCACGTAACATGAAACTAGCTCGTAGCCTAAGTGGGTTGCCATAGGACCACTCAGATTCTGAAAGCCATTTGGTCCAGCATATGGAATAGCAACAGTCTGTTGCTGTTTATATATATCTATCTACAAATATTTCTATGGCCTTTGTCACCAGTGGAGACAGCTGCTTCCAATTAATGTCTCTCGTAAACAGCTCTCTGGAGTCAGACTGCATTATTATTTCCATTTTGCAGGAGAGAAGGTGAAACAGGAGAGCAGACCAGATTCACAAAGGTATCTTTGTGCCTAACACCCACTGAAATCAGCCGAACTTGGTTCAACCACAGAACTTTTGTGGATCTGGATCCACAAATCAGATGCGCATCTAGGTCGGATTATACTACAAAGCTGCAAAATCAACTTAAGACTTTTAACTCTCACTCTGGTTTTCTATCTGTAAAAGGTCATTAGTGGACTGAACACAAAATTGCCTATTCAGAAAATTGAGGTGTATTATTTCCTTTAGAAATGTCCTCTTTTCTGTTACTACCAAGACACTATTAAACAGACAAGAGAAATTTGGAGGGCAGGGGGAGGTGGGTTTTTTTATACCAAATGGTCGCAATGGTGGGTTCAATGGCTCTTTTTCATGCTGTTTATGACTTATTTTTCCCCTAATATTGTCCACACACTATTAGAAATAGTACGCCAATAAACACTGAAAATATAAAAATCATTAATGCTGTCACAGTAAGAAAAATCTTGCCATTTTAGCTAACAGTTTCGGAAGCACAAACTTCTATATATCTTGTAGTTCTATACAACAATATAATAAAGATTTACAACAACACCTTTAGTTACCTCTGAAAAGTCCTTCTTATGTCAGATGTAAGCGTTAAACCTAATAACAGGACGAAAGCTCTCCTCTAGCTCTGCAAGTCTGAGTATGGAAGGTGTTTGCCCACCAGCAGAAACGTATCGTTTGGAGAGAAGTGAGAGCAGTACACCATCACGGGAATTTTTCCATCAATTCTTATTTCCTCTATTTGCCAACCGCTTGCCATCACATCCATGGCAGGGCTGCAGCCCTTCCCTGATGTAACACTCAGCTAACAGCACCCACCGAAAGCATGAAGGTGCTTCCCAGAAGCAGCAATGTCATCTTAGCACCAGGACGTGAAAACATACAGGTGGAAGCATTTTTTCTTAGCGCGTGTTGGTGCCCACGGTTGTAAAGCTACAGATTACATTCCCTCCTTGCTCTCTAAACATGCAGAGGACCCTGCAAACACATCACTTACAGAGCTTGCAGAAAAATCAGATCTTCTTCACCTATTAGAAACAATGTGCTTTAGAGACTGAATTTATTTTCCCTTTGTTTTACATCACCTAGGCCTTTATTCCTCTCTGTTATCTAAAATAAACATAAACTATTTGTTACAGAAGGAAGGATATGCCATTAAGCTGATTTTACCACATTTTTGGGTGGTGGGATGCTAGCTTAGTGCACAAACATGTTTCAAGGGAAATGTGTTTAGCAGCCCCTTCCCAGGGCTGAAAGAAACTTGGTTAAAAAGGTTAGATTTTTACATAAACAACTGCCCAGGCACTTTACGTGCTTCCATAACTTAGCGGCATTCCATTTTATTTGTTTATGAGATTTAGTTTGCTCTTCTTTGGTGGTACTATTTTGTTATTAAATAAAACACGTACATGACTCAAGTGCGTGTCCACGGAGCTAGAAAGAGTCTAGGGCTTTTTTTCCCCCCAAAAGAAGAATTTCTGAGCGATTTATGAAAAAGTTACAATATTGTATTCAAAAAACAAAATACCAAAGTACAATGACAGTAGATATTCCAGACCGAATCCTCCTCAGGTTATATACAGCATAGCATCTCCCTCCATCCCAGAGAAAAGTCAGCTTAAGTCAAGTATTAAAAAAACCCTCAAAAACCAGACCACCACACAGTACTGTTAATAACCATCCCCAACGATAGTGTCAGCTATCACTGACTGCTACTAAAAGATACTGGATCAATCCCAAACATTTTGGAGAACACCGTTTTAAAGGGAACTGACCAGTAAAACTATCAGAATATAACTATACTTCCATATCTAGGTTTGCATGGAGACAGGAATCTAAGAGAAAGAAGAATTTATGTACATTTAATACAGTCACTACCAAGGAGGAACCATTACACATACCAGCATCTCTGAAATACCAGCATTTCATACAGAGCAGCAATTCCATGCCCAAATTTTCCCATGTGAACAAGCCTCTCCCTAGAGAGTTTAATCCTTACTGTCCAGCTAAAACGCCTACTGCAACTGTGCTATCCCTATTTGCAGCAAGAAACATCTCTAAATTTCCTTTATTGCAGCTATAGCTGGAATTTTTCCTGTCTCCTTTCTTTTTTTAAAGGGAAGAAATCTTAATAACAATTGATTTGGACAGAATCCGGTATTAAACTTTACAAAAGCCATCATTACTGCAGACAATTTTTTACCTTCCTTCTTTTTACTGATGCCTTCTGGTATATCTTTATTTATTTTCCAATTTATAAGGCAACAAAAATAAAAAATAAAGTACATCTTCAGGCAGTTACTAACAACTGAACTGCTAAGAGAACATAAAGAAAACTATGTTTAACAGATAATAGAGTTTATGAGGTGTTCCAGCTCTTTGAAAACTGATCTGAAAGAATGCTCCCGAAGCCCAAATTTATTCACCAAATTGAAGTCAGTAATGACAGATTCAGAAGGCGGCGATGTTATTTCTTGACCTGTAGGTGTATTTTCAGCTGGTGACTTCCCACAGGCAGCTATCTTTCATTCAACAAAATCTACTTGGTGGCCCTTATTCAAATAGAATATATTTAACAGCTTAATACTGAGTTTTCATTTGTTACTCAGTCACGATAGAAAAAAGGTTAGTATAATGTCATAATGATCTAATCAATATGCATTCAGATTTAAGAATAAAAACGTAGTTTGGTTCGGCTTCCAACAGCTAATTTGCACTGAAAGAATAAATCAGAGCAAGTCTCAAGAGACCACCGGATCGCCCTGTGACGGAGAGACCCAGCTAATCCACCAAGCAGAACAGCGCATCTCAGGAGGGCGCCTTTTCGTCAACCCGATGTCAGAAACTTCTACCCTGTATGAAGATGCTGCATAACTTATGCTGAGGCATCTTAGTCAGTAAGAGCTTCGAATATTAACACAGTAAGCAGCATCTATTCGGGCAGAAGGAACCAAGACAAGCTCAGTTAAAGCCAACACTGAGGAGAAAGACCATGCGATGCTTGTACTTGCCTTATATTTCTAATAGAACTGAGTTGCCAAAAGGAGATAAAACTGATTTACATACTCTGTCACAGTATGTTCTGTTCTGAGAAGTGTGGGAAATGCTTTTATCTTCATTCCTTACACAGTGTATTGAATTAATAATTATTTAATACATATGTTGCTTGATCACTACATATGTAATTGTGGAATTGGATTGTTAATCACTACATTTCAGTATATGATTTTTCTGCATTTTTTCATTAAAGGAAAATCTAGCTGGCTGCTGTAAAGCTTCACTCTGTATAGAAGTTACCACAGTTAGTAAAAATCATGGCAACTTCTGCACGGAGTGAACCTGAACAATAGCAAATTGGGTATTTTTAAGTTCTTCATTTCTGATTCAAGGCTGACTTGCAAGGATTTCCCAGTTTGATTTTTAGTCACTTCATTTTCTTAAGTAAACATTGTGAAGAAAAAAAAAATATTTTTTTTTAAAAAAAAGAGGAATCTGTGCTACTCCTGCGTTTTCACCTTAAAAAAAAAAAAAAAGGAGGCGGAAAGGGAGGGAACGTTCTCTTATTGCTTAGGCTGACCAGACAGACACAAGACAGAGCCGTCCATCAAAAGCCTTAGACGGTACCTAACCCAGGTAAAGGAAGAAACTAAGCCCATTTGTTTCTGAAGCTGTGTCACTTATGCTGAATTTCCCAGGGCTACTGCAGAGTCACCAAGACATTCTGTGGTTGGCAAGAAAGAGAAATTTGCTAGAAACCTCCTGCAAATGAAACCCAGCTGCTTAAGCACAATCCCAGATGTCTCCTGCACCGTGTGGCTTTGATAGATTAAATTGAGCATAAGAAAGAGATGAAATATTTATGAAAATTAAATTTGCAGGATGCATGTCAGTAAGCCTGAAAAACACTTTTTCAAACGAAGACAGGAAACCACATTTTTCACCCAACCGGGTTAGGTTAGGTTATAGCGGTGGTATTCATGGAGCTCCTGAGATGCTTATGTTTCCTGCAGACTGCTTAGCTTTTATTCAAACCACTCATTCCAGAAACAGCAACCACAAATACTGTCTCTGACACCAGTGTATCAAACATTTATAAACAACACACTCAAATGAAATATTATGTTTTACTCCTTATCCACCAAAAGTTTATAGTATTTTGAAGGCTAGGAAAAAGCTCAAATCACATACAGTACTCTGTGTTAATGATACCGTGCCCTGGACACCGAATACTGCTGCAACGAACAAAACCCCCCTGGTTCCACATTTAAGGGAATGTTATTGAATATTTAAGCAAATTAATATATTCTGAGACATCTTCAGACTATTTGTTCATCAAAACTTCATAGTCATATTGGCTTCCTCAGAAGAGCAGTGAAAGGAAGAGTCAAAGTGGTAAAAGAGCAACAGAAAGCATAAATTAATTAAGATAGTATTTACAGTTAAATGAAGCCATGAAAGCACTAAATACCTCCATTTTTCCAATCATAAGTGTCTTGCATAAAACCCCCAAACACAGCTAGCATCTCTCTCTCTGTGCGGCCCAGGTCTTGCCTGTCTCCGCAGATCTGTTACCGCTATGGTAAGTGCTACTGCAGAGCACAATCGGGTTTTCCTTCCCTAGCTGTTCCTACCTTCCATCCTTCTGCAGGCAACTGCCTTGGAAATGGCAGCACTCTCTTTCAAGGCGCTTTTCTCTCTCTCTTTTGGGGCAATTGAGAAACCCAGAAGATTTTTTTTTTAGGGAGTTAATCTTTGTGATCATTTAGCACTCAATTACTTCAAAATCCTGCCTGATACAAGTATCCATTCAAATACAGAACTATGGCTTCACACAGATGTGGTCCTCTCAGCAAAGCAAAACTAATACACAGGATCAATATTTATTCTGTGGATTCATAATAAAGGGGCTGCAGCTCTCTGAGCGGCTCACTGAATACTTTTGAAACAGAAATCAAGAGGCCATTAACTTCAGCAAAGCAAGAACAGAGACAAATCTCATGCTTACCATTGCCCTTGGGCTCCTCGAACACCTCCCGAGCGCGTTACAGGGCCACTGGATGAGCCAGGACAGCAGAGCTGTCCCAGAGGAGATCAGGGGTTTATTTGAAGAAGCCCAGCAAGTGACATTTCCCAAACTCTCTTTCAAAAAGGAGCAACGAATATCCCATTTCCTTTTCACGGGATGTTTATATGCTAAGAGTCGAGTACCTTTTACACTGCTAAGCTAATGCAAAGCCAGATTTCAGCAGAGGAAGAACAATACACTTTCTTAGTGCACTTTTTGAGTTGTATTTATATGAACACGCTGTGTCTGAAGCAACAGTCCAAAAATTTGCTGATAGATGATCAGTACCATTGCAACATCACAGTAACTCCGCAGACAAACAGATGTCATAAAAATCAGTGGTATTAGAAAATACCTCCCCTACAGTCAGTTTGCAGCATAAGATACTAAAAAATAGTAGAGCTGCAAATAGAAGTTAGTAAACAGATATGACTATCCTTGGTCTGGATAACCAAACGGACACACGAGTCCTGTTATTTTTTTAAAGGAGTTAAGCCTCCACTTCTGCAAAGTACTCAAGGAAGAGATTTGTCCTGTCAGTCTCAAAAGGACCATTCAAGTTTAAAATCATATAGGTGTTTGAAGTAACCTGCTGAGTAAATGCTTCATGGTTACTTTGGCTAACGCATAGCACATTTAGTTTCAGTCGACTTAAATATTCTGCTTCCTAGCGATGAATCTGGAACAAAAGGCATTCAAAAATCACACGAGTGAAATGTTCGTTAAACTGCAAAACAAGTCAGGCCTTCAAACCCACTATCTTTGTCAAGGCCAGACAGCTGAGGACCTGACACTCGGTGCATGATAAACTCCAGTTCAGAACAAGTGGGTGCAAAGTATGCTTCATGTGTCCTGGGTTGAACCGTATCTCCTAGAAAAACGAGGAGGGAGGGAATAAAGGAAGGAAAGATCCTAGTATTGCTATCTTCCCTCCAGGTATGATGCTGAAGAGATCAGATTTCAAGCATCTGTGATGCTCACCACAAGCTGCTTTTATTGCTGATTAATAGCGAGAGATTAATAGCTGGGGATGCCACATAATAGCTGCAGTATAAAACTCTTGAACACAGAGTCATGGTTATGCATTTAACAGCTGGGTTCATACTTTCAGTGGATTTTGCCATATGGTAACCAGGATCAGTTTACACTCACAAGATTACTACTTTAAACATGTGCTGTACAACTACACTGCACAGCTACCTCTAAAGTAACGCAGCCCACGGTATCCTCGTGTTTTCCAAATCATCCTTCAGCTTTCAACAGGCCAAACAATGTCAGGTCCTATCTCCTAATTCCCAGAATTTTTAGCTTTAAGCCTCTGAGTGTTAAAATGCATTGAGGAGCAGCAAATATCAGAGGTGGGAGGTGGAGGCCTGGCACTTCGCCAGACAACAACTAGACCAGCAGGTGAATGTGAATTTTTTTGGATTAAACCAAAGTACAGTACTGCCTGCTAAATCCCTTGAGCAGTGAACTGTATGACAAGTAATTATACCAAAGAATTTTGTTACATCAGGTTTATATATTCACCAGATTGCAACGATAATTAACAATTGCGTCTACTCAAAGTCCCTGCGGCTTTGGATCTGTCAATTGTAAAGGCTGATATGTCGCTCCACGGCATGAGGCTGAAGTATACCAACAGAGAGCACCATAGGCATAAGCATTACACTCCTCCTCAAAGATACAACTGGCTCCTGCCCAGTCTTCGCATACTTTCTCCCCCGTATTTTTCCCGAATGCTACGCTCTTTCATTCAGAGAGACTTCTCTGTGATTTCCACATACCAGTTTAGGACAAGGCTACGACATGGTCGGTGCCTATTAGAAAGATGCTCATTTGTGGCTCCGCTTCAGATGCCACCAATAGTAGTACGGGAAGATGGAAAAATCTACCAAATCAATATCCTGCCTCTATCCCACATGGGTAAGATGGGCAGGAAATCTCCATTTTTACAGTAAGTTAAGGCTTACACTTCATTCCACATATAGGACTGATACAGCTGTGCAGTGCCAGATGCAAGGGATCTGGACCAAAACTACAACTTTGCCCCAAAACTCAGCCTCTTGTGCAACATTTCTTTCTTTTTTTTGATCTGAACTTTGCTCAGATTATGGGATAGAAGGGAGTTTTCCAAAAAAAGAAGTAGTGTTCTGGCAAGAAGAGCTTTTGTCACCCGTTTCCTTTACAGGAGAACCCTCTAGTTTGCATTATCGAGCTCAATTAAGCATTTTTTCTAAATGTCCAGTTAAATTAGGTTTTGGCCTAGTTTAGAGAAGAGAAGATTAAATTCAGCCAAAACCACCCAACCAACAGATAGAGATCAGCAATGGCCGACATAGTTTTGTCAAGAACAAACCATGTCAAAAGTATTTCAATTCCTTCTAGGACAAGGTATAGGCTTTGTGGACGTAAGCATGACTGCACGTGAACTGCAGGACAGGGCTAGCATTCAAAAATGTTCTCAAGAAGTTGTAGAAATGATCGGGAGAATCTGGAGTGCATGCACACAAGCAATTGCACAAATAAAGAAACACTCTGGTCTGAGTTCTGCATTTTGAGGCATATATGGAGAGACCGAAAAATGCACAGCAGAGGTCAGCAAGAGTAATTGGAGACACTCAAGACCAGACAAATAGAACTGGACTTGAACTGGAGCAAAGAAGACCAGAGTACCCCTAAGACTAATTTTTCTAGCGGTGAGAATAGGGAGGCACTGGAACCCATTGCCTGGAAACCTGTGGTCCCCTCATCACTGAAGGAAAGTCAAATACTGGTAACAAACATCGTATACACGTCAGAGGGACTGACTAAACTCTTGGCGTTGCCTTCCTGCCCTATATCCAGTGCAAATCTGCCATTACATCAATGATATAACTGGTTCATATTAGTAACCATGTGGAACCATCAGGATCTCCCCAGGCATATGTACAGGCAAAAGGCAGACTCCACAGGCTAATAATTCATGTCCCCACTGTGATTAGCCTGCAAGGAAACAGAAGCTTTGGAGGGAAAGAATAGAAGCATCTACTAAGCAAATTTAAGCTAGAATTAATACAGCTTTAGAAAACCTTGCTGTCGGCCTGAGGCACAGACTGAATTACTTAAAAGACTTCTTAATTTGATTTTAAGCTCTCGTTTCATAACAACTTCTGGCCTTGAAACTGCCTAGAGCAATAGGACTTTGACCCATAACCCAAAGGGTAGGAGGAAGCAAAGTGTTACAGTCAGGTAACTTAAAAATAAGTAAATACATAAAGAATATCATTACACAATGCACAGCTTTACAAGGTGTTTTTTTCCAGGGATTTAGCTTCTAAAATTATCCTAAAGCACTCAGCTTCAATTGCTATCACTTTGTCTTTCTTTAATTGCTGAAAGATTTTGGGCCAGATTCCATTTCATGTTCAGTATTTCGGAGGATATGGAGCTGGTGAGAGCATCCACGGGAACCTGCATGGGTGCTCCCTGGCAAGGATTCCCCGGCACAAGCCTCTCACCCTCTGAACAGTGCTGGCAAACGAGAAACATACAGTCCTCTGAAGGGAAACAACTCTGTGCTGAACTAGCCACTAGTTACATTTCCTCAAAAGTTCGTACAAGCGCTCAAAAGTCAAGAAAAGCTTTCACTCCCAACTGCCGGGAAGTTGGGAACATATTTCAAATGCAAACTGTGAACTCATGAGCAGCTGGGTTTCAATTTATGCTACTGGGAATCTCCTACTGACATTTGTAGTTACACTGTTGATAAGACACAATATATGAGGATCTTATCTTTTGGCATAACTTTTGCATGCTCGTCTTTGTGCCTGGAATTCTGCAGAGAGGGAAACCTCTTAGTCTCTTCGGGACAAGAGAAGTTTTCTGTGCACATCTTCCAGCAACCTACTGCATTTCTTCTACAGATCTGCCTAATGCCCTTGCAGATGCTCCAAAGTCAGAATACACGTGATTTCCTTGAAGGTCATCGCACCAAGATTCTCGGTATCTTTAGGAGCACATTATTTTGGCATGGATAACTCTGAGGATAATCTAAGAACCCCCTTGTTTCTCAAGAGATTGCACAAAAAGAAGTGTCAAAGCATTTACGCATCAAAATTTTAAAAGGGAACGGAGAAACAAATAAGTCTCAGAAACATTTATGACTCCTGGTTTCAGGGGAGTTGATGCAGCCCCAGCTGCACTCCCCACTTCGGCAGCAGAGGGTGCTGGCAGAATACCGAGGGTCCCTGCAAAAATATCCACGGCTGGTCTGTCAGGTGTGACTGCAATTTGTCCAGAGCGTGCACTTCACACAAGTATCACTTAGGAAGAACAGTACCAGTGAATGGTTTTAAACTAGGTTTTCAGTATCGCCCAAAGAATGTAAGATCTGCTCATCCCACGTAAAATTGTGCAGCGTGCTCGCTCCTATGCCTCAGATACAGCTTCTGCAGTCAAGTCTGAAAACGAGGTCAAACATTAAATACAAAACATCAGTCCAGCCATTCCTGTGATTCAAGGAGAAAATGACCGACCAAGGATCGCAAGCTTGAAACTGAACTGCGTACACCGTTACACTTGGTACGGACTCCTGCAGCCCAACTGCTGCTCTGAATCCCGCTGCGCAGCTGCCGCCCTCTCCCCAAGCCCAGCAGCTCCTGTGGACACCATGTCCACTTCCCACCACATGAAAGCTTTCAGGACAAATGGACTACAGGAGTGGTGCTGCTGCTTCTTCTGCTCCTTAGTTTCATCATGCCTCATTAGGAAGCCAGAGCAAAATCATCTCAAGCGTCAGAAAAACTCATGGTTAATGCTGAAGGGCTGTAGGTGAGGTCACAGAAAGTTTATCTGTTTAGTTAACGGAACTGACTAATTTATGGGGAGAAAGAAAAACCTTCCTTGCTGTGCCAATTTTTTTTCTCTTCTCAGTTGTGATACTCAGCTTGCTAGCTAACTGCTTCATGACAAAAACATCCAAGCCAAAACACCAAGTGTGTTTCATTAAATTATTTACCGCTTTTTAAAAGACACGAAGCTTAACAGAAAAATGTCTCTTCAACAACAGCGATTTTACAGTTCTTCCAAAGAACGTCAATACGTGAATGAAGCGCGCTACTGTAAGCGCATTTCTAAACTCCCGAAAACACGCCATCTCTTTTACTGCATCCTGAACTTGTTTTCGAGGGCAATTGTTGTAAGAACGCTTCAAACCCATTAACACAGGTTCCTTATTTTCAGCCTCCGTGATGAATAAAGCTACTACGATTCCGCTGTCAGTCAAAATTCTGCCTTATTACAGTCTCTGTTTCCTGCTAATTAGGGCCCCCTTTTCTTATTAGCCGTGTCAAATTTTTGCTTCTTGATGGGTAAATGCGGCATTTTCCCTCATAATTAGCATGACGCTTTCCTGTGAAAACTGAAGCACGAACAAGCCCGGTCTTCCTCCGAAAGCAGCGCACCGTGTCTTAGTCTACAGTTACTATCAAAACCCCGCTCGCTGTTAAAAGGGGTGGAAGAGACAGAAGTTACAAAACAAAGCGTAAGCCTAAACCGCTCCAGATTCCTAAAGGCGGATTTCATTTAAGGCAGTCGCTTTGAAAGTTCTTCTGTCGAGCGGGGCGAGCGGTCTCAAGTTGCGCTCCCCAAGAGCAAGCAGCGCCGGGAGCTGCTGTTCGTGCCTCCCCCGGCACGCCGCCCGCTCCCGCCAGCCCTGCGCCCCGCGGCAGCAGCGCCCGCCCCGTCACTCCGAGCAGCCCGGCGGCACCGCAACGCCAGCCCGGAGCCCAAAACCTTCCCCCCCTCCCCCGCCACCTCGCCCCGCCGGCGGACACCTTCCCGAAGCCCGCCGCCCCCCCGCCCCGGCTCACCTCGGGCGTGCAGCCAGAGCAGCGCCAGCAGGGCCAGGCGCCGCGGCCAGCGCCGCTCCTCCCGCCGGCCCATGGCAGCGGCCGCCGGCCCCGGCCGCCTCCTCGCCGCGCCCCCTTCCCCGCCGGCTCCTGCCCCCGGCCGGCTCCGTCAGGCGGCGGGGCAGGGCTGGCGGCGCGCCCGGCGGGAGGGAGCCGGGCGAGCGGCGACCCGCCGGGCTGCCACCCCCGCGGCTCGGCCACAAAGGGGCGGCCGGGACGGGGACGGCGGCGGCGGGGGGCCGCCCGCCCGCTGCCCTGGGGGAGCGGGCAGCCGCCGCCGGCGAACCCCCCTCTCTCCCCCCCCCCGCCCCCCCCCCCCAGGAGCCAGAGCCCTCCCGTCAAACTGCTTCGGGCTTTCGCACATCAAACGGTTTCCGTCGCCGGTAGGGAGACCGCACCGGCGCGCTCGGGAGCTGCGGCCCTTTGACGGGCAGAAAGCGCTCGGGAGCGGGAGCGGGCAGCAGCCAGCACCGAGGGGAAGCCCAGGGAGCGACGCTCCTGCGCGGCGTTCCTGAAGACAAGGCACCCTCCCCGCAGCTTTTCACTGGACGACTGTTATAAACACTTTCTAAGCTGGTGTCATTCTTCAAGTACTAAATGAGCCGCTTCGACATATGCGCAGCGCATGATTTCCCTGTAAGCCTGTTAGTGCATCAGGCGTGCATACGGATTTACCGTCACCCCTGATGGTCACACAGGCACAGCGGTTGTGTCACTTCTCCGCTGGGTGCACGAAAAGAAAGCCACCTCGTCTCTGGCTAGGGTTATCGGACTTCGACGTTAATCGGTTCTTGATATTTGCTCAGCAAAATATTGTTTTCAGCTGATGCGCCCATTCCGATCACTTGCCCAGAGAAAGGCTGCTCAGGTGGCACCAAAATGGATTCAAACCCACAAGGTAACCCGTCTACACGTCTGCCCCTTAGGACAGGAACAAGTGCTTTGAACAACTGTTGTGGCATCAAACAGCAGAAGTATCTGGTTCTACGTTCTTGAACAAAACACAGGTGATATCCCTAAAACACTGAATATAGCAATGTAAAAGGAAAATTACAAACCCACAATAAAAAGAAACTCCCAGCTACCATTGAGAAAACAACCCAAGAGCAGGGGTAAACTAGGTATTTACAAATAAACTCCATATCAGTACTAATTGTCATTACTCATGACAGCACTATTATTTTTATCTATAAGAATAAGAAAAGTGGGTTTTGTGATTCGTTAGCTCGTGTTTGACAAAGTGTGTTCAGTCTGGCGCTGATACTGGACTGCTCTAGGTAATGGAAGCCTGGCACCTGTCCTGGTTTTGGCTGGGATAGAGTGAATTTTCTTCTTAGTAGCTGGTACAGTGTGTTTTGGATTTAGTGTGAGAATAATGTTGATAACACACTGATGTTTTAGTTGTTGCTAAGTAGCACTTATCCTAAATTAAGGATTTTTCAGTTTCCCATGCTCTGCCAGCAAGCAGGTGCATAAGAAGCTGGGAGGGAGCATGGCCAGGACAGCTGACCCGAACTAGCCAAAGGGATATTCCATACCATAGAACGTCATGCTCAGTATATAAACTGGGGGGAGTTGGCTGGGGGGGCGGATTGCTGCTCGGGCATCGGTCAGCGGGTGGTGAGCAACTGCATCGTGCATTGCTTGTCTTTTCTTGGTTTTTTTTTTTCCTTTTTTTTTTAATATTCCTTTTCATTACTACTATTATTATTATATTTTTTATTATTATTGTTAGTATATTTTATTTTACTTTAGTTATTACATTATTCTTATCTCAACCCACGAGTTTTACTTTTTTTTCGATTCTCGTCCCCGTCCCACTGGGAGCAGGGAGGAGTGAGAGCGCAGCTGTGTGCTGCTTAGTTGCTGGCTCAGGTTAAACCACGACAGCATCTCAGTGGGCAAATTCCACTACAACACTTCGAATGGTATTTTGCTCCAAACAAGCGATCTCCCAGAAGCTTTCTGGGGAAGATCCACATCTTTGATGATGCTTAGCGAAATGGCAATCTTTGAAGTGGCCGCCTAGCAGCTGTCATACAACGATTAGTAGTAACAGAATAAAATTCAACTTAATGTGACTGAGAGTAATCTGGCCAAAGCGTTCATAAACCAGACCTTGACCAGCTGTCATAAATGTGATGAGCAATACTCTTGTCTTCGCAGTGATGTGTGGAATTTATTTTTCTCTCCTCATTGTTTTGTTTAAAACTCTATTACCTGTTTGATTACTACACCATTTTACAGTGCAACACAGACATACATTTCTATGCACACGATCGGAATACATCATTTACGTGAATATAATTTTTCAGTCTTTCTCATGTGTTTTCATTGGAATATATAGCAAGAAAGTAACATGGTAGCATCTAAACTATTTATTTTCTAATATGAGTCCTAATTACAGATTTGCTCCACACCTATCAGTTTTCATGGGAAAAATTATCTTAGCTCTAAAATGCATATTTAACCTATATGCTGTCTTCAAAAAGCATGCTTGATGTTTCCTTCTCAAGCTCCCATATAAGCACAAATAAAAACCCTTAGAGCAATGCTTTATCATCTGCTGACACCATTTAAAATGTTTCTATTACAAAACCAAAAAAATCCCAAACCACTACATATCACACATCTTTCATCAAATGCTACAAAGCAGACCATTCTTCCTACGTCAAACATAGGATGGCACTCCTATGACCTTTTTGACTGCAAGATGCAAGAGTATCATTATTTTGGACACTTGGGACAGACTCCACAAGCCCCAGTTGTGTGACCATAAAGGACTGGATGAATTCAGATCTGCAAACGTCTGAATCTGAAGGACTGCCATTAAAAGTATGGGGAATCTAACTGGGATGCTTTTAGGATGCCAGCAGAATCAATGCATCAAAAAATGAGTTCCTTGTGCAGACTGAAGCAAACATAAGCATTTAAAATCTGTCTTTAATTCATGTTTGTATCTGTCCACAAACGTAACTAACAGAGTGCAGTAGCGAGGTCAAAACTCACAGTGGGAAGAACCTCAAACACAACGGAAAGCTGCACCATGACTGGGCCGTTTAAGTCAACACGTGCTGGGATGGCCACGGTTAGCTAGTCTGGCTCACTGAAGGAAACGAGATCTGCAAGTAGGCATGCACAAGTTAGCTGTGGTAGAGCACCTCCTGAAAGTTACTGGCTTTCATCTGTTCTTTTTCAGTATTATCATTTGTTGGGGTGTGGATGGCAGGAGGACTCTTTTGGACAGAAAGGCAATGATGTGTCTCTTTAAATTAGGTTTCCTTGCAAATCAATACAGGATATATGGATATCAGGACAGACTGTTCTTTGGGGCAGTGGCCCGAAAGAAAGCACAGATTACCCTAACACATATCTTGATCATTTTTTGGAAGAAAAAAGGCGGGGGGGGGGGGGGGAGTGCGACATGGTTGCTTGAGACACCTTTGTCATGGATTTGATGACACAAGAGGTTTCCTCTCTTGTCCCGTATTCCAGTGTTTCTGACCGTTACATGAATAATACCGTCCCATTCAGCAGAGCCAAGAGGTGACAGCTCAGTGATGGGATGCAAAGGGAAGAGAGAAGTTGGTTGTGGATACACGTTCTGCTCATCTTTCTCTGAGGTCTTCAGAGTTCAAGGTGTGAGCTGCAACTAAGGAATCTTTTTTTATTGTGCATCTTCAATGAGGACTAGGACACTCCTGTTGTTATTAGAGCACAAAGCAAAATAAATAAGTGAAGGAAGCAATAATGTGCTATAATTACAGGGTTTGTAGGCAGGCTGTCACAGCACGCATGGATCTTCCCCTCAATCCTGGGGAATACATCAGTATTAGACACTTATTCATACAGAGTACGTAAGCAAGCAAAAGTATTGCAGATTATTGCCCTGATAGGGACATTATATTTCTGAAAATGGCAAGAAAATTTTCAAGTCATCATAAATGTGGAAAAATATTTTCGCATCGTAGAGGATGACATCATTGTTTCCATAGTTGTTAATGTCATCAGTGACATAACCATATCTTTGATTTCTTCCTGTTAATTATGCTATTTTCCTATATACTTTGTGTTCTGTAAAAGCTCTTCACCCATTAAAATCCTTTGTTAAGCAGAAGCACAAATCAAAAAAGTCTAAATTAACAATGTTTCGTTGCTCCTCTTTTTTTTTTTTTTTCCTAGTTAAAAAAACAATCCAGTACTTATACTACAATAAGTAATACCCACAAACGGGAGGCTCTTCCTTCAGACAAAACCTGCTTACCGCTGCTTTCTCCACGAAAGCTGGCAGAAATGAATTCTTTAAGGCACTATTCTCTAATATTTTTGCTGGCTTTGTGGTGAAACACAGCATCCCCATTCGTGGAGCACAAACTCAAAAAGAATAAAAAGATGCTTTCACTCCACTTTGAAAAATTGAGGCATTCAAACCCAGGGACAGGCAGACAACAAAAGCTGTGACGTGCTTAGAAATCTCTGAAAAGACTCTTAAGAGGCACCGGAGAAGCGAGCTGAACCTCTTTTGCCCAAGTTTCTTCCCTCCCGCCCCGCTCCACCCGTGGGGTGCTCCATCGGCAGCCCCAAGAGCAGCAGCACAGCCCAACCCCTGCGCGGGGACTGCCACCGCCTTGCAAACAGCCCCCATCCCCCTGCGGCCCAGCTGAAGGGGCCGTCTAGTATTCCAGGCACGTATTCCTCGGGGTTTTGCCTTTTTTTTTTTTTTTTTTCTCCAGAGGTCTGCCAAAGTTCCCCCTCCCCTCTGCCACCTCCCCCCCATTTGGAAAGGGTAAAAGGAGCAAGAAGGGAAAAAATCCCGTAACTTGTCCAGAGCATGCAAGGATGATTTGTGTTCTCACTTATGGGGTATGACTGTCACCGTTGATCTGCTTTCAGGCCTAGATTACATCTGATAAGGGCTGACCTTATTTGAGTATTCACACATTATGCACTCATGGAGAGCACGCTGGACACAAAAGTCCCTCAGATGTTCTGGGCATCAATCACGCTCACAGCATGGAGGCTGCCAAACTTTTCTTCCCTTTAACTCGGGAGAGGAGAGGGTAGTCCAAGACAGACTTAATAAAGTTTAAAGCTGTGCCACAGTATATTTGGGGCCCATTGTCTTCTAAAAGTGTGCTTTTCAACAAATTCTCTGCAGTTACCATGGGCAACAATTCGTCTTTAACAAATTGGGGCGGGGGAGGCAGACTGTAGGGAGGAGGGAAGGCGAACAAAGGGCTTGAGAGGTCCTTTAAAAAAAAAAAAAAAAAAAGCCAAACAACCAAAACCCTTCTCTCTCTTATTCGCCACGTATTTACAAAAAACAAAAACAACAACAACAACAACAAAAATTTCTCAAAATCATTGCTAAAACCGGAGTATTTTCAAAACATGTCTTAAAGGAAATCACATTCTTAAGAACTACTGTTCACCACGCGCAAATACTTACACTCATTACCTCAAATAACGTGTGCAAAGAATATATTATAAACATCACTAACCACTAAAACTTTTCATCTGTTGCAATGACTGACACCTCTGTTTAAACTTTCCTGATTTCACAAGAATTACAACTAGTTTTATAAACCTTCTGTTTCAGTCTGCACCTTTGTTTTAAATTATGAGTGTCAGGAGGAAATAAGAGCACACAGCAGGTGATGCACGTGCTGCTCAGAAATATATTTACCAGCAGGGCCCAGCTTAATTTGTAAAGTCTAAATTCTCATACAGTATCATCCTTACAGACAAAACAGACTCTATAGATGGCAAACTTTCATGGAAACAAACACACGGCCCAAACAAACCATCATACCTAGCTCTCAGACATCTTTTATTCCCCATATCTGTAGACAACATGAAATGATTCTCAGAACAAGGTATGATTTGCTTCACTAGAACATGCTTGTTAACTCTGAAACCTACTTAGGCCATGTAAACTTACTTTTTTCCACAGCTGGCCACTCCAGCAGTAACAGTGAGCTAAAACAGTTTTTCACACGACTGGAAATATATAAGTACGAAATGCAAACACTCATCAACCAAAGCCTTGGACAGGATGCTCTGAACAGTTCAGTGTGTTCCCTCTTTTTCAGTTCTAGATGCTCTCAGTGATGGAGGGTTTGTTGCTGCAGTTTGGGAGATCACTTCACAGTATGACACATCTCATCGTGGGGAAGTTCTCCTGCTTTTCCAGAGCTGGTTGGTTGGGGTTTTTTCCTTCCAATTTAAAACCATATATTTCTCAGTTACGTGTCAAAAGTGACTGATCCTTGAGAAAAGGAGCAGTACACTGCCAAACGAGGTGAAAAGACCTTTGAATTAAATCACGGGAAAAGTATATTGAGAAGGAGGTCCTTTTCAGGCACAGGAAGATCTAGTGGCTTCCAATAAAAGGGACAATATCCAAAATGATAGCACAGGGAAACTCACTATCAGTTTCTCTAATTTTTCATTTAAGCCATTCCTAGCAGTAGTTCAGACACTCGCTGCCTTCAGGAGGTACATTTCCTAGTGAGGACCTGCTGTGGCTCTGCATCAAGTGTTGCAACACATTCTTTTTAAAATACAAACAGCAAACCATCCATCTTATCACACATGGGGATCAGGATATGGTATGCCAACTAAAGACTGAGATTTAAGTCCATGTGTCCTGCCTATAAAGCTGTGTTCAGTCTTAACTGAAGTGTTCATTAGAAAGTTTTTGGCTACACAGCATTTGGATCACAAAGTTTCAAAAAAATCATCATCCTAGTAATAAGTCCTACCCTGCCAGTAAGATTGGGTCTGCAGGTTTTTTTCTTGGTTAAAAACTAGCCTATAAACATAAGTTAAAACTAGCAATATTTTGATGAAAATAAATTAATTGCTTTTACCAGTATAAGCATACACACAAACATACACATATGGATACTCACCCCATTAAAAGTTCATTTGTTGGTTTCAAATGCATTACCATATGATAGAATAAAAGCACATTTCTCCAACAAGCTGGATCAAAATCTAAATATGCAAAGGAAGAACACATCTTTACCTTTACTAAAGTTCCTTGCTAGGCTGACTATATTTCAGTAAGGAGCCAGCATTGTAAAAGGTGTCTAGGAAAGTTAAAGGAGCTTGGGCATGCATTTGTCTTGATAAACCGGAAACAATTATTTATAGTGTTTTGTCATGTTCTGCCTGATCTTGCAATGAGAACCTGCACAGACCTTTACGTGATACTCCAACCAGAAGTTACCCCCACAAACTGGGAGCCATGCAGCCACCATCAGCTCAAACAACTGAGCGCCCCACAGCAATAGATCTGCCATGACTACCACTACCACAGCGACTGTATCTACCCAGCTGTTGAGCCTGAGCAGGCTTGTGTCCAGATGTCTCGGACTGTGGCAAAAAAACTCCTCACCTAGCTACAAAGGCTAAAGACATCCCCAAAAGGTCCCATAACGTAGCGATCTCTGCACTGACACACCACATCAGACCAACAGCTCAGCTTGTCCATATCCCTGTCTCCAATAAAAGGTATTTGCTTTTTATTAATTTTTAAATGCATTGCTTTTTAATTTTATTGGGATGTCTCCTGTCTTTTATTATGTAAAAGGTTAAATGGAAGAATCCAATTTGCCTCCTCTTTTTATATGTATTATTTTATTTTCCTTCTTCTGTCTCCTCTTATTGAAGTCCTCTCTAACCATCCCCCAAATTTTAAATTCCTCACCTCTCTAGGAGATAGTTCATCTCATATTTTAGTCACCCACCTATTTCTGCTGCACCTTTTCATCGGCTGAGGTGGCCAGATACGAATGCAGTCCTCCCGGAGGGATGTGGCACTCACTGAGTGGCACAGTCACTTTCAGAAATCAGCTCTATCTGTTGTTTGGAGTCAAATGTTTTATTCGCTTTTCTCACTGTGCAAAGCAGAAGATTCCGTTAACTTGTTCAAGAGGACAAGAAGGATACTTTTTGTGCTCAGAGTTAATTCAACATTCCAGAAATATACCAGGATTTCATATTTGACAAAGTGCATTTGCCAAAAATACTTTAACCTGCCTACTCATATCACTTTAGCAAATCTCTCGCAGCTTTGCTTGATTCTTTCTGATCTAAGTTAATTTAGATAATTACTTTTTCCTTCTCTGAAGTCACTCTTTCCTCCAAAGCCTAACGTATCCAAAACCAGTCCCAGAAGTAGCTTATTACTGCCTTCCTGGTTAACATGGCAGGAGCAGTGTGCCTCGCAAATCTCTGTTTCTCCTTTCCCTCTCAGCATGCCAAACAATGAGGCTGCAAGATGACAGAAGAGGAAGACCAACAGAGATGGATGGTTCAGTGTGAGGATTAGGTACAGAGGGAAGGAGAGCAAGAAGAGGGCTGTAGCTACCCTCAAAAAACTCTTAATCATTCACACTATTTTTTCAGGGCTTTCCTCTCTCATCCGTAAATGAGATCTGCAGCCAGCCTCCCGCCGGGGAGCTGAAGCCCCCTGTCCCCGGGAGCCTGCCCACTCGCCTGCTGCGGGCAGAGCTGGCAGCTGCTCTTCAGCCCCTTTCGCCACCTGGAAACCTAAATTTAGCCCTCTGGCCTGGCCAGAAGAAAGGGTTGAAGGGTCGAGGGCAGACGGGCTCAGTCCTATTCTTGGCATGCTGTTAGGGAGCTTAAGCAAGGCGGGTGCATCTCTGCACACATTGACTCCTGCCCGGTACGTCGTTAGGCAAACCAACCATCTCCTGCTGGGCGAGAGCTTCCAAGGTGGTTGTAACGCCAGCTAACATGCAAATTTGAATGCGTGAAATGTCAAAGTTTACACGTACAGCAGTAAGCCACTCTATCGTAAATTTTATCTTCTTTTATAACTGAGAAACATTATGCTAGCGGGTTTTAAGCATGCATAAAAATAATAGGTAATGCTTTTATAACATAAAGTGTTCTCACCGAATAAGTTATGGCAGAGTCTCTTGGTACAATATCTTATCAGTACATAATTTCGTATTTCAGAAGCTCCTCTCACCACAGTTTGCATTTCAACCTCCAAACTATTCTCCCAAGCAATAAATGGACAAAGACATAGATGTGTTCCTCCCCCCCTCCCCCTGCCCCCAGATGCGTGTCTGATGGATTTGGAAAGTGTCCTGCAAATTCAAGATAGGCATCTGCCAAAATAAATCTGACACTAAATGCTTGCAGAGGATTTTTTTTTTCTCCCATACCTCTTACTTACTGGTTAACAACTTCCAGTTGAAATCACTTTTTTTACTGAGCAAAACAACGTGTTCCTCTGTTTGCAATCACATTGCTCTATAGGTTGGACTTCACAGCAGATCACCCTGAAGAACCACAGTGGCACACTGGTTTTGGGTACCCAGGCCTCCAGGGAGGTTAATGCCATAATATTCACCCAGTATTTATAACTTTCCTATAATGACAGGTGTACAAAGACCACAGAAGTAACCAAACGCACAGAAAGTAAATGCATTTCATGACTTCAGCGTCGCAAAGAGCACAAGCAGTACTTGGCATCAAAATAAATCTCAGCTGTATTTACAGGTTTACCACAAGCACATGTTAGAAAAAAAGAAAAAAAACCACAGCACCAAAAAACCCACCAACCAAATTTCACTCCATTGCTACTAAGTTCTTTGTATTACAACAGAAGACACGTCAAAACCTCAAAGCAGTCCCTAATGTGACGTGGACACAATACGACCTCTCTGAGTCACTTCTAACCGGTATGATGAGCTTGAAGGCAAGTAGGAGTTTGCAGAGTCCACTGGGCTACTGAATTTTCAAGTACTAATTTCAGTATCACTTCTACAAATATTACTAAAAATAAATCTACGTTTGAAGATACTAGACTTCAACAGTATCCCTTCTTTTGGTGGAAGGTTTTGTTTGCTTGTTTGTGTTTTCTTAGCTAACATGCATATTAAACATCAAAAAAGAATTCCTTGGCTCTGCCTCTTTAAATAAGTAGACAGCTTCTTTAGTCCTTCACATTCCTTCACCTGTCCCCAGTTACACAGCACAGCTGCTTGCGGGTTTAAGATTTTTTTGTGAAGTAACAGTTCATGATAATCTCATTAAATCCTTTCTAACGCTTTCCAGTTCATACAGGATTTCCTTCGCCGGGGTGAGTGGAGCGAGGACTGGCTGTTTAAGCAATCTCCGTGCAAAAAAAAAAAAAAGTCACCCAAAGCCCTCCTCGCAGAGCAACCCTCAGCAGCCGGAGGGTGCAGGGGAACCAAAGCTTGGCCCCAAGCAAGGAGCTGGAACAAATCCGGAGATGCAGCAGTTCTCTGCCTCTTTCTACAGCTGAAAAACAGCATTAAAAGTGTAATCCCCGATATCTTTTGCTTGTAAAACAAATCAGGTGCTAAGCAAGCTCCTTTACCTGTAAATCGTTCTGTTTAAATGTAGACAAGTCCCTCTCTCCGCTAGCCTGGGAAGTACTTGTCTCAAAGGAGCTGGGGAGTTGTGCTTTCTGGGGGAGGTCCACAACCAGGTTGGCTGCTTAGACATCTCCGCCATTCCCAAGAACAGGAGACAAGACTCCCCAGGGGGGACAGAAAGTGGGAAACATAAGCGAGACAAAACGAGGCCCAATTATTTTATAGATACGCCTTCTCTATCAGATCCTACAAGCCATGCTGTGGGTGTCCTGGAAGCATTTTCAGGGAGAGGAGCCTCCCCAGAGAAGCCTTGGTGATGAGCAGATATAAGCGAGACGTTGGGAGTGACAGCAAGAAAAGCTGGGTTGTCTTAAACTGCTCTATGAGGAAACGGGAACAATTTTTAGGCTCCATTACAAAAAATTCTGTAGTATCAACTATTTCTATCAAAACGGTCAGTTTTCATTTCACTGTACATGGTCTCATCAACTGCAGTTTAATGAGGTTTTTCCCTATTTACATGCACTTAAATGGCAAATGTACATTTCCTGCTCCAACTGCCAAAAACTACTTTGTCAACTTGCCTGCCTAAACCCATCCAAAACGAGCAATGCAAAACGTGTAAGACCATTTAAAGTCTGTAGAAAGGGCTGGCCAGCTCAGGTATCTGGATAACAAATATTTTTACAGGCCTTTCAGTGGCTTAAATCCAGAACAGCTCTGCACTGATTTATTTGTCTCCAACAGCTCTAGGGTGGCCTATGTAAAATTAGCTGGTAATCACAAACCAGGTCCCTAGTGGGCACGTTCCACACCCAAAGCAGCAGCGACTGCTGCTCTCTTGCTGAGGATCGCGCAGTAGAAAGACCGAGGACTAAGGGGGGAATGCAGGATATCTCATGCCATCAGAAGGAACAAGGCTCAGTGGCAGAGCTAGGATTTTGCAGGAGCAAAGCACAGTTTACCTTATTTAAGCCATAAATATAGGTGTCACTTTCTATGCTTGCCCTGCTAGCAGTTTGAATAAGCATTAAACACAGTTTTTAAGGGTTATGCACAATCTGTCTTTCAAAAACATATTCCCTTAAGAGCACACAGTGCAGGCTGTCTGCAGTCTGAGTTGCAACTGCAGTTCACGGTTTTTTATCTGGCAAGGTGAAAATTGTCCCTACATCTCAGTGTGGAAGGGAGCAAATATTAACAGGACAACCTGTGTGTTCACTATTGAGGACAGTTCTGATGTCTGAGACTTCACTGATGAAGACTCTTTGCATAATTGTAACACCTTATTTAAGATAGAATTGGTTGCAAATCTCCATGCACTGGAAGTCTGCAAGTCTTGCCACCACCTCCTCTGCTGCAGGGCACCATCAGTACAGTGCCCCGGCCTGCAGGCTCCAGCTTCATCCACAGAACAAATACGCTTCTCAAAACCCACATGAAATATAATTAGTGGTATAAGCCTCATTGGATGGTGCAGCAACGTATTTTTTAATTCTTGTACACTCTTAAAGTGAAGACTGCCAATCAATGAGCTCCTGGCCACTCATTGCAACCAAAGTGCTTGCTCTCATCAGGAATAACTAGCCCAACAATTATCACACAAGTCTTATGATGCTGAACTCGCCTCAGTCAGTCATCACTGAAAGGGCTGCTCAAGTAATCCATAATAATTGTTTGGCCCTTAGCAGCTCTGGTACCACAAAAGGAATTTTGCCCAATCTCCAAAAAGCAGCATGTGCGTACACCAAAACCGTACTGACACATTTATTCCGTGAAATCACACCAGGCCGGCACGGGCCACTCCGTGATGTATTAGAGGAGGCTCTTGGGAACTCATTAAACTTCTACCACTAAACTCCCCAAGTCTAACTGACGTTGCAATTTTTTTTTTTTTCCTGCCTCCAATGCAACTCCATCCACCTCCGCCAAAACATCCAAACAAGACGGAGGCTGAAGTGTAGTGCTTATGATTTTTGTTTGGCTGACATGATCTGGCAACATCTGCATGGTCAGTTCATGTGCTGATGCAAGTCTGGTATCTTCACTGTCTCTCAATGACCTTAAACTATCATTAGGCTGTGGTAATTCTTACACTCTCAGATGAAAGCTAGAAGCTGGTGGGAGACTCCCAAACCTAACGCGACCAAAACAAACACAGAAATACAACTTCTTTTCTCAAACGATTCCCCACTACCTTTAAGAGATGTGATTCAAACAGACATTACAATTTTATGCTCTCCATTCCTATTATATTCACTCAGGTCTAACATAATAACTACCTCGTGTCTAGATTCAGTTTTGCCACATTTTTAATTAATTTTGGCTGATGTATTTTTGATATATTCTCTGTATGTACCTTCTTTCAAATGTGCCAATTTAGTTCTCTGGCTGTAGATAATACATTAATCTCAGCACTTGCAAACATTCAGATGGAAAATAAGAACTAGACACTAGAAGTCACATGCTTATTTAAAACATGTAGCTGGACAGTATCAATATGACACAGGGTTAGTAGATTAAAATTAACCTACAATTCTGTAATATCATCAAATAAATCAACCTGCTAATAAAAGGAAACACATTTCCATAAGAATACGAGTGGTATCCAAGTAACAATTCCACAATGATACATTTTCAATTAAAGAATTACAATAGACTACTCTCTTATTTTTTCTCTTTAATGTTAGATTGTAATTCATTATTGTACAGACAGCTGAATATTAACTTACAGCTTCTGTTCTTTGTCTTTGTAGTAACTAGGAAACGTTTTCAAGGTCAAATCCTGATTTTATTACAAAGATATCTACCCACCAAATTTTTTAAGTTGTCTTGTTATCCTCTATCTCTTTGCTTGTTCTCGTCTTTTTTATCAAGGTACAGAAATATTAACAAAATCTATGAGAAACTGACTGCCAGACTGACAAGAGTGCAGCGGGGTGGGTAACACAACAAAAGCAGAAGTAGTTCTATTTACTGCTATTCTGTAACCAAAATAGGCTAATTCCCTATAAGGCCACAAGACTTAGAAAGCAAATACATGGCTATAAGAAAGCAAAGCCATTTACTGGGTCAATGTTTGCAGGGGGCAGCCAATTTATTATTTAACTATCCATTTATGGTGACAACCTTTTAAGTGCAAGAGGGTGAAAATTAGATAAAACGTGATCTTTAATTTTCTTCTTATACGGTCACTTCATATTGTATTCTATCACAACATATCACTCACTGATGTTGCTGTATGATACTACAAAATGAACACATTTAATCAAATTACAAGCAAAATGCATTACGTTCTAAAAATGATTTTTCATACGCAGCTACGTTTCTGTCAATAATTACATTCCTGAGTTTTGGTCAGATTGCACTGGTGCCTGACAGGAAGGAAACAGTACCCTGTATTGTCAAATTCTCTACTAAGGCTTAGTTTCAGTAATTCAACATTCATTCAAAATGCTTAAATTCAGTAGTAACTGAATTTAGTAGTAACTGAATTTAAAGCTTACCAACCCCCCCACCCCTCCCCAACCTCAGAATCTGAGAAAAGTGGTTTTCCTCAAATTTGATGGGAAAATCAAAAAAGAGGGATGGAGAAAGAGAGAATCAAGACATTGTTCCCATTACACAGTATCTGTGGAAGGATTATTTCAAGTTAGAAAGCTACCAAGAAATGGAAAAAAAAAAAAAAAAAAATCTTATATGCTGAACGGTAGTTCCTGCTTCCCATGAAAGCCATCTGTTCTGTGTATGTACATGGTTTGAAAGACATTCCCGGGATTGTGTCAAGCCAAAGGAATCCCCACTAGAGTTACAGAAATATAAACTCCCTTTACACTGGCAGGAGAGCTCTCAAATGCAACTCTGAAGACACGTATACCACCACCAGGCTCAGAACCATAACAGTTCTGCTGACATACCAGACGTTACGCAGGATTTTCTCATCTGATATTATATTATGAGAACTGAAACTTTAGCAGGGATAACGTTGCAATACTTTGAATTAGAAATTCTTCAGATGAGTATAAGGCGAGTTCTCCACTCCTCTCTATTGCAAAATGGCATCATCACCCTTTCTCCCATTTGCAGCTGACATGAAAAATGCCTGGAAAATATTTTTGAAATATTAATTCCATAACGCAATTTTTGCCATTACTGATTTTAATGTGAGTGGGACATGGCGCAGTTTGAATTATATACTTGTTCCACATTCATTTCCAAACTCTCGAAACAGGACACTAAAACCAGAAGTCTAATAATTAATACTTGTATAAGAAGGACAATCCTTCCTGTGAGCCTGGCATTTTTGCAATCCCTTGCCTACTTTATGACTGAGTTCAAATTGCAATTATTTTTCCTAGGGAGCAATTAAATACTGCTACCAATGTTAAGCATAAACACAACTCTAACTACAAGCAACGCTCAGATGACCAGCTCAGGTTCAAGGGTTCACTGCACATGAATATCCGTAAATACCACTGACAGCCTTAGCAGTATAATGAACTTTGCAGCAACTCATGCAGGCAGCCTACACAATACATGAACATAATGCCCCTAACCTTAAAGCAAGAAACCTCCAGAAGCAATTCTGAGCTACTTTTATGGTTGAGACAGTGTATTTAAGAACTATTTAAGAAATAATCCAACCTTGGTTTTTAAATGTTCATGTGTTTATTATTTTTGAAATCATCCTGTGCAATCAGGCAGTAGAACTGAACGAAACACGAGCTGTACGTAAAGATGGGCAGTTCCACTGAATTGTCACGCCAATTAGCAGTATATTCTTACCTCCATTAATTTAAGCATGCAACATTACAAATTAAACACCCTTTGCTTTTTAAGGAAGCACGTAATATTTTATCTTTAAGATATTTACATTTTTTTCTTGCAAACACTGGCCACAGTACCACACAACCTCCCCTAAGTAGATATTTCTGGCATCTCTTGAAATGTACGCCCTGCTCCCAGCTCCAAATCGGTTCTGTATTAAAGAAACAGTGCCTATTTGAAATCTAGGGAATACGTTTGCAGCATTTGTTTTGTTTCTTTAACTCCACTACTTATTTTCCTAATTGCAAAGATGCTGCTTCTCTACTTCTGTGCGGAGCCGCAGCACAAATAATAGAGGAAGCTACTGTACAAATCTGTATGCTTCGTAAATGCTGCTAACAAAAATGAGCAAATTGAAAATACAGTGTATTTTCAATTGACTCCAAGCTTTAGGAACCCTAAGGGTTTATTAAGATGACGTTAAAGAGTTATAAACTAGGAAGATGTATGGTTATTAAGTCAATGGTAGTTTTGTAGGTACATACAATGTAACAGCCGTGTCCCTTCCTATCTTCTTGATCTAGATCACGGCGGAGATATTCTTACAGGGTATTTTTTGCTATTTTTCTAAGTCACACAAAGTTATCACATCCGTTTCTGTCTCTGCTGAAATGTTATCGCTCCTTACAAAACACTAATTCGGCTGAACCATGCGAGACCCCCATCTATTTTGCAGACAAGTCAGCTGGGCTTAGTTTAAACAGCCTTCAACATCAGCTTAAAGCAAGATATCCGAGCTTATACTAAAGCAGATGAGAAGCACTCAGTGGTCTTGCCACCTCTCTTCGGAAGAAAGGCAGTAATCATCAGCAGATAAGCAGTGATGTATTAAGACCAGCACATCTGTTCCAGCAGCAAAGATCTGTCTGCATCCTACTTTGTCAATGTACTGACCTGGAGTTCAGCACTGTAAGGGAGCTCAGTGTTATTATTTACGATGCCTATCACGCAGACTAAGAATTTCCAGCATAGGTTAGGGTGCTACAGGGCCCAAATATAAACTAGAGATGATGTCAATTACTTTATAACTAATTTGCTTTCTGATAGTTAACATTAGATGAGCAGCCTACTGAAGTTAATAGAGCCTTCCGATTTTGAGCTCAGGTTATGCATTGATCGCTGATGATCACCAAATCTCCGTAGGCATTTGCTATGGTCTGATCAGCTTTACTAACCTACACAGAAGGAGCTCACACATGAATACTATGGCCTGTAATGAAAACCTCCTTATTTCCCGTGTGATCCTGGGTTGGGGAAAGCGTTTGCGAGACTGATCGTGGTGAAAGACAGCTTTTTAAATGTCAGCTTTTTTTTCCGCTGCTCATCAGTTGAGACATGCTTCTGCGCAGCTTCAGAAGGCTGCTGCGCCCACCAACCAACCTGAGCCGGAGATGCTAATGCTTTTCTGGCCACAGCAGGCCTCACCTTCGTGCAGAGACACCCAAAAAGCACGTTATTCTTGCAACTGATTCCTCTGCACCACAGTGGGGGGAATTCTGTCTTTAGTGAGGGGACGCATACATGCCTCTCTGAGAGCTCCCAAAAGAGAAGGTGGCAGGGAAGGGAGCGCAGTGCAGCAGTGCAGTACATCTGGCCTGCCCACACCCATGCAGTCCTTGAGAGAGGGAAAAGTGGGGTCTAGATCATGAACTGGGTGACCCAGCCCCTGCCGACCACTGATTTCAAAGTGAAGAATGGGTTTGTAATTCCAGGAAAAACAAATCAATACAGTAGCTGTGCCGTCTGCATTTTCTGTCTCCAGTGTTTGCCTCTCTAGTGCTTCAAATTTCTGTGGGTGGTTTTGGTAGTCCTTTTAACATATCACCTTACGGCTGATTACGATCTCTTTAAAACCTTTGCAAGGGATTTTCCCCAGATAGATGGGGCAGTAATCACAAGCCTTTTCAGTGGCTGAAGTAACATGACGTGAACGGGTCAGTTCCATCTTTTCTCTCTTGCTCTCGAGAGCTATTCAACCATACTCACAAATAGCTTTGTAAAGGGGGATCTGAATGAGGTATTTATCATTCATCTTGGGTTGAAAAGCCCTCTAACCCTGCTAGGACACAGGCTAATATTTAGAAAGTAGTACTACTTGCTTCCTTCACACCTATAAGCTTGCTCAAGTTTATAATCCAAGTCTGAAAACTGACATAATGAAATGTAGCTATTTGAATATCCTAATTGCAAATTTATAGGGAATTATTGCAATTCTGTGATAATTCTTAAAACACTACAAGTGTTGCCCTAATCTTTCTCAGTGACATGCAAATACAGCTTGAAAGCATTTACTATAGTCCTCCTCTGATAACTAAAAGGCCATTATTCCAATGACAGTATTTTGCTTTAGGGTTGATATGCTACAATGATTAAAATACATAGACTGAGAAGGTACTTTATGCATGTACCTAGGATGCAAATCTGGTCTTAAAGCTAGAGGCAAATAGCAAGCTATCTCAAAGGCAATAGAAAGAGCTGGCTACGGAAGAGCAACGCACCCTTCTGAAGAGCATGAGAAAGGCCATAAGAGGCCATGCAGTGGTGCGTGAGTGCGAAAGGCAAGCCATCCGCTGGCCAAGTGTGGTCACTTTAGCTGCCAGAGCGGCTGTGACCTCGAATCCTGGCCAAACATTGAATAGGCAATAATCCTACAATAACAGTAGTATATACAATAGGCTCCCAGAACTAATACTGCTTTAAAATAAATAAATAAATAAATAAATAAATAGTTTATTTATTCAACTTGTTAAATTCAGGCACACTGAAGAAGTGCGATTTCTCAGAACTGTTACCAAATCAAGATGTTATTTCCATGTTTCTTTAGAGGCAACTGTTTTCCTTTTAAAAAGCAGTATTTAAAAATACAGTCAAAGTATAAAACCACCAGTCACCATCATGTTTAAAAATTTTACTACAACAAATGATATTTAATTTCCAGGTTACATCCTTGTGCTGACAGCTTGGCTGTAGCAGGAAAAAAAAAAAAAAAAAAAAAAAAAAAAAGAGCATGCTAAATAGCTCCTAGGATAAAACAGATACACACTGAGAATTTGGATTTAAAACCTTGACAGTTTAGGAGACTCTCCCTCCTCCATGAGCCAAACAAATCCAAAATGTGTAGTACTTGTTCAAAAACTCATATGTTGCATGATTCGGCATCTTGATCACTTTAGTAACTTGTTAGTCTTGATCTTAATTCTTGATAAATGGACCCATAAGGCTGCTATCTTGAAGACTCAGATTTTTTTTTTTTTTCCCCCAAAACCCACTACTGAAGCAACTAATGATAAATTTAAGAGAACCATCCTACAAAACCTTGAATAGTTTCAATCTCTACTAAGACTTTAGGGCACTCAGACCTTAAAAAAAGACAACAAAAATAGAAGTCAAGAGCCAGCAGTATTAAGAGATTCAACTCAGTATATTTATAGAGCAACAAAAAAGGCACGAGATTTCACATCTAAGACCTATAATGAATCAACTCCAGGCAAAAATCAACATGAAATATTGTCCTTGGCTGAACACATAACTCACAGAAGTCAGCATCGGACACTGCGTATAAGGGATCGTTAGCATTCAAATGAGAGATGAACTTGCAAGAACAAAGAGCGGAGTTTCTACAGTATGAGCCTCTGTAACAGTTGCACAAATGGATTCATCACAATATCACTTAGGAAGATTGTTTCTTGCCAACAGGACAGTATCTACAATGCCACTGTATTTGCCAGCTCCAAATACAGTTTTTGACAAGTCACAATTCCACTACCTGTGAAGTGGAGAAGAAATGATCTAAATTAATAATCTGCAATGTGATTTGTCACATTTACTGGCTGCCTAATGTCCATCAGTTGGGGTCAGTGGGGTCAGTAAATAGAGAAATTACTGGTTTTATTGTTCTGAAGTGATTTGTAGAATTTTTCATGTAGCTTCTTCTGTGCCTTCCCCATGTACGAGTCCTTCCTACTGCTCAGTCTTTTTTACTCTGCCAATTACTTGTTCAAATACCCATCTTCTATATAATATCTAGCTGATACAATTTTTCCTCTGAACTGCTGAATTTATGGGGCAGGGGAGAACAGAATTTCCTTAATACCCACATTCTAGACTGCGAGAGGGAAACTTCTCCCAGTAAAAGTTTCGGATGACTCTCACCATCCCCTTGTACATCCTGAGCCTCAGCTTAAAAACAATTATTCATGATCTACATGGGAGACATAAGTAGTGCAATTAAATGGGTCCATTTGACAGCATTAACTCCTCACTCTCATATGAGCAAAGCCGGATTCTCTGTAGCAAGTACATATAAACCACAGAAACGGACTTACCATTTCAAGGCATCTGAGCAAGAACAGAATCACGTTTCAGATACAGAATTCCTTGCTCCCAGAAGGCATTTAATCCTCTGTGGCATGAGTAATTTTTACTCCGTTTCTAGCATTCATGCAATTCTTTCAAAAGACTGCAAGATAGTCTTTGCAAATGAATTGCTATTCTGCTATTGCTAACATTTAGCAGAAGAGAAGTGCTACTTTGGGAGGTACTCCGGTCTTGCCATATTAAAACTTGGACAGAAATTACCATATATGATGATTCACGTTCAAAGCTGGATTTTCACAAATTAAATGCTGCGTTTTAGTAGTTTCCACCTCTATTCTACAGAGTAATAGGGAGCAAACATGTTCATACTTGCCTGTGGCAGTCTAGAAGTAACTAAGTCTGGAACCAAAAGGACCCTAACTAAACCATGAAACCTGAAACTCTCAAAACACGAGGAATGGAGGTACCTGAAATGCCACATCAGTCATCCATATTATTGTTATTCTATTTTGTGTATATTATATATACCTCTCAGAAACCCAACATCATAACTTGATTATGAGTCTATTAATTAACAATGCATATACACGATAGTCACAATGAGGAGAGTTGTAAAGAAACCATGAAATTGCCTGGGAATCTGTCACCTAAAGCCAGAGGAACAGGAATTCAATTAACTCCCCAAATAAGAGAGCTCTTCACATGCCTCAGAAGTTCTTTCAACTCCCCCAATGTTTTCATTGGGGCTCACAAACAAACAGAGCTCAGCCAAACTGCGAAGGCTATCAGTATTACGTGAAATGTACTAAAAAGGCAGAAGAGTGGGAGCCCAGAGACACCTTGAAGACACACCTTCACACAGTAGCATCTTAATTACTCTTAATTAACAGGGAAAGGAAACACTGTAGTCACACTTGCAGTAGACACCATCTGTAAGGGCTAGATGCTGCTGAGTTGATCCCTAGTTGTTACACTCAATGACAATTTGGAGAAAAGATTAGTTTGGACCTTTTGAGCTTTTCAAGATTTCAGCTTTTTTTTTTTTTTCTGCCACTGTACATTGACATATTTTTCTGTTTTAAACATCTGCACAGTCCTGTACCTTAAAGGTACAATTTTACAACAGAAAAATCTAATACTTTCTGTGATGCAGGCAAATCTGTGGATGCATCTCCAGCTCCAGAAAAGTTTGGGGATTGCTTTTTGCTGTGTTGCAAAAGTTCTTTCAAGT
Organism: Aquila chrysaetos chrysaetos; assembly: GCF_900496995.4. Lineage (NCBI taxonomy): Eukaryota > Metazoa > Chordata > Aves > Accipitriformes > Accipitridae > Aquila > Aquila chrysaetos. The sequence goes on along the minus strand of NC_044004.1, from coordinate 53,908,436 downwards.
ATGAAGCTCATCAAATGCCAGGAAATGGAACTGAAATTTGCTCTCCCTTGCCAAGTAGGCATTGCGCACTAATGCCTATACATGTGGAAAAGTGCCTACAGCTTTGCAGGTTGGGATTTTCAGGAGAGGTAAAAGCACCCTGCAATTTTATGTTTTCATTCCCATTTGATAGTAAAAGCCCATTTGTAGCTTTGGATGCTCTCTTAAAAACACAGATGATTTGAACACAAGAATTTCTTGATTTATTTTTTTTTTTTCATGCTAGTCTTCAAGATTTTGGAAATCACATTTTCAAACTTCTCCCTGACTTGATGAGAGCTAGAAACTTTGTTTTGCTTTCTTGCATGAAAGCAGAATTTTTCACTCGATCACTTGAGTGTGGACACTAGGGATATCAGACAAAAAGCAATTATTGGGAGGCTAATGATGAGGTTACAAATGCTGGCAGCTTTGTGCATCCATTCAGAGCACTGCAGGCGGATGCTGACAAGTTTGCCTGCTCATCATTCAATTTCCCATTGAAAATGCTAATTCACTGCCATCTATTAAAAAAACCAACAACAATCTTTCAAATAGGACTTTCTAAAGCATTCTTCATTGTAACTTTAGGACCTCATCTCTTGCATGTGAGCTGACTTCCCGGGTGCGATGATTGCTGACAGACTAGAGTATTGTTTGACCTTAACTGCTCCCACTGAGCCACCAGCTGCTTTTTCAATAAGAGGGAGGAAGGAGCTCAGGGAGACAGCCCGGGAAAGGAATGGGTAGGAAAGGCAGCATGAAACACACCCTGCATCGCCACGCTGGCTAGCATCATGCAGTTCCCAAGTTCTGTAGGTATACAACAGCAATATTCCCACCTATCTGTGTCACTAGTAAACACACCACAGGAAAATGAGCTGGATGGGTGGCTTCACCACAAAACGCAAATGAACATGTCAAATGTAACAGGAAGAAATGCCTGCAACAGGAGAGTCCTAGGGATGTGAGGAAATGATGAGGCAGATGCCACTGAAGAAGTGATCGTTTGTGCCACCCTTTTCAAATAAACATAAAGTAGGAATAAGTGCCAGTATCAATCCCTGAGCTGCCCCACCTTGAACACAGGGGGCATGGTAATGTAATTAAGCTACTACATAACACCTTTTTATTTTTTTAGATTCTAGGCAAGTGCGTGCATTCACATTACTACAAGAGTTTGACAGACTGCTTCAGCAACCTATTAGCAGTTAAACTTTGGCCAAAATTGGGATTCTTATTCCTGCTAGGCTTCAGCATACCTCCTGTACAGGCACAGGAAAAAAAAAAGAAAGAATATAGTTTTTCCCTTGAACAGCAGCCAGCAGAAGTGAGCTGTCAGGCCACTGGAGGAGATGAGCACACGATGTGAAATGTCCTCTATGGCACAGGAAACCTTCAGCATCTATCCTTCACCTTCTTATCCCTTTAAAGTGTTTGTAAAACAAATCCGCTATTTTGTTCCAACTCCTGCAACTTTCTGTCCTCTGCTCTGGAATGTGAAGAGAAGCTAGACAAAACACGGGGGAAGGCCTTGGAGAAGGAGGGGACCTTCAGACGCACAGAACCTCCTCAAGGATGAAGTTTACAATCCACTTCTGTATTTGCAGTTAGCATGAGCAAGTTTCAATAATCATAATAAAACACACACTGGAACTGTGTATGTCTTAGCAGGAATTTAAACTTTCAGCTCTCCATTCTGAAATCTGTCCTTAGTGAGTGAATGTTAAAAATAGTTGACCCTTGCTCATATTGCCTGAACTGACTCAAGTTAAGATAGGCAATGCTTTTAGCATTGGGTTTTGTATGCTTGCTTTAAGTTTTTTCAGGGCCATGGAGATACATGGGCAATGAATTGATAAAACATTACAGTAATGTGTTTCAATGGTTAAATATTTTGTTTTTAACTAAAATCATTTTAATGGTCAATGCACCTTCTGAAATGTTTTTAACTTAAAGTAGGAAGAAATTTTGAAATCTCTTTAAATATATGTTGTTTAAAAAAAAAAAAAAGGAAAGCATTTCAAAATAAATGGCTTATGGCTTGAGGAGTGTTAATGAGGTAAGACATTTCCAAAGAGACCAGAGAGTGACAATAGCACACAAACTGTGGCAGTGCCACAACTGCAGAACTGCCCCCCAGCAGTGAACGCCTACTGAAGCGAAGCAAAGCTGGGGCAGGGGAGGCTGGGGTTGTGGAGAGAGAGAGAAGAGGTGGGAATAAAAGAAAAAAAAACCTGTTGCAAGTTCATGCACCCCTATTACAAATTCATTTTAATTAAACAAGGAGATTATACAGACATTGCTGACAGGGATTATCAAAATAGAATGGCGCCACCTGCCCCTTGCAACCCAATTAATTAGTAGAGAATCTGAGGTGCCAATTATCACGAAGGAATAAGAAAGGATCAGTAAACACAGCGCACGGTGAACTTGAAAATTAACTCTTTCAGCTCACAGCTGAAGCCCCACAGCCTCACACACAACCCTGATGCTTCTGCTACAGCCTTCCAGAAGCCCCACACTGAAAACACACAACAGACTTCTGCAGATCCATGTTCCCTGTGGTCTTGTGAAGGATGACCACTTCTGCTCATCCTAAAGTCACCAGTGTAGTTTTAAAATTTATGTTAGTAAATTTAAAATAGCAGATAAAATCATTTAAGTTTGAAAGGGTTCTCAAAGAAAAAGATGGTCTTCTCACTGTGCTTGAGGTATGTCAAGAAAATATAGATCATTTTCCACACCATACCAGAGAGTTTTTAAGACAGCAAGTCCCTGAGCAGACTTCCAGTTATTGACAGAAATCAGCTAAAAATTTTAGTTTTCTAGGAAGTAGGTCTGGCTCATACATACTTGCCCTCTTCTCTCCCTCCCTATATAAGAGGAAGAATAACCTCTTCTCTTTCAAGCTCTTGGGTAGGATGCCTCTAGGAGTAAAAGGCTTACTGAGAAAGGAAATAGGAAGGCTCAGCAGCAGAAACTAACTGCAAGTCTGTTTTCTTGGCGAATCCAGAGTCTACCAGAGCATTCCAGATACTTCTGGATTTGGATCTATGCAGTGTGAGCCATCACCAAAGGCACTGCAATGTCCATAAGGGGAGTCTGCCTTAGTGCTTGCACAACAGGCTGATGGTGGCCCTGGAAAGGGAAGGGCTACTGCCATTTACCCTTTCCTGGTATGAATCCCATATCACTTTTAGTAGAACTTCCTCCTCCTTCTAGGAGATTCAAAACTGTGACTCAGTCTATGGGCTTGAAGCTGTGTCATAAAGAGGAATTAGTACTTCACACGTGGGGCTTCTGTATTTTTTCCAACCATTGGAGGAAAGACACTGAGTAATGGCATTTTCGACTCTACTTCACCAGAAGAGTGATGTGCTGCCTTTTGGGGGAGGCAGTGCTAGCACATTTCATGCAAACTTGTAATCACAGCTTAACCCTACTTCAAGGTTTCCTGAAGGTCATAAAAACCAAATGAACAATCAGATGCAAAACCATAGAACCAAGAAAGGCAACTGCTTTCTTTTTTTCATTTATTTCCCTGAAATATGTTTTCTTTTAGGGAATGTTTACCTCTCCACTACGTATATTCTCATTTTATGGTTACATTGACAGCTACTAGAAGTATGGTATAGAATGATAAACTTGGCTTGTAGAGCTATAAATGCTCAATACAAAAAGGGTGGGTGAACCCTCAGTTAGCCCAGTGTAAATTCAGGGATATTCTGTGCCACAGCTGGAATTCAACATAGCTCCCTGGTTTTAGGTTATTTCTTCTTTATTATATGTGAAATAGAAAAAAAAGTGTTGTACATGACAAAGTGTGTCATTAAGTAGCAGCTAGGTGAAACCTTTATTGATTCAAATGGGGAAAAAATTCATTTCAAAAGTTTGTTTTCACTGTCAACATTGTTCAACACTCCTGTAAATAAAACTGAGAACATGGATGTTACAAGCTTGGATAGAAGCACCAAGTAGTGCAACTGGATTTAAATTAATCGCACAACTGATGTTGCATGATACATAATTATGTTTCCGGATCTATCTTAAGAACTGCAAAACAAAGGCCAAATACTTCAACAATGGCAACCTGTGAAATACGACAGGTTTTAAAAGCAAATTTGATTGCAATTCCAAACTCCTTTTGTAAGTGCCTGCTGGATCTTTACTGAATGGCTTTATTGTTTTGGGATCAGAAAGTGAGGGTTTCAGCTCTACAATGCACAGTTTGTCACCCTTTGGATGAAGGAGTTGCCAACCAAAGGAGCAGGACATACTTGCATTTAACACGGCATGCTCTGAAGAGCGGAGCACATGCTGGCAGGACTTAAAAGCCCTGAAATACCAACCAGTTGCACCAGTTAACTTGGTGAGACCTCTGCATACCTGTGGGGTGTGAAAAGGCCCTGGTGCTCATCATTCCGCATCAGGATTGAGTTCATCTTATCAAATGGACCTTTGAGGGTATTGTGAAGTAATTTACCAACTGAAAAAATCATAACGATTTTCCACTTCATTTACTTCAACAGTAGCTACGTAATGTCAATAGTTTTAAACATTTAATTAGACACACCACGTGTTTTATGCTCTACTAATTATATAAAATCGTGCTCAATAATTTTCTTCCCATTGAAACAAACCTTAAGCAGCTGTTAAAACACTAATTGGGCGAATGCTTCCACGCCGCGCATTTGACTCGGCGCCAAGCGCGTTTCTCCCGATGGTGAGCTGGGGTTTTTCCAATGTCCATGATGAAACCGTAAACGCACGTCAATCTCGACTGTGCCACAGAGCCAAGACCGAACTCCAAACATTTACTTTGGCCCTCACCTTTGAAAACTAACATAATATATAAAATGCAACAGTTCAGAAAGATGTTTAATTATACTGGGCTCTTAATTTTCTCTGCTTCCATTTTTACCTCCAAAGAGCAGCTAAATTTGACACAGAGCTTGTCATTTACAATCTCCTATGAAATCAGCACTTTTTTTTACAACGGAGTTGCTTCGCAAATGTTATCTTGCAGTATGGTCAAATGGAAACGCTCTCTGAAACGTGTTGCTGAGCCTGGTATGGATGAGGCCGTTAGTACTGGGAAATTTTAGGGATATTTTGTTTCTATAAAGTTTAAAACAAGTACGTGAACCACAGTTATCTGTGCGTACGGTAGCAAGGGATGGGAAAACTTTTTTTTTCAGCTTTACATGAAAATAGAATTCAGAGAGCTTTTATTTGTTTTAGATATCCTTATGAAAGGGCACGTAAGTCTTACCATTGACAAGTTTGTGGTGATCCCAACGGCAACCTGGATTGAGTCAATACCTCTGAATCTCTCAATTGGCTTCATATGGAGTTTTAACCCTGGATGTAACTCCATTAAAATCAGGTTCTTTTAATTAGTGAATAAATCTGTACAGCTGCAGGCCTAATCCTGGCACTCTATGAAGATGGAGGCCTAGCAGAGGGGACCGGACTGCCAGTAACAGGAATTGTCAGACACGATTCCTACCTCAGCAGTCCCCCAAGCCGGCCTATGCCACTCTGACCTGGGACGTTGGTCCTGACCACATCCTGATGATTCCAGACTCCGCTTCAGGATTTGTGGGCAGGGTTCCCAGAAGAAGAAACTGCCTACACTGGCCACCTTCAGACACACACATTTACACTTTTTTCTACATCTGTTCTTTGAAAGGAGACCCTAGTGGAGTGTACGTAAGTGGTCTAAGATTTGAAAGAAAACAGATTTTTCTCTTTGACATGTTTTGACAAATTTCTAAACATTATCACCTGTGCATGATTGCGGCCCCTACGGCAACAAAAGCATGCCTGGCATATTACAAAAAATAGATGTCTTATATTTTTAGTTAATAACAAGTCTTCCCAAATTCTGTTAACTATACTTTTTTTTGTTTTTAATCATTTCCAGCAATTGGTGATACAACTGACAATAGGTCTTCTAAAATACATTGCACCTGTGGACTTTCTTCTTTTATATATTCCATGTAGAACAATTCATTAACTACTGTACACAAAATAATTATTTCATTTGAAATAATCATAATTTTACCTTAAAGGCTGTTTATAAACCAACACTGCAGCATTAATTGAAACAAATCGTCAGTTTACAATCCCTTGTTTGTATGAAGCATTAACTCTGAAAGGAAAATGAATCACATGGCTTTCCACTAAGATACGAAGCCTGCCAACACTTGTGGGACTCTTTCCAAAACGCTTCTGGAAAATGAAGAGGGACACGTACTGGCTTCCTTTTCTAGTACCATTATCATCTACATCAGATGTACTGTTGAATGTTTTTATTTTTTAACTTGTATGTTCTGAATTTAGGTAGATCACTAAAAAGGGCATGATTTTAATCCACATACCACATCACTGAAAACTGTAAGAGTAGGTCTGCTTAAAAAAAAACCAAACCAAAACATGAAAGATATTGAATTCCCATAGTTCACTTTGGCCTCATGTACCTGTACAAAGGGAACAAACATTTTCTTAAAAAAAAAATAATGAAAAGAACTAAACATATTTAGTGTCTAGATATAAATTGAGACAGATTTCCTTTTCTTCCCCTGTTACGTTATGTTGGAAAAACCCTGCCAATGCAACAACAAAAGCCATACACAACTCAGAAATGTTTCCTGGATAAAGAAGAGTGTTTTCCCTGGTTTTTGGAAGTTCCCAGTTTAGCCCTTTTTTAGTCCATTTTCAGAGCAGTAATATATGCCTGTACAAAGTAGGCAAAGAAAGGTGTAGCTGAGGCAGCGTTAATATGAGCCAAACAATTTTCCTTCTTTCAGACAGTCCCTTCAACTAAGACATGGAGCGTAAATCCCTATCAATAAATGATACTGAGATGTAATACAAGAACAAATGGAAGCGGTATTAAATGTATCTGTGGATATAATTTCAAGCGCTCTTCCTACACAAACAGGCCTATAACATTTTTCCTAGTAATTAAGATGTCATTGAGTCTCACTGTAAACTCTTGAGTCCCAACCAACACAGAGTTCCCTTTCTGACTCCATTTTACAAATCAAAATAGCAAATTTATATTTATTTTCCCACCTTGCAGGATAAAATATCTCCATCCACAGGCTAACTCTAGCAGGCTGATCTAGGAAAGTGTCATATGAACAAGCTGACTAGTGCCCCAAGCACCATTACTGCAGGACAAACAGTTAATGGTAGACCTTTTTTGTGCTGTTCCAGATGAAAATTTGTCTTCTTTTCATAAATAAGTCAGGCAGTGTCATACCGGTGGAAGGGAGGAATTAATCTACATCGCATTTCCGATAAATACTTAAATGAGATGGGCATGGGCACTTGCCATGGATTTGGAAATTTAAATTAGTACACAATAGCCACTGTGTTTTCTTCTGCTTTTGTGTGGACTTGTTTAATGTACTGTAGGGATGTTACAGAGGGATGCTGTGTAAGTTTAACATCTAGAGTTTAAAAACAAAACAACAACAAAAAAGTATTAGGTATGACATCTTCTATATTCACCACTACAGAAAAGTTACATATCCACAGCACAACACATCAGCCAAGCTAGCACAAGGATTTTCTAATCTTCGCATGCATAAAAAGTGAGCGAATCTTCACAGTGTAAGTGTTCTTCCAGAAAATGATAGCGGAAATTATACTAGTGTGGAACAATTACATCGTACACATGGTGCTCTTTTTTTGTAGCCAGTCCCTACACAAGCTGACAGACTGTAACACACAGCCAGACTCCAGTACATCTTTCCGACATTCTCATCGCACACCATGTGAAGATGTGTTTTAGATGGGATTAGATGACTTCCCAAGGTCCCTTCCAACCTGAACAATTCTATGATGCTGGCAGAACATTAATAATTACATCAGGTGGCTGTAACCTCAGTATCTTTCACATGCAAGTCATTTCCTAATTCTTCCTTTTTACTGCAGGAGACTGCTGCACCCACACACCTCAGCCTGAATATCTCAATGATTTCCTTTTTATGCACAATGCACAGCAGAATATGGGGGCTCCATAGTAATTTTCCCTTTCCAGCTTCCATATTTACTTCACAAAAACTTCCTTTATCGGCCACATTCATGTTCATTTCAATAAAAATGACTTACTATTTTATGGAATTTTAAGGCCAATGACCCAAATCCTATAAATCATTAAAAATATTTTTTCTTATAGAATCCTATGTTGCTTTTTTCTCAGTAGCAGAGAAAGCATCTTACTATAAACAATTACATTTTTGCCCACACTAAAAATTCTGTATTAAAAATATACTAAATGAGGGGACAGATGTTTAAAACAGTGGACCTACAATGAAGTATTAAATATTGCTGGCACAGTGAGTCTTTTGGTACAGTTTAGTCTCTTTTCGCAATAGGCATGTTTTTACAGCTGTAAAAGCACCAGAAAATACTGTCTTTGCTCCAATATTAATATAGGAATCAATGAAAAAATACACCAGACTGCTGAACAGATTAGACTATTGTTCATACATTCTATTATTAAAATAATTTGCTTTTATAAATTAATATTAAAGTCAAATGTTTTGAAGTTGTTCAAGAGGAATAGTGTCACTTTGAAGAGTACATGGATTATCTATGTAGAACCAAACAATTCCACTTTTGTCAAAAGAGAATTGCAAGCCTCATTAAGAAATCTAACGTGGTACTTAATTTTATGCTTAATGACAAAGTCTGACCCACAGCAGCACAGAGAAGATGGACCATCTTGTGTGATATCACTCCAAACTTGCACTGAGTACGCAGTGCTAGGATTAAAGCCCTTTTACAGGCAGATGTCTTAGAGCTACAGGAGCAAGAAGTGAGACAGGGCACGGAAGAGCAGATTCTGTGGTGCAGTAGATTTTGATATTAATACATGCTAAACATACACACGAAGGGCAAAGAGATAACACATAGAACAGAATGATAATACTAAAATCTGCAGACCTTGATCTAGTAACTGTGGGGATGAACTTGGCAAATTTATAACCACGGTAGGACCTGCTCACCACTGTATATTAATCTGGTGCTCCCACGGCAGGTATGGAAGAGCACACGCCATGAGCACTTCATTATGGATCTCCTGCTACATCAAAGGTTTAATTTCTGTATCCCAGACTGGTGGCTCAGAGCTCCAAAAATCAAACATCACAAGTTCACACTGCTGACCAAATTTCGTGTCAGCCTGTGCTCCATTTACTTGAGCACTAAGCAAGCTGTGACCATTGTAATCCTGATGAAGTGATGCCTACCTAAGTTTGCAACCCATCTGGAATAATAATAGGTATGAGATGTCAGTAGCTCAATTTGTTTTAGTGGGTCCTACTTCAAAAATCAGTTAGAAACATTAATTCTTGCGACATGAAACTCTTTTACTACTCAAAGCAATAAGGAGAGGAAATGTTACAAAAATCTGCATCTATTGTTACATGAAGTGTGGAAGACTAGCTTGGGCCCTTGAGAAAACTGGGAAAAAATGAATCAATTGAATGTGTAGGCATCTAATAATCTTTGTTCATGTTCCCGATGGAAAAGGGATGGGCTGCTGAGGAGAGAAAAAGCTTGATTAAAACCTCCGAAGTCCAGAAACACTGGGGGGTTTTAAAAGCTGGGGGGGGGGGGGGGGGGGGAGAGCCCCCCAAAAACCTAGAAGAAAAGGGCAGAATAAGGCATAATACAGGCAAGGACTCAGCATGTTGGCCAGCCGGATCAACGGGCAGGATGCTAGCATATACGGTAATAGAAACAAAACCGCACAAGGCTTACAGCCCAACAGCACAGCTCTGACTCAGTAAACAAATTCCTTGGACTGGAGACATTTTTTTGGAAGGAATTTGTGTGGCACAAATATTTCTACTCTCTCCTTGAAGCCCCCAAAAACCAAAACCAAAAAACCCACACACATACACAAAAAACAAACTGAAGATGTCGACAGCCCAAGTGAAACATGATTCTCATCCTTTAGAAAGTTCCTTGTTAGCCGTCTTGAGTAGGTCTTTGTTGAGTAGGTCCTACCCAACTGTGAATCCAGAGAATGAAGCTCAAACCCGTGACATAACTAAGTAATTCTTGCCTTCAAGGGATGCCCACTGTAGTACTGGGAGTCACTCAGCACAGAGAGGACTGCTTGCAGTGGCAAAGCCAGTGTTTGCAGGCACCGGCTCTCACAGCCAGATCCACATCTCTGTAAGCCTTGCTGCCGTGGTGGGAATGTCCCACACAGAGGCCCACCAACTTCACCAGACTTCCCCTGAGCATGGAGTCCCAGCTGTGCATGCCTTGGGACACAGAGGCATGAACCAGCAACGCTGCCACGGTGGCCAGCACAGCCCAGCACAAAAGGAAACAAAGAGAGCCCTCACCATTCTGGTTAGATAAAAAAAGCCAGGGGCTATAAAACATGGGGAAGAAGGGGGGGAAAAACAATCTCTGAGTAGAAAAACAGGATAAATTCATTGAATAAATTATTTACTGGAATTATTCACTTAGCTTCAATTACAATCTATCCATTCTATCCACCATCTACATTAAATTATAATAAATTCTTCTATTATAATTTGGCTTCATGCCTGCTGGTTTACAATAGCTTATTTATTCAGAAAACAAAAGTCTGATGCTGTGCAACCTTCCACAGGACTTAGATGTGCACACCTGGACATCCCCAAAAGAGAGTTTCTTTTTGAGAAACTCATTCCTTTTCTAAATTAGAGAGAGAAGAGAGTGAGCATATTATATTTAAATTGCTACCAGATATTTTGAACAACATAAAAAAGGCCCAAAATATCAAAATAACCTTAAAACAAAAATATCCTGCTGCTTTCCTGAAGAGTTTGGCACATGTCCTGTACTGAATACCCAAACGCAGTTCTGAGAATATATACGTTCTCTTCATCCTTCAGCCATCAGGTCTCTTCACTGAGCAGATGTTTTAGGATTCTTCCTAATGAAAAATATCTTGTTCTACTTTACCAGATCATCTTTGACATTTGCAAAGGGCTGTACTTGAAAATTAATTACACAGGGATGCAGAAAAAGGAAAAAAACATGAAGGTTGCTTTTTTATGTAATATACATAAATAAGTTCTGTTTACACAGCAACACAGAATGATTATTTGTTAGGAATCCCAATCTGCACTGGGATAAAATGAGCACAGGTTCAAACTAAAAGGACTGGTTACGTTGAGAGAACAGCAGGGGAAGCATGCAATTAAGTCAAGGGTTTGTAAACATGAGAACACCGTTCACCTTCCTCTCCTCATTCCCGCACTCCTGCAGCTATTATGCCTATAAACTGAACTGATCAGACTGACACTGTATTTTTAATTCTATATACAATATAATTTTTACATCTTCCATGAATTAAGCACAGCATGTATCATATTATGGAGGAAAAGCAGAAAAAAATAAGGGAAAAAGGCGAGCAAAATTGACTTTTATAAATTTTAACAGTACTCTGTGAACCAACACTACAAAGCAAGACACAACCACGGCCTTACGGGTCTGTTTTACCAGGGGCAGCTGCTGAAGCAGCAGGACGTGGGCCAACTTCTACCCATGTGGGCAATTCCAAAGGCACAAGTTAAACCAGCTGGATGGGAGGGTGGTCGTGCTCTGAATGGGATAGATTTGTTCTGTCCCTGGCAAAAGATCAAGGACAACATAGAAAATATCAGTGCAGAAAAACTCCACCATACATTCATATACACATTTCAAGAACCTGAGAGGACCTTGGATGCAGCCACTTCAGATCCTTAATGACACAAGAATCCACATTTTCAAATCTGTGTCTTAGAAAACCACTAGACATCATACCAATAAGAGGAAACTAATGTGTACTTTCTCCCTCACTCCTTATAGGAGCAGCACAGGGTTTTATTTTGCTAAGATCAACATGTTCTTCTATGCTAGAAGTGCTTTTGTAATCCTGAAAACACACTAGCACTACTTCCATGTAGTTTCACTGCTGATTACTACTACTATTAAAGGGTAAGCATATACTTCAAAACTATAATTCACTTAGCTAGTTACCAGAGCCAGTATTATGTGAATAAGCTTGATATATCTCTGTTCCTAACCTATGAGAAAACAATTTATGGAATCTAATAAGTTAAAAATGAATTGTCTCCAGCAACAATATATTTCACAATAAATGTACGCTCTTTGATCACAACTGACTGTGCTATGTTCTAATTAATTTTTATACAGAACTCTGCTATTGCCCCTTAAATAGATTTTATACACAAGACTAATCAGCTAGCATTTTCAGCTGTGCCTTTGTCTTTTCACCTTCCAACCAAGTTAAAAATTCACAGAATTCTAGTATTTATGGCATAGCTTTCTACATATGTGCCATTTCAGTTTATGGAAGCAAAGACCCATATTTCTCCTTTGCTTTCTTGACCCCGACAGGCATATAATAGAGATAAATACATCCAGATAGCTTAAGGACTTGCTCTAGACTAGACAACCATGGAAAAGAATCCTTCTCTAGCTCTCAATTACTTTCTTACCCAGTGAAAAGTACTAGAATTTCTCAGTCACTGTGTATCCCCTCCATGATCTTCTGAGACAGGAATACAGCCATTTGATATTGCTGTTTGAAATGGCAGGGTAGCCAGCATGGTGTAGCATTTTGGCCCTATTTCTGCTGTGGTGCTGTAACTTTCCATACGTGAGTATATCTTCCTGTATCAGTGACAAGGAACCTGGAAAAAAGACCTACGAGCACAATACAAAATCTCTAATTCAGACTGGATGGTCTATGCACATGTTATTTTATGCATCTGATGTGTAGATTCTGGCACCAGATTTAGGGAAAGAAAATAATGGTAAGCGTGGGCTAGAAGGCATTAGTCTGGGGAGAAAAGTAAAGGAGGAGCGAGAAGGTTCGCTGTTGACACTATTTACCTCCTGCTTTGCCATGGGAGCAAGATTCACTTGCAGGACTAATATGTAATTAAAGATTCTAATTGATTAGAAAGAAAAAGAACTCTACTGTCTTGATGAAATCTTCCTCTGTCTTTACACATTCATGTAGAAAGGTCTAAGGCTCTTTGCATCTTTTTGGATAGCACTATCATTGTCCTTGCTTACAAGTAACAAACTATTCCTGTCTACCTACCATTAATCTCTGAAGTGCAGTACAATGCAAACACTTAAGCTATGAAAGATGCATACACATATATGTATGTTTTGAAAAGAAAAAAAAATTCTTGAGGAAATGAATACAGCATCCCATAAATTCCAATGAATTCCCTGTGAGAAATAGAACAGCAAATTTAGCCTCAGCATCAGGCATTGCTGCACAACACAAAATTCTTGTTGCATACCATGTGGTCTAGAGACACCAGTAAAGTTGACAGAATATCCATTTAAGAAAAGGTCAGAAAAGTGTCTCTCTAGAGTGGCTTAAGTATATAAAGCTCCTGCCTTGGGCTACAGCCGTAGGTCAGCTTGGAGATATCTTTCAGCATTTTTCTATGACTCTGTAAGAACCAGGTATATGAGGAATTTAAAAACTGGTATTTTAAAAACGTTCATTGCTCTGTGGAGGAGCTCTGACAAGAGGCATTCTTACACTTTGATACCATCTTCCTATGGACCAATATTACAATGAGTAAGTAGTAATATGCAGAAATTAAATGAACCTTTTAGATTATGGTGTGGGGATTTTTTTTTGCATGTGCAGACCATACAAGACCTTTTATGTTAAATGCTCAAAAATTAAAATAAATTCTGTAATACATACAGGAAGTTAGTGCAATGGGAACCAAATGGGAGTAATGGGACCCAGGTGGTTGGAATGGGTACAAAAAAAACACATAGATGGCCATGTACGGCACAAATTGGAGCCTGGAGATGATTATACTGAAACCTTCCAAAAGAAAGAATGGCTCTAAACTGTAAACTGTGTCAGTGCAAATGGCTTGGTATCTTACCACTGAGGAACAGGTTGGGAGAGGGAAGTATGTAATTTACTTAGCTAATACAACTTGATGTGTTCATGCTGAAACTATACCATATTAAGGAATATATTGGCGTAGGGCATCATATGCGTATAATTTTAACTCTTGATTAGGACGAGACCTGAGCAGAACAGAAGTGGTTCTTTCCCCAAGTCAAGATGGATTTTACTTTGAGTCGAGGAACAGACAGACATACTGCTGCAAGAGTCACAGGACAAAATTGTCAGATTAGTATAATTAACAATAATAAGCAGAAGCAGAGGAAGTCCATTATTCAGTACATAAGCTGGTAGGGCAAATACATTTAAGCTTTAGTAATACAGTATAGTTTGGGTCACTGAAATACCTTCATTTACTTATCTACCTCTCTATTTATTCCAAGGCAGAGTACTAACTAACATCCTAGTACAAATAAGGTCATGTACAAAACACATCTAACTGATGAACAAAGCTCTCTCGGATGAAAAATAAATACCTTTAAGAAGTTTTTCATTAAGAGAAAGAATAGCCACAATATGGTACAAAATGGCAACAACTAGCCTAAGAGAAAGCGACAAAAAAGGATTTCTGGCATTGGTTATATAAGGTTAATACCCTGAAAGAACACAGGGAGACTTTGTGAGCCCTGAGTAGCCCCACTGACAGCAGAAGATACACTGACAGGGAACTAAGAGCCCATGCCCAGGACTTGAGAGATTTGCATTTTATGAAGGTGTCCAGCAAACATGCGACACAAGGACAGTGTAGTGGTTTTAGTAGTCTTCCACCGCTACAGAAAGATTGTGAAAAGGCACGCCATTTTTCTTGCTGCATTTAATAAAGCAGTAGGGCTTGCTTGGCCCCTCTGGCATCCTGTGATAGCTGAAGTCTGCTTTTGAGCACATTTTTTTGGCTGAGGAGAGAAGGAGAGAGGGAAGATGTTGCTGCTGTTTATCATGGTCCAATCTGAAATCTTTAGAAACCCTTTATATGTATATGTCCGTGTTGTACACTGATGAAATACCATTTTGTCATCAGCAGACTAGTGTAGCTAACCTACCAAAGAACAATGAACCAAAAATTGAACCCATAAAGTCCCAAGTAATGTGGAATTTTTAACTTACTCAAATCTGTACTGTGAAAAGAAATAGATATTATTTTCTCCTACTTAGATGACACATCACCCCAAGAACAAAAAGACTCAAAGTACATATTATTAACAATGTATAGTTTTGGGCCATTCATTTGGGTATATTTCATTGTTTGCTAATCTTTTATCTTTTTTTTTTTTTTTAAATGAGAACCAAAGCCTTTGTAGCGTACAGCATAAAAATAAATAAAAATCCAGAAAGGAACAGTGAGGAAGCAATCAGAAATTTGTAAAAACATACAGAATACAAACAAGCAAAGAACCAAGCGCTCTGGATGTTAAAATCAAATGGAAGCAAAAGTCACTGTTTCAAGATGGTAACAGAGTAAGACGAAAAAACAGAGCCAACAGCATCAGGTTGACCTATAATCTAAAGGCAGACAATGTAGAGGACTATTTTTTTTCCTTTTCATTTCTTTTTTGTAATTAGAAGGTTAAAAATATGAAATGTCAAACTTCTGCAAAGCAGAACAGAGAAGATGAAGTGAGTTCATAAAACACAAAATACATCAACATTATGGATAAATAACATCCATATAAGTTTCGTGCCAGTAACTCAGTCGATACATTTTCTGATGGTAAACAGCCTGAAAGAGGTGGCTGGCCTTTACTGGTGTAAGAGAATAGATCTAAGTAAATCCCATGTGAAAAAGAAATGAAAAACATCTGCTAAGGACAGAAATGGTTTGTTGGCTGACGTCAACCACGGGAAAGCTTCCAGTATATCAGCCCTGGGCTTGCTAGCAGGTGTTGCTGCAATTATTCAGAACAATTAGAGGTGATATTTCCAAAAGCACGGAGACGACAGGGCCAGTAAATAAGGCAAGCATGATACTGTCAACAACTGAAATGTAAGTATTTCTCATAAAACCTTTGAGGACCTGTGCAGCGAAGTATTTTAAAGACAGCCACCAGAGCCTCAAATTCTACCAGTCATACCCATGTGAAATAATATCCCCCTCCATGACCAATGCCACTGAAATCCCTTGAAATGACCTGATTTCTAAGACGCCTCCTTTGCTATGGAGTAGAATCTCACCTTGACAAAGAGAAATATAACCTAGAGAGAATATGCCAGATAATATTTTCAGATAGCATGTATTTCTGTGTGTGTATTTTCAACAAACGTGAACTTTCACTAATGTTGAAATTCATTATTATTTAGATTGACAAACCTGATTAGTCTCATTACACATTTTCCTTTCTCTTTTCCTTTGCAGAAGATTTCCAGTATTTATATTCTTTCACTGTGGCTATGCTCCAGCTTACAAGAAAGCATAAAACTCAGCTCTAATGTTTAGTTGACAGGTTTCTTTGAGTATGACTATACGTACAATATTCTCCAGCTGGGCATACAGGCTAGCATTACTTTGTAGATCAACACCAAACACAGCATAAATTTACCTAATTCTAAAATCTCCCCTTTCTGCCCATTAATGAACTGCATCACATGCACCCAACATCATCAGGAGTTTTTAGGGAACCTTCTCAAAATTACGTCCACCTCATGATATGCTCTCCAGCCTGACTCAAATTGCATTCTTAATTCAGTCATCATTTTAAAAGAAATCAGAACTTGTTTTAATTGTTTTGAAACCATTCATCTTTCTAACTACCTTGAACTCTAGATAAGAAAAAGTCTATTAAAAAACTCAAAGTGGACACGGTATGACTTGCATCATTTTGAACCATTAAATTACTGCTCACAGAAAGCAACCAAGAAGTCTAGTGGCTTCTTCACACTGAACTGCATCATGACCCTGCATCCCTTGATTTGCCATCTTGCAGCGGACTCTACGTCAAAAGCAAAACCCTCTGTCATTTACATCATGCCCTGTATTTTGTGGAAAACCTGAACTGAAAAGAGATAGCAATTTTTACTTCATTAGAGTTAGAGGGCTAGGCTGATGCCCCAAGGCAAATATGCCTGCTTATTTCAATGTTATATTATGGAGATGTCATCTAGATGCCTGGCCTCAGGGGCAAGAGTCAGTCCCTCCTCCCAGGCACATTTTACAAAGCACTGACTGACGCAGTACAGGTGGAGTAACCTTACTGCAGTACTTTTTTATAATTAATTTCCAATCATTCATATGTTTAGAGCTGAAAGTTAATTGCAAGCTCGAGTCACTTACTCTCAGATTAAACAGCGCCAATTCCTTGTGTGCCCAGAATAAGTTACTTAACACGCTCTCAGCTTTCATCTTGAAAACATGCATGTTGCTGTTTCCCTACAGGAAAGAAGCGTTAATGCAGACTTTCAAAATCTTCTCAGGATGCAAACTGCTGTTTAAGTGGTAGATATTACTTTATTCTAAAGAGCTCTGAGGGTGGAAAAAGTTAAGATGCTGCTAACTGTCAGAAATATTAAAAAAAACTCTATGAAAGAAATAAGATCTGGTAGTGCAAGTGTAGGATGAAAAGCAGTTTGGCAGAAGTGACACAATGAAATTCAATATTTGTCTTACAATGACTCCAAAGTACATTTTCTTAATCTACAGGTTTGAAGCAAACCAACCAAAAAAAAATAAGAAAACAAGTTGTTCTTCTAACAGCCCACTTTAAAAACACACCTGGAGCCTGACCTGAAGTCACGCTGCATGCTCTCTGGCTCATGTTAGAAAGCAATTAACAATTTTGTTGACGATCAACAAACCAGAATAGAATCCAACTCATTTTCTCATACCACTATAGAGCCAATAAAAGTAAGTCATCAGCATTTATTTTTGAACTAAGGAAAGCAGACATATCTTGGAAGAGAGACAGATTTTGGATCTCTGGAGAAGGATGATAGCATTTGTACACAGTCATTTTCTGACCATATATGCACTTTGCAAACAATTCCCCTATCCCACAGCATCTTAGCTGGACTTGTTCAAAACTGGGAAAGTGACTGCATTTTAAATAGCATCCCTTTGCAGCCACATCCAGCGGGTATGCCATTTCCTTCCCTCAGACTATTGAAAAGGGCTGCAGAAAAACTTTGCCTAGTGACAGATGCAGAGCTGCCCTCAGTGGCTTAGGAAATGGAGTTAGTACCTGCCATGCGATGCCTGCGCTATTTTCATGAAGTAAGAAACCTCTTCATTCTAACTAGGTAGAAAATAAAGCAAAAATCTTGGACCATACATGCATTTCTTCATCTTTTCAGGAAGTAAAGCAGGATGGTTTGAGGGAGAGCAAGAGCCGGCTAACCCGCACTGCTGCCTCTGCTCACACGACACTGCTTTTGGAGGCACAGGCTGCGAAGCCAAAGCAGCAGAGCTGGGGGGCTGGGGACACGCGGGAGAAGTGCTCTGACAGCCCCTGGGAACATGGAGAGGGACACCAGGTTTGAACCTGACTTAGGGACTGGCTGAGACGAGGCAGCCCTGAGCAACCGCAAGGGTAATCCTTTCAAATTCATACCATTATCATGCTGAGAAAACACGAGATAAAAGCTACTCTGAAACCCACGGTGACGCTGTGCACTACATGTGGAGGAGACAAGCAGTGTGAAGAAGGAATAGAGATGAACATCAACTGGCGCCTACCTGGCCCCGCTTTTACTGGCACAAGATAGCTAAAGGCCGCACGTCTACTAAAGCAATCAGAACTACGATGCTACACATGCATCAAACTTATTAGACATGCACTTTTCAGCACAAGGAGAAAGGAATTATTCCAAGTGAAAAACATCCCAAGTGAAGGGCACGGCATAGCATCTCACCTCTCGCACTCGCCGCCGCAAGTGCCAGGACCCCTGGTCAGCTGCTGCCTAACCCTCAGGGCTGCCCACCAATTGCACCTACCACGGGCCAGTCCCCAAATTCGCTGGCCATAAGAGGGTGCCGGCAGAAATGGCTTCCTCCAAGCCAAGGTGACAGCGGTGCTCTGGGCGAAGGCTGGGCAACCCACCTCTGGGACAGCCTGGGCCAGATTTCAGTGTGCTTGCCTCTGTTAAAGGCTCTCACAGCATCAGGAGGAAGAGTATTTTAGCACACACACAAAAAAATTAATTAGCAAGTGAAAGGGTTACAAACTCCATAATTCACAGGTCCCACATTAATGATTAGCTAACCGAACTAGCTGCCCAGTTGGTAATTTGATTCGTTGGAAAGGAAAAGGCACTCTACGGACCTTGAAAGGTTGTAGCAGAACTGTGTGTCCCAGGTCACCCTGCTTCCCCCTGCCTTCACCATCTCATTGTCAAGCTCAATTTGCCAGCAAGGTCCTGACAATAAACACAAAGATACTTTTCAAGGTTAGTAGGCAAAACTCTTGCTGGATGTCGTGATGAGCCATTGTAGCAATGAAATAAAGGAGATGCAGGGATGGAAAGGGTTGGGTTTTTTGTTTTGTTTAGCAAAAGGCATAGCCTTATTCAATTACCACCCTTCATTTATTTTACCTTGATCATTAATACTTCGTATGTACCTATGACTGCTAAAAGTAAGCAGAAGAACATTCCTGGGAAGTTGAAGGATATTATTTATGGCTTAGAGGGAGAAACGAATGGTCTGCTAAACTGTCTAGATACTGATATGTAATTTTCCAAGTCAAAGCACTGGGACAATGTGCTTGTTAATTAAAAATCACACTTTACACTTATGCTTTCTGAGGTGGGATGAAATACAGTAAATAACTACGATTCACTGGCTTATTTTAATTTTTAAAGAAACCATGGTCCCACTTCAGTGCCCTGGCACATAGTGCAAAGTCTAAGTAAAGGGTATGGTGACCTTAAGAGATATTTCAAACATAAGGCCTATGGGCCAAGTAACAATGTGGGCCACAAAGGATTAAGAAAAAACAGATTTTTTTGTCTTCAGCTGTGAGGAATGCATTCTTGAGTGCCAGTTTGACATAGGAAGCAACAGGCTGAAGACTTTCAATTTGCATTTTAGAACATAGAGTAATTGCTTGGTTCTTCCCCTGCATGGTCATTGTTTGAAGCACTGTTATTTTGTTGAGGCCATCCATGTTAAAGTCTGTCCATATTAACCAATATAAAAGACAGCACCTAAACTAAAAAGCACATTAAAAGCTCCAGCTCTTTTCCCAAACCCTTCTTTCTGTATAGTCAAGGAGGTTTTTTGCATTTGTAACTCCTGAAGTATGAGAATATCAACCTAGATCAGATTTTAAGATCCGTCTGGAGCTACCAGTACTTAGTAGTTTAACTCTGAACCACAGAGAAGTGTTAGCAATGACAATATTTTTATTTACACAAATATTAAACACTACAAAGAAATTAGAAGCAGCAGTAGACAAAAAAAAAAAAAAATCACTTTTTTTTTTTTTAAACAGCATGAAAACTTGAGTCTTCTTCATGGTGTAAGTACTTCTGTATTATGTCATAGACTAAGATAGACTTGAAAGGACCATTCACACTGCAAATGCTATTTCTAAACCAACATTAACGAGTGACCATGTGTAATTCTCTGCATTCTTGGTCTGCCTAAATGAGCATTGGTTAAGCGAATAAGTCTTGCTCAAATAAGACTGGACTTCCTGTGTGCAGGGAAAAAGATAAAGGTCAGTGATCAAGGGACTCAGTGCCCACAAATACAGTCTTCTGTAAACACACATGTTGTTGAATGTGCACCTGCTCTCAGGCTAAGCAGTGTTTCCCTCGGACATTAAATACTCTCATGGTATATATACATAACTTTGTTGATGTAACCACTTTAACTAAATTTTTCTCATCCATAGGGGAAATTCAATGATAAGAAGCACTTCGTAATGATTTGCAAATACAAATCAAACTGCAAAATCCAATACTCACTACTTATTCAAGGAGTAAATTCCAATGCCAGTTCAGTTTTTAAATACCCATGGCATCATGCCAATAACATCACTGTACAGGACACCTGCAGGCAAGGTTCAAAAGTTCTGATTAGGAAGGTTTTCCGGCTAGGTAAAGAATATCCCCAGCTATAAATTCAAAGGTGGAAGGAACAAAAAGGGCAAAATTGCTTCTGGGAGAGATGAGAACCAAACAGGAGCTCGCTTGAATATAGAAAGAGCACTGGCTCCCAAAACATAAACAGTTTTCTTCGGTCACATAAGCGCGTTTTTGCTTTTTTTTATTTGCTCTCAAGTTCGTTACAAAACCTGAAGAGCTCCCAAAGTCATCATCAGCAAGCTATGGCAGTGAAAAGAGGCAGGTGCCACTCTTCTGACACTAAAATGTATCACAACTGAGGCGACACTGGCATAAAAAGTAAATTTATGCCCATTTTCCCATCTCTGCATGGGAACATAAATTTTTTTAAAAAACCAAAACAATGCAGAGGAAAACACCCTGAAGAAGATAATGAATACTGCAGTGTATATTGCTAGGAAACAGTTTGCCCCAAGATGAAGTCTGACTGGGGGATGTCTTAGTAGAGATAGCCAAGAAATCCAATGGAAAGGAGTATGTATTTTTTTTTTTTTAATTGAGAGATTTTACTCTGCAACCTCTTGAAAACAAGATCTTTCAAAAAGATTTCCTCAAAAATCACAGAGGGAGAGAATATTACTCCAGAAACCTAATAGCCTGCTCTGAATTATAAAATCTGCACACAAAAATTAGTATTTCTTAAGACAGATCACAAGACACAGAATGACTCAATAGCCTAGACGTTAGAAGAGTCACTTACAATACGGGAGAACCAGGTCTGAGTCCCCAGTCCAGTAAACCTCTCAGCATATGTACAAACAGAAATAGCCTTGGGTGGAGAGGCTTGAGAAGCTCTCAGTATTTCATAGGCTGGTGTGGGAAGTGCTCAGCTACAGTGTGGGAAATGAGGGCCCACATCCCTGACCTGAATCAGGTAAATCCATGAGATCAAACTTGAACCCTTCACAACTCACATACGTGCTTTCTCCATCAGGTATTGGCTATTTAACATAATGGTCGTTGTAGTTCTGGTCCTGACTAGAAACACATTCCCAGATCCGAGACAGCTTTCCCAATTAAAATTTCTTCAAAATCGATGTGTTATAAGATAACCTCCCACAGTGGCATACCACCATTAGAAATATCATCAGAAATCATGCTCAGCCCTCTCCCCACCCTGAAAAATCACTGAAACTCCAAGGGACTACCTATGTTATTTGTGCAGCATACCTTGCGCAAGGACTACCTTCAACCAAAGCATACACCTATTTCTATGAAGTTACCTTTACACATACACATGCATACTTTTTTTTTTTTTTTTTAAAGTCTATTCCTGCCTTCCTTTTTCCACACGTACTTTTTTTGGCTACGCCATAATCTCATTTCACCCATGAATGCAGAGCATGGATGATGCTGTTATGTCAACCTGATTACCTAGTTCTGATGGGGACTCCTCATATGGAACATGAGAACAAGCTAAATAGCAAGCAAACACAACACGAAAGCAAACATCCCAGTTTACACCATCCCTGGAAATGCAGCTGCGAAAGCTGAAGTTATACAATGGGTTTCAAGCTCTGGAATGGCTAAGAAAAGGGGAAGGCTGGCTTTTGACATTCAAAAAAAACAAAGATAACCCACATCCAACCCCAAACACAACATGGTCGTGAAGAGACAGAGAGATGCCTACTAATACACTTCTATGTCTTTGCTCCTGCTCCAATTATTAATGGGGGGAGGGGGGCATAATAAAAAAAGTTATCCCTACTGTCCTTTCCCGTGAAGCCTTCCTAGCCATCAGTTCTGTAAAACCTCTGGAAGACAACTTCAGCCTCACTCAGCCTGAGAGTTCATCCCATCCTAGCAGGTAACCACATGACAGCCCTCCCAGGCATGTTAACAATAGTCAGAAAGCCCCAACATTAACCCCTGCAACACCCAATGCTGTTGCAATTCCTACAGTCACAAGTGCTAAAGAGGCAGCGTGTGACTTTTCTCACCCCAGCCCCAGCAGGTAATCGGAGTTTCCATGGATAATCCCAGCAATCAGAGAGAAAATCTCTGCCTCTGAGGTGACCCATTAGCACAGAGTTCACTGATCAGTAAGTTAACATGCCATTAAAGCATCTCTCTGTAGGGCTTAGGAGGGTTCAAGAAAACTCCATCACAAAGAACAAGGTTATACCAAGATCTTCATGAACAGGTCAAATTCAGCTCAGAGGCTATTCTCTTCCCTGAGGCAAGACCAGCAATATCTGCAATCTTGACATTATTCTCCACAACTTCCCTTGAGTGTCACTTAAATACGCAAAATAGAAAATGTTTTACTAAATTATATGGGAAAGCAAACAACCAACCTCATTGTAAGGTTGGATGGATACTATTCTGCATCAGGTACTCCACAACACTGTACACACTTGCAGTTTACAGTCCGTGGTTATAAATAAGACACCTTTTTTTTACCCATTACCAACAGGTAAGCCACATTAACACAAGGTAATTATATACACACACAGGCAATTACTGAAGAACAGTTTATGCTCTTTAAGGACCATGCAGGTTTGCCAATGATAAATCACTTGTATGCCTATAGTAGTAAAAGGCACAGTAATAGCAAAACACAGTAATTGTAAAAACTATCAAGGCTGTGATCATCTAGGGATGTACACACACACCCACTGAAACTCTGAGGATGTGGACTAATCCGTAGTAATCTACTGTGTCCAAATACACCATGCTAAGTCCCTTTTCAACAACTATACTTTCTCTCACTTCTTATTAGTTGCCTTTTGGCCAAGATACTAGACAAAAGAACATCCATATCACCTTCAAACAGAAGCATAGATAAATTTAGGTAAGGAAGCAGGAAAAAATAGGAGGTTTCAGCTTGCATTTATCATTTATTTATAAACCTCAAAGAGATGTGACAGTGCTGTCCTCTATAAAATTCACTGGTTGTAAGGCAGTTATTCTTTTTCTTTTTTTTTTTTTTCCCCAATGCCCATCTACTGGAATAGCTCCATAATGAGAGATTTTCCCAGCAGATTAGTTTTATTAGTGTTAATAGTCCGTATAACATACATTTCTGTCTCACCTGTTGCACTTCCCAAAGTAGTTTCATAATGTTTCTAGTGTTTGTGATAACCAGTGTTCTAACCAAAATGTGAAATATATGATACACATAGGAAATAATGATCATCGTGATCTTTAAATATATACATTTTTTTCCACAGGTTCTCATACAGACTGCTCTTCTGATCTGGAAACCACCACTGTTCTTCTTTACTTGGTAAGTCTTAAACCAGTGGATAGTGGCTTACGTTACATGCCCTGTCCATGCAAAACATTGGTGTTAACAAGTAAAGTTAAGGATCTAACATGAGCCCTATCTTGCATTTCCTTTTATTTGTTAGTTTGAGTCTCAAACTTAAAGTTATTTTAACACACTTTTGTTTTCAACACATATTCAGTATGTGTCTAACACCCTCTGGAGTTGCAAGCCACCCTCCCACTCACCCCCAAAAATCTTCAACCAGTGCCAAAGTCTATATTTTCTTAACTTAAAGAAGTAATTCCAGGGCTGTCAACTGATAAATTTCATTCAGGGAAACGCTGTGTTCTTTAAGCAACACATTAATCTTCTCTGAGCTAACCATAGTAAACATCAATGTTGAATAGTACAGATTTCACGTGTTGCTGCCAGGAGAGAGTTTTAGAAGAATTATCCCCTTTTTAGGTAACCTGGCTTTTAAAATTACACCCTAGAATATGCAAACAAAGAAGACTAATGAACTCAGCAGCCTGTATGCATCGAGGAGGCTGTTGAAAAAGATACTGTGAGTAATGGAAAAAAGTTCATTTTTCAAAAGCTGTAGGGAGCTGCCTGTGTGAAGGTAGGCAAGGGAGAATCTCTCTTTCACCTTGGTTATAACAGTTTGCTGTAAACAATCATTTCCCTTCTGTTATCAGGGAATATCCTGCAGGGGTGTGTGTTCTATGTCACCTTGAACAATCCACAAAGAAGGGGCAATGTTTCTCTCCTAATAACCCACTCACGTACCCAACTCTTTTTTTTTTTAATTTATTTTTTAAACTGATGTATGTAAGAACATCCATTAACTACTGTCCTGCTCCTCATAGAAAACCAGTATCGACCCTGATTGCTAATACAACAGCGGCAGAAGTTTGAGCTGAACTTTTTTTTCTTGTTTTCTTCTATTAAAAGAAGTGCATATAGGACAGGAGGCTTGCCATGCAAGTACAACCATCTGTATATCAAGAAATGGATGCTTTAAGCCACAACGTAGACGTTACTAAGAGACGGTATTTTAAACGAGCCGCAGTACTTTCAGTTGTGGAAGTAGACTGTGTGTATTCCTTCTCTGATGCTAACTGACCTTTTCAGCATGTTGCTAAATGAAGAAACCACCTGATATTCTTCTGTAACTGTATACAAAATCCCCCCCCCCCAGAACATCCTTACACAGCAGGCAGCACTACACCTCAGTCACAACATGCACCGAGCTCTTGATGCAGTACCCTCGAAGGGCAGCGAGCTGGCTGGGACGCTGGAGGTAAAAGTGACACTAAATCAATTACTTACCCTCAAATGTCTTATTTTAAATCTGTTGCTTCCACCTGGTCATAACGCGAAGCAGGACTGCTATGATTCACCAAGAGAAGATTAAACTTGACAAGGGGGATTTATTTAATGTTGCTTAAATAACAGAAATCTGAAATAAAATTGCCCTCAGTTCAGCCAAGATTTCTCTCACGCTCCCTCTCCGTCTCTCTTTCCAGGACTGCTATGTAGTGGTCTATAAATATTGGCCCCAACACTTGCTCAGTGCTTTCCTTGCTGATGGCACAGGTCGGTGTTACTGTACACCGCGGCACGGCTCAGATGAAGTTCTCAGCTGCTCAGACAAAGCCATGGACTGGCTCCCCACCCCGCCTGCCTGGAAATACCGTGCTGCTGCCAGCTTTACAGATGCTGCGGGCCTTTCCTGCAGGCCCAGATCAGGCACAGAAGGGTAATTATGAGGCTCGTCTGAAAAAAAAAAAACAAAAAAACCAAACCACCAAAAAACCCAGCTTTTTGCAAGCAGGTGGAAAAATGGGGGAGGGAGAAAGAGGAGGAAGCACTTTTGTTTCAGCCCCCTTTACAGTGCACATCTACATACCAGCTAGCTATGACTATACAATTTAATTCCAAACTAATATGGATGTCAAAAAATTTTGCAAAAACATTTTCAATAAAACAAGCTCTCAAAATTGAAGAAAGTATGTGTTTCTCGTAGAATTCACGCAAGAGCATTAAGACTATATGCGTATTCACAGTGTGATGAAAAATACGCATTAATGTTGCCCCTCAAAATTTCTCAGCATTCAGGTATTTGGTGCCCAGATTCATATTTAATAATCACGCACAGCATGACAGTAAGCATGAGACATCACTGGGGGCAGGAATCCACAATCCTGCCCTGCAATAAATATCAGTTTCAAAGTTCAGAAATCCTTCCAAAAAACAGAATCACCATCTCTGTGAACCCCCAGAGAAACTGGGCTGTTAAGAGATGGGTGCCTTGAAGTGGAAAACTAAGGGAAATTGAAAAGAAGATGGCAAGACCAGCACAAACTCTGTATTTCATGCACGCCCTCAGTGTACACTGTGGAATAGGCACCACAAATGTAGATAAATGTCCTGCCTTTAATCAAAACATTAGATGGCATATCTGGGAGTTTTTGCCCAAGTAAAACATAAAGCACATCATAACTGCATTAACACTATGAGCTACAGGGGTTTGTTTTGTCTTCAAATTGGTGTCTTTTAAATTTTCCTTGCCCTCCACACTTTCCCCAGGACATTATCTATACATAAATCAAGTCTGTTCCAAGGCTTAGAGGACCATCAAGCTTGTGTGATTAAGACAATGCAGTCTCTGCAGCCACTGGCACAGCCTGGCATAATCCAGTGGCGAGCATCCCTGCACACCTTTGAGGTTACCACCAAGGTCATGGCTTGTGCTTATCCACCCATTTGCAGCTCAGTCAAGTGGAGAAGTTTTAATAGTAAGTTTGGAACAAAACAGGAATTTCATCTGCATCTACTGAAAGATATGTTAACTCTTACTGCTTTACTTTCACTGCTTACATCAAAAACAGCTTTTGGAAGTGCTCCTAGTACCTTGTTCACAGAGTTAAGGCTCTCCTTTCATATGATTTATTTATTTTTACTGTGCAGCTTGAAAAACTAAGTTTATCATTAGTAATACACCAGTACTGAAGTTGACTTTGTTTAAATGGGCACTGTTTATAAAACCTTGGTTTAGAAGCTTGTCATTGATGCTACAGAAACCTTTTGTCTTTAAATGAAAATACATTTTGATGGCATGCGTAATTGCTAAGCTTTGGTGAACTGCCAGATGCAAAGCCTTCCAACTAATTTGCTCATTACAAGTTTCTCAGTCATAAAATTCCTGCACATAGCTCTCATCCCCAATGATGTACACGACAGTTTCATAATATCATTCCATCAAACTTTTAAGCTGCCACAAATATATCCCTGAACAACCAGAAACCAGAGTCGTTTAATAATACTGGGCAAGCAACTGAAGTATTTATCATAGCTTTAAGTGTAGTATAATGTCAAAACATATTCTTGGACATCTACATCTGTAAAATAGAGAATTATCTTAGATTTTTGGAAATGATACAGAAGCCCATAATTTTAATGAAACATGTACATCCCTCTACTTCTGGAAACAAATACACAGCATCACTTTACGATACTACATCATTACCATGCCACCACACAAAAGCAAAAGGAGACACGTAAACAACAGTGAGAGGAGGATACCACAAATACTTCAGTTAGTGAAGGCTTGTTTTTTAACAATATGTTTATTTGGCATTGCACATGCAGAGGTGTTACAACGCAGGTGATGAAGGACACAAAACCAGCATCACTGACATCAAATGATGCAAGGGCAGTGTGCTGACAAAAAATGAGAGCATAGCATGCTGGAAAAGTCTGACAGCACTGAGAGGATGAGTGCTGGAGGAGGGCAAAGGAGGAACAGCAGTGTTAGCCAAACATTCAAGAAAAAAATCCTAACTTTTTAACAAAATGTCAGTAGAACCTCTTAAAATTCACAGGCAGCATAAAATACCTTGTTAGGTCTCATCGGTTGGGGAAAAGACAAGGAGTTAGTTTTTCACTCCAAGCAGTGTTCATTCAATTCACCAGGACAAGAGGTTTTCCCTAATACAAGGTCCATTCTCCACCGCCACGAAAATTACAAAGTTTGTCTTGAGTTTGAGAAACTCTTGCACCCAATCTCACATTCTTTTTTTTTTACATTGAGACTGCTTATCATCCTTCTCAACAGAAAATTTAGCCCATTCGTCACTTGGTGAATGTCAGGACTGTCCCCATTCATTTCATTAGTCAGGCAAAAAAAAAAAAAAAAAAAGTCTCCTGTGTCCCACTGTTAGAAATGACAACTTACATTAAACTCTCACAGTTAAAGTGTGCATAATATAGAAGAATTGGACACTAATTTGGGTCACCCTAATATTTTCTAGAGTTTCTGAAAGCCTCCAACAAAATTTTTAGTAACAGGAGAGCTCTGGAGGAAATGCCTACTAGCTTCCTAGTAGGTCCTTTCCTACTGTTATCACAGAAGTCAATGGCACAAACCATGACATGCAAAATTAAACATATGCAAGGTTTAGCTGAATCACAACCTGCAGTTTGCGGAAGAAGAATGATAGCTCAAGAAAAACGTGAATGTATTACTACAGCTTTTTTGCTTGCATTTTGCATACCCAGCAAGTCTGCAATTTAATAACGAGACAGTTGTTACTACACTGCTTAAGCTCAAAGACTTAAAATGTAATCTGGTTAGCCCTAAATCTAGGGCTACCACTTGTATTAATCAAAGATAATAGGCTTACTTGAAATATGCTAACACTATCATAAATTTTAAAAGGCTGTTGTAGTTAGATAAGATAATCCCTATGGGACACAGAACTGTATATGAACAATATGGACCGGTAAAGTTCCAAAATCCCCTTTTAGCGAGATTAATAATACCAAAGTTTCATAATCACCTAGTCTGACAAAAAAAAAAAAGGAAAAACCTGCTGAATGAAGTAAGCTGAAAAAAGAAAACCAGTACTGTGAAAGATTCAAGTTATTTGGGAAGGAAAAAAGGAATGAGTCCACCACTAAGAAAAGTATTATAAGGAAAATTTATTTCCAGTAATGCTATAAAACTGAAAGATTGTAGCAGACACTAAAATCCAAATTGTGCCCAGAAGCCTGGATTTTTGCAACTATAAACCAGTTTAAATAATGAAAAATATTCCAAATATTCTGTGTATTTTTAAAAGCATCTCATTCTGTTTTCTTTTATTACATTGGTTATGATACAGTAAATCATGCCAAAAGTTCTGAAACCACAAAATAGCTTTAAAGGTCTGCAAGATTATTTTTAAATCTTTTGAAATCTACCTTAACATATTGTTCCTCTACAAATATTCAAACACCTTATATAAAATTTCATTACCATATGAGAACCTCCACCTGTGTCTTCATGGTACATTGTGGTTTTATTCCATATAATGAATGAGTGAATTTTATCCTCATTTAAACAAAGGTTCTTCCTTGGCTATTCCTGCCAAATAGGGGAACAAGCCTATGCTAAAAGCCAAACACAGATTATGACTTGATCCTGTAGGTTCAAAAAGCTCTGTGCCTGTGAGGCTTGCAGACTTAAACCTGTCCCAAGCTCTACCAACAGTAGACTTGTTTTTCTACCTTTCTACCGACCATTATCACATAGGATACCTCCTGTATCAGTCACAAATAGCTTAAAAGTTACTTTTCAGATGTTACACAAACTAATTGCATGTTTACTTGTTTCTGCTTGTGTAAGGGTCATGTTTTTGTGCTTAGAAAGACTCATGCACTACCAGCTGGTGCTTCTATTCCTACTTTGGGAAAGTCCGTTCTCACTGCTTGGCAGAGATATGTCATTGTATGAAGGTGGTCACTACAAGGAAAACTGTGTAATAAGGAATTCTGATTTTTTGATTCCATACTTAGAGATCCTGAACTTTAGCACCTTCAGAGAACTTCATTTTGATTACAGATATCGGTTGAGAAACTTGGTAAGTTCACAGTAATTCCTAATGATCTCAAAAGCACGACTGCACAGCCCATCTGTTTTCCCATAAATCTATAGTCTTAAAAATAAGACGAAACATTGTTTGAACAGGCTGAAATACAAGCATCTAATTTCACACTGCCCTGTGTCTTATCTTGCCACTGCTATGTCAGGAAAGTCACAAAAAATGTCAAAGTTAATGGCAGCATTCTTTACAAAGGAAGAAATTACTATATTAAAGAAAACAAAGCCCCAACTCTCTTGTATGGTCATCAAATATAGAAGAACTAAAAAGAGGCATTGCTTCATCTGACTTCAGTGTAGATTTAGAAAGTTTTAGGTTGTCTCAGAATTCAGTTTCTCCAGCAAGGGAGTGTAAACTACAAGACTAATACACTAGACCATGACCATCATCTTCTTCCATTTTCTCTAGTGGTCAGTACTCATCTGAAGGCTTCTGTTGCATTATAGAAATATATTGCTAGAATCCAACATCTCAGTATTGTATGCAAATTAATCAGTAAAAGATAGATAATTTGAATTATTTTCAGTCTCTTTCTACTTCCTGACTCTGAAACTATTTTTTTTTCCTCCAAAACTCTGAATTTCCACCAAAATTAGAAATTTAAGGCATCCTATAAAACCATCACAGAAATAAGTTTTATCTGTATAGGCAGTAGTTGCATTTCCTAGTTTAAAGAAGGACGTTAGCTGAAGATATATATATTGGAATTAGCTATTGTGTGTCACACACTGTAAAAGATGGCTTATGTTCCCCTTTAACTGGAAAGGGGAGACAGAAATCCTCCAGAAATTTTTCTGCTGTTTTCTCTGATTAATAAATGCTTTAGAAACTCTGAGTTTGCTCTCTGAGCAGATGACTGAAGCAGTAAGACCAAATTCTATGGCATTCTGTAGTGTTACCTTTCAACCAGCCAAGAAAAATAAGAAAATAAGCACCCCTGAGGGTTTTCATAATGTAGCAAAAACTTAGACAAACCTATATTAACCACACAAGGATAGTAACATCTGTCATCTAGACTGGCGTATTTTCAAATGCAACGTATGTGAAATTGCAGTCATTCTGAGTTTGAGTCCTCAGTCTTCATCAGAGCCTACTCTTGTGTACACTGCACAGTGGGAAAGTCTATCAGCTGTGCGGACACTAACGAACATGGCTTCAGTTTGCTTTTATGAAATCCAGAGAATTTAAAGACATTGCTGGAGGCATTCAGTTCTTCCACAGGTTTTGTGACTCAGTGCAAAGAGTCATTCAATGCTACACAATGCATACCATCTACAAAATTATGTTAATTATCCTCAATTGTGGAACTAAGTTTGAGTCTGAAAGTTAATTTCAAATAATGTTTCTTCCCATCAGGATGTTTCTAACCACCTATACATTTACAAAAAATAAGATATCTCGTGAAAGCCACTATCAGGGTGCTTGACAACTAGAGACCAAATTCTGTAATGCTTACTCAATGAACACATGCTTTGACTCAGTGCTGTTGTGAGATCCACCAAATAAAGGACCCAGCCTCTCATGGTAGGGCCACTGTCAATTTCTGCAGGGGCAACCCGCTCTCAGGTGACCTGCTCTCTGTTTCTTCAGTGACCAAGAGCCTATTAAGCCTCCAGAGTGGCCCCTATAGACAACTGGTGGTTGGTCCCAGCCCAGCTGAGGACAACTGGACTAGCTGCTGATAACAGCTGTGCCATTTGGCTGTAGCTATACACTTCTGTCTTCACACCTGTACCTTTATTTCTGCTCACTATTGTCCCATCTCTAGTTCATGCTCCTGATTTCTTACAGGCTTGCCCAATCCTCAAATCTATCTTCTAGAATAGGTTCTGATGGTCTCTGGCTCTCTGCTCCGGTCTGCCTTCTTTTCTTTCATCTACTCATATCTTTGGCTTTTCAAGTTTCCTGACAATGTTTTCTGGTTCCAAACTTGTTCCACCTTGACTTAAGAAGCTGGCTCAACTGCCCTTGGATTCCCCAAGGGGTCAAGGTTCCCCCAGGGTTTTCAACAATTACCTTCTCTCTCTAGCTTCCCCTATTACAGGATTTCATCCAGAGTTGTAACCAAAAATGTACCGGAGGAACAGAATTTCTCAAAAATCAGCCAAGTGCTTACCCCAAGCTATTCCTAACTACCATCGTTTACCTTACCAGTATCTCTTTCTGGAAAGTCTTCCTTAAAATCACATTTCAACCAGTGCAGCATGCTAGGCTCATTTTAGCTGGTAACAGTAAAATCTTCTTCCTCATTCCTTAGAAAGGTACAATCTTTAGGCATTCAAGGCCAAAGAAAAGCCATTTAACTCTGAGGTAATGACTTACCAATACCAAGAAACTCTGATGTACTGACTTAGGAATACTAAGAAAACATATATATAATGTATGTTCATTTATACATCATAGCCACCTCTCTTTCATATGATGCGTTCTCATCAAGGTCTTCAAGAATCTTAGCACAGAAATTTTAGCAAGAACGTAAATAATTCATGGAAGACATCTACACTTAGAAATAATTAAAGTGAATGATGTTACAAATTTTTAAAGGCAAGGTCTTAGACTTGGTAAGCCAGAAGGAATCAGCTGGCCTCTGGTGATGCTGTTTCTCCATTTCAAAGACCACTAAAATTTCTGGAAATTATAGCAGGGATTTTGTTAAGCAATAATATAGAACTGTCCAGAAATTGTGAAAATTCATTTCTGCTTCATGGATGCATTCCCTCTTAGGAAAATTAAAATTAATTTGAACTTGGTGATCTCACACTGAAATAAATGATAACTGTTCACCCCTTGCCTCCTTTCTCTTTGATGCCCAGACAGATCACATCAGTTTAATCGAAGAGGAAATGGACATGACAGTAATGAACCAATTGGTCAGTGAAGCATACCTTGGGAAGACACCATTAAACAGTAGTTGGGAAGAGAAGCTGTTAAGAATAACTCAATCAACCACACGTTGTGCTCATTTTGAAGACGATTAGCAGAGGATACATCACAAGAATAACACTGTTTGCATCCCCCCAAAAAAATTTCAAAAAGAAACACATTTATTCTATCACATGCATATTAAGGTTACACTGAAAAGATTAATTTTTTCAGAGTAGTTACCAACAAGTTCTATCAGCTTCAGTGAAATTTCATGGAGTCTCTATCACTGACTTTGAGAAGAAAAGTAATTGACCCCAAATATTTATTTTCTTGATTTACAATAAATATCTTTGTATTTCTACAGGCTTCAAACTAAATATTGCCTTAGTCTAAGTTATAATGAATCAAACACTTCTGTCAAAACCTTGACAATATTGAATTAAAAAAAAAAAAAAAAAAAAAAAAAGCAAAGCAAAACCACCCCCAAAAACTCAAACTAGAGAGCCTAAACTTGCCAAGCGACCGCTATGTTCAAACTTTGGATTACAACACAACACTTCTGACTTCCCTGTGAATGGACATTTACATGCCATAGCTAAGGCCATGAAACTACACTCACGTCTGCAGCACCCCCAGTCAGTCTGATCTCTGGGCACATGCAATGAAGATTGCCAGGAGGGAAGCTTGTAGGAGTCAGTTGTTCAAAAACTGGATTCTAACACCAGCTCCCAAAGTCTATACACCTAATCTGGCACTTCAACCACTTTTAGAAGTGCACGCATCTCAGCAGGTTCCAACCAAATCAACTCCATTTGATAAATTCTGTCTGTTACTTGTCAGAATTCAATCATGTATCAACTCTCCTGGCACTGCATGGCCATATGCTACCTTAAGGGTGCCACAGAGAAGGAGAAGTAGGGCTTCAAACTGTTTACCCTCCCAGCTGCATATATCTGAAATAATACCTTAAAGAAAAATATGGGAGAAGTCAAACTGCTGTCTGATAACACAACATAAATAGATCCTCTGCTTAAAGTTCTTCCTGTAGCGCAGTAACTCTCTGCCAAACAGAAATGTACAACATGGGAACACAAGAGCCTCCCGAGGAGATGCCACTACTCACAAGTAACAGGTAACTTACTGTTACTACTTTTAACCTGCACTAACTTATTGGCCTCACAATAAGGAAAAAAAAAAAAAAAAACCAAACCACAACAAAACACCAAGCAATAAAAAAAAAATCAATAATCAATTAAGCATTCTGGAGCTGGACTTCTCCACCTCCACTCAGTAGCTGCTGTATCACCTAGTGGCAGTAGCCTGCCACCCCAACCACAGATGTCCATCATGAATGACTGGTTCCTGCACCAGCCACCTCACTGCCGTAGCAGATGTTTCCCAGTGAGCCACACAGGCAGAGGAAAGATTTGGTTCACGCCATGCCTTACGTTTAACTTTCATTCAGCATGCAAATTCTAGCATTGGATGTTAGACTTCACTGGTGAACAGATAAAGAAACCACAGTTAAGACAACGCATGGGTCACTTCCAAAATCTTGGAAGGCTGAAGTTGGAGAAGAAAGATTCTCAGTAAACTTAATGGGTTGTCTGTGTGTCTAGTTGAAAACATTTTTGGTGAACTGTGGGAAAAGAAGTCAGTGCATACCTGAGCTTTTATGGCCTGAGGTCAAGCATAAGGAATAGTTAACACACCTCATTACAGCAGGGTAGCTCTTTACACTTTACAAAAATTACCTCCTCATCTCTTAAAACTGATCAACAGCAGGTCAATGCCTTAGTGATAGTTCAGTATAATAATGCTTTCTCATCTGCTCGCTCAGCTGACACTCATTTGAGACACTAATCTTTAAAAACAAAGTTAGTCGAAATACGTAGTACTAATTTTTTTTAACCTAAAACTAATTTAGCTGTTTAATCAGAGAGTGAATCAAGAGTAACCTTCCAGCTACATCACTGTGCTTCCCCATTCAGAAATGCCATAAGCAACAGAAGACACAGCTATTGCAAAAGACAACTACAGCAAAAGAGACACACCTATAGATGACTTGTTTGGAATGCCATCTTGTTGAATTATTTCCTATAAAAGGTCAGTAAACAACTTTAACCACATAGTCTAAGCATCAGGTTGACATTTATTGTATAGTCAAAAATCTGTTACCAATAACTTGCTGCTTTGATAAAACTCTACATCACTTCATCTCTGATTTATCTGGTAAAATTAGGAGATGTATTATCACAAAGAGCTAGTTTCACACAGTAATGGAGAGACTGGCAAGTTCTTAAAGTGAAAACAGATCAAGTGGCATTTCTTTCCCACTGAACAAATCTAGTCCCTAATGCCAGAATGTATAGGAGTAAATGACTCGCATCCATTCATTTACAGAAAGCGGCTACAGAGTTAATGTTACACAGTCTGCTCTTTACTAATGAGTTCTTCCAGTAAAACATGTTTTGGGTGCCACATGACTGAGCAGTGAAGGCGAACTGATCCTGTAAATGATTTTGGCTGAATTTATCAGAGATGTCACTGTTTTCTAATGTTTCACGAGAGTTTAAAAGCCTGTCCATATGAAAGAACACCTGGGAAAAAGTTGAAAGCGGGGGAGAAAAGGCAGAAGGGCAGAGTGAGTTGTAGCAGACCTCCAGTAGGAAAGCAAAAATGCAAAATAACATAATTAGCAGAGATAATTTTCAACACACTAAATTTACACTACATATTCCTTCATGTATGCTTTCCTTTAGGAACGTATGCTAATGGAAGAAAAGGAGATGCTGCCATGGAAGAGTACTCTGGGGCAGGTCCTTGGTTTTGCACATTGTCCCCTAATCCAGCAACAGAAAACAGGTATCTCCTACCCTTCTGGGGATTATAAAAACTTCTAATTGTTTAGATAGATACATATACACATCTGTGGAATCATCTATATATCTAATACAAATCAGGGTAAGAAATTTTGTTAGAATAGAGATAAAATTCTATACAGGCAAACTCCTTTCTAGCAATTCAGTGCAGCATATATGAAAGTTTTAATTCCACCTGTATGACAAACTCTAATAAAAGGATAATCTTCCTTAAAAAAAGTTTCCTTAAATTTTCCTCTCAAGCTCAAGAACATGCGTTTAGTCATAACTAAAATATCACCAGTTACTTTCAAAGTTTAAACCATCCTTAACAAGCACCTCAGATATTCATTAAACACAGTACGAACAGAATACCACAGAAGTGAAGAAAAGGGCTTGCAAAATGGAGAGAAAATAATAAAACCACAAAAGGTCCCTACATTTATGGAAAAGACCACAAGAGTCTCCAATTCTTTCAACTAAAAAAAACTTTATGATTCTAACAAAATAATTTGGGGGAAAAAAGCCACAGACAGTAAGCTGCACATGGTTGCACACATTGTTGTGTTTCTGGAAGATGAAAACCTAAGTCAAGTTTTGTGAAATCTGAACTTCAGGTTCCTGTGATTCTGAGTTTCTAGTTTCTTTTCCCTCACAACCTTAATGATTAGTCTGTTTTTCATTATAAAACTTGATCTCTTCAGCTAACAAACCACCTCCTCTCTCTCAGGTCTGACAAGCACGATGTACATTTTTAACAGCAGCACTGATCTGAGTTTCACTTAGGTGTGTTGTTTGCAGTATGTGTTCAACTGAACCACAAAAAGGGAACTCTAAATGGAAGATAATCTCACTGTGTTGTCAGTGTTGACTGTGAAATTGTTTTAATTAAACACACCTCAAAGAGTAAGTATTTCAAATGCCAGGAGAAGGAATATGTAAAAAAAACCCAACCCACAAACCAACCAATTTTCTTTCTCCTCCTTGAGGGTGCCTATTTGAAACTCTGAACAAGTGCCAAACATCGCAATGAGACTTTATCATATTTCATTCATCCTCACATTATGATCCATTCTAATAATCTTCACTCATCAGAGTGAATTCTATTCAGCTTTAAAAGATTTATCTGTAGGCAGCTCAAAGTAAAACAAAATTTGGATTTTTCAAGTTCGCTGGAGCTCAGTGAATCCTGCACTGTAAGAGTTGTTAGCTTTTGCTCATAAAGTTAATGGAAAACAGACCAATTTAATTCCTAATTTATGTTATTTTCTTAAATATGCCCATCCATGACACAGATTTGTCACATCTGAAGAATTACAACATGGGAGAAGGACACTCACTCAAAGATTCTTGCTCTACTACATGGGTGGGCCACACTGTCACAAGGGCTTTATGTATTTGAGAACAGTTTTCATCCAAAGACCGTTTAAGGGTCCAACCTCACAGAACATTGAATCTACTCAGAGTAATCAACAATACACTTGAAAGAGGGATCTGCAGAACCAAATGCTATGTATTTGGCTAAAACAAACATACAAGAGCATTGCATTCCTTGTAAACTACTGAATGCATGTAAAATATATGATGATGCACGAACTTACTCTTTACGAGCGTGGCCACAGGGAACTGCCTCTTAGCTGAAATACCTTAGAGGGGATGGGGTGGGAAGAGAAGAGTGAACGTACAGTGGGCCCTGCTAGAGGTCCATTATTAACTGCTCTCCACCATATTCCCATTTACGGGCATGCTCTTGCTCTTTCAGCACACCGTTGCTTACCTTTGACTCTAAGAGTCTTTGTTTCCAAGTAATAAATACTTTGGACTCCAGGGAGCAGACAGGAAGATCATACATGACTCCAAAAAAACCTTTACTGTTGATAGATTATTGTAAGTGCTTATTCATTATTAGCTGAAATGCTATTGACTGCACACTTAATAAATAGCCTATTTGTTCTTTTCAACTGAAGCAATACTGTAACGGGACTTCTGAAGAGAAGACCATTAAAAATATAAAGACATCACGCAGCAGGTAATTTGGGGAATGTGGTTTCAGTTTTCTGTTCATCGCAGCACAATCAACAAATGCTGCATCCATTAAAATTTCTGCTGCCTGAATAAAAACTTAGTGCAGGGCAGGCTACTCACACACCCTAAAAATGATCTAGAAGTTTTCAAGAAATGAGGCACTGAGATAAACTGTAGCTACATTAACGTAGCTTTATAACATCACAGTGTAATCAGCTTTCCTCTTCTCTGGACAAAAATGGCAGCCTTGGCTCTGCCAGGGAATAAATACTACTCTGAAGCACAAGACAACAAACAAGGTGAAGAGCCCGCTTTTCTGCAAACCACCAGCAAGTTGTCAGCGCGAAAGCCATACAGCTGAATGTTCCACCCCCTCGCCTTATTTTGTTTTTAAAAGGAGCCTAATTTCATTTAGAAGAAGAAAATATTCCCATTTTAAAGTTCTTTTGCTCTAAGTCAGTCTATTTAAATATTTTCAGCTACTCACTAAATCACTGTTAATCAATGCACTGCTTTTAAGACCACACTTAATAAACTATGTGCTAGATAAATGTCACAATGACTCCAAGAAGGAAAACAATCACATTTTAAATTGCTTAAAAGGATTCCACACAATTAAGTAGACTAAAAGCATATTGTACAGGAGGAAGAGATTAACCAGGAAGGAAGAGACAGAAAGAGAAATATTCAAAATGTATGATTGTAGAGTTAAATAAAAAAAAAAAAAGCACCAACATGCACAGCAGTTAACAATAGTTAATTTGCAGGATTGACAATAAGAAAAAAGCAATACATAGAGCTAATACTTAAGTGATCCATTCCTATGATAAAAGCAACTATATCACATATAAGTAATCTCCTATTAAAGTATAAAAAAAATCCTGGTACAATAGGATATCCAAAAGTTTCTAAGATGCTTCTGAAAAAATCTTATGCACAACTTGTAGTCAAGCACAGTAAAACAATACCTGTAGGAACTAATGAAGGGAAAACATCTATAATAGCACATGTTGAGGAATATCTGTTTCTTTATGGCTTTGTATGGTAATGTCACTGTAGCACAAATGAGCACAAATTAACTGAACATTACAATATGTTTACTTAGGTTCTGCAGTCCATTATATCTTCATTTTCTAACTTAGTTAAAACAAACAAACAAACATAATGAACACTAAAAAAGGTAGAAAAACAGCATACATTATTTTACATATGCAATTATTTTTTAACTTCACAATTAGGCACCTTACTAGCTCAAACATGCTGATGGTTTGTTTTCAATGGTAAAGGATCAATGTAGTCTTGTGAGAGTAAATGATGCTACTTATCTACAAACACATCTCTCATAGGTGTTTCATTTTACTTCTGATGTTGGACTTCCCCAAACAGCTGCATGCCTGCAGTCACAGCTGGATGCAAGCTGCTGGACAGCTACACAACTCATGGTAGAAGGAAAAGAGAGGTAATGATATGCAGTGAATCGGGCTTGTTTGAATCAGACTAAATATTTGGATTAGAGTCAAATTCCTTCTAAAATACATATTGCAGGCATATGTATGACAGTCAGAAGGTGAGTTCATCAGAGGAGAAATACAAAATAAAAAAATAAGTAAGACTCCAGTGCATGGGAAAGGCAAACTAACTCCCTAAGTGTTTCTCAGACAAATGCAATTGATTTATTTCTTGCAACCCTGTAAGAATTAGTTTTCTAGTAGAGTTAGTTATTGCAGTCTGGCATCTCTCAAGCACGTGTGGAAGCTTTGATGATTTGATCATCATGATTTGGTGACCTTATTTCTTCAGCTATACTTTACTCGTGCATCTTCCTTTTCTTCACACAATGAATGCAATAATCTAAACATCATCACAAGATATTCTAATGTAACAGTCTCCTGATTTAAGATTTAGTGCTACTGGGACAGATGTTATCCTTAGTTATACCAGCAGAAATCCCACACTGACTCTGCTACTGATGACAGCTATAGAACCGCACAGAGTTTACACTAGACTAACAGCAACTTTTTCTATTACCTTGTGATAAGTCATGTCAACAGCACCAAGACTTCACTGCAAGTTTTATTCCTTCCACGCTGTCAAGCTTCCTTCCTCTGAAAAGCCAAGATACCAAACACAGGAGGAACATGGGGCACGCTGGGTCTATCCTTCACATGAAATCTGAACAGGGTCTGAGACATGCAGCCTCATCTGGGACTCCTTGACCCACTTTACAGGTAGCCATTGACGCACTTACAGAGATCACGTAAAAATTAGAGATTAAGTACTACCACAATTTTGAAATAGGCTTCAAATCGGCTTTTTAT
Source organism: Aquila chrysaetos chrysaetos (assembly GCF_900496995.4). Taxonomy (NCBI): domain Eukaryota; kingdom Metazoa; phylum Chordata; class Aves; order Accipitriformes; family Accipitridae; genus Aquila; species Aquila chrysaetos. The sequence continues at coordinate 53,868,174 of NC_044004.1, read as the reverse complement.
TACAACACTGCTCCTTGCTTTGGATTCTCAGACCCTCCCACCCAGAAGAATTATTTCTAACCAAAAGATGACTACCGTTTAAACAAATCCAAAGTGATTCAAGAAGTTACACAACATGAGGAAGTAACTGATGAAACATTCAAAAAGTTGCATTGGCAACAACAAAAATAACTTTGGTGCCATCTCAATTACTCTTTTAAGTAATCACATTATATTTAACTAGGAATGCACAAACAGCATACTAATTAATGAAAGGCTGCTCTTACTTTTTAAACTGAGTTTCCATGCTTTGCATCATTGTGGTTCAAGTCTGAAAATGGTCATATATTTCCTTATTATGGAAAAGGATAACTACATACAATACCTTCAGATTAGCCCACCAAATTGTGTGGTTACTTCTGGTGAGAAATAAGGTATCTATCTTTTAGATAAAACACCCAGCTCGAAATTGAATTTATTATTTCATATAATTACACAGTGGTTGAGGTTGGAAGGCACCTTGGAGAGAGTTTAATGCAACCCCCCTGCTCAGAGCAGGGTCACCTGGAGCAGGTTTCTGAGGGCCTTGGCTGGTTGGGTCTTGAATGTCTCCGGGGATGGAGACTTCACACCTTCTCTGGGCAACTTGTGCCAGACTTTGGACACCCTCACTGTTAAAACACTTCCCTCCTCGCCCCTTATGTTTAAAGAGAATTTCTTGTATTTCAGTTTGTGCCCATTGCCTCTCATCCCATCACTGGGGACCACTGGAAAGAGTCTGGCTCCATCCTCTATGCACCCTCCCTTCAGGTGTTTATAAACACTGATGAGATCCCCCTGAGCCTTCTCTTCTCCAGGCTGAACAGTCCCCTCTCTCAACCTTCCTCATAGGAGAGATGCTCCAGTCCCCTAATCATCTTCATTGTGCCTTCACTGGACTGGATCCAGTATGTCTATGTCTCTTTTGTACTGGGGAGCCCAGCACTGGCCCCAGAACTCCAGATGTGTCTCACCAGTGCTGAGCAGAGGGGAAGGATCCCCTCCCTCAACCTGCTGGCAGCACACTGCCCGGTGCAGCCCAGGAGGCTGGTTGCTTTCCTTGTCACATTGCTGGGTCATATTTATGTTGTTTCCTGAATCTTTTCTATTCTCTGAGTTACTGTTATATGAACGTTCCTTAATCTTCAGCACTGACTATATGAATTTTATGAATTTGAGAGTTATCTCATACCAGTGAAAATTCCTTTCATTAGTCAAACATTCACATAATCATTTAGTTTGGCAATCCAAAGAAGCTTTTAAACCTTTTTTTTCAGTTGCCTGGCAAAAGCTAGGTGTTTTTGTAAAAAAAAAGCTACAGAAAAGGGCAGATGGATTGACGACTAATAAATCTTCCAAAATAAGCTATATAAAGACATTGAAAATACATCTGATCTAAACAGTGGGTTAGAGGAAAAGGTAGAAAGAAGAAATATCTTAAGAAATGAATGGAAAAATTCTCACTGTGTACCACAACTTTTTGGTTGACCATGGATCATAATTTATCCAGTCAGGTACGGATGTTTCCACAATTATTCACAGTCTTGGACTCATTCCCCATCACTCTTTTCAACATGTTTTCGGAAAGTGCTAAAATGTAATGAACACGAAACCATGTATCAAACTGCTAAATTATTAAAAATGAGACTTCGAGGCATGAGAAACCATTGGCTATTTCCTTTAAAAAACAATTTTTTGTTTAAAACTTCCCTGCTTTATGCCTATATTGCTTCCAAAACCTTTATCCACTGGCTACTAGCTGAAAAGAAAAGAAAAGAAAACAAAACAAAACAAAACAAAAAAAAAAAAAAAAGAGGAAAGCCTGTTCTGAACCCTGTTCCATGCAGTTGCAAACTGATTTTATGACTCCACAGCAAGGGTGTGCAACATGTGGCAAGAAAGCCAATCATGGCCCATGGCATTATATAATGCAGCCATCAACCATCTCTCTCTCCCTGTAACCATGTAACTGATTTAAAGCTGATTAACTGTATGTATTTGCTTGTTAATACAAGCAAGCAAATTTTGTTCAGCTCTCCAGGAAACTGGCAGCCTAGGAAGGTATGGTTGTGTGGCTTTCTTGTAGCTTAAAGAAAACCACAAATAGTAAATGCAAAGGGAATTCTGAGTTTTAATTCAGAGTTTTGTTATAGCTTATATATATAATTCAGGGCGGACATTACTTTGACTCTCTCTTTTTCACACAATTTCTAGCTTTCTTGCAGAAAGTCTGGGTCCTTTTACTTCCAGCCAACACACGAGTTAGGTTGAAATTGGTCAATGGGGGTTGAACATTACTAATACACAGACTTACAGATGGACAGTGTGGCCACAAAATCCTGGTGGGAAACCAGTCTCGGGAACTTTGCATTAGTACCTCACACGTAGCATTTGGGAAACGTTCAAGCTGCAGGAGTCAAAAGAAATTGGGCACTCAAAGTGGGACCCCATAAAATAACTAATTTCATCATCTGTTGTGCCATATATCAGCTTCATAGAATCTCTTGACAAAAACCTGGATGTCTTATCACTCCTGCAGCAAACACACATGCTCAGCCAGATGTGCAGTTTGCAACTTAGGTCCAAGTGGACAAGAGGGTTGTCAGCAGAAAAACATTCACCTGGGAGGAAGAGAAGTGGCATTTTCTCACAGATAAGTAGTAGAGGAATAAAAATAAAATCTTTCAAGTGTATGAAATATTTTGTCTTTGTACTCTTTATTCCAACAATGAAAGAAATACTTTGCTTAGCAGTGGTGAGTGTTTTGAAAGCATTAACGTAAGATAGTTAATGAAGCCTGACACTCAGCTGCTATGTTATCTACTGCAAAACATGAGAATAGAGAATGAAGAACCCAGCACCTGACTGGCTTTTTAGCTTTTGGATGCCCATGATAAATTGTAGTTTATTTGCCAAAGGTAAACTATTTTTCTTCATTCTTCATTAAGCTAAAAATAAAGCAGCTCAAAGAAAAGCTACAAATAAGCAAAATTCTGAATTAAAAGATCCTGGAAATTATGTATAGTTCAACTATATTGTCTGGAAAAATATCATCTCAGGGTTTTTTGCTGAGACATAAATGCAGTACATAAGGAGTCACACATTTTTAAAAAAAGCTATCTTATTTTTTTTAACTTACATTTACAGTTTTATGCAACCAGGAGCTGAGACAGAAAAAAAATAATTTTAGTCATAATAGCTTGTGATAGAAAGGTGTTTGAGGTTATGATGTCCCCTTCCAATGAAGGAAAGATATGGAGCCCGATGGAAAAAATGTCAGATACTTAACACAGTCAGAGCCAGAAGGTTGCAAACCTCCAGAAAATGTCACTGATTAGATAACATGCACCTAACTGAACTGATATTAGACAAAAGCACTTCTATCTCCTCTAAAATAAACAGAGAGATGGGAGAAGAACAGAGATGAGGCAACTCCTGGACTATCACCAGAAAAAGAAGGGAAAGGTTTAGTTATCCGTGATGGAAGAGAAGCAAACTGCCCAGAAGAGGAGGCTCTAAGATTCTTCAGAGGCAGCTGAAGAATTGGAAATTAATGGATTTACAAAGGAAAAACAGAAAGACTGATCTACCTAGCCAGGACTAACTTGGGAGAAGAGAGATTTAAAAGCATTTAACTCCCTACCAAGAGGAGGAAAGCATGCACAAGGAATGGGTACATCTCTCATGGCACAAGGAAACAGCAGAAGAAAACTGTTGCCCTGTGGAAAAGTGGTGAGTACAGAGAGGCTCCTGGGTGCATAAGTACAAACTGATGTGAGGATGCATAATGAAAAATCCTCTAAGAACATGAAGAGGAAAGATTCCAAAAGTTTTCTGAAGAGAAAAAAAAAAATTAATTCAGGTGTTTGCAAAGTGCAAATATAAAAAAATGTGATTAATGTACATGTGCTAAAATTCACTTGCTTTACAGCAACTAGAGGTAAGTCCCACCTACTAATTTATGTGGAGAAGAAAAAAAGAAAGGAATTTTGCTCAAGTGGAGAAATGAAACTAACTATTAGCACCTAGAAAATAAACATTTGTCAAGAGGATGGTTACTATGGATAAGGACAGGAACAAGAAGTCTGTGTTGCAAAACTCTTCTTGGAAAAGTTAAAATAATATAAGCTATATTTACCTTTCATTTATTGAAGAGAACAAATCCAGTGAATTTTATTTCTGTCATCACAACTTTCAAAGTAGTTACATGAAACTGGTGTGTAATAAAAAGTTATTATACACCAAACAGATTCCACGTCAATCTCACTGCTTCCTGAATTTTTGATGCTGGTATTTTATCATCACAAAGCTATTCAGGTTCAACAGGCTGGCTTCCAAGCTTATCACATCAGCAAAAATATTAAATATTATTTATTATTATTATCCTATATTTGGCAAAAGTGACCAAGACTCCACTACAAGATACATACATTAGAAATCAGAGTACGAGAGTATCTTTGAATTACTACCACATGTGCCTCAAATTATATTCAGGGAGGCATCAGTACCAGCCTTCAGAGTCTCTGTACACATTGCACTGAAGTGTAATTTACAGCAGACCTTACACATTAAGCTTTCATGGTGGTAGCTGTGTGTCTCATTACTTTTTAAAGAGAGATTTGGATGACAGTGATTTGTCCCACATACACAGACCTTACACATAACAGACTGCGTTAACATCCGCGGTCTGCCTATTCAGGTCATGTTTTTCTGTCTCTCTCCTTGACTCTTCTTGGCCATACGTGTAATTTATTTGCTTACACCAGACTTGCACCTTATATTTTAGTGTGTCACTGTATATATCTGTATTTCAGCTCCTAAACAATACTTCACACTACATTTGCATTATTTTGCTTCTCCATCCTTGTGCCCCTACAAATGTGCTTTAATCAAGGCTGGAAAACAATCTATCCACCCACTCAGCTAGACAAATGCCAAAATGCCTCCAGATTTTAAGCTTTCTTTTGGCTGCAAAATGATCTTCCAAACATGAATGTGCAGTAAACATCACAGCTGGCTTCTCATGTTTGCAAGCAAGTAAACAATTTTTTGATACCTTTTCAACTGCAGAGATGCATGCCAAGCTGCAGCAGATCACGGTTGCTCATAAGAACCACACAAGAAACAACGAGGGCACCAAGAAATGAGTGCCTGTGCGGGTGGCGCACAACACGGCAGGCGAGCAGCAATGAAAACACCACAGAACTCAAAGCAGAAAGGACATCTTCCACCTCCTTTGCTACAGGGTACTAAGGTTTAGGCTCTTTTCAGGCCAATTTGTCACATCCTACCTGGAGGCTGATATCAAGAAGGATCCCACCCTGGCACTCATTGTAGTCCTGTGACAGCACAGCCAAAGAAATCCTAGTACATTGGGGGGAGGAAGGGAGAAATTCAGCACATATTAACTTATGAAGTTGAGAAGGACTCATCAAATCAGTGTCTGTTGGAAGGACAGAGCTGAAAGGAGTTGAGGCTAAAGGCTTCAAAGACACTTAGGAATCTAGAAGAGGAAGCAGACTGGCTCACAGTGACTGAGACCAAACAAGGAATACATTTTTCTTCTGGAGGCAGAAGAGTAAGGGACACAGCACGCTGCATGAAAGCAATGTCTGACAAAACACACTTCTACCTTTTCCTTCTTCACACCTTTCTTTCCTCACTCATTTTTAGTCTACATGTAGGTTTAACACAGAGACATTTTTTTTTCACGTTCAAATCCAAGTCCTCCTCAGTCACTGTCTATGAACACAACAGGGAGAATGGCAGTCCAACTATTTTTCGCCCTGCCACTTAGGCACACGCTACATTTTTCAGGCCCTGGCTTCAGCCTCGCTCTCTGGTCCAGCTCCTTGAGACGACACGACAGCTCACTCACACCTCATTCTGCAATGTGCGGAGAGAACTATTTGTTCTCTTGCTGCAACTGCATAAAAGCCAAAATGTCTTGGGACTCCACAGCAGCCCTAGGCTCACAGGTCTTCAGCAACAGCTGGCATTAGTATAGCATTATAAAAGCAGTGAAGACACCAAAGACAATTAAACGGCACTGGTGAGCTTGCTACTGAACTTTGCTGCTTTAATAACATTTGTTGCTCGAGAAGAGAGAAATCCCACCAAGAAGGGTACAAGCACTACAGTTATCATGCATGGTCCAGCCGCTGCAGAGAGAAGGGACTGCTCTTCATGTGTTAGTGCCCACCACACCAAGCAAATGCCGAGCAAAACACAACTACAGAATGTCAGCTAAAAACCAAACCCAAGTAAACAGGTTTTATGTGAAGCGTCTTGGGAAGGGAGAAGTGGAAAGGCAACAACTCCACAAATGCCGTTTTCACAGTGTCCCTGTGGGAGGACTTGGCAGTACCTTCAGCCTGGTAATCCACATGCCCACGGGCATCTACATATCCTCCCGACATTGCAAACCAACTCCTCACAGTGAATTTAGGACCCTCAATGAGTCTAAAACAGCATTCATCCTTGTACACTGCACAAGGAAGCTGAGTACTTTTTACAGATTCCCTGCTCCCTCCCCATAGTAGAGAGGGGTTTTCTTTGTCCACTCTATTCGATAGTCCACTGGTACAAAATCTATTGAATGACGAAAGTCATTCAATAAGCTGTTTTCCTTCAGCCTGTAGTAATAAAACTATACAACTCTATAAACATTTTCCGCACTGGACTCCAAGATGTTTGGTGCTCTAGCTGGAAACACTGCTCCTTTTGTTTTTACATTACAGCAGACCCCTTTCGACCCACTTTCCATCAAGACACCAAATATTTTTGTCTTCTCTTTTCTGTGAGGACAGCCCTTTCTAAATCTAGGCAAGAGACTTATGAGCAGCTATTGGGTGAGTGTCATGGCTCCAGACCTAAGCATATCACAAATCAGACTCATCAGAAAAGCAGAGCGATGCCCAGGGAACAATATTGCCTTCTGTAATGGTACCAACGCACAGGCTGCCATGCAGGGAAGATTATCATTAATGAGAGATATGGACCTACATCTCTCAAGAGAGGAGAAACAAACAAACACCACAGAAAGGAAAATTCCCTTTTCATAAAAAATTTAAGTTAAAGCTAAGGAAAGAAATAAACAAACGCTCCAGTGAGCATTCTCAGTCTGTGTCTAAGGACTCATCTTTGTAATTGAACATATTCTCTCTTTCTGCCCCGCATCTGAGAAGTGCAGGGCAGGTAAAGCACAAGCAGAGGTATGGTGTATGAAATTTGGCAAAACACTGTGCCCATGCTGCTGCTGGCTTTTCTGTTAAAGCTGCCGACAGGAATGCTAATGTGTCAGGCAAAGTTTGCAGGGAGAGGTAATATCTTTTATTAGACCAACTGATACAGTTGGAAAAAACAGACAAGCTTTTGGGCACAGAAAGCCTTTCCTGCACAGACCTGAAGAAGGGCTTGTTTGTCTGAAAGCGTCTGTGTTTTTCCAACTGTATTGATTCATCTAATAAAAGATATTACCCCTCCCTGCAAACCCTGCCCCACTTAACAGTCGTTGAACATCATGGCTACACCAGCGATACTATTACATTTTGGTTGTACTTATTTGCAGCATAGACTTCTGCATTTAGTCTAACAGGCAACAACTTCTCTGCATTTCACAGAGAACAGGTTACTGTTTTTAAAGGCAACAACTTATTATAAATTATACTTATTGTCAACATGGGACAGCGTAAAGCTGACGGTGATGAAGGCAAAGAAACCCCCCTCCTCCCAAATAACCCCAAGACCTCTTATTACCATTCATATCAACCATCAGAATAGTCTCCAAGTATGACATGTACCACAATATTAGGAAATGCCAGAAGAGCACAAATTCTCAAGTATCTACTGAAGGAGTAGTAAAACAATCCCCATAGGGGATTTTTAAATAGGAGTAATGAGATAAAGTTATTTTCAAGACACAGCCACAAACTTTCTCCTACACTGTGGCAACACTGCCACACTTACTAGGACTGGTCTTGGCAAGTGATACTCCAACACGTGAACTGCACTCTAAAGGGTTTATCATGAGGATACACATTTACATAGCAGAGAGAAAAACACAAAGAAGCAAGTAAAGACTTTCAAATACTGTGGGCCTCAGGAAGGTCTTTGTGTCTTTCATATTTCGATGTTCTGAGTAGTTCTGGTAGAACAGATGAAGTAGCTGACTGACCTGCTTCACAGGGAGGAACTGATGCTAGGAGATGCAATAAACATCTGAAAGCTCAGGTCAAGCTAATTAAGACATACTTTTCTTCCCATAGTCTGCCATTAACTTTAGCACAAATCTAATTGAAAAGCATCTGTACAGTGAATGAGAAAAATCAATTCTCGCTCTCAACATACAAGTTACTGTTATTTATTTATAAAACAGACTGTATTTAAACACTCTTTATTGTCCTCTCCTCTCAATCAAACGTTCATGTTTTCATTATAATAACGGTTTCAGGTTTATCACTGTAAGAAGGGTCTCAACAGGAAAGCCACAGTTAAGTAATTTTTTCAGTGAATTACATTTTTTGGATATATTCTGTTGCCAAGACATATTTCGAGTTTTATGTCAGAGGTCTACAAAGCAAAATGTGAAACATTTTTCATGACATGTCTGAAGAATGGTAGAACTTATTTTCCAGATCTCTCTGTATTCAAATTACAAATGCATGATCCATATTTTTATTTGACTCAGTGCTGTAACTCCAGATTAATTACATTAATTTCAGTGGAATTTCTCCACAGTTTTGCTTTGCCATACAGTTCAGAACGACGTGGTCATTATCATTAAATTACTGGATATTGTGTGTATTGTAGAGTATACGTATCAGTGACTGCAAAATTATTTTCCATAATAAAGTGTTTCGTGTCTACAGGATGCTTGATGTTTTGCATTTTTTAAATAAAAATAGCAGCTACAAAATAGATTTATTTTGTAGGTAAAATTTTTATAAGGTGAGCTTGCAAATATTTATCTCTGACATCTATTTAAAACCTATTAATATATATTTATGCAAATATGAATTACTCTCTGGAACCTTCTTCTGGGGTGGTAGGAAATGGAAAAACGATTTTCTAAAGAACTTTATTTACTGAAATGAACTAATAAAACAATCCACAGCCTGTTTGTACACCTGAAATATGCCAGACTGACTAGAAATGTAATACCAGAGAGCTATAATTTCAAAAATGATATGGGGGTTGAGGGAAGAGGAAGGAAAAAATTAATTTCTTCATGCTTTAAAAAAGAAAAACAATAAGCTAAAATCAGTACAAGTCCCTACAGCTTTCCCCATATTGGGGAATTTTAGGGTAATGAGAAAGACACTTTCCTCAGAGAATAAGTGGTATGATAAGACATAACATGCTGTTTCTTCACTTTGCTTTCTAATTACCTGTAAAAACTAAGTGAAAATGATACACAGATTTTGTTCCACTGAACATCAGACTTTTTACACTCATTTCAATGTAAACAAGAAGAAGATGACAAAAAAATGAGTTTCAGAAATTATTTAACGTTGGAATGAAATTGGATTTTTGTTAGCAGTACCACCCTAGTGCGAGCATGGCATCAGTCACATTATATACTCACGTTGGTTTAGGCCGTCCATGGTTATAAAACAGAGGGTAATTCTCCTATGTTCTGCCACATCTGGGCTAATAATAATTTGCATTAATATTATTTATATATTACATGCTTTGAAGTCTGCTTTAGGACATGAATGGAGAACAGGTCAAGCAGTCTCTTGTAAAGTTCATAATAGATGAAGAAGGCCTTGTAACTGATAATGCCCAGAAGGCATTAGTTATTTCTTTCATGAAATTATTTCTCTATATGGAGCCACAAAATGGGCACCATGTGATGAACACCACAAACAGGGACAACGTAACCCTGTCCTTATCTAGCTTCTCATTGCAAGGTTAGTATCGATTTTGCTTTAGTATTTTTCAATCAGCTCACAGTCACCTACCTGGGGCATAAACCATCTCCCTGCCTCACAAAGAAGAGAAGTACTTAGTTGCTGCATTTTTTCCCCACACAGGAGACAATACACAGGTGTCTTATTTTCAAATGAAGGGAGAAAGCACCCCAAAAGACAAAGGACTGAGATAACAGCATTCATTGATGATGAGTCATTTTGTGGCCTTATTACATTGTAAGGCTTGGCTGGTCTTTAAGTCAGCCAGGCTCCAGCATGCCCTCCCCCGGGTCAGACCGGCCACGCTTCTCACACGAGTGGGTGCAGGGCTGGAGCCTGCTGGGCACTCCGGGACACCAAACACCCCAAATTGGCACCCGATCTCTCGTACTGCAGCTGGGACCCACTTCCTACAGCGATTCATACTCAGCAGACCTCTGCACCGCACATCCCTCAGTACAGCTGAGCACCACAGCCAGGATCTATCACAGTGCTTTGGGTTTGTGTGGTGGGGTTTTGGTAGCGGGGGAGGGGCTGCAGGGGTGGCTCCTGTGAGAAGCTGCTAGAAGCTTCCCCAGCTCCAAGTTGGACCCAACTCTGGCCCAGGCTGAGCCCATCAGCGACAGTGGTAGCGTCTCTGGGAGAACAGATTTAAGAAGGGGAACCTGCAGTGAGTAGAGGGATTGGAATGTGAGAGGAACACCGATGGAGATACGGAGGTCAGTGCAGAAGGAGGGGAGGAGGTGCGCCGGAGGAGGGGATGCCCCTGCAGCCCGTGGTGAGACGGCAGGCTGTCCCCCCCCAGCCCACGGAGGGGAGCGGGGGAGCAGATGCCCACCTGCAGCCCGGGGAGGACCCCACGCCGGAGCAGTTGGAGGCCCCCCAAGATGGCCGTGACTCCGTGGGAGACCCTGTGCTGGAGCAGTCTGTGACTGAAGGACTGCAGCCCATGGAAAGGGCCCACGCTGGAGCAGTTCATGAAGGACTGCAGCCCACAGGAAGGACTCACATTGGAGAAGTTCGTGGAGGACTGTCTCCCGTGGGAGGGACCCCACGGTGGAGCAGGGGATGAGTGAGGAGTTCTTCCCCTGAGGACGAGGGAGCGGCAGAGACAAGGTGTGATGAACTGACCCCAACCCCCATTCCCCGTCCCCCTGCGCCACTGAGGGGGAGGAGGTAGAGAATTCAGGAGTGGAGTTGAGCTGGGAAGGAGGGAGGGGTGGGGGGAAGGTGTTTTAAAATTTGGTTTTATTTCTCATTATCCTGCTCTGATTTGATTGATAACAAATTAAATTGATTTGGGTTTTTTTTTTCCCCAAGTCGAGTCTGCTTTTTGCCATGACCATAACTGGTGAGTGATCCCTCCCTGTCTTTGTCTGGACCCATGAGTCTTTTGTTATATCTTCTCCTCCCCATCCCACCGGGGTGGCAAGGAGTGAGCGAGCAGCCTGGTGGTGCTTTGTTGCTGGCTGGGCTTAAACCACGACACGTGGGATGAGACAACCCTGGGGGCAGCACAGCTCATGCATTACTGAAACCATATACTGAATTACACAGGTTGGGCATTTCCCCAGTAGCCCAGTCTGATTTTTGGATCCTCTAGACAGGTGCCAAGCCTGAAGAGAATTGTAGAGGAACACAGAAAAGAAAAAGATTGGCTGAAGTTGAGCTCTGGTTGCAGAACCATTAAGCAAAACCCACCCCAGCTAGCAAGAAGCTGGACTTTACAGGCGATTGTGCAGATTTCTCTAAGCAGCAGTTGGTTCCATCAACAATCAGTGTGGTCTCCTTAGTCCAGCTGGAGCACCCAGGTGAGACCAGAGTTGGCTGTTAACTCCTGGCTTGCTGGATGGCAGGAGTGACCTACAAACACCTCGCTATCCTGCACAGCGTGGCACATTTCTATCTAGAGCCATGTAAAGGATAGGTTTTGTTTATACCTGCTATTTTTGTTAAACCCAATGCAGTTATTGCTGAATGAAACATCCAGACTTCAGCATTGGTTTGTACAAGTCACCTAAAAGATACTAAAACTCCGGTCGAGGTATTCTAGACAAATCGCAATATAATGACCTAAAGGCCTACATCATTCTTTGACACGTTTCAGCTATTTACAGATGGAGCCAGATAGAAAATTAGGTGTACCAACAAGACTGATGAATTCCTAGTTTTATTTAATACTCTAGGCTCCAGGTAAAGTGGCCTCTAAACCAAGCCTGAATGCCAGGATGTACAGAGAAACAATGAAGCGAGTTTCCTTGATCTGAACTGTAAGAACTGAAAAGAACTTTAAAACCTCTATGCACAGTCTGCCTAAGAATGATATTAGGAAAAAAAAATACAATAAAATTCTTCATGCAAATTGCCATCTGGGCCAGGAAGCTGAGTACAGTACTGTTTTCATCATCTTTAATGATGCACAGTTTAGTTCAGGGGGAAGGGGGAAAGGAAATGGGACCAACCTTTGACCAGTATGACAGCAGCATAAGTAATCCCTTATTGCATTATGAAACAATTCATACATGGGGACCTGTTACATTACTGGCCTGTTAACAGTATTGCAGCTCCTTACTTTTACTTTTTTTCATTTTGTTTTACATCAGACGAGCCTATTGCTGTCATTTGTAGAGAACGGAAAAGCTGCTACAGTTTTAATATAAAACACAGGAAAAAAATACACAGCAGCTGTTCATATTTTCTAGGAAGTCTGTTACAATAATGATGTCATGGAAAAAGGCTGGAATCTATTAAAATGGATCAGACAGGCAAGCCATTCAAAGCCTTCAAACAATATGTGTATACAAGCTGCACCATGTACCTTACATTAAAATAAAAACAGGCAAAGAGTGGAGTTCCTTAAAAATATTGAGAACAGGCAATTAAGGTCATTTCATAGATTTACTTCCATAAATTCAGTTTACTACTGGAACTACCCAATAAAGCAAAATACAAAAGCCACAACCAGCTCACTGTCAATTAAGCTCATTTTCACCTATAAAAGCATTTCAATCTGTTTTGAAATCACTGGCTCAAGCTACGTAGGAACAAAGAAGCTCTCCCAGCAAAAGATTCTGCATTGACAAGTGAGACATTTAAACACCAGGTATAAAATTCAGCTCATTAGGAAGGGTGTTTTGTTGGGGTTTTCCCCCCACCTCCAACTTGGGGATTAAAGCATGCAGCTAAGGGGAGTCCTGTCCAGGCACTCCATTTGACCTGTAATTAGCAATCAAATAGTCTTCATTTATATGATGCTGCTCCTGGGCCCTAGCAAGTTTGCACCTCTTGCTTCAGCTTGCTTGCATATCACTCCAAACTGCACAACTTGCTCAAACATTATGCTTCTCTCCCCTGGGGTACATTGAAAAGAGAAGGGTTTGTGGTAGAAAACAGGTAAGTTTTGTTGTTATCTGGATGTCTCAAAAATTATCTTTATGTTCTCCCATTTCTGACAAGCTATGCCTTCCTCCCTAAGGCTTTCATTAGAAAGGTTTTTTCTGATGGTGGCCTAAATATGTCTTCCTAACACATGTAGAAGTACTTAGCACAATATGCATATACTTCTGCTAATGTGAGATCATATTTTGACCCCACATTCTTTAAACATTCAAGCTGGCTTTTTGCATATTCAGGAGCTGGAAAAGTAAAGCAAGACTGATCATGTTTAATATTTTTAAGTCTCGATAAAAATACAGAGACCCAAACAAACTGGACACAAATACCACAGGCAAAGTTTTAACTTGTATACTGGGTGGGCAGAAGGAGCAAGAATTATATTCTTCAAAACAAGAGGGGAGACCCTCAACTCAATAGCAGCCATGAATAGTTTGGAAAGTAATGAAAATTCAAATGAAAGTTAATATGACATTCTTAAATTTCTTTCTTTTCAAACTATCAAATAATTTTTTTACTTGTTAATTGTAAAATACCAGCTACAAACAAACAAAATCAGTGAAAATACGTTGAGACTCAAAAGAGTAATGAAACTACAAATTGGTTTAAAGTGATAATTCCATCAAGCCATCTGAAAAGATCTGCTTGATTACAGCCCTGGTGAGTTACGCATATGTAAGTTAAATTGCTTTCGTTATACTCCATATTAAACTACATTCAACACTACTGCTACAACTATCTCTACAAAAAAGAATTACTAGCAGAACTCCAAACCAAAATTCAAATTGCTAAGCAAACTAAACCCCCCCAGAAAACAATGACCCTAACTTCACAGACACATCCATGCTGAGGCCATTCAACACTTCTTCCTGCAACTGGGTATGTACAAACAAATTTCTGAGTTCACACAAGTCTAGATGCCAAATCAGATCTTTACTGTCTTGCTCATGTTTCCAGTCCCAGTAAAAGCAAAGCATGCACGAAAAGTATGGTTAGGCATACAAGTAGTTCTGTGCACTTAACTAAAGGCTCTAAAGATTTGAGCCAGAGTACAATAAAATGAGTTTGAATGCCTTATCTTCGGCACCCCACAGTATTCATAAATTTTGACTTTAAGCTGTTATTGGATATAATAAAATAGCATTAACATTTCAGATGAACATTCAGGGCCAGCTTATAAACTATTCAGTGATTAATGTCCTTGTCTCATGTTTTCAATTTTCATAGCTACTGGAGGTCATATGTTATGATGTCAGCTTGAATCTGGATTTCCATTTTGAGCAAATCTAATTTAAAATTATGATACTAAGGCATATGGTAAAAACTGCTTAAAAGTTCTATACCGAGTAAATTTATTCACTCTTTTACTAGGGTAGATTTCACATTCTAAAGCGAACATAGTTTGGGTGTATCTTCCCATACAGTAAACATGCCATAGGTTGAATGTGCAGGAACAGAACTCGTTTATACCGACATGCACACTTGCCAACCTTGAGTGCAAGAGGTTTGCAGGACTGGGCCAATAATAGGAAATTAATCACATCCCCAGAGTGTGACGTAAATTGAATCTGCCAAAAGGATTCAGGAGGAGGAAGAACAGGAGTCTGAAAAGAGCTCTGAGCTGGAGGGAGTCTCAGGGAGTATTTTTCTTGGCAGCTAGAGGGATGAAGATGTTTCATGGGGTCTGACACTAGTAAGACACTCGCCCCTTTATTCTGCCCTGCTCAGCAGACTGGAGGATTCCTCACCGACTTGCAAAGAGCAGTTTTATGAGACAGCTGAGCATAGACAACAGTGGGTTGCCACTGAAGGGACTACTCTGCTCTCCTCTCCCAGTCCCACCCTCACCCTCCTTCTATTTCCCTTGGACTGCCACTACTTTTCTCATGACACTGTCTACGACACCAGTTTATGAAGCTAAACCACATGAGACCTACCTCTGTCTTCTTCCTCCCTGGTCCCCCCTACCCAAAAGAAATAGGTTTCAGGTGGTTGTCCTCCCTGAGACCACTCACTATGAGCCTCATAAGAGTCAGTTCAAGAATCAGTGTAGTTTCAAGCCCAGGCCATGGGGCAACAGTTTTCTGAATATTTCCATATCCGTATCTCAGCTGCATTGGTTCCATGTGAAATATTAGCAGAAAATGCTTTCAGCTGAAGTTATTAGGTTTGATGTTATTATTTCTTCTTACTATTATATTATTATTTCTTCTTTCCACAGAAGAAATATCTGTGGAATAACCACAATTAAGTTAAAGTCCTTCTCAAAACAAAACCAAGCTCAAATGGTTTTTTCAGGTGCACAATGCATGAAGCACCAGACTTATTATTACTTTTTCTTATCATTGATTTTTCCAGTAATAAATGGTAGTGCAGATATACAAATAAAATATTTATATACAGCCTTTGAAGTACAACAGTTCCCTGTATTGGTAAAGCAGTGGCAGACACAACCAGTACAACCCACTGGAGCTACTTCAACCATCACATAAGGGAGGGCATTAAAAAAATTAAGTAGTCACTAAAACTTCAAAGATTGATTTGAATTATAAATGGTCAAGTGCTAAAAAGCTGCTACTAAAAGAGTGGACAGTATTCTATAGCATTTTACAGGCAGAATCCTATAATGTAGCATATGCCAGCTCAAAATTTTTGTATTATGCAAGTATAATTCTAAAAACAAGGAATAGTGCGGGAATTACATAGAAAAAGCATGGACCTACTCATGGCTCTTTCTGTGTTTAATTTACCAGTGCATTTTCCTCCCAAAAAGATTGAACTGACTAGGCACATAATATAAGATGTCTAAGGTACCCCCTTCTTCCAGGGAGACATTTTAAGCAGGGAGTAATCCAATGACCTTCAGAAGGTCTTCAGTGTGAAGCAGTAAAGCCATTTAAATCTATGCAGATGTACAACCAAATACAATGTATACATCCATGCAATTAAATTGGTACTATTATCGTCTTTGTACTCATTTCTACTCAGATTCAAGCAGATAAACAATAAACTAGGATATTGGAAAAGCAGGACCAGCATTTGCTTTCATGTAGTTACATATGGTAAATAGATTACTAATCTTAAAAAGATTCAAAACCAACAGCCAACAACAACAACAACAACAAAAAAAACCAAAAAAGAGTTTCTTGTAAAAGGAAATATTTCTAAACTCAGTTTAAAACCTGCTTAACATCTAGCAAGAAAAATAATCATTTTCTACAGGCATGGCAAGACAAAGATTTGGAACAGAACAGAGAAAATTAATAGCATTTTAACAGTCTTAAAAATTCTTATATACCATGTTCCTATATAAATAAAGAGTAACATAGAAAAGATTATGCTTAATTCATTTGTTTAGGTTATAAGCTTTGGAAGATAACAGATAGCTTTTTATTTCCTTAATACCTCCATGCAACTTACTGGCACTTCAATGATAACATGTCCAGTTTTATAAGAAAAGGCTACAATTTTATTTTAAACTTAACAGGCATTCATTCTTTTTCCTTTCAAAACCTAGGCATAAGTAACAAAGCACCAGAGTCTTATAAATTTTCTAACACCAAATGCAAATTAAGTCGTGAAATTGCTCTAGGAAAAGTTCCAAGAATACGAACCCAAAGGAATTTCAACACAATTTCTCAATTTCAGGCTCTTTATGATACTCAGGCAAGGTAACAGAATACGGTGCAGTCAGGAAGAGCTATCTCTGTATGGAAAAATGTTTAATTATCCATTTCAACAACTTCCTGTATTTTGTTTATAAGCTCTAAGATGAAATAGATGTGTATAAATGGAAGAAACTGAAAGGATGGCAAGGGGTCTGTAGGTTGAACAGCTCACAATTTTCATTACCTTAGAAAAGTGGGTTGACAGTTCATAACTTAAAGGGTATCTTCATATGTTATGTAAACATCTACCAAATTAACATATTTCTCTCTCCTTTACTTGCAGTCGAATGAACTGCTTACCTGCATTGTACCAGTCTGCATTAGAAGTAAAATAAGCACAACCCCCACCCCATTATGTGACAAGGTAAAACTTGTCACATTTTATTTTTATGTCAGCTGTGACTATATGGCTTTACAGCACCATCTCCAGCAAACTGGGGCTTTTCCCATAATGAGCAGAGTAATTATTTAATCTTTCAACAATCCTCCTGAAAAGCCTCAAATCCTTTTTCTTAAGCACAAGGCAGGAGTTTTAACAGGCTGTTTAAACAAAGAGCTGCTGATTTTTCGCTCTGGAGAACTACTGCTTGTTTATCCCAGGGGAGACATCAGTCAAAGAACGACAACTCAGCTTGCTGGGCATGCTATTATTTAGCAATAACCCCAAGGGGACTAGGGACATTTCCTGAACATGAAGTTTAGGTCTACCAATGCTTCTTTGAAAATATGAGATGGACAATGACAAGCAGCCTGCACCCGAGTCAAGCTGCTAAAACCTGGTGTCAGTGCTGCCCATTACTTCCAGCCACTTTCTCATCTGGCTCCCATTTTTCTGTCAGAAGACAATTCTTTACCAATCCCTTCTTGAAAGACACCGTAGGTACAAAGCATTCAAAACAGTAAGATCATCCAAACGTGCATACGTGTGTCTTTCTCAAGTAGCCTGTTTACTACAGCCTGTATCACCATGAACATCTCAAGTGATTTTTTCTTCAGCTTTTCAAAGTGTAGTTCACAAACAGCAACTGTCCTCTGCATTTACTTCATGCTGGTGCTTATTAACAGCAATGGTCTTTATAGAAAGAAAATGACTTAAATCAGTCCTTACCTGCAGAACTCTTAACTTTCAAGAAATATTACTGTCTCGCAGTTTAAGTAAGATGGTGTAATCTGCAACAGAGCAGAAAGAAATATCAGTTACATTTGATATTGTGCATTTAACATGAGCATTATAATTCAATCACACTTGAGTGAATTGACAGATAAAATTTTAACTATTATCATGGTGAGCCACATCTTTTATGGAGACACACGCCAAGCAGTAATTGTACAATATTACATATACATGCCAATAAGAGTGTGTATATACACCTTTTTCCTTTTCCAGTGTTTCTGCGCAGACATGGAGATCTAAGAGTTTTGATCTACCTCTATGCATTACTCACAATGCTTATGTTGTGGTTAGATAGATTAAAAAATTAAGGTCCTGCTGACATTGTATTTCTTGTCACTAAACAACACAATCAATTGAATTAGGTGCTTCAGGAAGAGGTGCATGATTGGGCCCAGATGCACTCAACTTCCATCAACATCTAATAAGCTCTTCAGTAACAACAAGCAAACAAAAAAACACTTAAAATACAGATCTGATTACATCCTAGTGAACACTCTGTGAAGCGTAATTATTAATTAGCATCCTGAAATGCAGCTAAACAAAACACTATGAGCCTGAGTTTCTACTGACCAAAAAAGGCTCCCCATCCAAAAAGCAGCAATCACACTTCAAAGACATTCAAGTCAAGACAGCACACATTCATATGCGCCATCGCCCACTGAGGGCAGAAGCTATGAGTTTAATCTTTTATATGTCTTGCTGAAAACACCATTAGGTTTCACATCTACTGCTCTTTAATCTGCATCTGCTGCCACACTTGCGTAAAGTTTTTCATTTATTGTTCACTGAGGACTGTTTGCTGACTTGATTTTAGAGACACTGACTTACAGTCAGACCAAGAACCTTTGTTGTAAGAGACAGTCTATATGAACACCTGCAAAGCTCAAATCTTCCTTTTTTTTTTGTTTTTTGTTTTTTTTTAACCTTCTTCAAGTTACCTACATAGGGACAGCACAAGCTGCCTCTGTTCTAGGAGAATTTGCTGGCATAACCATCATGACAAATTTACACCTGGCCTACCTAAACAGTGAAGCACTGAGCCAAATGCCAGCAGAAGAGAACAGCGGTAAAGTAACAGCATTTTGCTGCTCAAATATCTGAAGGAACCAGTGTCGAGCCTTTGTTCTCAGTGCTGGTTCTCCAAGCTGGATAGGCAACCACAAGCCTCGAATTACACTTCATTGATTCAGGGAAACTGAGCTGGTGTTCAATTTCGGTTCTGCAACCTGCACGTTGACCTGCATGTTTGTTGGCCTAAACAACGAGACTTCAGGAAACGAAGAATTTGCACTTTGTCCGAGTCTCGTTTTTGGAGAGGGGGATCTCTACCTCGAAGGTCTAGGTTGGTGTGGGAAAACTGGGAGGAAAGCCAATCATCCAGATCCAGGCTTTTGCACTACATTCCTTCACTGTGTTAATTTCTGCTCTGAATTCAATACAATCAAAATCACACACAGACGTAGAAATGGGAGGTGGTCTCAAAAAGTTCTAATTCCTTTAGCATAACTTTTGTTACCTCTGGTAAAATTGGAGGAAGACAGGGACATTACAAAATAGTTCATTCAGTAATATTTTGAAAATGTATATTTACACATTTGGAAGATTTTATATAGTCAGTCAATACAAAACCAAAACCCAACTGTTTGCAATAAAAACACATAGTTTACATGGAAGTTTCAAAAACTCATGTAAGATTACATTAATAAGATCCACAGTAATGGAGTGTCACAGTCTAAATGTAGAAATAACCTGAGGAAAACAAACAAACAAAATTGTTTCTTCAGTATTCTCTATAAAATAACTAAAATATTCCTTGATAACTTTTCATTAAGCTACATTACAGATTAAAGTTGCCCAAATGTACAATGCAAGAATTTTAATTTGGGACTCAAGAGAAGATCTTTGTTTCCATAGTGCCATGAAAACATTTCCACAAAGATGCTTATAAGGCGACATAACTTAATCCCCCACCCACCACCCAAAAAACCCATACAATATGAATAAATCAGAGAAGAATTTTTTAAGAAACAATGTTCACTTCTCTAATGAAAGTAAGAAACACTATCTCATTGTATTCATGTATGGGAAATAGAAGCCTAGAGTTTCAGTTATTTGCTTGAAACCATACAAGATATATAATCCAGTGCCTAACTCAATTCTAAAATCAGCTGCAGTACTGTTGTATTATTTTATCTTCATTTTAAAGCCTGTGTAATTTTAAAGTCCTGTTGGATTGCAACCTTGCCTTACGCCTCCAAGCAACATTTTATTATTTATTCTGGCTAACTGATTTGCCTGATTCCTCATCCACAGTCAGAAGACACATCCTGTTTGGAAAGAAAATCTAGTACTTCTGGACTTTAGGTCAAGGATACTCGTCACATCTGAGCAAAGGCTAAGACCCTTGTTTCTTTTAGAGCATTATTTCCTATATTAAGATCTTCACAAGCCTAACATTCACAACACACTTGGTCTCCTTTTTTTTTTTAAACAAAGACCTTGGAGGTCTTTCCCTTGGTTTTGCTTTAATTTAACCTTAAATAAAAAGACTTGTGAAATTCACATTTATACCCCAGAAGCCAGTTCTTGGCAATTTGCAGCTTTTTACCCAGCAATATCCGAAAAAGGCGTATGTGGCACAAGTTTATGCAAGTGTTCCATTACAATAAACCAGTATCCTGAAAAAGTCAAAAGGGCCAAAAGTTCATCACATTAGTATACTTATTGTCCATCCTGAACACAGAGGAGAACTCTCCATAAACAACAAACGCTGTCTCCAGTGACGATGACCATGCTCAGTTCAGAAATGCCTTTTTGCCTGCTCAGAGAGGACATGAGGCACCATGTGGTACCTTTATTGCAGAGACACAGATATATGCCCCACTAGTAGTAGATGGGCTGTTCAGAGTAGTTTCCTTTTCTGAAGTACCAGATAGCCTTTTATTTTATTCTAATGTCTTAGCTTAGTTTTTCCTTGTACTTCACAGCACAAGAAATAGTAGAAAACTGAGGACAAGTAGAAACCTAGCTGAGACATGGCTTCTTTTACAGTTCCTTCAAAACTAGCAACATGAAATATAAAGTTTCACCTTCTTATCTAGAATATGTAAATTTTTCAGATTCTGATCTCGGGCTGACTTCCACCAACAAGAGCGTCGTGGCTGCATGGGGAGATGCCGCTGTCCATCTGCTTTACACTGATACAAGATCGCAATCAGATCTGGGTCATCTCACCTTTGAGTTTGCCACACACATAAATTAAGAGATCACACACAATAGTGCTTGTGCTAACTGAAATCCAACTTACAGGCATAAAAATATTTTTAGCCTTTTCCCTTCCACCCACGGATGTGAAACTTATCTACATAAATAAAAGAGGAATTTCTTTATATTTGCTCTTTCCTTTAAGAAACAGAGGAACAGCATGCTGTATGTTTACCTCTATGTCTATGGAAAATAGACCAAATATACCTCTAGTATATAAAATACTAGAGTATTTTAATAGCTAAGAAGCTATTAAAATACAGGGAATATATTTTCCATTATTCAAATATTACAAATATGTGCACCTAACACTATATTCAACATAATTACAAGCATTATAGTAGTCACATGAATATGCACTGCCTAATAATTACTTTGGTGTGTTTATACATGTCACTATTCATGAGATGTCTCTGCACATCCTCCTGGATAACGTAAGGATTTCAAAATCCAGCCACTAGAAAATGCATGAATAGTGTAAAGTGCCAAGTTGTCCTTTGCCAGTAGCCACTGCACTATTCCCTTATGCTTGCAACCACAAGTCACTGGTACGCTGGGCATCACTGGGAGGTGGCTGCACTCTGTTCGTTCAGATCAAGCAGTCCTAACAGGAAGAACAATCCAGTAATGCCAGCAACTCAATATGGAATGCTGAGTTTGAATAAATTTTAGCAAGATGTTCATGGCTGAAAAATGACAGCAGGGGATCCCTGAAGGTTTCAGACTAATAAGCAGATGCCTTTCAATGGCAGAAAAAAATGGAAGTGCAAAAACTGACCCTTGTTATTCTGAATACATACACGCTGCATTACTGAACTCCAAACTGGCACCTCAACCAAAACATGATATGTCAAACATAGTTTTAATACAAAAAGCATGAAAAAAGACAGCACTGCTAGACTCAAGCTTGAACAGCATATGCCAGCTTATGTCCACAACTCCAAGTCACTGCAAACATTAACTCATCCACATGTACACAACTCAGGTACATTTCCTATGTCCTCTACCACTGTTTTCTTAGTCACAATAAACACAAAAGAAATATAATATTACATGTGGAACCAAAATTTTCCATTCAGTTTATAGAACGAGTATTCTCTCTTGCCTCTTTTCGTAATTCACTTATGGTTTAGGTTTACAGCACAGAGAGTATGTGACAACAGACAATACACGAGAAGTCAGCAGGAGCAAAAGGCACCTCCTATGTGGGTCCCTGTTTTAAAGGACATATAACCGAGGGGCTCAGGTCTACAGGGTAGATTTATTGTATTTGACTCCTGCAGGTGAGTAGTTCTCAAGTAGACAACAGTCATCTAGTTGGACCAGTAGGATATCCTTACTTTTCAGTGTTTATCTTTCTCAGTGTCTTAGAGGAGGCTTGACTATGAGCGAACACTACCCTTTCCAAAGTTGATGTGTTTATTAGCCACTGAACTAAATGGAGGATGATTAGAATGCTCTTTGTTAAATGCCAGCTGAGACAATGAAAGCCACCACTCAAAGACCAGTGTGAACAGTAAGCTACACTTCTGCTCTCTCTGACAGATGCACTCGACAAAATTCTGCAGTTCTGGGCCACCTGGTGTGATCTCTGCTTTACATTCAATAATGGGAACCATCAGGGTTTTGGAGCACATCGCTCATGGGGACAAAAATGCAGTAGCCTTCAGTATACGGCCAGATTTCCCTAACTTGGGGATTTACTTTGCTTGCCCTGAGCACAGCCAAGGCATAAACTTCCTAGGAGGGGCAGGAGGCTTTCAGGCTCTTCCAACTGTGATAGTACAGATGTACCTAAAGGGGCGAAGAGCTGACTTGGTTCCAGGTGTCTTTCCTGCATTGAACTTGCCTGGAGGAGCAAACTCAACAGGGAAGTCACAGGCAGCAGGGAAATCAACAGTTTGTTCCTCCCTGCAAAAGAGAGGCAGATTTTTCAGACGGGGTGCTGGATGCGAAGCCAAGTTTCATATTACAGGCGAGGAAACTGCTTCCTGTTGTTTGATCTTCCCACTTTAGGAAAAGAGCACTTGCTAAATATGGCATCAAAGACATTCTTATTGTCGTCATTACTTCCACCTGTCCACTGAAACACAACTCCAAATACCGGCTAAAACCTCACACCCTGGGTGGCAATGGTGCGTGCTCTTGGTTTGATGCTACGACAAGGGCAGTCTCGGTCACACCTTGAGGACTATTTTGCAGGAGATGCTGCTCTGACATAGAAGTAAAAGGTTTGCATCCTGTCCCCTAAGTATAATATTTGCTGTCTGCCCTATAAAGACCAGCATAGGACAGTAAGCATGCTGGCTAAGAGCCTGTATTATACACAGTTTGCTTTTAAATTATGAGAAAAGGATTCATTTCAAAGAAAATCAAAGTGCCTAAACACACAACTGTTTTAGGTTTCCTCTGAAGATATCAGGGCCCCTATCAAATCAACACCTCCTCTCCCTCCCTGGAAAAGCACCCTATACATATACACATATTCCTGTGATTTTTTTCAGCTGTTCAAACTTTCTATTCAGATAGGAATTTTTAGAAGAGGTTTGGGGGGGGGGGGGGGGGGTAAGGTTTTGTTTTTAACAGAGTAACATAAGATCTTTATTGGAAATGAATGTCTATAATCATTGCTGCTCCTACTGAATAAAATCAGTTCAATAAATGAACAGCCAAGCAAACAAAAGAATGCAGTAACAGTGAAACTAATGACTGGGAAATCACAAGAGAGTCATATCACCATAAAACTTTTATCAACTGTTCAAATAACTTCTGTGATTTTTTTTTCTGTAAAAGTTAAACAGAAATACACTAAAGTATCTAATTGCATAAATTTTTGCTTCCATAAATCTCCATCTCCAGTAAAGTCCATAAATTACCTGCATCATGAAAACTCAGCAAATCTGGCAGTGAACATAAAATTTGAATTCCTTCCCATCAAAAATCATCACAAAAAACCTCAAAACCATCTGAAGTAATCTATATAAAGTTTTCCAAATAAACCTGGTAACTTGAAAATAAGCAGGATCACACTTACTTGAAAATGCCTGGATCGTTATATTCTGGCTAAACCCAGAACACACGCCTATTTCCCAAGCCTGGCAGCCAAGCGACCCACAGGGCAGCCCAGAAAGAGTGGTGGAGCTGCTTTGCTTGCAGTGATTTTTCAGCGGGAACAAACTGCGTCTGAACTGCCAGCTAAACTCTGAGTGGGCAAGCACATCACGTAGTACAGGGAAGGCGACTAATTGGTAGAGGACATGAGAGCATTTCAAGGGAGGAAAAATTCATGGCCAGATGAACATCTCTTATTCTTCTGCTCCCCTACTCTGCTCTCCTCTTCCCATTCACATTAATAGAAAATATCAAACTAACAAGGCAGTACAATATATCACAATGCAGTTGTGTCACAGGACATACATTTCCCTGTCAAAATAAGGCCACATTTTGTTTCAGTGATACACGACAGCAATAACAGATTAGTCAACATACAAAATCCTAACAATAATAATGCAAAAACAACACAAGCCACGTGTTGGCTGATGTTCCCTGTAGTCTTTGTGTAAAAAAGATGTTGGAAAACATGTAGACATGACAGAGCTATAAGATGTCAGCCTCCAGCCATACTCATACACAGACTTCACGAGAATGTGGAGCCAACAGTTTTGCAATCAAACTGCAGGGTAGCCTTTTACATCCTCCTCTCTGGGCTCTTGCCTGAACATAACAATCCTGAAAAGCATGGCTACTGACACCCTGCTTTGTGACTCACTGAAGTATTTTGAGCCTTTGAATCACCCTGGGAAATCACATCTGGAAGTGCACTACGACATGCTATTGGGATCCGGAGGACAAGCACTAACCAAAAGCAGAGACCATTATCAACTGGTTTGCTATGGGCAAGCTATTCAAAACACAGTATTGGGTCCAACTCAAACCGCTGAATCCTGCCTGGCTTTTCCCACACATTGAAAGGATACACATGTGTTCCAGCCCTATCCTTAAAGTTCACCCCTTCCCCGTCCAATGCTGTCTTTTATTTTCTGTATTTTCCTCCCTCCAAATATCAACTGCAGCCACGTAAAGTAGAAAATTCTTATAAAATAGAAATACAACACTGGCAGATGGTGAGAATGAAACAACAGAACACTTTCTTCCTTCTTTACTAATTACACTGAAAAGAATTTACCTTGGCAGTGTCTTTTCAAAGCTGTACTACCAATTCCCAAATTTTCTTTGGTGATGCAGCCTGGTTAGATCTAGAGTTGCTCGTACTCAAACTCTCCTGTCTCCTCCCTGAGGCTTTTCGTCTTCAGACCTAAGTTAAACAGAGCACCAAACTTCTGTTTTACGAAGTTTCATATGTTTCCTACCTGCATATAATCTTTAGAGTGTTTTTCTTCCTTTAAAAGAAGCCAGACTGTGTTGTTATTGTATTAGAAGCTTATCTAGTGTTTGTTTCTTCAGTGCTCTAATGTTTAAATGGGGTTTACTAAGCAGCTGAATTTTAACTCTGTGTTCATTGAGGGAAAAAAATGCTGTGTTTTTATATAACATTCAGCTTTAGTCCCCTCATATTTTAACATTTAGCCTCCAGAACAAAAACACTTATTATTCAGCCCCTCTCACTGCTAAAAAACCAAGCTGTGCTGTGCTTTAAGTGCCTGATTCATCACTTGCTGGTACATCCTTTCATCACTTTTAAAATTAGTATGCGATAAGATGCTCAGGTTTTACACACTCGTTCTCCCCGTGCACACTGAAGTAACTACAGAGGCAGCAGAAAACCAGGCCAAGCTGCATTATCTGTCCATACACGCCTCGTAACGCAACACTGCTGCTCACAAGAAACCTTTTTATGTTTGAGCGGGACACCCTTTCCCTTACACCTACCCTAAAAAAAGCTGGATTCATCCTAAGGCTGCCGGAGGTCACTCTGCACTTCAACAGCATGCTGTGAGCGCCAGGACACAGCTTGCCCCCACGGGCAGGCAGCACCCACAGACAGGTAAGGTAAGGTGGTGTTAAGGCTGCTGCCCACTGCTGCCCGCCAGCACCCTGCCTCCAAGCCGCCATCGGCTGCTACAGGCTGCGGTGTCTACCTGGCTCTCAAAAATAACGGCAAAAATGTTCTGAGCATGTTATTTCACATCTAATGATCCAGGAGCACTGATGAGTTTAGGAGTCCCATGCAGGAGCGCTCATATATAAATCAATGCATATGCAATGAGTGCCAGATTTCCCCACAGAATATCTGGATTTGCAGCTTTTACCAACTCCACAATACAGGAGGCAAGAAAAAATAATTTTATGCCAGAGATCCTGAAAGAAATAGAAGCTACCTTGATGATGAAGCTTTTGTTTTCATTTTTAGGGCCTAAGTGAAAAAGCTTTATGCAGGCACTGATGGTGCAGTACAGAGAGGTATTAGGCGTTGGAGTTCCATTACAACTGGTTTTTCCTTCGAAAAGGAGATGGCACTTCTGGAAGAGCTTGAGGCACTCTGCAATGCTCCCTGCTTTATTCAGCACGGAAGCCATATTTAATTAAACTAGACAAAACAGATATTTCACCATTTTAGCTGGAAATGCTGGTGCAGGGGCTCCGCTAGCACAGGGATAGCCAACTGGGGCTTCCCAGCTCGCCAGCAGCCCATAAAGCTGCTACTGGGGGGCCCTGGCATTGTATTCAAAGCCACTTTTAATAGCCAATATGGTAAGCTGTGCAAGATATGATGTGTAGGGAGCCCCATAAAATCCTTTAATGGAAACAGCGGGCCTGTGTTGGAAAAAGTTTCAGGAGCTGCATACACCAGTATAAAGAGTTCAGCTCCCGTAAGGCACCACAGCCAGTGTGAGTGTAAAGGCTCCCATAACCCCAAACCTCACCCCCAGCTTCTGGGACGCCGTTTTCTGTAAAGAAGTTTGCGATGTCAAGGCACAGTTCATGCAGCAGGAAACATTGATATAACAATAACAGATCACTTTTTTCTCCTTTTTTTGTGCGTTAGACCATCAGAGGCAAGGTGAGTAGGTTAGCCAGTTAGAAGCCCATCAGTAAGACAGAATGGCAGGGCAATCCTCCTGGTCTACATGCTCTGGGAAGGCACCACGGATCTAACGGGGATACGTGGCTGCCACTGGGACAGTACCATTGAAGGTGCCCTTAGTGAGTTATTCTTAGGTAAAGGACTATCAGTTATAACTCCCTCTAGACGGAAGGCAGTCCGAGGCTGTCTCAAGGAGGGATATGTGCAACACCGAGGGTCTTTCTACCTCTTCTTTCTTCCATTACATACAAATGTCACGACCCTTCTCTTTAAGCAAAAGCTCTGCAGGTTTCTGCTACCGTCACCTGCAGTGCCGAGTATTACTCATTTCCAGACAAGAGGGAAGGCAGGACCCCCGCTCTGAAGAGTATTACAGAAATAAGTATGGGGATGAAGCCAGCAGCCCAGCCCACGGTTACGGAGCAGCCCTGACTCCTGCTTTGCTCCTGCTCCCGGACCCCAGTGGTACAGGGTGCAGCTTCTCCACTGTACGGGCACCTGCCGGTCAGCTACACTGAATACTCAGGATCCCAGCCTGGAAAAAAGGCTGCAGGACTGCAGGGAGCATCGAGGCACTTCTGCTTCAAGGAGCCTCATTAGGAAACAGATTCCCTGGATATATAGGCCTGTGCTTATGAGACTTTACCTACCACGTCATCTAAAACCCCCTTACGTAATTCACCAGAACAACGTGAGGGGCAGAATGTGACCATCACTGTGTAGTTGACTGGCACCCAGAATATACTTCTTGCCTGTTTACTTAAGTTCTCCACAGCCTCCCCTAGCTACTCAGAGCAGCCATCCCTTGACCAGCCTGAGGAAAAAACAGCAGCGGCTCTAAGCAGGCCAAGAGAAGACCACCACCAGTGAGGAGCCCTTACACACTGGACCTGGAAAAAAGCTGATCTCTCATATCTAAATATGAATGATACTGTAAATATTCAAAGGTATAACCACAAAAAAAGCACAAGCATCAACAGTCAGAATATGGAACACCCGCTGCTACAGATTAGATCTTCATTTCTAAAAATGATATGAAACCTGGAACATTAAAACCTCTGCTTGAACTGAAGTCTGTTTGATACTCATGTACAGTAATTACACTTTCACTCCTGCTTTGAAAGATTAAAAGCACTAACGTGGTCATCAGGGAATCTCATCTGTTTAAAGCCAGAAACAATCAGAATCCACAGAGGAAGGAAGGAAGGAAGGAAAGAATTAATACAATCACCTTTTCTTGATGCTTGTTTTGTGTGTAAGGTCTAACACATTGCCCAGTTTTCCACTCGAACTACCATTTCACATTGGCAAAAAAAAAAACCAAGCCCAACCAGTCTTTGGAAAACAGTGAATGACTTTTTCATGACTGAGTATCTGGTTTATATTTGAACATACAGGAAATAGATTCTCCTAATCAGCCCTTTTTACCTACTGCCAAAAATATGAGAGTGCAGCTTTACAGCCAAAGCAAGCTGTTATCCACTGCTTTTATAATTCACTCCAAACCCCTACATTAATGCAATATTGCAAATGAGTGCT
The DNA here is from genome assembly GCF_900496995.4 of Aquila chrysaetos chrysaetos. Classification (NCBI taxonomy): domain Eukaryota; kingdom Metazoa; phylum Chordata; class Aves; order Accipitriformes; family Accipitridae; genus Aquila; species Aquila chrysaetos. The sequence goes on along the minus strand of NC_044004.1, from coordinate 53,839,158 downwards.
TATATGCAGCAGAACCAGGAAAAGCAAATGACAGAGTCCCTCTGACATGTGCACAAATCCTACAGACTTCCTATTCTGGACCATTCTTATGCTGATTTTCCCCAGCACAATTTAATTTTATTAAAACCCCAAAGTAAATCCTATAAAAAACCATGCATACAAAACATAGGAAAAGTCATTTGTCCCTAGTAAACTCTCTAAGAAAATATACCTTTAAAACGTCTGTTTGCATACAGTATCATTCTGTTCATACTCTTTCTGCTTACAAAAAAATGAAGTTATCGCACATTCTGGCTAGTTTAAATGTGTTCTCATTTTCCAAAACACTTTTTTTTTTTTTTTTTTTTTTCTTCCAACAGAAAATACACTTTTGGCCATTTGTCCTAGAGAACGGCTCTTGTACCTTACTTAATGCACAATCGCTGCACAGGTGGCTTATGTACATGCAATTAATCAAAAAAAATCTACATATCAGATTTATTGTATGTGTGCCAAACAACTGCACAATTCATCAACATACAGTAAATTCATAGTATTTAGAGCACTTCAGATTCACTGTCCAGGTACAGGCCATATGGCCAGCCCTACAAAAACGTGACTTATTAGACACCAGCTACCAAATGTGGATGCTTGCCATGCAGCTGGAACAAGCATTTTATCAGAATCAGTAAGAGATAAAGCTCACAGCATCTTTAACACCGTTAAGTGACAGACGATTGATCCGTTTTCATTTCCTCTACCAGTCAGCGAGGACTTCCCCAAGGGAGGGAAACATTCATATGCACATGAGGAACACTTTCATTCTGACTTAAAGCCAGCAAGATCAAAAGAACATTCAAGATCTATAATTTGGGAGAACAGAAATTAGAAATAATAAGCCCAGGTCTGAAAAATATGACAAGTGTTTTAACAAAAATATGGCACAATAGTTAATGTATTGTGACAAGGCAGAAAACACTCGCTTCCTAAGACAGGGCACCTGAATAAACATTTATTACCCTGACCCAAGCGCAACCAAAGAGTTCCAGAGTTTATATGCTAATGTACCTTACTTCAAAGATTTCCTTAAGATACATCAGAAGGCAAAATCTCTAACGTCAAGAATTTTAGCACTGAAGAAAAGGGGGCTGACAAACTGTCATGCTGGCAAAAGCACAAGACACTGAGAAGTGTTCAAAGATACAAAACCTTTATTTTTCTTGAAATGGACTATCTCTGTTTCCTGCGATTGCAAAACCTGTACCTAGGTGAGCTTTGCTCCCACAGAGGACAAAAAAAAACCCGGTAAATATTTCCTTTTCCTAAGATACTCCCCAACAGCTACTGCTACCCTTCTAATTTTTAAATTACTTTGTGTTACTGGGTGCTTGCTAATCAGGAATTTGATCTTATGGCACCTGGGCAAGAGAGCGATGCAGCCAAAGCATTACAAAGAAAGGTCCTGTGGCAACACAGTTTACTGGCAGAAGGCTCAGGTCAGCTGCTGGGACTGTTTAGAGGACCGCTTGAAAGATTATTTTAAAAGTAAGTAAGATAAAAGGAGACAATCAACTTCACTAACTCAGGATAAATCCTAATAAGGTAAGGAGAGACCCGCTCAGGACAAACAGTGATGGACCCCAACAGGGACTACCAAAAGAAAGAACAAAGAGTTAAGCAAAAAAGTCACTGAATTTGGGGTGTTGTCTCTTTTTAAAGTGATCCACATTTCTCATGCTACTAAAGTAAGAGTGTAAGCCTTGTAAAAGGGTCTGTTTCTCTGCATACATTTAACTGTATCATGAAGGAGTTAAACCAGAAGTCTGACACCTTCAGCAGTAAGTTTAGGATGAAACAGTTGGGATAGATGGAGCATTAGGAGTCAGACATGGGTCCACAGAAACCAGTGGCTGGCCTTCGGTTGCAGGTCCGAGTAAGCGCTGCTCAACACCAAGTTTATCGTTTAAAAGCCTGTCCCGAGATGGCAAGCACAGATAATGTCTGTATTCCTCAGGATCCAGAGGCTCACAGCATGTGGTGCTTAGGACACCGCTAGATTTGGTCTGTAACATTAAAACCAGATCATGTTCTGGAAAATTACTTGGTTTCAGTTATCAGTATTCATGGCTGGTGCTCACTGTCCGGAGGAATGCCAGTTTAAAAGAAAAAGAAGTAGCCATCTATTCTAATTAGAAAACCGCTTTTGTAACCAATTACTCCTATGCCCCTAAAGTTTACTTATTGCTCCTGAAACCTGCTGGGATGATTTGTATGACAGTCACGTGGAAAGTTGTAATGTTTGGGAAAACAGAGTGGGCAAAGGGGAGAGTGGGTTGGTTGGGTTTGGATGGGAAGGAGGGTATTTCATGTTACAGGTACAGCTTCCTCCTTCTCAGACTGATGACCGAGAAGCAGAAGACCAGAAGCACTCACAGGTTGGGACGTGGGGGCCTGGTTTGTTCCCTGTGCAGCAAGCACGTGGGCAAGGGTTCCAGATCCAGGGCTGGGACACCAACCCCTCCTGATTTCTAGGTGGGGCTTAGACGAATTACAGGAAGTCAAAATAGTGAAGCTAAAAATGAAAAAAAAGATCACGCTTAGTAATGCTAAGGATAGTAAGGTCTTTTTCAAGGGTACTGGGCACAATGATTATTTACAAGATGGACATGATCTAACAACAATGCAGAAAACACATTAAGTTTCTAACACATAGATTACATAAAGAAAGAAGGCACCATTCTAATCGTGCAGTGATAGTCCTTCATTGTACACTGTACCAGAACAGCAAGATAGTACAGGGCTACCACACTAAGATGAGGTACCACCTGTTCATTTCTCACTGCGAATAAACAGACTCTCACAGCATGTGGCATAAATCCTAACAGGCTTGGTTGGATAAAGTGATCTCTGCTCCATTAGTAGCTTTTAATAAGGTCTATGATACCAAGGACATTCAAAAAACCTGGAGGACAGTTCATATTGTGTCAACATTCAAAGAAGGACAACCCAAGTAACTTACAGGCCATTTATAATCCAACATCAATCCAGACAAGGAAAGGAAATATTTTCAGGGGATTCATTTGATACAGAACCAATGAACAGCTATTAAATTAGTGCCAGATGTCATGGATTTATGGAAAATAGATCTAGTGAAACAAAGTAGGTTTCATCCTCTGATGAGTATACCAAATTTATCTGATTAAATAAGGGCTTACAAATGATGCACATCAATATTTGAGGCATTTCACTTTGTACTACCCAAAATTCTGATTAAAAATTTTGACGCTAAAAATAACCAATAAGCACATGTTCAAAAAACTGGCTGATCTCGGAGTCATCGCCAACGTAGAACTGGACCCTACTTGCAACATCTGTATCGAGGCTCTGCAAGAACATGTATTAGCCCAGTAGTATTTAACACCAAGTTGAACTGTTTCTCCATGCAGCATTGCTAATATCAAAATCAGCTTAAAATTTTGTGGCCCACCTTTAAATGACATTTTTAAACTGGAGAGAACACAAAAAAAGATTTGTAGTAAGCAACTAAAAGTTCAACTTGTTTAAACTTACAGAGGAGCTCTGAGAACAGACTTTACTGCAGTTTCCAAGTACCTCCATTGGAAAAAACCACGAACCTTACTTCATCTAAGGAAAGCATAAAAAAACCCCAAAACTCAGCTGTAGACCAAAGTTCTGGAAAGGGTAATTAATCAATGATCTAAATTACCAAAGCCAGTCACGTTGGATTCTTCAGCTCTTGATACCAAGAGATTAAGAATCAGAAACATTTCCAGAATATATACAACGGCAAAGTACAAATTTGTGTTAGTCATGTAAAATTTACTGTCTTAATACAGGGTAAGTACAAGAAGTACAATGGCTAGTGATATACAGGAGGATCAGACAACCTTTTCAACACACCCTTCTGGTCTTACTTTCTTTAACTGTACAAATGATACCAAAAAAAAAAAAAAAAAAGGCAATTGAAGATAAAAGCTAAGAACCTTTAGGCAACAGCTGTATTTTTAATCTCTACAAAAGAAAGTTAACATTAACATTGCATCAATAGTGAAGAAGTTTTATTTATACAAATAAAGAAGAAAAAGACACACCATTCTCCTCTTTCATTTACTGTATTGTCTTTAATACTTACAGACTGCTTGACTTGCTGTTGCTGACAGGAGGAGAATGAAGTAGAATGTGTCCAGTACAGTACAACATGAAACTGATAACATTATCCTACTTGAATGTCAAGTTTGCTTTGGTAGCGCATGAGTGATATGAAGCCAGAGGAAAAAAAAAAAAATCAGCAACAACAAAAATCCCCAAGACACTTAGGGGAAAAAACCCAGCTAAAATGAGCAATTGATCTCAGGGAAATACAGCTTGGAAAGGGGCACTATTGATAAGAAAAAAAACACAGGAGGAGAAGACCTCAAAAACAGATGGGAAGACAGGTGGCAGCATAAAGATCAGAAATAAAATACTGCATGGCTTGAGAAATTTAGCTGTAGGAACAAACTGTACAACTAGATTAAGGAGGAGGGTCAGAGTTGCTAGAGCACTTCACTACTTTCTCTTCTATCAAAACCACACAGGGTTTGTCAAAGTTTGCATAATGCCTGCTGGATCACATACAGGATAAACAGCTTGCCAGGCTGTGCTTCTGTTTGTTCAATTCTACTGCCTGCATCAGGAGCTGGAAACATTACTTTCAGAAATTCCAGCAAAATTTCATCTTCTAGGACAAGAGTAACATCCCTGTCGCCAACTGATGGAATTAATGACACCAAACTACTGCCAAAAAAAATACAGAAAAGCTCCAGTGTCAATGAAGCGACACTTACACATGGAACCTTTGCCCCGCACGAAGTAAAACGCCAAATCCCTTTAAGCCAGTGTGACACAGACATAATCTACTACTAGCTCCAATACAGTTAATAATGAAGAAGGTCTGTGAGGAATGAATACGTGAGGAATGAGAAAATTCTTTATGGAAAACAAAAAGACTCAGATGATCTTGATACCACCTGGTATCCCAATGACAGAGGAAAAAGTTGCCTGTCCAGGTATCTTGAAAATTAGTTGTGGTTTGCTGAGCAAGCAATATGTAGCCATTTCTTCATGGTCCACATTTACCTCTGTATGTGACAGTTTACTATAGATGAGGAGCTTGACTAATTACTGTTATCACCTAACCTGTTTCACTGATGAGCAGTTACTGCTCTTGCGTAAATACCATCTTTATATATACACTAACCTTTATAGCAGATGGAATATTCCTTTTCACTTCCTGAATTCAATGACAACCTGTTTGTTTTTTTTTTTTTTATGCAGACTACTTTGCAACCTTGAAGGTTCACAAACAAACGTGAAACTAGCACTGAAGCTCTCATGTAACAGTTCTGAATTTTGGTTACACTCCTGCAAATAACATCTCAATTAGCTATAGGATGGCCCAAAGATTACAACCCAAATTACTGAAAAGGCAGCAGTCCTTGTCCTGTATCATCATCTCATAAAAAAAAGCTCGAACCCAGAAAACCATTCACTGCCTTTCTCAGTGCACTTTGTGTCCAGTTGAGGTTTGTCCATTCACCATCACTGCAGTTCACACAAACTGAGCCTTACAAAAGCCACCTTGTCCAATCTGTCAGTATTTCTCCACCACATGAGCACACAGGGGAACTTTCAGCATATCTTCTCTACAGAATTTCTCTGGTCCAAAACATCAAGTAGTGGTTTCGCACTTTGACATAAATCATGAGAAACAATACACATTCAAAACTGAAATCTCTCATGAGGAATCATTAAAGATAAAGAGGGTACTGTATGAATACTTTACAAAAAGCAAATTATTGAATTCATGGTACTGCCAAAACTCTGGATAATTTCATTCCTTGACTGTGCTCTCAAGTTTCAGCAACGTACAAAGAATTCATTTTCACCTTTTAATCTTATGGATTAAATACATTTGAGAAAAAATTTGGAGCAGAAAAGAGACCTCCCAGTTTATAATTCACATATTAAAGAGGACCTCCTGCTAAGAGCAACTATTTTCTAAATATTGATTTAACAAAATTCATCACTTCAAATGTGTGGATTATGATGTTTGCACCAAAATAAATGGTTCCCAGTGCAAAAACTGCCATACTTGATGAAATATGAAAGCAAGTGTTTTTATAGGAAAACAAAATATTATGGAACACTTAAAACAATGAGAAAATTTCAGACATCACAAACAAAACCCAAGAAGGCTGCAAAATCTGCTTCTTCCTGCCATTACTAAATATTTTGCTTTTTAATTCTGTAAAGACTGAATAATCCTGAAACATCCGAGGAAAATACAATTCACTGTTGATTTCTGGGAGAACAAAAAAAAAGTCAGATTTAATTTTTCCTTTATTTTTACAATTAGCCTCAAGTGGAAGGCACTACAAAAAAAGAAGCCTTATTTTCTGCTTTCCTGCAAATAATGAAACCTCAACAACCTTTCTACATATATTCTTAACATATTCTTCTGGCATGCTGTTAAGTAAAGAGTTAACTGATTTAATTGTTATAAATGTCAAGGGATTTGAGGGCACTGGGCTCACAAAATGTGCTCAACATTTGGCAAAACTGGACTTTTCTAATACCTCTGAATTTATTTATTTATTGAATCTTTCCATCCTGATTCAGTAGCTAGCAGAAATTGTCCAATTTTAGGGAACACAATCCATTTGATTTCTGGTCTAAAGGCCAAAACCTGGCTACCTTTTAAATAAGAGAGGGGCAGGTGAAAGGCATGGTGCAAGAATTATCTTGCCTTAAACAAATATACTGAATGAAAGGCGGTGAAGTCCAGGGACATGAACGCACGCAGAAGTAGTAACATATAAGTGACAAAACAGTCCTGAAAATACAAAAAGTATGAGCACTAGTAGACCTTGCTAATAATACACAAAATATGACTGGCTTTCCTTTTATATTTAATTTTACTGCAGCCAAAGTGTTCAGTACGCTCTCCATAGATGACTATTGCTCACAAAAACAGGAAAAAGGAATTAGATGCTTCGCTGTTCACAGGCCACTTCTGACTTAATACACTTAACAAGATACATGAGTAAAAGACAGATTCAGACAAAAATCAATTTATTCCAACAAGCTCTCCAAGTGGAAAAAATGTCTGACCTTGCACGTGGGTTTAGCCTCTTAATTAATACTACCTCTAGGGAGACAATAATGCTCGCAAGTCCTGCAACATTAATTTTTTTTTATTGGAACAGATTATCTTTTTGAATTGTATAATATCTGCCCATTGATGCAGCCATCCATGAAATTATTCCTTCATTAAATGCCTACCCTCCTCAAACAAGACAGGCCACAATATTGAAGAAGTCTTGCTCCTATTACAACATCTGCTAAAACCTGGCCCTCCTTGAAAATAAGAAAACCTCTTTGGAAGAGGGGGGTCTCAGAGCCACCACAGTTAGCATCTGCCACCTCACATGAAGCACTCCTACAAGCACCACACTTCCTAATAAAATAATTGCTAAGAAAAAGATTCGAAGCCATCTCTATGCCTAGTATTAAAAGAGAGGGGGTCACTCAGAGGTTAAATTCTAACATAAATTCCTTTATTAATCAAAATTTGGGGGCGGGGGAGAGTAGTTGTGGTTGGTACAAATGCTAGAACCATATTGTAATTGTCCTAAATTAGAAGCAGCTCCCTCCTGCTCAAGCCCCATTTAAGGAAAGCTGGCATACTGCCAGCTACGCTAATTAAAACACTTGCAAATACTGTCCCTACGCACCTTCATCACAGACCTTTCCAGATGAGAAGTCGCATGCCTGATTTATATCAATATGATCAGACAACGTACCGAGATATAAAGAAAAGTGCCTACAGCAAGCGTTTTAAGTCACGTATTTGCTACAGTGCAAGTCAGTAACTCAAGACACCGGAAAATGAGAGCATGAGACCTGGGAGATTTTGAGCTGCTGTTCTCTGGTGGTGCCAAATTTCAGAAAGAACCTTACCTCACTTGAGAAATGCTGCATTTTCCAATTTAGAAGAATTCCTACTCTTAAACTAAAAATGCACTAAAAGGTTTTCAGACATGGCTGGGAGCAATCCACGTTGATGACACTTTAGATGGGTCTAGGTTTGCAGGGAGAACATGGGGCTGAGGAGCATCCTGCCCTGTCCCATCTCCAGCCCATCGCTCCATGCCACCAGCTGTGCTGCCTCCATTACAGGAGCAGCTCAGTAGTAAGAATGAGCACCCACAATTGGAGGAAATGAGGCAGAAAATTATTTTTGCCACTGAAAAGAGTGTCTGTGGACCTGTACCCAGGAGTGGTATCCTCAGTATCTAAACTGCTGCTGGGAACGGACCCTATACTCCTAATGGTGTAAAGATACTTTTCACACTGCTACAAGTTTATTACCTAAAAGCAAAAAGGATTCTCTATGGAGTACAGTATGACTTATATTAAGAAAGAAGGTTAAAAAGGTTTCTATATTGCAAGACTGAGAAAAAGAAAGAGCAGATTCCTCTAATTGAAGACATACTAGTTTCCAATCCAGTTCAACTTTTTCAGTTGCTCATAGTTTTATCAAACACTTCTTTTCAGTCATTCTCATTGCCCAAAGGGAAAATGTTGCTAAATTCAGCTAACATGCATGTATGTGTTACTGAGTCAAAGGTGAATGAGCCACACAAATGTTCTCCAAGTACACCAGATGAGAAATCTTGCGATTAGGGAAGATTTCAGGCAAGTATTATTAACTTGGCTTGGGTTTACGTAGACTTCCTCTGGATTTAAAAATTAACTCTATATCTAAGAAAATAAGTTCAGATGAGAGCCTTGTATATTTTAATTTAGTGCCACGGTCCCCTGAAAGGTTTAGCAGATTATGTTTTTCATTCTTCTAATTCTTTAAGACTCTCCAACTTCACGATGAATGCCTGTATACTCAGCTATTTCAATAGTTAATGTCTCAGGGGGAAAAAGTATTTTTCAAATGCAAATTTCATTCACAATTTTTAATTTTTCAAATGTAAAATCTAAATTAGCACTAAAAGATCATAACTTACTTTAATTATTGTGTGGGGTTTTTACAGTGTTAGTTGGTATTCTTATACCCAGGGCCCTTCTGAATCAGAGTAGCTTTGGCAGTTCTGGGATTTCAGTCAAAAAAAGAAAGTTAGGGAAGAGGCAGGCAAGTCCAAGCTAGGAGCTCCTCAGTTGTTGATGAATTTCAGTTTTAAGCCCAAGAGATAAAACACTGAGATAAAGCTATTCAGAAAGCACAGATATGGACATCAGTTTGTTCTGTAGAGTTTTCCTTTCTCCTATAAGCATTTTACTCCTGGGAGCTTACCGATTTTAGAAACTGTACAAAAATATAGCACCTATTTCATATTAGGTCAATTGAAACAGAACTACCTACATAAGTGAAAACATCCCAAGTGATTTTTGTCCTTACTTATCTACCCAGGATGTCCTGGATCACAGACTTGGAGTTCTCTGAGAGGGCAACAAAAGCAGAAAAATGCAGCTCACAGTAGCTTATACAACAATCTTCTACTCAACTTCATTTTCAAATTCTTATGCACTAGAAAATTGTGCAATGCCAAAAAAACAAACACTTCAGGTTGATTAAAGAACAAAATCATACCTCCAAAAACTCTAGCTTAAAATTGACAAGCAGGATAGAAGACACTAATGAAAAGGAAGTTGTAAATCTTATAGCCACAGGAATGTCTCAGCAAGTAACATCTAAAATAAGTCAACTGAAAACCCATATGTATGTGTTTACTGTATTTCTTAGCCCTTGTATGCCAGCAGTATGTTATTTGCCTTTTCTCAGCACATTCAGCATCTCAAAACACTTGATATCAGATACAAATTATATGTACCACCTGAACAACTGTTAAGAGACAGAAGGATGGGAACCAAAAACATGTGTTTAAAACGTATGGACAACTGGCAGCTTTTAAATTACTTTGCTGCTACTTTTACTGTAAAAATAATCAAAACCTGCATCAAAACTACAGCAGGAGTATGCTGAAATACATGGTAGGACCCTGATCCCCTGAGCATCCAGGCCTACACGTCCCTCTCCCTGGACCTGCGGTTGGCAGCTGGTCCAGCTTATCATGACCTCAAGCCTAGGAGGGATTCCAGTAGTTTTAAAAAGGCAAACTAACAACATTCATATTAAAATGCACACACACCTCTCATACTAAAACTATGCCCAGCTACAATACCATTAGCCTTCAGCTCAATAGTTCAAATATGTTCAAATTTTGACAACACAACATCTTTGATGTACGCTTCCTGAAGCTGCTCTTAAATTGCACTTCCATACTTGCTGCTCATATAGCTATGATTGTAGCATTCTTTCTGATATTAGTTTTAAACTTCATAACTGAAAAGAAAAAATAAACTTTTGGGTGGTAAATACAAATCACATTTGCACTGGGACAAAGTTTTCTTCCTGGACAGAGATGGAAGGAAAGAAGAGCAGCGGACTAGAGCTCTCCTATCCTATAAAGCAAAGAGAAGCACATCTGCTATGTCGGGAGCAGGTTCCACGAGTGCTATGTATGAACAAACTCATCTGGGAAGGTGAGGGCACTGCTACAGGGGCATGCACCTAAAGCAGAAAATACCTAGGCATATCTGATGGTGCACAAGCTGAACTTGAGCAAACCTTCAAATGCCTGCTGAGTACAGGACATATTTTTAGCTTTCTTTACAAACTGAAAAGAGTAGTTCCCAAAGCTTGAAAATGGATTATTTAATTTAATTTTATTTTTCCTGGCATTTTATTGAAAACACTCTTAAGACTGTTTTCAGGTTAAGAAAAACAAGCGAAGGGAAAATGCACAGGTTAGAGTTCGCTCTTCTTGAAATTTAGCCCAGAATTGCTAAGTGCTAATCTCTGGAGGAAAAGCAAACTAATTCTGTAAGAGTGGCTCTGATTTTAGGCCATACGACCTGTTTCTCACATCTCTCACAGGTTTCATATAGCTCTTGACAATCTACCATTTGCACAAAATCCCAGGAAGATTTTGTTCATTAAATCTAATGATTGTAGCAAACTCTCTTCTCTCTTAATAAGCTTTCAAGAGCACCTGCCAATAGCAGCATTCCTGAACTACTACCTACCAACTTAATGTGGCTGTGGCAGCTGAAATTTTGCTTTCCTCAAACATGAGCAAAAACAATACATTAATATCTGCTTAGAAAAGAAAACAGTAACTGAAAATAGGGCTTTTCATATTAACAACTAGTCAATGTCTCTTAAAACTCAGTAAAATTGTTCATGTATATAACAATGTCACCAGTGGCATTTCGTGAACCTGTACATTTTGAAATACAGTCTGTACCTCACATCTCATTTTCCGAGTAATTTGTATACATGATTAGCAAGTCATGATTCTGTGTGATAGTCTCCATTTAGCATTTATACACTAAATGGAACACAGTTCGTTTCTAACTGACTCTCATTATTATTTGCTTAAATTCGCTGGGGGGGGGGAAACAAAAGAAAGGTTTTGTTCTTTCTTCACTAACCTGTTTAACCTTCTGCAAAACATACTAAAGCTTGTTATGTTTGTTGCAACATTAGAACAGGTATTAGAGTGGATGCTTCAGGAAGCTACACTAATAATTCAGCTATATACACAGGGACAAAAGCAAGGGACTTCAGTCACTGCAGGGAGAAACATTTTCCACAGGGCACCCCTAACTCCACAGTTCAGGCTCTCTACTAAGGTGCGCCTTTCAGCTTCTCCTGCATGGAGCCCACTGTGGTTCTCGCTCCTTACCTACCCTTAGCCCATACAAATATAGCGCTTAAGCCGAAGGCCCCTCACCCTTTTGATTTTTTTTTTTCCCTTTAAAAACATATTTCTCTACTTTGAAGGCTGCTTTTGTTCCCAGCTCCCCAGTGGGGGTAAGCCCTTCAGTGCTTCTTGGCTGAGCAGCAGATGTAACGTGCCATGTGCCCCTTGGGTTGCAACACTGATGAAGGAACTGGCCAAAGCCCTCCACGGTTAAATGTACTTGGACTTCCTCTCTCTGTGGGACAAAAGCAAATGAATAGCATCCATCCCTCACCTCACTATCTGTGAAAGGACTCAGATTCCCAGGCAGCTGGAACCTCTGCTTTTTCCTCTGTCTACCTCCACCCTGGTGCAAAATAAAAGAAGGGAAAAAAAAAAAAAAAAAAAAGGAAAAAAAAGGAGGGAAAAAAAAAAGAAGAAAAAAGAACAAAAAGAAAAAGAAGAAAACAGAAGGAAAAAAAGAAAAAGAAAAAAAGAAGAAAAAAAAAAGCAAAGACAATGAAACAGTATTTGAAATGAGGGCTGATCTGTAAGCTGATCCTTGCCTTGTCTACCTTGTCTACCCTAGTAGACCTCTAACCTGCACTGAGTCTTTTCAGGCCAGTGGAGCACATAGATAAGGAGTTATATCTATCTAAAACAACATCAGGATCACTGTAAGATGCATGGACATGAATGTCTTATGAAGCTCTGTACCGGGGCCACCAGCAAACTCCCCCAAGTCAAAGCAGAATAGATGAAGGGATCGAGACTATCTCTCCCTCTCAGTTGTCATGGCTCTTAAACAACACGGCACAACAAGCAGTAAAAGGGTTACATAGTCTGATCCTGCACCATGCTAGGAATTGACATCTTGTACAGCAAAGTGCAGGGGCTTCTGCCTTTCTGAGCAAGGTTTCCTGAAAATAAGCGTGTGCTGGCACTATATGGCACTTCTGCAATAAGCTTCATACATCTGGCACAAATTTATGGAGGTGCTGACCCATGAAGATGAAATGAACATTCTCCAAGCCCCACAGACTAATCTTTGCCCCTTCTGTTCCAAATCCAAAGCACATTTGTTGACTTTGCTTTCTCAAACAAAAAAGCATATAGCCACATTTATGCTCAATGTAAGAAATGCATAAATAAAAGAACTTTAAATTTGTCAAAATAACATGCCACTATATAGTTCTCTAGCAAGATACCTATATATACAGCCAAAATTCCACTCAACGGGGAGATGAGTAAAGTACGAGTCTTACTAAAACAAAGGCAAGCTATTAATATTAAACTGCTTCTTTTCAGATTAAGAAGTGAGGAAGGTTCTATTTTAACAGAGTTTTTTTTAAAGCCCAAAAGCATAGAAGACCTTGAGTATATTTTTTTATTATTACTTTCTATTACACCCAAGGCCCTATCATTCAAATTAAAGATAAATATTGTCATTCCAGTTCAGTGCTATTATACCAGCTATTTTCCCCTCCCCTACGATCACTACCCTTTTTTTCCTTCTTTTTTTCCCACTCTTTATGGCCGCAGTGCAAAAATACAACTGACGCAGAAGGTCGGCGCCGTACACAAAGCCAGCACTGAATCGGACTCGTGGGCCTGATCTCCTGCACTGTGGTGCCTTTCTGAAAGGGAGTGTGCAGCTCAGCCTGCAATGTTGTGCTTGGACACCATACAGGTCTCTGAAGAAGAAAAAAAAAAAAAAAAGGGAAAAAAAAAAAAAAAAAGAACGACCTTGTTTTCATTCCAGCCGTGTTTACATAAAGGCTCTAAAGATCCCCACCGGCAGGTTATTTCTAACCCCCGGCCTCCTTCCCACCCCCCGTGTGCCGCTCCAGCCAGCCCCTGTGGTAACAACCTGCCATTCTCCATAGTGGCGAGGGTTAAATATCTGGCCATAAATTGCGGGTGCTGCACGCTTCGAGCCATAACTATTTATCCTAGCTGGAGAAGGCAGGCAGGAATGGTTAATTGCATCTAAGCTCAACTCTACTGGCATGGCAATTTTTGTTACAGCATCATCACTTGGCATCTAGGCAAAACCAGCCAACAAACCCACTTTTAGCTGAAGCAATGTTTGCAGTGAATTAGCCGGTATTTATCTGACTGACTCTAATATGGGTCATTGAACTTCACCCAGCTTTTCCTCACAAAAGACAGGGAAGTACGACCTAGCAGTATGCAGTTACTTGTATACTTGTACATCATTCGCAGCCCTGCAGACAGAGCGAAGAAGTACGTTTCCTACGAGATCTTCGGGGCAGGGACCGCAATTTCACCTTGTAGAGCACGCCAAACAGCGCAGACGTCCTTGGGCAGCAGGTGTAGGCAGTACCTCAGCACAAATGATAAATAATAAAAGCAAAACAACCCCTGCTTTCACATGCCCTGCCACGATTCTGCTTAATCAGCCGGGATAGCTGGAAGTGCAGATTCAGCCAGCAGAAAAAGACTTACACCAGCTGACAAGGTCTGCTGTGGCTTCTGCTCATCACTTGGCACACGCGACACAGAGCAAGGGAGCTGTTTCAAGTAACACTTACGAAGATGTACTTTAAATTTGTAAACAAGCATGGACAGCACACTAAATAAGAAGCTGCATACTTCTGATATTTTAAGGACTGCTTGCGTGCCCCACGGAAGCCCAGGGGAATTTCACCGCACATCTTAAGGCCACTGGCATCTGGCCCTTGTCCTCTCAGGTGACAAGCGCACCGCACCTCCTCACCTGGGAGAGGCACAGGCAAACACCACATTCCACGTGCCTTGACTTTTGTAGCTTGGTTTTGTCTATTTTGTGCATTATTAAAGTGGCAGAAATCGTTAGGAGAACGCACTTGAAAGAAATTTAAACTCATGAAGATAAATACCTGACTTTCTACCCCAAACTTCAGAAGACAAAAGCACTTCCCTCATGTCCTAGCACAGCACACATTTGGGGTTTGGGATTGTGTTTTTTGGTTTGTTTGCTTATTTTTTAAAAACTTTTTTCCCCCTTCACATATTTGAATAAGATGGAATCTGCATGGCTATTTTTATTTAACTTTCTCCAGCAGCTCTCACCAAACTGACAGCCTCTCATCCCTGAGCAGCTAGCATCAAACTTGCTGGAAGCCTGCGATTCTAAAGCACAGGTATAGAGTATCTCTCACAAGCACCACATTTTATTGGTAGCCGTTACAGACCTACGCAATTCCTGATCACTATCTAAGCCCAGGCTATGTGCCCACTCTGACTATGGTCCCATGTACACCTATTCCTGAATATATTAAATATTCACACATATGACATTGGTAATTTGATCTTGCATTAAAACATGGCTTTCAGGAGGTATTTGTAACAGAAATCACCTTTTCAGGGCTTTTAACTTCACAGGAGGTTTATTTTTATGCTTCTAGTCCATTAATACAGTGCCAAGGAACAATCTTGTGTTGCTTATATTAAAAGCTGTTAACTTTTCATCTGAAATCCATGTTTAAGATTCTTAAGCTATGAAGCAATAATAGGTATATTTGCAAAAATCCACAGTTCTCGCAGGCAAAACTGCCCCGCTGAGTCACCTATACTTCCCTTCTAACGTATCCTTTGTAAATATTTTGGGCCAGAGGCAGTATATCTGGTTTTGGTGCAAACTATCACATACATAATTGGTATTAGCAACATCTCAGAAAGGGATATAAAGGTTTCAACCTTCAGTTCTTGTTAACAAGGGAACAAAACTAGTGCTAGGACATAAAACATCCCCTGATTTTGCCTCATGCACAAACCTAACAGCCATCTACTTCACACACCTATTCCACCTTTACTAAAGTCTTTATCTTCACCTTTACACGTTCTTGATAAGCATTAATTTGTCACAGGACATTGCTGGAAGGTTGTTGGATGAAATGTAAAGAGAATCTCTCAAATTTTATGCTGTCTGTAAGTAAACTTATTACCGCTCTTCTGATAGAGTTAGTCCATGACAACATTTTTGCTCAGTATTATTTTTGGCTTGGGTCACAGCATTACTTGTGTGCTGCTTTTTGGTTTTTATGTGCTTATTAGGATCATGAACTGAGAAGGAAAATAATTTCCTCAGCGGAAGCCTCCAAAATTGGAGAATGTCCTCAGAGTGAAAACTGCAGCTTTTATGAATCCTTCTTAAATTTAAGTCTTATGTTGGGTAAAGGAAAACAGAGGGATGAACTTGGCCACCACTTAAGTTAAAAAATTAGTTCACAGATGTCAGTTCATCTCCCACCAGAAATCCCATTTCATCTGTTCGTCTAGGGAAAGCAGGTGAATGACTGCAAGCTATAGCATCCCCTCATGCCTATTCTGAACAATGGCTAGAAAGGTAGCAAGAAGGCACACTTTAGAGATCAGAAAAACTTACAGTCTGATGTGCAACCATTATGCCTGTGCAAATGCAAATGATTTATGGTAGCATTTGGTTTTCTTCCTTCAGCACCATCCCTCACTTACAGCAAACTTCAGCTCTGCTGGAATGGAGCACAGATTTCCTGCTAGCTTCAACAGAAGGACGATCAGGCTATTAATGGTCTGGACAGAGGTTGTAACGGGTACAAAAACTACTGTAACTTGCATAGATGGAAGTATGATCGTCAGTAGCCATCGACAATTTCTGCCCCAGAAGATGGAGTGTTCTAGAAATCTTGAGAGATTGTCCGATTCTGTAGTCCTTTCCCTTCCTTTTATTTCTCCCAATGTCCTTCAGATACAACTCTGCATGTGTTCAGATCTAACTGACAGCATCTTTACAAAACTTACATTGCCATTTTGACATCAAAACTATCTATTTCTGTCTTTCTACAAAAATCTTGAATATTTACTGGGGAAAATGAAGGTAAAATAGAACCTGTATATGTTCTATGCCAAAGAAAACAAGTCTTATGTGGGCTTCATAGATTTAGGAAATGGCTCAAGAACAGCTTATCTGAATGAAAATGGGATCTCTGTAATGCTGCTAAAGCCAGCAAGAATAGTCCTTGGGAGGATCCCTGTAACTTTGTTAGATTTATACCTACTGCATTTTATTTCTTAAATAATAAAAAGCTTTGGTAGGTATTATAACCATCCCATACTGAGGAAAAACTCTACACTGGGACAATTTTATAACATTTTATTCTGCATACTATATCAGCCCTGTATCAGTATTTACACAGTAAGTTACTATGGGCTGATGCATTCATTGAACCAAGTGCCTTAGACTACATACTCCGTATAAAAGCTTTTGTGCGCAGCACGCTTATTTTCTGTTTTCTTGGGCTTTCTTTTCCTTCATTTGTACATCTCCTGTCCTGACTATCAACGTGACAGGAAACCATGGCAGGAGGTACTATCAGCGCTACTAGTACTTAGAGTAGTTCACGGGAAAATCTGGAATACTCAGAGAAATACAGAAACTACTCTTTTCTGTGTTTAACATGCTATGATTCAGAATAGTAAGTTGCTATATTGACACAATTTGTCCCAAGGATTATGAAACTTTGATTGTGGAACTAAGAAAGATGCTGCTGCTGCACTACCTAATGTGCAAGCATTACCGAAGCCCAAATACCTCAGGTGTTTCTAGTGCACTAAATATCCTCCCCAACCTGGGACTCTTGAAAATGGAAGGAGAGAATTGTTAAAATTGCATGACTAGTTTCTATTATAATCATTTTTCATTAAAGTCAGTTTTTGAAAAAGTAGGTTGTGGAGTTTTTTTAATGAAACTTCGCTTGATCTCACAAAAAGCAGAATTTAAAAAGATTGCAAAACTCAGAAATATCTTATAATGAACAAATTTCTTCATGACTGAAAATACCAGCTGGATCATGCATGTTAGTAAATAAATTGTGAGTTTCTGGACAGGGGATGTGTGTACACCCATCCATAACGAAAATACAAACCAAAAGCTAAATAAAAGTACAAGAAAAATCAGAACTGTTTACAACTGTTACTCTTGTAATGCAGGTGCTCCTTTGCTTTCAATTTCTTCTCATCATTCTGCATATACTTTTTTGTTGTTCTGCAATTAAGAAGGTATCACATTCACCATGGGAGGAATTTATTTTAGATTACTTGGTTCTCTGTTAACAGTCATTTTTAAATATCACAGCTCAGTCCTTGTGTAGTGAAGGGAATACCTCTTTAAATGCATGTGTAATATGATTTAAAGTCTGTAGCAATTAAGAATTTATACTATCAACCCCCCCTATTTTCTACAGTACAACTGGCTCATTTTTATTGCTTAGTTGGGATGGATCAAGGAGATTCTGATGGTAAAGGGATAACGACTTATTTTCAGGAGTGCAGGACCTGCTCCTTTTGTGCATCAGTGGACACAGGCACTGACAGAATACAAAGACTGAAGCAGCATCAAGACCAAAAGGCAACATTTGTTGTGCGGTTCAGGCCAGTTTTCACCAAGCACTTGCCTTCCCCCTACCAACCAGGACAATGCAACCTCTGTCAATGCTGACATTGAAGAATTTGGCTCCAAGTGAAAAGCTCTCTCACTTTTTTTATGAAATAAAGGGTTTTGACACCTTTGCAGGATTGTAGAGGCAAAGGAACTCTGACTTTGCTGGGTTCTCATTGCTGCTTCTCCCATGCTGCTGGCAGGAATGTAATACAATAAAGACTACTGTGGATAGAAAGGAGCCAAGATAAACCTGACAGGACTGACCTGCCATGGACTTGCAAGGTTCAGAGCTGTTCCACAAGCCAACAAAACACGTGTCATTACTGTCTCAAAACTGATGTAAGTCATTAGGCACAACTAAACTGAGATGAAGGCAATGCTATGCAGGAAGCTTCTACTTTGAATGTCTGTCTCTCCCTGATACCACTGTAGAGCAAACGTTGCACCACCAGGAAGAGGATTAAAATCTTGTAGTGTTTGTTTTTATTTCTTATAACACATTTCACTATTGCCCAGCTTCTATGTCCATTAACATTTAAGTCAATTAAGTCCTATATCGATCCCATGTTTTATTTTTGGTTGGTTGTGAGGTTTTTTCCAGTTTTTTGTTTTCATACCCTTCCTTGAAGCACCTCTTATTTTTAACAGTACTCATTTGGACAGTTCGATGGCTTTCAAAGACAGACAGCAGCATTGTCTGTCTCCGCATGGCCACAGACAAAGCTTAACTATGTCTGACATTAAAGACCAATACAAGATTTAAAAACGCAGCTATGAATATTGTGAAGAACAGGAAGAAGCGCTAAAAGGAAGCAAGAAGCTTTCCACTGGATTAAATGTCACTGTGGTACAGCTCTATGGTGTATAATATGATAATGAACATTAGGCATTCAAGGATGCAGATCCAGTAGGTCTAGTAAACTTTAAAACTTGAAGAAACACCAGTCTTGCTATACAAATTTGTCACTCAACCACTGAGGATACTGAACAGAATATTCTCTCCAAGGCCAACAGTTCATTTTTGCTGTCTCTGGAACCTTTATATTCAACTTTCAAAGCTCAACTTCAGTATTTTGTTAATATCCAGCCTCATAACTTTCTATTCTTTTCTCTTTGGATGTGTGCACCAGATACTTTGAGGACAGCACCCACACACTTGCTTTAAGAACTTCAGCTATTATAGCCAAACAGTATCTACTGTTTCTTTGTTGGCTGTAAAATAAATAACCAGAACAAGAAATCTACATCTATCTTAACCAAGCTAATAACCAGAAAACATGCAGCTATGTTTGGGAGCTCATTAGCAAAAAGCACAGACACACAGACATTCCCTTACACAAAACCTCTTTCACCAGCATCAGATATAGAATACTTTCTGCATTTGTCACCTTTCAGGTCTGAGTTTCCAGCACACTCCTTGTTATATGCAATTAGCCCCATGCCAAGGTTTGGTACATTTCGTAATAAATCCCTGACCACATTTGCTTCAGGCTTGGCAGCTCTGGAAAGGCTCTATTCATCAGGGCAGCAGCAAGCCACAGGACTCACCACACCGCACAACTCACTCGCAGAATTCCAGCACGCTACAGATTTCAACAAGCCATCCCCTCCCTCCTCCTCTCAAACAGCCTGACATATGACTGTGATTAAGTAGGATATGAAAAAGCTCCAATCAATTTTTCTCTTTTTCATCCCTCACCTCCCTCTTTCCACCTCTTTTCCCTTCAGACACCCCCGCAAGAAAACCCTCCTTTCTCTCCCAGCATTCCATGTTAGGTAGGAATCCATAATTTATTTTTTTTTTGCCTGTATTTAAAACAGTAACCATCTGTTACTTGCAGGAAGGCTGTCTCTCCTTCTCAGGTTTCTTCAGCTTTGGAGCACTACTCTCATAGCAGAGCATAAGGCTAGCTCTAGGCTGGGAAAGCTCTCTGTGAGGCACCTGAGAACAACAGCAGCAGGAGCAACCACTGGCCACCAAGCTATCTGCTCACAGACAATGCAAACAGAAAAAAACTTACATATTTCCAGCATTCGGACAGCTAAAATGACAGAGGGAGCTGGGAAAGGCACCACGCAAGCACACAAGCCACAGAGAGTATGAGTGGGAGAACAGTTATCTCCATAGTACGCATACTGGATTTCTCTTCACACTGCGCTGTAGGTCACACTTGCTGGCAACACTGGGATAACCCATTTCTGGCATCCAAAAACCCATTCAGATGGGAGCAGAGCCCTGGGTAAAGAGGGCTCATCACGCTTATGTCCTGGTTTCAGCTGGGATAGAGTTAACTGTCTTCCTAGTAGCTGGTACAGTGCTATGTTTTGAGTTCAGTATGTGAAGAATGTTGATAACACACTGATGTTTTCAGTTGTTGCTAAGTAGTGTTTAGACTAAGTCAAGGATTTTTCAGCTTCTCATGCCCAGCCAGCAAGAAGGCTGGAGGGGCACAAGAAGTTGTGAGGGGACACAGCCAGGACAGCTGACCCAAACTGGCCAACGGGGTATTCCATACCATGGGACGTCCCATCTAGTATAAGAACTGGGAAGTGGGGGTGGGGAATCATCGCTCGGGGACTAGCTCGGTGTCGGTCGGCAGGTGGTGAGCAATTGCACTGCGCATCATTTGTACATTACAATCCTTTTATTATTGCTGTTGTCATTTTATTAGTGTTATCATTATCATTATTAGTTTCTTCTTTTCTGTTCTATTAAACCGTTCTTATCTCAACCCGCGGGTTTTGCTTCTTTTCCCGATTTTCTCCCCCATCCCACTGGGTGGGGGGGAGTGAGTGAGCGGCTGGCTGGGGTTAAACCACGACAGTAGCAACATTGCAACTAGGCCTCAAATGAGCTTTTCTTTTAACTAAGAAAGGGTGAAATACCTCTGGTAACTCAGTATTATCTCATCTTTCATAGAATGGAACCCCAACTGTTACACTAGTACATAGTTCAACTCAGGTTACCCATACAACACCTTCTTGCAGTGCCAAAGCACCTTTGCATGTGCTTCAATCCTCCTTTCAGCTCCAGGCACACGTTCCCAAAGCTTCATCTTCTTTCTCAGCAACTCTTGCCCTTCCACTTAAGGAACTGACACAGAAATAATGGGGACACTGCAAAGCTGCAACACTTCCATTGTCCACCCTTGTCAGGCAAAAGATGGACAAAATGACATTTAGAGGGCAGAAGCTAAACTCCAAAGAAGAGCTCTAGCTCAAGGCTACAGTCAAGAATCAAGAGACAGCATGCAAAAGGTCATGCTGTATTAACAGGCCAGGTTTTCTGCAGGTATGATTTCTCCTGGAGTCCCTCCTTTCAGGATCCATCCTTGCCAGAGAACCTTCCCTCTGCCAGACGGCTGTTCATGCCAAAGCCTGCATCCAAATTACAATCTCCCCTTTCAACATGATAAAGCGTAAAATCATGCCGCAGCTGACTACACCCAAAGGCAAAACCTAATGAGAAACTAAAAGAGAAATTAAACCAGGAGTTTATCTAATTACTATCTTTGCCTTGTTAACCTACCCTTTACCTTGCCAAAACACTAACCTAAATATGCATCCTAATTTTATGTCATCACCTTGCTTGCCTGGAGCCACTGAATACCAGAATCCACAATGAGATTTTGTCACCTTTTTTTTTTTTTTTTTTTTCTTCTTAATCCATTTTTTACTGAATCCAAGACTTTAAAAATAGCAGAACAACTGCCTGTGGCACAGTGAAGTCAAACAATACTCCTCATCAAACCGTAGCAGCCACAGAATATATTTGATTCATCTAAAGACAAGTCAAACTTGCCTGAGACTTTTAAAGCTGTGTAGCTTGTGCCTCATCTCCTTTCAAAAAGCTGAGTTCACTGACTGCTCAAGTACTGCCTGTTCGTGCATCCCAGCTGAGTTTCCTACAATGAGGACACAGTTTCATTCACAACTTTTGGAGAACTCGATTACACAGCATCACATTGTGTTTCCAAGGTTTCTATTTACCTCAACACAAAGCACCTCTGTAATGGGATCAAAAGCTGGAAAAGCTGAAAGATTATTTAATAAAACAACAATGCTAAATTTACACATTACCTTGAAAGATCCTTCAGGAGTTCTTACACAGCGCTCTCCCAATCATTCCATGACTGTGTACACACGGCCCTGGGACAGAACAGCACTTAAGCATCCCCAAAAGCCCTTTGTGAGTACAGAGGTGGATATATGAAATTCTACCAAGTTACTGAAGATATCCAGCACACACGGGCTGTTCCTTTGTTAATAAAAGCGAGAAAAACTGGAATTGGAGTTTCTGCAACTTGCTCTTACCACCAACCATTAGCCTTGCTTCTAAATTTACTAAACCTTTCACAGACAGCAGAGAAGTGTAGATGTTTTACATGAGTATGAATGGTACCAGCCCTACTCAGAGGCAAAAAGCTTGACTCTCTCTGAAAGTCCAATCCATCTGTTTTTACAAATATGTACACTTAACTTTAATCTAAGCACTATTTACAAAAATACATACAGACATAAAAGAGCATAATAAATTAATAGCTCACAAGAGGCAACAATGACTAATGACAGATCTTACTCTCCTTTCCAAAGCACTGACCCAAGGGAACACAGCAGATAAAATTACCTAAGCTGACTTTCTGTGTTTCTGCGTGATGTTTCCCAGCTGGAAGACATAAGCTTTCCTAAACAATTCAGGACTTTAACGCGACCTTACAGCCATCATCTTCTTTCATACAGCTAGAGGGATATGCTCGTTAGTTTATATAGGGTTTATCTTATCCATCAAATTCTTCTGCCTGAACACTGATGTTGCCTACTTGTGGCCATACTGTCAATACAGCCTGCAAAAACCTCTCCAGTAATCCGACTCCCGGTCATGGGCAACAGTCAGTAATTACTAACTGTAAAAAGCAGTTGTGCAAAACCCTTCACGGGTAATTACTGCATGAGTGAAATGGTCCAACCCAGATAAATATGTTCTATAAATTGTTTTAAATCCACACACTTGCCCTGTATTTCTTTTCTTTGATGACAATTGTCACCAGTGATTATTTGATGCTGCCAAATTTGTACATCTAAGTGATGACTCTTATGTGAGTCAGAGCTGCAAGTTCAGAGGTAAAACAAGACAATACTCTGAAATTCTTGATACTCCTGTGGCTTCGTGTAAATGTCAACTTTTGAGAGCTTATTTTCAGTGTATTTATTTATGTAAACATAGTGGGTAGTGTTATAAAATTGAGAAGTGAAAGTGCTGTTTCTTCTCTAACCCAGATAAAACTGACTGGCATTCACCAGAGCTTTTCACCTCCCACATCTCGTGTTGCAGGGATCGCTTACTGAAATCTGCATAGGCTTTTCTATTCACTTCATCCTGGACTGTAATGTGATTATACATGGAAGAACAGCACGTGTGCGTATGTACTTGCGATTGAAACATAACAATTATTTTCTCCTCTCACAATTTTCTCTTTTTTTTCCTTCCTAAATTACCTTTTCCAACACATTTCCCAGGTGATCACCTCTTCTCTTGGAGCTGAACTGTTTATTTTCATTATCCTGCATTTCTCTTCGACAAACTTTTACCAACCCCATGTCTACTAAAAGCCCACAAGTTGACCAAACTTTGAAAATATTAACAAATACCTAAAATGAAATTAAAACAAATGACACAACTTTTACCTCTTTGTTGATAAGATTTCCTCATGTGAGGTATTACTGCACCATCATCTGCTCTGAGGGTGCAATTCCACAAACATTTACTCCAATAAGGCCAGTAGTCCCTGTCTGCTAACAGATTTTATGACATTTCTGTCATTCGCTATGCTCAGCTACATGTTCCTGAGTGAGGTTCACCATGGCACCGGTTATGCTGAGAAAACAGAGAAGGATCATGCCTGATAAATTCCCGTTTAAAAAATAGTATCATTCTATCTTATAGTATGACTCCTGTTTATGTTACATCATGGCAAGGAAAAGCACAAGTTTTGTGTGGGAGGAGAGGATGGGGGAAGGGAGAGGAGAAAGCAGCCTGTCATGGAAAATCCTCTTTGCAACAAGAGGAAAAAAAAAATCTCTTCAAATTTTACCCTAACAACTACTAGCTTTCAGGTAACAGCCTAATTTACTTCAATATAGCTCAAATATTTAATAATATTAAATCATTAATATATTAATATTTAGGATGTAGCAATAATAATTGTAAGCTGTGGTTCACTGAGATGATAACTGTGGTTTCTTGGTGCTCAGTACCTAAAAAAGCAGCAAAAGCTCATGACAAAAAAAAAAAAAAAAAAAAAAAAAAAAAAGCAAGCTGAACTGGTACCAAGCCATTCTGCTGATACAAATAAATTTTAAAAATTTTTTTGAAAGTAATTTTATCTTGGTAGATTTTATGCCAGATCAGGTATCATCCTTCTTCCTGCAGCTGGTACGAGGCAGCTATAAATACCTCATTGTGTGCTCCTGCCAGGCTGACAAAAACGCGAGCAAGTTCTCACATCTGACCTGGTTCAAATCCACATGGCTTGGCCACTCTGCAGCACACAGATGTAGCGACAAATATTGATGATCACAGCCTCACTGGCTAACAGGCACTGTTCGACTCTTCAAAACACCCAGGACTCAGGCACCAATATCTGGGATCAACACAATGACTTCCACAATATATTACAATGGGATTTACAGCTGCAATATTAATTTATTCTTATTTAATCATATGTAAATGAATAAAGTAATGTTTCTAATAATTATGGAAAATTTAAAAAAAAAACCTTATCACACACAATCAAAATCTTTTGGCAAATTTTAAAGTCTTAGATCTGATGGGAAACTTCCAATTTACTTCAGTGGGATATGGATTGGGCCTTTAATCTCCTGTCTGTAGCTGATTCAGCTCCAACTTAGACTTGACACAATTCTGCCAACTTTACCATATCACTTCATAATAAACTCTGCTTTTTAACTGAAGCTAACTGAATGTTGGAGCTTTTGATAAGTACTTGCAATTACATTTTCATTTCCCTTCATCGACTACGCACACAAGTGCTGTAAATCTCTATCATTTTAAATGAGGTCTTCAAGGATAATTTTGGCAGCCAAACAGGAGCATGCATCATGTTTGAAGTACTGTAGGATCCTTTTTTCTTTTCCTTTTTTTTTTTTTTTTTTTTTTTAAATCTTTTGGACTCGGATCTGAAAGTCTCAAACAAACTCATTGCTCACCTATCTCAGATGTCATTTTAATTGTAGCTTTTAACTACACATAGGCTAATGAAGGAAAACTGAGTAGAAAGTTCTTTGAGTATACATTCAGATGGAGAGGCTTTACTGAGAGAATTTATTTTGCACACTTTGTATTAATGTGATACCTATAAATATTGTTAAATGCAACTGGGGAAAATAGCCTTTAAAATAAACTGCATGGATTTCGGGGGGGGGGGGTGTGAAATTTTATTTGCTGCATATAAGCATTTAAAATCCAAATGTAGTTTCATAATTCATGGTTTTATGAAAACAACTTCCCAAATCTCCATATCTGCCACCTCTTATTGTTTAAGGGGTTTTTAATTCTGTCAAAAATTCCCACAGGATGTGTGCATACATATATATATATATATCCACAGAGCTAGAAAGTCTCATAGGACTACCAGGTGATTTTATTTATTTATTTATTTTGCTTTCAGCTATCAACAAATTTATTCTCTCCCAGTCAATATTGTGACCCTCAAAAAGATGTTCTGCAGGTGGTCTTTATATGCAAAGCCTCACTGACAATATTTACATTTGTGAAAATGTTTTAAAAGCACAGAAGGATGGGCATGCAAAAAGCGAAGTGGAATTCCCATACTTCACAGCTATATGAAACAAAAAGGAACATCTACTCACCACCCTCAGGCTCTCTCCCACATGGTACCACATTTGCTTAGGTCCCTCCTTTTCCTTTGTAGCACTAGTGTTTAGTGCAATTCTTCATATGTCTATAAACATTAGAGATATATGTGGAATAACAGTATTCACAGGTTTCATGTGTTTGTTGGTGTTTTAGGTACGTATACTTTATTTTGAGAAAATTTACATCGCTGAAGAAACCTTAAGACTAAAACCAGTTTCTTTCAGCTTTGACAAAATAAGTGACACTTTCTGTTGCGGCTTTGCAATATTCATCACGCTTAGGTTTTTCTTCTTGTGAACGATATTTATAACAAACATAACTAGCTAAATGCAACTGGAAAGCATTAAAGTAAAAAAAGTATGAATCATCTATTACAACTTCTTTTCATAACAAAGAGCTACAAAGACTATATTGAACATTCATTCCCATTTATCTAAGCCGATATTCCCAGAAGGGAAGCCCAACATCTAACCTCAAAAACTGCGAGGTGTCTTAGAGGCATAAAAAAGGAGATCAAAATGAAATAAGAAAACACATGCTACAGATAATGCACAGAATATTAAATATGTAAATAAAATATTTCAGCATTAAAACTTACAGGAAGCAATTACATAAGTATTCAAGTATTTGATAACTATTTAAAATAAAATACCAATTTGAAGCTGAAGACATTTGAGGATTTTGATGTCTGATTATCAAGAAAATTCTTTGTTAGAAGAAAGTGGTGAAACAGTGCATCTACATTAAAAACTCCACAAAAGACCTACGTGTCATACATATTGCTGCAAAAACTGAAAGGCAGAACTTTTTAATAACTGAAACTGCAAAATTATGTTTCTAGCATACGACCATGTAAACTAACAGAAAAAACATACAGTAACATATTAGAGGGGAACACTACCAGTGGTGCTCAGCCACCCACTGCCATCAATGGGTGCCTTTCTGCTGACCTTGGCGAGACATGGATGAGGACGTACCACGAGTAGCCGCTTGCTGCACAAAGTTCTCCAACTTTGGAGGCAATCTTGAAACCTGCACTCAACAATTTAAAACACACATTTTCTGATGGGAAATGTAAATATGAAGGCATGCCTATTAGAGCAGAGAGCAATGAGAGCAGTGACTCGCACATCTGACCAAAGACAAAGGCTTGGAACTACAGTTTTAGACTGTGCTGGAAACTTGATGACCAGTATTAAAACATTGCAGAAGACCAGCAAAATAAGTTCATGCAGCAGTCTGACTTGAATACTCATAATAATTCCTCTCCTCAAGCCACTAAAATCTGTTCTCATCAGGGCTACATTTCTTCCCCCAAGTTAAAAGTCTAATTTTTCACTGAAGCTATGAATCTGGTATATTTTACAAAACCAATGACCATACAATGTTAAAAAAGTTATCTAGAATTCAGTGAAAAGATCTAAATACATTTTAAGATATTCCATAAAACCTCAAAACTCCTTAAATCAGTGTGAGTTCTCCAGACTGAAAGACTAAAATATATATTCTAACTTAGAAAGCAATTAATTCATTCACAAAATACTCACGTCTACTTTATACTAGAAATTTTATGGAAATTGCCAGAAAGGTCTGGTATCTGAAAGAACCATTTACTAAAATTTTTTATAATTCACGTCATCTTGACTTCCCAATCATACTATCCTACTTTGAGCAGGGCATGAAATTTTAAAAGCTTACATGAAGTTATAGTCCTAAATACTATTACCTTTATTGAAAAATTGGTGCTTGATTTTTGTAGACCTTTTGAAAAATCCAGAAATAGATATTTATATATTAACTCCAGCAGCATTAGGCTTCAGATGCAGCTAAATAACTTACGCCAGAAGCAAGACACTTGAATCTAAAACATGATACATTGCCTGATTAAGAATTAGTTATTTGATCCTAAAAACTTACATGGGAAATGTAAAAACTCTGGTTGCTACCTAGCTGTATTTAAAAATCTTACAAAAAGCTTTAAAAAAGCTTTATGTCTGCACTATATAAAATAAATGTAAACACAGACATTATAAACAGAACAACCACACAAAACCCACTACGAGTCTCCCTTTTTTCCTCCCCTCAAAGTCGATACTTGTCTCAAAAACAGAAAACAAAGTACTGCTTACAAAAAGGCAAATACAGATTTATTTAAACAACACCTTAAAGAAGTGAAGTAGGCTATAACTCACCTTTGACAGCACATTACAGCCGTGCTGAAGTTGTTTGTTTAATCTTTCCTAGTAAAAGAAGCAAAGACGAACTAGCCAATAAAGCTCACTGCTCTCAGAAAGCGCAGTGTTTTTGAGAGCTGTTTGCCACCTGTAAATCGTATTGTTATTATTCACCTATTTTTCAAAAAAATTGTAGCATCATACCATGCATTGTAGAAGACCAAAAAGCTGTGAGGCACTTAACTGCTGTCATTGTCAAATATTTATTTCCTCTTGGGTCATGCCAAAATAACTATCAGAGAACTGGTGAGAGTCATGACATATGTGAACCTCACCATTTCTACCCATCTTTTTATACACTTGTATACAGGCTAATATTACAATCTTGATTTTAACATATTTGTATTCGGTGCCCTTTCCAACAGCATATTTGTATCCTGTCAGCAGTCACCTCCTCAAGCTATTGAGCCAGGAAAAAAACCATATTAAAGCGGTATCCCTGTCTCTTCAGCATGAACAATCCATCAAGTCTCAGGGTTAAAAACAAACAAACAAAAAAATCCTGTTCTCTATTCAGTCTCAGGATCAGTCTCTACTCCAGCAGCATCTTAAACAAGCATGATTTTGTTCTTCATTCCTCAAGTCTGAACAACTGAGTTTTTTCCTGGAATTTAAACTAAATTAATAACTAACACCACCACCAATAAACCAACCCTCCCACCCTCCAGTTCCTTGGTATTACTCTTAAGGACAGTCATAAAGCCGCAAAGAAAGAGACAGAACACTCAATGGCTTTTAAACAAATGCTACCACATTTTAAACACGTGCATGTTTGCAAAAGCTCTAAGCCTCTATTGCTCAAACCACTTGTGGTTTCTCAGCACTTCTTTTTTGAATGATTGTGTCTTTATAAAATAAACATGTTTGAGACTAAATTACTTGTGCGTCTGTTGGGAATAATTATAAAATTAGCTCGTTCTAATTTACACTTGCGGGTTTTAAAAACATAACCAAATAGCATAGCGAGTCTCCTGGTGAAACCAAAGCCTGGTATGTCAAACATGGTTTAGATCATGCACATGGACTTTGATTTTCTCAGTGCAGCAGTCTGATCTCTACAGAAGCCTTAGTCCTTTGGTTTTGTCTCCTAATTCTCCAAATAAGTATCCCCATTTGTAGGTCTCCAGAGACATTCTTATTCATTCAACACGCCAATAGGTTGTGCAATATATTATACAAATAATTCAATTCCAGACACAGAGCTGCTATTATCAAAATGTGGTATCTTCACGCATAGTTTCAGTAGTTTGCAATATGTTGTTCGGCCATATCACACAGAGTTTCGGCCGCTGAATATCTCAGTGTCCCAAATATGATGGAGGGATGTGCTACAGTTCCAACTACATTACCCAGGAACGTATTTAAGGTCCAGCCAGCACTATTCAGGAGAGCAACACACGCTTTATTTTAACTGTGTCCTTCAGTCCCACGGATTTCGGTGATCTAAATTATGGTTTTCCAGGAAGAGAAATTATCGCATTATCATAATGCTTCTATTGTACTACCCTGGCACAGCACATTACATTCTCGTGCATTAGGTAGTCATGACTGCAGATAATAATTTCCAGGGAACTGCAGTGATCAGCTTATTTCCAAAGTGTTTTCTGTTATTCTAATAGACAACACTGGTTGACGTAGTCGGTATTTTAATACTAATATGCCTGGATTCAGTTAAAACGGTCTCAGTCAGCAATAGGCAACTCTGGCAGATCAAAATCTTACTCAGCATCCTCCTCGTTTGCTCTGGACATGTCACCTAATGCCTTTCCAGCAGTGGACTTGCAACTCCATGGATCCCCAAGATCCGTGCATTTGTAATGAAAATTATTCGTTTCGTATGACGAAATAGGTTTGTTTCTACTCCCAGTGGCTAGAACAACTTCTATTAGGCATCCTACAGCTTGTCTTTTTATCCAAGGCCAGGGGAGATGGAAATTGGACTTTCTGTACCAAGATAAGGTGGATTTAGTTTCTGTCTTTACATTCTGCTTTTGATCCCTCAAGGCTGCAAAGGTTACATTACCTGCCCTCACCACCACAACTTGTATTACCTTATTTTCATCTTTTCATAAATACCTGAACAAGTTTTTTTTCTTTTAATCACATTGAAGCTAACACTTTAGTCAGCAACTTCTGCATGCACAGTCTGTGGTTTCAGACTTGTTCCATGTTTCTCAAGCACTGTAAATTCTTCTTCCTCTATCTTGTTTTTTTTAATAGTTTTTTTTTTGTACCACTTGTCCTGCTTCTTCTCCCCCTACAATATAAACATATATCTCAACAGAATCTCATTCCCAATCTGCCCCAAACTTCAGTCCTGCCAGGTCTAGTAATAAATCATACCATCAACCCCTTCTCTCCCTTTTCCTCCCCTACTGGGGGAAAAACAAAACAAAACAAAACAAAAAAACCCCCAAACAAAACACCAAAAGAAGGCACTTAGTACACCACCACCACCCAATTGCCTACACCACCCAATTGCCTACAAGCTTTTTGTACTCCCTCACTGACTCCTGTCGCCGCCTCCTCACAACGTCAAATTAAACATTACTCTTGATATGAGTAGTGGTGATGAGAGACTATTTGTGGATGGATAGGAAGGGAAAACCCTGGATTCAGTCTTCCTGGGCCATCTCGTGCATTCCAGGATACTTCCTGCATACCCAGTTTGAGAATCTCTGTACTTGTTCTTGTTATGCGTACACATACCTATACACGCATATATATGCGTGCATATATATGTATATGCATATATATGAGTATATGTATATTCTATATACAGAATATTTATATATGTGTATGTAGAACATATACACATATATGTATATTCTATATGTATATATAACATAGACACACCACACATTTAAGCGATGGTGCAGGGTGCAAAGCACCACAGTGTACACTGCCACTTCTTCACATCTTCCACGGCGTATTTTTCCAGTGCATTCTCGGGAGTTGATTCATTCTCTAATCCAATATAAAAGTCAATAGTAAACATTGTATTTAAAAGCCTGAACTACACATGGGGGTTTTTTACCAGTGTGGTTTTTCAAGTGCACTTGAGTTTACCTTCTGGCTATTCTAAAGAATGAGTAACCTGTTCCACTCCATTCAGCAACATCCACTCGTCCCCCACCTCCCTCTTCTGTGCTAATCGCCTTTTAGACACAAAAGAAAATCAGCCCCAATGTGAGAAAGGGATGTATTTTAACCAAATACATTCCCCAGCATCTATATTTTATAGTAGTCACCTTTCCAAGCTGAAAATTGCTTACCAGTAATCTGAAATGGACTATTTTGTTAGAATATGAAACAGGAGAGATAGCAAGATGTTCCCTTGCATGATTTTCTACACAAATCAGCCTTGTTCTGTTGATATTTGTTCTACGTTATAACATGCAACTAAGTCATGCATTGATAAACTGAAAGTCATGAGAGCAGTTATTGAAGGATAGTTCCGTCATAGAACATCGTACACTTCCCTGACTCAGTGACTCCACTGCCAGCTATACACAGTACTAGAAACGTAAATGGCACTCCGTTCTCCTCCTTCAGTGGAAGGATCGCAATAAATCTTTCCAACTGCAGTTACTGTCTGTTTCAGAGGCCTGGCTTTATATTTTGGTAATTAGATTACAATCAATTAGTGGAAATATCCAAAATAAATAAGTCAAGACAACGTCCAACTTCCTGGAGAGTTAACCTCCCCCAGCAAACCAAACATTTCAGCAGTATTAAAGCTCTGTTCATATTTAAGGAAAACAGCAACCTTATTTTCCTTGCTTCATTTGTGATATAATGCTTATTCTTGCATTTTGTTTCCAAAAACATCATAAAGCAGGTCAAGCTCCTTTGAGGCAAATATTATTATTGGGGACAGCATTTACTTTCTGACACAGCTCTCTGTTCGGGGAGAAGACCGAGCAGAACACGTACATGCTCTGTTGTAAACCAGACAAGTATGAAGAATGCTGCTGCCCCAAGGGGTTCTTGATTTTAAAAAAGGGTCAAGGAATAAAGAATTAAGACACGCATGGGGAGGATTGTTGGGTTTGGACTTGAACTATGTTGTGATGAAAAAAAATTACACCGTTCATCATAACTGGGAGGGAAGACGTAGGAAAGCTGAAGGACAGTTTCTGGCCTTCCCCTCCCGAGGACCTGAGTTTTCCCAGCCTACGACATTAACTCGGACCACCCCTGGGAGAAAGCAGAGCTGAACTGGCAGCCTGCTGGCATCCCCAGTTTTCAAAGCATTCATCCTACACTCACACAGAATGTACAGACTAAAAATTTCAGTGTATAATACAGAAGCATATAATGTTGAAAATAAGGCTAAATTAATACTTAAGGGCAGTCTTTTCGGAGCAGGCTGCAGGTAGGAGACAGGGAACAGTTAACGTTTTTCTTCAAGAAGGCTGCAGCCATTGCAAGAGTATTTAAGCTGAAAAAGTAGTTACGATATGGGGAAGCATCAGAGCTCACAAATTATAGTTTTCTTTTAGTGATACTGTTAACTGAGCCTGCCTGTATAGCTCAAGTTCCTCCCACAGCTACACATGAGCACCAATTCAACACAGCCAGAAACCGCATCTGCCACTGATTACATTTGGGAATTTCTGTCATTAAGTGCAATTCCTAAACCCTGCTGGGTACTGATAAACTTAAGTATGAACTCTGAGCTCTTCCACTCCCACAAAGTAACAAAGAGCAAGCAAAGTGCTGCTGCTCTGTCTGTGCACCCGTGGGGAACCACACACCCGTGAGAGTGTATTTCTGTATTTTTTCTAAATAGAGAAAGAAGTACAGCGAGTCAGATCTAGCCTATTACATATATCACTGAGCAAGGCTTACAGGATGCACAAGAAGCATGGAGCATTCTCTAAGGAAAAATAACTTCTGCCCAACGTTCAGAAAAAGCAAGAGCACACAATTTCACCAGAGGACCATGCTTTATACAGGCAACTGAGTCTTACAAGGATAGGAAGAAAATTATTTGCCTCTAACCAACAAATTGACACAGTAGGTACAGTACTATTAAATATTTAAGGCTATTAGTTTAAATGAGTTCTCCAGTGCAGGGAAGAAGGGGAAAAAAGAAAGGGGGGGGGGGGGGGGGGGGGGGGGGGGGGGAAATCAGCCTCAATTAGATCCTAACCCAGTAAATTCTCATTTCCTTCAACATGGGTTTTGGCAGAATGAGATTAAGCTCAGGCCATATTAATTTATCTGTAAATTATTATTAATACATTTTCATGTATGTTAGCATAGCAGTTTTTCCCCGTGCATCTTTAGCAATCTAGCACTGGAACACATTCCTTCACTAAGAGTCTGCAAGTCCTCCAATAGATGTACCATTTCAGCAGGAAAATTTGTTTCTCCTTTCATGATTGATTGAGAATTCATCCAACAGGGATTTAACCTTTGAGAGTATACATGCTGAGTAAATTTAAAAAAAAAAAATTACAAAATGTGAACATTTGAAATTATGGCAATGGGGGGGTGGGGGGGTGGAGGGCAGAAAGACAGGAGCACCAGGTTACATTAGAAGGATTTTACTGATCTTAAGGTAATTTTTTGTATTTATCAGTGGATAAGAGATCAAAGCTGAAGCCTAAACTCAGAAACCAGTCAAAGAATTTGAAAGAACGTTTTTATACCAAAAATATTTTAAGTTGTATGTTTTGCAAAGCAAGAAGTCAATGTAACTCTTAATGTCTACCTACCTATACAATCATAAGGTTAGGAAGGTGATTATAGCTCTTTCTCATTCCCTGAAGTAGTAGGCTATAGTACAGTAAGCATCTGTAAATTGATAAAAACTGCATCCATACACAGTGGCATGATTATGCTGCTTTAAAGTACTGCTCAAAAAAGTTGTATAATGCTTACAAATAAAACCTCAAAATCAGCTACATCTGCAGAAACACACAAATCTGACTTTTGGTGAATCTTCCAATTTCTCTTCAGGTTTGTTAGAATTTTGAGACTTTTTTTCCTTTTACAAACTATTTAACTTTCAAGAAGTAGACTTATGCCTTGCTGTTCTTGATAATCTAAACTTTAACATACAAGTGGCACCTTCATACTACCATGCAGTTAAACACAATGCTGAGCAAGTCAAAAGCGGATCTACAGATACAGTCACACAATAGGTAGTAAAACACATTACCACCCTCAGCTAGAGACTGCAGCCTCTGTCAGATGAGAAATGATAAATGACCATGTATGAATTCCAGCCCCTTTGAACAGAAATTGAAACAGGCTGGCGCTCCCTACCTGCATTGCACCGCACAAAGGACATACAGATAGTCAATCTGCTGTGCGCATGGTAACTGTTAAACCAGACCAACCCCATTCTTTGCAGTTGTCACATCAAACCTACCTACAAACACTTTTCAAAATTTGCCAAATGGAAGTAAGGAAAGTCAGTGCCATGTTGATTTCTGCATCAAAAATTGCAATTAAGAGTTCAACACAAAGTTGCACGCTATACCTTTAAGTGTTTCTTGCAGATTTTAATTTAACACTCTGTAAAATTTATAAAACATCAGACACGTTTTTAGCACAACATGAGGCAAAAGTCATTGGGGAAAACGTGCCTCTGAGAAGACTTCCAGAGTTTTATCCCCTTCTCCGTCTCCTACTTCTGCTTGTCAGAAGTAGGATAGGCATTTGCTGCTTAATTTTGAAGGTGTATCTCGATTAAAATAGGTCTCAAGACCCTTCTCTCTTCACATCAAACCTCTGCACTCTTGTGACAATACAGAGCAGTAAAGACAGCACCGAGCAAGTCTACACATTTTCTTTGAGAAGTGGCATGGACAGAACTTTTCTAAGTTCTTAAGAGCTCTCACCAAGTGTGTGCAAGTGATGGAGTGAACTTGCACAGGCCAGTTCAGTGGCATATGAAGTATGTCACAAGTTCCAGTAGTGTAGAACAAATTGCTATCTACTTTGTCATGCCAATCTACAGGTACTTGCTTATCTTCAGAGCCTTTACTGATACCTGTGGCAGAATTACACATTCCATTCCCAATACAAGTTATGTTATCACATATTGAACTTACTACAAAGCACAGAACTTGGGGGGGGGGGGGGGGAACCCCAACCACAAAATAAACAAACCCTCCATTGACAAACTTTCTATGAGCTCATAATAATGAACAGTGTCTTATCTTTATCAACAGATGCTGTCTTACCTTTATCAAGAAAAGCTGAAATGTCCCTTTCTCCTATTCAGCTCCCAAGAACAAAAGAAATGAACTCCACCCTGTGGGCAAAGAACATTTTTTTAAACGATTAGTGATATTCTGAAGGAAGGTTTAAAGCATTGCAAAATAATACCGACCTTCAATTTTGGTATGATACTCAGGTAAAAATATAATGATATCTGGAAAAAAGCCCACTGATGGCATATAGCTAGTTATATATTTACTACATTATTTCAACAAGTAACATGGTAAATGCTCCTATGAACTGCAGCCCATTGATAGCGAAATATTCAACAATACTATTTTAGAAGGAAAATTACACTTTTACTTATTAGGTCAGCTTCCAAGAGAAAATGGCAATATTGCAACCCATTGTGCAATCTTCGACCACACAGGTTTCCTTTACATCTTAATAGAGGCCCCAGAAGAACGAGATAATATGATACACATTACTAAAAATAATTCTAGATGCCCTAATAATTCACATATCTTACAAACCAAGGATCATCTCTCCTCTCTGATGTAACAAACACAAGAACCCAAACACTTCCATGGGAGTAGGATTGGATTTGTATGGCAACAGATGTTGTAAGTCTTAGGGTGAGATCAACAGTCTCATAAGCAGCAGAGAGATTGAGATTCATTTATTCTGCAATGTAGCCATAAAAGGTTTACTGAAGTCCTCAGCAAGAGCAGTTTCAGTCAGCCGCAGAGGACTGAAGGCAAGGCTGGAAAATTAATCATAGAGGCTAAAAGCAAGAGACAAAAAGAAGATGGAGCAACAGCTACAGTAGGATGATGATGAAGTTGGTGGTGGCTGCTGGAGAATGAACACGTTACATGCTTGTATTGTAAGGAAAAGCCATTTCATGGGTTGAGCAAAAGGCACAAGAGCACAGAGACAAGGAGAAACACGAAGACCAGAGCTTTTGCTTCTTTGCTCTTTAATTAACTACTCCATTATCACACTAGAATGTGAAGCAGAAATTATTCATTTAGACAGCTTCCCTAAAATCTTTAAAATGTCACTGCTTATCTTATCTGAAGTAGTTTTACACATATCAACACCAATTCAAGAGTTGCAGAATGGCTCAATTTCATTCCTGTCCCAAACAGTGGCCAAATATTTATCATTTCCTTCACAATACTGGAACAGCTAGAAATTTTGCAAGGGCATAAATCCAACTGACTTGCTGATAATGGCCCAATTCAAGTAGTTGTCCTTGTTCCTACAGCAGGTTTCATACTCTACAGTTGTTATAATCTGTTGTTTGAAAGGAAAAAATAATGTTGTTTGTTATTGAAGAAAATACCTAGCTATTTAAGTGACACCAATCAGATACTATGCATTTTAAATATGCAACTAGCTTGTAATGGTATAGTTAATTCACAGTGTACATTAGTTTCCCTTTTTCTTTGATAAAAGAAAAACTCCATGCATTTTGTTCATACTAGTTCTGTGAACATTCATGTGTAGAACAAACCAATGAAGTGAGTTGTGATCATTTGGTTTCGATTTTAATTAACAGAGACTAGATGCTAATGGTGAGTACGTCTTCCCCCAAACACCTGTAACATTGACATCCTGGGAGCTCTCGTGCATCCGTAATATATATATTTCAACTTAGATTAAAAGTCAGGAAAATTACTGCCTTCACTCCCTAAGATTCACTGGAGGGATTTTGAAACTTTCCTTTTTCATTGCTGAACTTCTTCAAAAGGGCCTAAATATTGGGGATTCTGCCCTTTCACATACATCAAGTTGTGCACGTAAGGTCATATCCACTCTGAAATACTAAGTTAAATTGTGTTTATACATCCTAGAAGTTTGTCTGGTGTTAACAGAAAGCTACAGGTAGAAAAGGTTTGGTTTAACAACTTACTTTCAATCCACTCTATATCACTATGTCATCACCAAATTATTAACAGCACACGTTTAACACAGCAACTTTCACCAACAGCAAAAACTTTCTCAAGTTAGTAAACCTTCATCAGCAAACTCTCGTGGCCTCTTCCAAACATTCACACAGCTCTGCTTCTCTCTCTCTTCCCCCAGCTCCTGTTTGGAGAAGAGGGAGATGTGCGACTCTTGCAACATCACTTTGTGACCAAGCAAATCTGGCCATCGGTAAACCAAGGCTTCACAGGATGACTTGCCTGGCAGCCACCCAGGGTATGGTGAAGGGTTCCCCACAGTGAGAATCCCACCCAGTAAGGGACATAAGCCTCTGAGTTCAAAGTAATAAGGATCATAATCTAGCACAGCAATTTCAGGATTGAAAACCAAAGTATTATTTATACTTTAATACTAATTTAAACTCTACTCTGAAGTCTAGATTAAAGTAAACCTTCCCTCCAGAGCAAAGGTTTTAAGTTTATAAGAGAATGGCTTGAGGGCTAAAAAGTGATTTCCAGTACCCTATAATGACTTCTGCTTCTATCTGAAGGGTGATCATTTTCCAGTAAACCTAGCTCAATCCTTCGCTCCCAGAGAGCACCATTTGTACCTTCTCACAGGATGTGTGGAGAAGAGGAACAGTAGTACCATCCACAGTCACATGCAACTCAACTCAGATTTCAGCTGCGTTCACACCTGAGACAGCAGTGGAAAGCAGACAGAAAATGCCAACTTCATGCCTATGTATGGACAGAGAAAAAAAAAAATCTGATCCTGAATAGAAAAGGCAAAGGTCTTAGATAAGCACACCATACAGTTGTTTGAACTTCCCAATTTCTCCTATCAGATACTTCTATAAGGAGTCATAGAATATCTCAAGTTGGAAGGGACCCATGAGGATCATAGAGTCCAATTCCCTGCTCCTCGCAGGACTACCTAAAACTAAACCCTATGTCTAAGAGCGTCATCCAGATGCTTCTTGAAGTCAGACAGGCTTGGTGCTGTGACTACTTCCCTAGGGAGTCTGTTCCAGTGACTGACCACCCTCGCAGCGAAGAACCTTTTCCTAATGTCCAATCTGAAGTCATTCATATCTGTTTGACTGTGCCCTCTTACACAGTTAAAAGAGGGATGAGGAACTGATTGGGAGGTTACAATTTATGTAAGCAGTTAAATTTTCATGATCTTGTTCTGGAGGAGTTTAAACAGGATGGTTGGTAGCGAAGAATGACAGCTCCTTCCCTTCAGCTCCCACAAAGGAAACTCTCCACTTTGCTGTGCTCAGCAACAGCAACAGGCAGAAACATGATAAAGACATTTTCACATGATCTTCCTGTTTTCTAGTATCTCTAGAAGCCATTTTCCTAGTCTTTTTTACTCTTTTTCTCAACTCCAACCTGCAGAGATCAGGGATTGATCTCAAGTAGGTACACCCTACAAGAGAACATGCTCCATAATCACAGCGCAGCCTCCCCAGCTCAAAATAATAATTTCCACTTACAAACAGCCTTCAAGTATGTGATTTCACTACCTTATTTTTAAAGGATTCTCAAAGAAGAATTTTCCCATGCTAAGCTAATGTTACATACACAAATGGTGATACATTTCACTACAGACAAGGCAGGTCTCCCTTCCTGCTTTAGCCATGGAACTGCATGCAAGCTTCCAGCTTCTAAAAAGCATGTTGTATTATTTGAGAATGCTTTCCACTCTTCTCCTTAATCTTTTTTTTTTTTTTTTTATTTGTGATCTAGAGGAGGTGCCTAACAAACAAATGTTTCAGCTGGCATTTGACCATATGTTACCTGTATGGGCTGGGTTAAAATGTAAAGATTTTTCTTCATTTTATTCTCAGAAAGACAGAAAAGCCTAGAAATAGCAAGCAAAACAATGCATAAAAAATAAGCAGTACAATTTATGCTATGCTTTAGCAGACCAATATAGCTGCAATTTGACATCCATGTGTCTGACCTCAGAATTGGTACATAACCAATACAGGAGCCAAAGAGGTCAACGTCCATAAAACTGTGAAGATGATTCAGTTAGCATTCACTCCAACTTGCATACAAAACACCCATAATCCCGAGCTAATTTATCATTCCTCTTAAACCCTGCAAGAATAGAGACAGAAAGTTGAACTTGACACTGGCTGATACAATCCGGGATTTCATGAGTAAGCTGATACTATGGCAATAAAAAGCTGGGAAACACTACAGTAACC
Source organism: Aquila chrysaetos chrysaetos (assembly GCF_900496995.4). Classification (NCBI taxonomy): domain Eukaryota; kingdom Metazoa; phylum Chordata; class Aves; order Accipitriformes; family Accipitridae; genus Aquila; species Aquila chrysaetos. Next base: position 53,799,470 of record NC_044004.1, on the reverse strand, counting down.
ATAAAAATGTCCTGTTTCATAAAATAAGGAAGCTTTTTGCCACAGCTGATATTTGTTTTGACTTCTTAAATGAAGCTAAATAATACTTTCATCGTCTTCTCACAGCTCTTTCAGGAGTCCACCCGCTCTGACAGCCCATGGCACGAAGCAGTCAGAGGACCAAAGGCTCCCCAGCCACTAACAGGAAGGTGCCCTTTCCCCCTCCTGCCATTTCTCAGCCTTGCAGGCAAAAGCTGAGAGAGAAGCACAGATTGCAATAATTACACAGATAGTTTGGGGCTAATTAAACAAATTACTCGGAATCAATAGTATTTAAAATCTATGAGGAAAACGAATAGATACCATCAGAAAGTTTCTAAGGGAGACACATTGTAGAAAAAGTCCTACAGCATGAGGAATATGAGATTTCGCTTGATGCAGCCTCCATGAGGCAAAAAAACTGAATGGAAAAGCCTATAAGAAATTTTTTCGTAATGTGTAAACATAACGTATATAAATATGTAGTTTGATTGTAGAAATCCAGATAATTCTTCTGGACATCAGTGCCTTCAGTTCTCAAATTATACAACGTTATGATAGAATGAAATCAATTTAATGCATTTGCATTTGTCTGTACCTACAGATTTTATCAGGGAAAAATATAACTGCAATACAGACAAGAAACTGAGTAGGCACATGATTCTAATTACAAATAGACAAAAAAAAATTCATCTGAAACGGAATCAATTCCTCCTCTCCTATTAGACTACATGATTTCATAATAAGACAGAATCACTTAAGATATCACTTTTGCTAAGATCAGGGCAATTTTAAGTTTGCAATTTTAGAGTGACATGTCAGTGAGACAAGCAGAAGGCTCTAAATAAAAAAATAAATCAGAACAGAAGATTCAGCAAAACAGCTGAATTGACATGAACCTTCAGCTGAGGAGAACTGAATCTTTGGAAAGACATGATTCTAGCAGGAAAGTGGCCATCAGTGTCTTCAACTGTGAACTCTTCTACCCTCCCACCCCACCCCAGTCAAACACTAGGGGAAATTACAGCACATAGTGGGTAGGATACTGATAATTCACCACCTTAACCATAATTGACAGATGTGGCTAAATTTTCTCTATAGGTTTCCTAGGTTCCCTATGGCTGCCAGCATTTAGGTTATCAGGAAAAAACCAAGACCCTTTCTTATGACATTCTTAAATTATTACAGAAATAAAACTACTGCTGCTTTGCCATGCACTGAAGGCTCATCTATTTCAATACACTTCTGTAAGGCCTTATTACTTCCTATTTTCTGTACTTATTGTGCTGCAAATTAGTGCTGTCTGAAAGATTCTCCAAGGTGCTGGCACTAAAAAAACACAGGTGATCTCCTATGCAACGAACTCCTTGTCTTGGTCATGCTTCCCACATCCACCCATAATACGCTTTCCCTGCCTATGGCTCCGTGCCATTTAGGCATTCACACACTGAGCCTTCTTTGCTCACTATTAGAATGACAAGCACCTATCTAAACAGCCAGTATGAAACCTGATCCACCTGTTTTCAACTGAAATACACACAAAAAAAAAAAAAAAAAAAAAATCAGACTGTCTTTTGGAATAATACATTCAAATATTTTCTTAGTATGAAAAGACTAAACTCCGCCCTTCCAGTCTGAAAAGTCTCTGCAAAGAAAAACAGCAGAGTTACATTCCCAGCGTTACAAGGAGCACGGGGAATTTAGCTTCAGTATTTGCAGCAACTGTTTCCATAGCACGCAAGTACCACAGCTTAGATGCTCAAGGAGTAAAGTTTAATTCATAACTCATGAGACTAGGTCAGGTTTATCCCAGGATTAACGGGACACAACACAATCATAAACAACCGAGATGACAAGGGCTGTCATTGCATGGCATTGTTAATTGATTCTGGTTTTGGATTTTTTGAGGTTTTGGGGAAGGTTGTCAGTTTGGGGTCTTTTTTCCTTTATTGTGGTTTTAAAGCAAATTATAGATTTTTCAAATGCATAAATCTTTGATCTTTAAAAGTCTGATAAACAGCTTCAATATATAATTAATAATGCACTTGGCTTCAAAGGATTGTAATGCCTCCCTATCAGCAGAAATGCAGTAACATTGTAGTCGTTCCCACTTACTTCATGGAGAAGATACCAAGAAACTAAACAGATATCATTACTTAAAACAAATTCAACTTTTAAAGATTTTCTACAAAGTTCGAGTACAAACAAAATGAGACAGTATAAATATCCCTTAAGTTTACATGGCTCTATTAAGACTAATCAGAGTTGTCAATATTAGAATACTGTATTCTAGCCAGTCATGAAATTAATATTTGAGACATTCTAGTGTTGTTTTTAACTCCGAAGTAAAGGAAAAAAGGCACTACGAAAATCATGTGTGTTGACAGTATGAGTCATCTATTTATATTTTTTAAAGTAACCACCACGCTTAGTTTGAGGCACGTAAGTTTAAGGGAAGAGTCAGAAAATACATTTCAAAGGACTAAAATCAAGAATTTAACTGTGGCTTCCACCTACACTTAGCAACTGGAAATTCACTTCCAGTCTCAAGCACAGACTGGGCCCCAAAGACCTATTTTGCTCTCTACACACAAACTGGCTGGTACTATTGGTAGAAATGCTGGGCCTGTGTAGCTACATTTTCCACGTGGAGCTGATGGAGGCTGTTATTAGAGATGTTAAAAAGAGCACTAGGCTACGGACCCGTAAAGGAGAGCGCTATGTGTTCCATGAAAATGACGTCAATACCTACACCAAGGCACGTTTGAGAAGACGGAACACAAAACTATAGGATGCCAATGACAAAAGCACGTATGTATATTTGAAGAGCATTTGATGTATTTGATACCAGCTCAATAACGTCCCCGTAGGGGACTAAGAAAGCTGAAGTACACAAAATCAGATCTGACGAAGTACATGCCGAGAAGCAACAGGTCGCCGTCAGTCAGCTTCGCTTTTCTGCGACAGGTGCTTATGTGAGAGCGGCCTTCAGTGCATGTACCTGGCTGATGACATGCAGCATCCAGATGGTCCTCCCAGAGACACCAAGGGCCATGTGTTCCCACCTCCTACAGCTGGCATGCAGCGTGCAAGCAGGATCCCCAGGACAGTGGTCCAAAGAGGAACCGTAAGCCCAACTCCCTTCTCCTTTCTGTATGCACACTCTACATCATAGAATCGTTTAGGTTGGAAAAGACCTTTAAGATCATCGAGCCCGACCATCAACCATGCCCACTAAACCATGTCCATGTCATAACGTGACATGCACCTGAAATAGATAGATGGTCTCCTAACAGACCCACCTTCTCAGCTTAATCTGTAACTCACTGTTCATAGGGCAGGCCACAACCATGGAACGCCTATTAAAACAGAAAAATATTTATCCAATTCAGCATCCAATTCGGGGTGTGCCTCTATAAATTCAAAAATTTTCCATTGAAACAATAGGATTATGACAATCGTGAAATGTGTTAAAATTATCTACCCATACATATGATAGCTCCAATGTGAAAGAAATAGCTATAATGGGACAAGGTTACAAAAAAAAAAAAGTTACAAAACTTCAACTTTTATTCTCTTTTTTAAAATAAGACTTAAAATACAAGTAGATAGTGAGAAACACCCACAGGAGATAGAATTACAGGTCATTTCAGGCTCATGCAGTGAAAAACAAGGAAGCTAAAGTGTTGAGCATAAAAATCAGAGTAATTTCTAAATCCTTCCTTATTTACAACATGATGTGCTATTACCATTTTAAACAAGGAACAAGATCTTTTCTCTCCTATTTTCAGACTTCATACACAAGCAGTCTGCATTTCACATTAAAAAGACCATTCACTGCATACTGTAAATAAAATATGGTAAACTGCGGGCAGGGGGGACATGATGGACGGAGACAGAGAACTCCTTTCTGAAAGGACACAACCACATTGCTGTGTTAAGCTACAAGAGAAGTGACAGCCAGATCTTCTCCATTTATGAATAGATTTCATTGCCTTGAAGGAAGGAGAAAAAAAACGGTGGCTTTCCATCGCAACTGGGAACACGGCATATCACGCAATTTCAAACTAGATGGCCAAAAGCAAACGAACACACATGCGAAAACTGGTAACGCAACAAACACTGCTCGCTTGATGAAATCTCACAACAGTAGTAAACCATTGGAGTACAAAGTCATTTGTAAACCAAATGGTTCAAATGGAAAAAATGCACCTCACTACAGCACAAAGCAAGTTACTGATTCACTGCAGTAGAAAGTAATTTGTGAATTGAATCTCAGAGCATGTTTCCTTTTGCTTTTGTTTACTTTGGAGTTGAATGTTCTTAAACTACATGGGCTGCATACTAAATAACAATTACAGGGTTTGTGTGTATATATATTGTGTATATGTAAATATGTATTTGGAAATCATATGAAGATTAGGAATGATTAGAAGCCTTATGCCATGGAAATGTTGCATAGGCATGAAGAGTGTATAACATTACTCTTGAATTATTAAGGGTCAGAAGGTCAGCCCACGCAGGCAGACCTTTCCTCAAAACAAGGTTACTGCAGTGACCTCTTCAGAACTGCCTGCCTCCTGGTGTATTTTTTGCCCATCTCTGCTCCAGGTTTTCTGCGTAGTTAGAATTCCACAGATGGTCCCCATCGCCCCCAAAGAAATGCTCTTTCCAGATGAATTCCCCAGAACAGGACTTCATTTCTTAGACAGCAGAGGGATATTTTCCAGATACTCGTGATTCCCAAGAGCACAACAATTGGCTAATACTTAATCATTCTATAATCTTAGAAAATCTGGTAGAAGTTTAAAAACATTTTCACAAGGCACTGATGTTCCAATAAATGCTAGAAGCATTCTGACCAGCATTTGATAACTGTACATTGAAGGACTTGTGTGTCCCCTCTCATCGTTTCAATACACATAGCATATTCTTAATACAGCCTATGCTAATGTAATGCTTTTGAAGTTTTAGTCAACTATTTTAAACATGGTATTCTAATGTCCTTTAATAAACACACAGAACAGTCAATAGCTCAATACTCTAGACTTCCCTTTCTCTTACTATTTTATTGTATTTGTTGATGTTAATGATTTGCTAAGTTTATTTCCCTTCAACCAAAGCCTCTGTGTTTCTCAAAGTTCCTTAAAAATTACTTAAGTAACAACAGACATTATGACACAAAGATAAAAGGAAAGATATTTTAGTATATAAATTCCCAGCTGAAGTGTCACACCTCAACACACACAGCTGTGCCCATAAACCCTCTTCATGCCGTCATAGTACTACAATGATGCATACGCATACACCCTTTGGCAAAAATAATCCATGTTTATCACACAACATTTGCATTCAGATTCAACATTTAGCGATCCTTTTCCAGGATTTCTGCTTGCATCTCTGGTTAAATGCTGCAATTCCAGCATTGTATAGTCATTCTACACAAGGGGCAAAATAGAAATTTCTTTCTTAAAAGAAATTTGGTATAATTAATAACACAATAATTATTATAAAGAAATGAGTTGTATCCTCTCTGTACACAGACAACTCTCTTATACATGCTAAGTGGACTTACTGAGCATGTTTATCAGGAAAGATATGAGAAATCCTGTAACTCAGATGATACAGAAATGTATACAAGGAAAATCTTTAATTTCCTACATTAGTATAATACCTTAAGGGGAAGTCATCAAAGAGAGGCAAACATTAATAGAATGAGAATAAAGGAAATCTTGATTTAATAATTGATTTTTAATCTCCTTTACATTTATACTTCACTGACCTTAAAAAAAATAAAATCTCATTTTCACTAGCTGCTGTAACCACTGAAACAAACATTAACTCTAAACCAAATTAAAACAAGATTTTAAAGTAGTGAAATAGCTCACTAATGATACCTTATGTGAGTGGTAAAATGGGTTTACCCAAATGCTCTTTGATTCAAAATGAAGTTTTTGAATAAAGAATTTTCTACGAGACAGGTTTATTCTAATTGTGGATCAGATTTTTAAAGGTTTCATTTCACTGCCCCAAAGCCTTTCCAGGATCTTCACAGACGATGAGCACCATCTTCACCTTAAAATAGCATTCCATTGAACAACCAAAAAACCAGTAATGAATATATTAAGCCAGCACCTGCTGAGATTTTTAAATGAGCCATGGTTAGCTACTACTCCTTGGTAACACCATTGCACATTCCTCCTCATCTGGGTGTAGCCCCCAAATGCTACAGTTAGTAGAGGCTGCAGGAGGAGGGCTGCAAAGCGCTTACTGAAAGTAACCCAACAAAAAGTACTTCAACACCAGTGAAGCCTAGTAAAAACCTGCCTACTCTCTCCCACAGTATTATCTAATAAGATCAGCTGATTTCAAGCTTTCCTCTAATTCTAAATTTAAGTTTTCTGTTAAAGAGCCAGTTTCTGAAAATTAGGATGGTAACTGTTCAACACTTTCTTCAAAGATCAAAATTCAAGTTGCCTCACAGCTAATGCATTACTCTCTTTTTAAAGAAAAACACCAAATCAATTTTTAAAAGGCAGATCACTTAATTGGTTGTTTTACTGAAAAAAATACTAGAATTACCACCAATCTTGAATCTTTAAATAAGATTAAATGCTCTACTTCTACTATACTCCTCATATTTATAAACTTTTTATTTTTACCTTTTCAAACAATTTTGGCAATGCAGACAGACAAGTGATTTTTTTTAAGTTTCCCCCGCTCCCATTGTAGCTGACTCGGGCTTCATTTCAAATGTCTGCAAAATATATTTAGTGTCTGGACTACTAATCCACAGAGGTTTCTTTTTCAACTTGTTTCCTTGGAAGGTGATGGAATCAATTCTATTACTGTTATTTTCAGAAAAATTGATAGAAGTTCAAAGACCACTGTTTTGTTTTAAATAGAGCCAGCCTTTGAAATTCAACTACCTGCCAGTGGTCTAAAATACCTTTTTAAGCAGTTCACATAACATAGCAAGTAATAAACATAAGGCAAAACTTTAGCAAGTATGAAAAGATAGGAAAACACCCACATGCCATTACAGCTTGTTTCGACCTACACATACAATATAAATCAAGCATAAGGTAACAGTAGCTTAACTAATTCTATTAATCTCTGTGAGTAAGCGTTTCATTTGGCCATTTTCACATCCTGTAATTATTCCAGAGGAAACACAGGTTAAAGGTTCAACTAGCACTTAAAATGTCTCCTAAAGCATAATTGTATCTACAAGACTTAGCCTGTGGGTAAAATTGGGAAACCTACAACACAAAGCATTTATTTTTCTCAAATACACTGTGGAGTCCAATTATACCAAAGAATTTCTTTTTTATTATTAATACTCAGTTCCACGCAAAGTGTATCTCAAAGGAAAAGTTATCTGCAGCCTGCACAATTTGGGCCATGAAACATTATTACTCAGCTATAATAAATGGTTAAAACAGAATCATGAGCTCCCTCTTCAAGTTCATTCAAAGGAAGAATCATAAAAGCATAGTCACAGCTGTCAATTGCTCCATGTTCAGGAGGGGATCAAAACAGGGGATCGCTGCAACATCACAGGCCTCACACGCAGCTCTGTTTGTTAAATGGAAAAATACAGTTTCACACAAATACAAAACACCTATTTGCTTTCTCGTGGCTTGTTTTTGGAACAGAAACTCATTTTCGAAGATGGGAAGAAAGCCCACAAACTGTGCATGCCATGATGTACCTGTTTAGATAAATTACGCTCTCAGGAAAAAAACAAAACAAAACAACTCCATAAATTGAAATTGCCTGCCATACAGTGGGAAAAGGCTGAGAAGAGGTGAGCATTCAAAACAGGCAGGAATTCAAGTCAGGTAGATAATATACTACAGCAAGAGAATCTTGCAGTTCTTAGCTAGAGAGTCCTCTGTTCTCCTTCTTCCCATTAAATATGCACGAGTGCTATGTGCAGTACACATTAATTTGAAACAAAAAGATATTCAATCGTATTAATTTGCCATTGGCCACTTATAAGACACATAAATAAAAGGCTATTTGTTTGCCATTATTGACAAGGCTCTGATTTGGCTCAGCTACGGTCTTTCTTTGATTTTTGATTTGAAAGCATTAATGGGAGGTGTTCATAATGAAGTTTGCAGGCACCAATTCAAAGTTTGGGTCCTGAAAAACAACTACGTCACTACTTATTGCAAGTGGTGAAATTGATGGAATCTGGCAAGCAAGTTCCAAGGTTTTAGTTAAAAAAAAAAAAAAAACGCAACTTGAAAAACTCATGAAAGGGACATTAATGTTAAAAAAACCAAGCTCTCAAATTAGTAAATACTAGAATTAAGGCTGTTCATGAAGCATGAATTCAGACCTCTTATATGTATTCAGTGTAATGACTTTGCTCAATATTACAGAGCAAGCCATCTATGCAGCCAAGGAAAGAAAAAGAAAAGAAAAGAAAACAAAACAAAAAAACCACCTCCAAAACAAACACCAATGCTCCCCATGACCAGGGCAATGTTCTAAGCTAAAATTGTTCTTCTCTTCTAAACCTTTATTTTAGTCACAGTTTATCCTTTTTTAGATGATACAAAAGTCTAAGAAATCACTGTACCACCACATATAAAAAGACTGTATAAAAATGCAGAAAGGGAAGTTTCATAAGACACTACATAGCTACTATAGTGTCAAGCCAAAACTTAAATCCAAACTAAAATGACCATAGGTCAAGAATTTTGGTTTACAAAAATTTTTCCATTATTTATTTTAAAAAACATTCCACAGTTTTACTAAAAAGCTCCAAAACCACTCTAACTGCTTTTGACATATTTTTAGAGTTCTCCCAATGTTTTCCTTTCCTTGGCAATTTTTCTTCAGAGTCGCATTAACATCTTGCTCGCCAACACAGACGGCTAATGGATCTGTATAGGTGTCTGCCAAAGGTGGCAAGCACTAAAAATGCAGGCAACAGAACAAAGCCCAAGATGTTTTATGTTTCGGACACTCTTCCTAACTGTTTTGATCTTCCAGCATCCAGAGCTACCATTAGATCAGAGACCATCTTAAAAGGATTCCCCAGGTATCTTCTACAAGATAAAACATAAAACTCTATTCAAGAAGATACCTCTTTGCCACTAAAAATAGTTTTCTGATTGTTTCTCACTTAATCCAGTTTATATTGATGACATCTAGGGGATGGAGAGGGAATGGAAATAGAAAAATGTTGTTTTGCCAATTCCAGTGTGAGGAAATGTTCATCACTTTATGAAGCAGCAGATAACTCCAGGGTCTCCCTGACCTTTCAGCACTATGGGACAATCTTTACATGAGGACTAACTGTTCTCACACAGTTCCTGCACTGTACAAGGTACTAATCTTTTTGTTAACACTTGGCATTCAGGTCTTCTTGTTCTACTTCTGTTTTCCCAAGGAAACTATTCATCACAAATGTAATCCTGGCGCAGTGATACAGCACGAGATCCTGTCCCAAACGTAGGTCTGGCTTTTCAGTTCCTTCCTCTTCCTTCTTCAGTATCTTAGTGTCCCCCTAGACTGGAAATCCTTTCATTTTGGTGGTAAAATTGGTCATCTTTTATAAGTGACATGTGAAAGGGCCAGGCTTTAGACACTTTGCTTGCTGGCAAGAGTCAAGTTCTGCTGGTTTACAGCAGGAACACCAGAAGCAGGTTCGCTTTAATCATCAGATTTGCCTATGGTAGGCTCAAGATTTCTCTTCCTCTTTCTATTCTAGTACTAGTGAGTTGCTACACACTACGTAGAACCACTTTACTGTTGCTGAACACTGGCGAGTCCACTGCAAGCGTTCAGTGCTTGGTTTTCCCTCCCGGTCAATGCAAGAGGAACTCCTGGGTGATACTGCAAGTTTGCAAGGGGTGAGCTGAAGTCAATGCAGATGATGTGAATTATTCAAGCATTCCAAACATGTCTCTTCTCAACTATCAGTCACTTAATGCATCCAAAGTTAAGATGTATTTTTGAAGAGAGAGGCACGTGGTAAAAAGAAAAAGAAGTTTATATGGAATCGGGGTGCATTCAGACACCTCTAGCAATGGACCTTATTCAGCATGCAAAGAATTATAAATTGAATGCTGTTTTTCTTAAAGCATAAGGCATCTGCAAAACTCGCATAAGAAAAATAGTGTTCAACTGATATATGCAAATATCACAAGCATGCTGATATCTAAAATTCAGGAAACTACAATCAATTAGAAATAAACACTAATCTAAATCAAGGTGCACAATACTGGCGAGACACTTATTAAAACAATATGAAAATGTATGCATAGTCAAATACAAACTTTGCTTTTTGTTGAAGGAAAGTATGACAGCATCCACCTGTTGTTTACAACCACTGCTAATGAAAAGATGCCAATGCAAACCAACTTGTGAACTCTCCATGCTGCTCAGCAGAAAGAAACTAAGGCCCTGATTCAGCAAGCACCTACTTTTGCTGGAACATGTTACCCACCTTGAAAGTTCAAAGGAATGTCTCACCCGAAATAAGCTGTCAGCCTACAGTAACATTTCAACACTTGAGGCTAAATCGGGTACCTGAAAAAATCCACACCAACACTATATACTTTGTTTGTGAAGAAGTGTGATGTGTACTTTCAGATGGGGACTGAAGTTCCTTGTTATTTTTGTCACATATGGCCTGTCATAGCTCAGTAACTGCCCACTAGAGTAGCTGTTGCCCAAATTTCTATAGCTGCAATTGGCAGGCAGAGTTTAAACCGATGGCCCATTGCTTTATAAAAGATGTCTGGCGCTGCTGGGCATGGCGTTCTCTGTAAGTAACAAGTTACTTCAGCTTTCAGTGCGAAGGTCCTGCCTAGCAGGACAAGTGTAAAACAGCACCAACTTATAAGCCCTTATCCAGTCTGTCCTATAATTATCTTCCACAAGACCAGCACTCTGTCAAAGGATAGTGCTCAACTTATTTGTGCAATAGGAAACAAAGAAAATAACCAGCTGGGAAATAGCTATACAGCTTTCATTCTAATTCCAATTATTGCCAGGAAGGAAAGGGCGGGGTGAGGAAATTAAACACTTATATGTAGTTATCAGTGCTTTGGAAACATGAATTTATCTGGAAGCATCCAATCTCAAATCCCAATCAATGGTCTTCGCCAAAATACACAGAATTCCAACAAAGCAAGAAAATCGCCAGCTCTTCTCACTACAACCCCATCTGGGACCCAGGGGTGGGTGCAAAGCAACCCCGGCCGTCTGCAGCCAGCCTCCACGCGACCTGGTGCTCTGCCCTCATCCCCAACCCACCTTTGCAGCTGCAACACCACGCTTCCCTGCAGCGCCCATAGTTGCTGTAGCTGCTCCTGATGTAAACCCAAGAATATCTTTGGGCTCTAGAGATTAGTTAAGTATTAGCGTTTTCAAAATGCATCTGGCCGAGAAGGGAAAGGAGAAACCTGCTAGACCTGTTCACCTCCGCTTATCTTAAATCCCCCGATCACTGGTAAGATATTTAGCGTCTTAAAACATATGTGTGTTTTTCAGACTTCTTCTGTACAATCTGCAATTATAAAACCAGATTTCATAAGGTAATTTTATGGATCCAATAAAAGCAAGCATCTGGTATCTTCTTAGATTTCATTTTTCAGAAGAGACCTGCTCATCTGTGAGAGTATTTCCCATAATGTTGTTCTTTGCAGAATACTTAACTATATATGGTTTGATTTACAGACTACCTTCCAGTTACAATGTTACCTCATCATACGGAGATGCAAGCCCCATGCATCTAAGCCTAGAGTCTTTTATTATACTGGTGAAACTCCACTACAAAAAAAAAAAAAAAATCAGGCCAGATATTGCTACATGGACACACAGCAGCAGAGTTACAGCAAGCACGCCTCACTGACAAGGTTTTTCTAAGAAACAGAAATGACAAAGGCAGTCATGTTAGACAGCAATTAGTGGTATTAAGCAGGAAATTCAGGACTGAAGTAGGTGGCTTACGACAGGCAAAAATGTCTTTCTCCACAGCTGGTAGCGAACATCTTTGAACTCCGAGTCTCACACCACAGCCTCATCTGGCAACAAAAACGGCCTAGGCAAGCTTGGGGGCAAGAGGCTGGGATGTATCTCTAACCCCCATAGCCCAACCGCGGTGGGTGCTGGGAGGGTCAGTGGGGAACGGTCACTGATGGGGCCAGGCTTGTTTGTCCTCCCTATGGCGCATCCTCCACAGCTGCCATCAGGGACAGGTTCCTGAGCGAGACCCACTGCTGTCCTGACTGTTCTTAGCAGCCACTATTATTGTTATTAGTTAATCAAATAAAAGCAAAACATGATTGTCAGGCTGAAGTGTTCAATGTTTGAGAACAATTTGTTTGGTTTTGGCCACTTCTCAATACGTACGTACAGAAAATTTCAGTCCCACAAACACAAAATCACTGTATTCCATTTCTGATAATTCCTCATGCTTTACAATTGATTTTTCATTTCTTTCCCTTCATATTGTGTAAATGCACACACAAACTGTCACACATGCATATAAATGATACAGAATTGTGAAACAAAGACAAATAAGTACTTAACTTTTAAAAATCTTGATCTTGCTTTGCCTGCATCTATAAATGTTGCAAAGTGAAAAAAGACTCGGTATTTGTCTACATCAGCTAAAACATTCATCACATATTCTAGAACATATCATGGCATTAAGCACACCATACATCAAGCAAATAAATCGAAGGCATAATATTTTATTTAACTACATCAGTTAGCATTTCTGGATAAGAATGTGTCTTCTATGGCGGGTGAAGGGATAATTTAGCTGTTGCTGTTAGCTCACCTTCTGGTAACTTCCAGATACCACATCATATGACTTAAAATGATCCTCAATAGGTTATCATCAATTTGACATTTACATTGGTACCATTAGTGTTAATTTTCAGTTCTCATTCAGATGGACAAGGATTTTAACCTAGTAATTACAAGAGTAAATAGGCTACAAGTACTAATTATAAAAGTAATTATTATTTTAATTAATATTAATTTTCTATTAAATGTAATTATTATAAGAGTGATTACTAGTAGTACTAGTACAACTGGTCTTTGCAACTCTAGAGGCTAGACCTGATTTTGTATTATGTAAATGATATATTTTCTGTGTATTACTCACCTTTATAACAGGTTTGTTTTTTTCTAAAGACTGGAGGTTCAATAGCTGAATTTGAAACATTTAGCCCCGTTGTTTTTACTCACCTGGGTGAATAAATCCTGGCTCCACAGAGAACAGAAGAATTCTATTTCTTCATTAGAAACTTCCTCTGTGATACAGAAAGTCCTTTTTAAAATACTGCCAGGTACTAAAAACAGATTTAGCCTTTTCTTAAAACAGGAACACTTGTAGTAGGAGATGAGCTCCCCATTATCCATCTGTTTCCAGTTGGTTTTATTTATATTACCAAACTTTCCAGATGTCATGCTCTTCATCTTTTGTCCCTGTGGAATGATAAACTATGTTCCTCTTACAAGCTCTTTATATCTACCCTTATATTTAAACATTAAAAGTAATTTTTAAATGAGAGGTGTTAAATTCTGATTTTCTGTAGAGATTTCCAAGACCAACATTCACCAATTCCCTCTTGCAAACTACCTAACAGAGAAAGAAAAGGATGGAGTGCACTTCTGGGTGCGGCGATGTGGGTGTTGGGGGGCAGCAGCATGGGGTTAAGTTAGCTGGAAATAAAACTAGAGGTAGTCTTGCCTCCAGTGAGCCATTTATATATATTGAAAGGAGAGGAAGCAAAGAACAAAACAAATGCCAGACCTGCAGGTGTGCTAACAAATTAAAACTGGAGCAGGAAAAGAAAAAAATCTGCTATATACTTTCAACCTCTGCCTCACCTCAGCAATCGCTATGATGTAACCTTTATTCTAAGGAGAATTGCACTCAGTCGGTCTTACCCATAAACACGCAGCAGATGTCTGCACAGGTTGGCATGACTCTGCGGCTGCCCCTAACAAGTGCCAGTTGGCACTGATTACAGGAGCCCTGAAACTGTCCTAAGCTATTAAAAGGTGGAGAAAGGAAAAGAACTGGCTCTTTGCTTGACCACAAACACTAACGCAAAAATAGACATCACCTGCAACGACAAAGTATTTTAGTTGTAAAAAGAAATTTTCAACATTATGTGGTACTGTTTTCTGGCTTCTCAGGAAAGCACTGAAGAGAGAGTTATTCAAATAAATAATTTATGTTTCTCTGCCTATGTGATTTCTCTCAGTATGAGTTACTCTACTGCAAGGGAAAAGAGAGTACTTGTGAGGTTGTTGTGTGGTCTGCGTCAAAAAAAGTCAGAATCGTAAAATGTGTTCTTAAATCTCCAAATGGTATTTTATCTCTTTACATGTTCCACTTGGAATTTTCCATATCTAGTAAAAATGTTGTTCTTTCCTCTACGAACAACTGAAATTTTTATGTTATGTTACCAAGTTCCTTAAAGCTAAGAGAGGGAAGAAAATGAGTCATGTACGTCAGGTGTTAATATTTTAAACACACTATATAAAGCTTTCTACAGAAATTACATAGTAAACCTTTAAATAAAAAAATTGATTTTTTAATATATATAATACATAAGCCATGATGTAACTATGAAAAGCTTCATGTTACATGCTTTTTAGGATTTAAAAAAAAAAAAAAAAAAAAAAAAAAATCAAGCTTCTGTGCTTTGTGTCCACAAAATGGAACAGTATACTTTTATGACTGCAATCAATTTGTTTCCCTGAGAAAAAGACCAAACAGAAAGGAAAGATCATCACATCCAAGGCTCGTACTCATCATGGGTATATACTCTGAAGTAGAGCAGGGCAATGTCACAGACACTAAGCAGTCAGGCAACACCACACATTCATAGTAGGGAAATATGAAGGGTCCTGAAACATGCTTTAAGCATTGAAAGTCAATACATCGCTCAAACATAGAAACTCAAAAACTCAGGAAGATCTTGTGAAACACAGGACTCCACAGAAGTGCCCTGGCAGAATAGGTCTTCAGTTTGGAATTTACTCTAGCTCACAAATGCTTCTTTATAACCCAAAGACACCTCTAGAAAAAGATTGAGGTGAAGTATACTCTGCGGACAGATTTTATTGCCTTAATGCTTCTAATTTGTGATTAAGCCTCCAATACTATAGCAAGAATTTAACCCTTTTGCTTTACTAAAAGAAAGCTGCTAGTTCTTCTTTTAAAAATTGCTTGGTAACTGAAGTTCTGCTGAGCAAGCAGGAAGCACTTTGCCTAAGGCAGTAAATCTAAAACCTGTCATGGCAAACCAGTGCTGGCAATCCACAGCAGGCTTGGGATCTGAGAGTTTGGGCCATGATTCCTACGCAGCTTCAAAAGGTAGTTTGTAGGTTGGTATTATCAACTCACAAAATTAGAAGAAATATACCCAAGTGGGATGACTACTCAAAAGACCCTGCTGTCCCACACAGGTTTTGCCTCCCTGTATAAGTCTAGTTTCTTCAGATAGTTCCCCAACAGCCACCCACCCTGCTAGAAAGAAAAAGTAGCCTTTCATAATCCAATCAAAACACTCTCGGTTTTGGCAGCTCCTGAGCTTTTGTCCTGTGGACAAAACTCCCACGGCTAGCACTGCAAGGGCTTAAGCCAGATTTCTTGTAGTTAAAGAGTTGTCCTGCAACAACCCTGCACTGGAATGGCTTATCTTGAGCCATTTTTCCTCCTTGCGTATTTTTTCCCCCGCTTTCTTATTAAACTACACATTCAGCATACACATACACGATCATTCACATACACACAGCATGCTATGTATACTTACAGGATACATATATGTAAAGCATACATACAGTAAATATGTTATTGGCCACGTTGGCAAGCAGACTCCATGAGTGGCTCCAGCAGAGTTTGGCCCTGTCCCCAGTGCAGCAATACCAGGTCAAATGACGAACCGTCTGTTTACAGGAGGTAAAGATCCAGTTCTTGGTCTTAGATACAATTCATACAGAGAGTTCTTCCCCTATCAGCAGCTAGAGCTCTCTAAACCAATGCATGCCTGCTTTGGGGGGCAAGAAGATCAGAAAACCGCTGTTAATACAAAGGACACCCCTGCAGTCAGTTTAGACTGTTGTAGCTCCATTCCACACTTGCTAAACCTTTTCACTGAACCTTATTAGAAACAGAGCTCCCCCAGCACAGGAGGAAATTAGAGGGTTTCTGCAGTGCATTCACACCACGACGAGTTGTACTAGAGCAGCTATGTGCTGGAGTGTTTTCCACGGCCTTCATATTAAAGCAACTCACTTTACAGGTCAACGCTGTGGCAAGCTTGCTCCTTGGCGAGACTTGCAGCTTCCACAGTGGCAGAGTGAAGTAGCCACAGCTGTACCAGCTGTACATTTAATGCCGAGCACAGGTTCCCAGCAGCTTAAATAGTATGAGTTCAGTGTAACAGTCAAGATTACACATTAAGCAACCATGAGCAAAACAGGAGCAATTAGAGAACAGCTAGGGAGTGCTCAAATGTGTAACCAGATACTCTCACAGCCAATACATATCAATACAGCGTATAAAAACATGGTCAAGCATCACAGCTCTCTCCCTCAGAGTGTTATAGTTGGGTGGTCTTGCAATGAAAAGTATGTGTTAAATCACATCTTGTCCACCCATAAAGACAGCCAGCCGTAAACCAGCCCCTGACACTTAGAAATAGAAAGTGCTCCAATCAACACTGCAAGTAACTTGAGTAACCCCGAAGAGGACATTTCTGGACAAGGTGATGGCTGACCACGGCTTTTCATAGGAAAGCAGCAATGGGAGGGACCTCCTGAATGACAAGCCTAATGCACAATTTCCTCCTTTCGCTCCAAAAGGGAAAACAAGGCTCTCTCCATACATAATTGTGGAATGCTCTATACCTACACATCTATACCTTGACAGCTGCTTTGCAAATAACATCGCACATTTTCTGCTACTCACGATACGATTAGGTAATACGAAGACTACTAGCAACTGAACTACTGCAATAAGGACTCCAAATCAAGTAATCAAAAACAAATTGCACCAATTCACAGGTCCTAAAGGAAAAGATGAGAATAAATATATTCAGGTATAGTCAAAGTTTCTGAGTAATGAAGAACAAACACTAACAGAATGAGCAAGTACTATGTAGAATTAATTTTTTTTTTTTTTTAATTAGATCTGCCAGAGTACCTGTGGAAAGGATAGATTTTCAGAAAAAAAACTTGAAAACCCACAGATGGTTAAATATGCAAAGCAACTGCTTCCTAAAATACTGAGGAATAGCACAAAAAAGGCAGCATGGGGAAGTCAGGCAAGGATTGGAAGACTGTGCAGGAAGCTGGAAAGACTATAAAGAAGATGACAGCAAAACACAGATAGAAGCGCAGAGATGAAATACGTGTAGGGGAGAAAGGAAACGGGAAGGACACTAACATTTTTGATGTGCTGGAACATCAGACACATGAAAGGAAAAACTCCACATGCAAGATTTCAAGGCATCCATTTTCTTCCTCCTATACTAAAGGAATGTCAAGAGGCAACAGATTGAACAAAACTAAAAACTTAGTTGAAAGCCACAGAGGAAAATAGTCATTATTCTGCCAAATGGCTCTTCACCCCACAATTTTAAATTTCTGGGAAATGTACATTACTTTTACTGTCAATTGGCTTCTGCTTTTTATGGCTTCTTGGGTAATATTCATAGGCCAGTGAATTATACAAGCAGTTTTAAAGAATGTTTACCAGGCTGTTTCCAAGATTTTTGGAGAATGTGCATTACCAAATATGTGTTTTTAATTTAGGAACTTATAAAGAAAAAAGTTATATTTTCTTCTTTGCGATTAGTTAGTGGACGTGAAAATAAACACAGCCAATGTGACAGCAAAATTCAATAGAATTTAATAAACTCAAGTTAGGACTAGATAATTTACATCCCAGAGCTCTGGAAACACTGGCACATGAAGCAGGAGGTGTTAAAGAAAATATTTTAATAGGTCTCCAATGTTGAGGGTGGTGCCATCTGATTGGAAAATAGCAAATATAATACCCATAACTTGAGAAAGCAAAAATGGAATCTGGGCAAAGGAAGTCCAGTTATTCTGATCCCAGCAGAATGCAAGGCTTTAGGACAATTACTTGGAGGGGAGAAAAAAAAAAAAAATGTTGACGAGTAAACAAAGGAATAAACTTCTAGCTGCATTTCCAAAAAAAATAAGCAATGTCAGACTACCTTGTGTTTTGTTTTATTTTTAAATGTGAGCATCTCTAGTAGACATCATTTATCTGGCCTTCAAGAAAGCCTAAGATAGCATGACATACAAAGAATTCTTTAGTGAACTCAGGAACAGAGGGGAAACTTGAAGTAGGTATTAGCAGTATGAACAAACTGACTAGCTTATGGAGTTTTATAAAGGGAAAGCATGCACCATGTGGAGATTATTAGTGTACTTCCACAAACATTTGTTCAGAAAGTAATTTTATTTAGTACTTTTACCAATTAACTTAGCAAGGAAAAAAAAAAAAACAAACACAACAGTACCTTCTTAAAAACAGCTTTTAACACAAAGTTAGGATACACGACCAACACATAGAAGGACCATATAGAATATCACACAGAATTTAATGGGTAACTTCGAGATACCTGAGCATGACATCCTATAGCATAAAATGGAAGGCTATGTGCATGGAAGCACCAGAAAATGAAGCTATTTATCAACCGGAGAAGTTCAAGGAGGGAGAATACCTTGTTGACAATACTCATTGACAACACATTGACTGTGACCTGCCAACACAATGCAGACACCTCAAAGGCAAATATGATCTGAAAATGTATGAGAAGTCATGTGTCCAACAGAGATAGGAAAGCATTAGTGCCGGTGTGCTTCAGCAACAGCACGTGAAATCTGGCCATTTACACTCCAGAACACTGAATACAAACCAGCGGCAGAGGAGGACTTCCAGGATGTTACAGGAGTGGAGAACCTCTCTCAAAGAAGGAGACAAAAAAAAAATATTGACCAAAACTAGCCCAGCAAAAAACAAATGGTGGGAGAATGACTTCTCTTTATAAGTGTTGAAAGACAAAAGACACCAGAAAAACTTGGCTTGCTGCACAAGAACTTCCACAACTGGTTGCTCAGACTAGGAACCTGACTGTTGATACAAGTTTCCTGTTTGCTGAATTTGGTATTTTAACTATACCATTCCTACCTGATTACATGCAAATCTGCAAAGAGCTTACATTCCACCTTACAGGGAAGTTTAATCCCACTGAAATGAACAAAGTATGAAAGCCAGAATCTAAATCCCAGACACCCAAATATTAAGAATTCCAAAGGAATTCAGACATACAATTCTTAAAATCTTTTGACTGGAATCCAATATTCAGTTCTGTTAGGTCCCATTGAATAACCAAGCTGAACTAAACAAACAAGAATAAAAGCGTTCCTACCCCTCTTTCTGTACAAAAGACGACTCAAATTTGTCTGCCTGTGGTGCAAGCTGAATGATTTCTCTTATCAGACAGGAAGATACAACCAGACTATTTGGTCTCAAGAAACCCTTTAATTAAAAAAAAAAAAAAACAAACAAAAAAAAACAACAACAAAAACCAAACAAAAAACCCAAACCAAACCAAAAAAACACCAAACCCAAACACACACATAAAACCAAGTTGGATTGTTCAAACTGGGTCTCTGAAGCGAAATTTGGGCACTTCTGAAGAAGACAGGCCAACCTCCACAAGCACTGAACAATCCCTCTGCGGTCAATTTTGGCTTATGTCAACGTGGGGTTGAGGTCACACATGAGAACAAACCCTTGGTCTCATTTCAACGCTCTCCTGGCACTCCTCACTTGGCCCAGCTGGGACAGCTGTGGTCCATAAGTCAGGGCAAGGGCGCATTTACCCTCCACAAGGACGCTCCATAACACCCGCCTGTACCACAAGACCGAGACCACATCCCTTGAATAAGCAGATAGTGAAAAGCCTTCTTACCGACTTTAACATATTCACTAGTCCAACACACCTCAACCTGTTTTAATCAAGACAATCCTGGCTGGTTTTACCCTGCTGTTCATTTTTGGAAGTTCCTCAAACATTTCTTTCTCTTCAAAACTATAGCAGACTACTAATCCAATGTGTCCCTGTTTTCTTCTCCTAAACACTCCCCATTTACAGTCCTCAAAAACACTGGCATAGCTTTAAGCACAGCCTTGAGCTGCACTAGGGATACTTTTAGTAACACTGAAGTTTTATAAAGCTAGGATGTGTAGAACATTCCTTTACATAAATATGCAAGATGTAAATAATTTTTTATATTTACACAGACAATTTTCCTTTCAATAGAAAATTTCTTGGGCTCCTATTCGGACTAAACAGAACTGAAAGCAGACTTGGCAGAGCAACTAACTGTTCTTCATAACAAATGGAAAGTAAGAAAATACTTGTAATTCTTTTACTTCCTTCCAGCTCTTGTTCGAAACCAGCTTATTAAGTACTTTTGCAGTTGCCCCAAAAGGAAAAGTAATTTAAACAATAGATTTCAAAAGCCTCTTTCAATATATAGTTCTCATAAATGTTGTCTCTTTGATCTGTTTTATTGGACTTTTTTTTTTTTTAAACTCTCTAAGGTCTACTGTTATAAAACAAAAAAACTCTTCTGAGATTATATATAAAAGCTTGAAGCGGGAGAAAGTGCTTCCATATTTGAAGTTGCTAATAGCTTTATATCCATCTAACAAACATCAGGAGAGAAATGAGACAGCACTGAGAATAATCTGCTTTAGGAAGGACACATGGTCAGTGGATGAACAAGATAAAGGCAAAAGAAAATACAGAACATGAGAGTTGAAACAAAGGAGAAGGGGGGGGAGAAGGGAACCATAAGATTTAGTTTTCAAAAGGAAGCATTCAAGCAAACCCAAAATGTGAAAAGAGGGAATAAAAAAACCAGAAAAGTTACAACTTCAAAGATTGCCAAGTTCTGTCCTGTCATGGATGTGTGCAAGATCCCTATTCCACTCATTTAACTGACTTCAGCTGAAAAGTCCTTAAGCATCTTATTGTAGGCACTACAAATGTATCTGACAACAGCCAATGGTTCAGCAGAGAGGGGTTACTGGAGAGCTATGGCACTGGTAAATTGATGCTTGATGCTCAATACTACATCAATACAACAACTTGCCTGAACAGAGTTGGGCTGGGCTCTTAGGTTATGGCATGCAGCTAAATACTGTACACTGAGGGGAAAATACATGTCCAGGAGTGGAAAATTTAAGGCTAATTCTCAACCAGGGCTGAAGCAGATGTGGTGGAATGCACCCTTTCCTGAACATGAAACACGAAGGAAATCAATGTGAAAAAGCAAAAAAGTGTTCTTTCTTCCCTTCTGCTTTGGAAGAATGAGGCCTTCAAATGGTTTCTTGTTAACTTTCCCAGTCTGTGTTTGCTTTTTCCATGAAGACTCAGGAAAAAGGTAAGTATGTGGTGGTAACTGACCTGTGAATTTATATACTACTTGAGGGGAATTCCACCCATTCCTGTACCCTAGGTATTTCCATAGGTACCAAACAGACCAGTTTGAACACTCTTATTTCATGTCTCCTTATCCCTCCTCTTGGACACAGGTCCTTTTTCTCAAGAGGTCTGTTGCCAAGACCTCCACCACCTCACCGTTATCAGAAGTAAGATCCAACACAATGAGTCAAGTGCACTGTGGATGCAAATACAGTGAAAGGTTCATGTGAAACATAATCTTCCCCTGGGCAATGCTACAGGTCTACCAAAAAGAGGTGCTTATGCTCTTGTGCTTGCACAAGGCTTCTTTCAGTGCAACACTATGCAGAAGATGCCCAAAGAACTGTGTTATAGCTCCCTTCCCAAAAAGTGCACGCCTCCCCTTTTTCTCTCCTAAGCACACTGACATAAACATGCACCATATAATACAATTCCCCCAAAATGTCATCAAACATCAAGCAATTCAACAAAACAGAAACTAAAATGTACAAATTTAACATGCTGGAGACTGATTTCCCCTTCTTTGCCGCTGCAAAGTTAAAAGCTCTGATCCTATAAATCTTTTAGCCCTTGGACTTATGAGCCTGATTAAAAACCAAAGACAAATCATAACAAATGGTAAGCAAAATCTGCTTTTTATTTGTCTAAGAAAATGCTGTCAAAAACACTGCAAAAAATTTACATAGCACTCCCCTGTACTTACTGCCTCTCTAATTTGACTGAAAACAAAAATTACACTCCATACATGAAAATGCTTATTATGTATTTTAGTCAGCCACATTACTGTGTGGATCTACCACAAATTTAGACCTCAGTGGTTTCAGAAGGCTCAAAAGCATTTCTGCTGCTTTACCTAAGACAGGGAAATGAGCATAAACTGATGGCAAAAGTAATAGTTGCGAAGTAATGTTCACTTTTTAAAAACTATTTGTTCTTCCTCTGAAGTCTGTACCATTACAAATCGGCAGGCCAGTTCCATCCTTGAACCATTTGCAGTCTCACCAATTTTGGAGTCACTCACAAATGCTGAGCTAGAAGCAAGTGCCACAGAAAGGTAGGAAGCACCTATGCAGGCTGGACGGAGTATTTTTAACCTTAAAGTTAATTCCCAAAGCAACTGGAAAAAGCTGTAGGACTCCTGCCTAGTACCACAGCCTGGAGGAAGAACTGGTACTTAAACTGACAAATACTTACCAATAAGACTGGATTCACTTTGTCAGGCACTCCAGTGGTTTGTCAGTCATAACCATTCTGTTATTGACTGAATGAATAAATAGCAGTAGGACCAAACCACAGATTATTCTTGGTCAGGAAGAACTAAGTAGTTCATGCTTAGGCTTTATTGCTCATACAATCTTGCCTAAACAATTCCTCCACTGTTCACACTCTGCCTTATACGCTCATGTTTAAATGAATTGCGCTACATAAATAAAACATCATTTAAAAATCAAAGGAAGTCAAATGCAAAAGGTTTTCCAACAATTGAGTGGTTTATATTCAAAGAGTCACCCTACCTATGTAATAACCCAGCCACTAGCCTTCAGGTAGATGGATTTCTCAATCTTGTTACAATAATCCAAAAAGTTTATCGTAACTGGGTTTACAGATGTAGTTTTGCTTCAGAAGGTGATGCTATGCACAAGGGAGGAAAGGGATGAGTGATGCAGTGAACAAGCTGTATACTTGTGGCAAGCCTGCAAGCAAGCTAACCATTACTGTATGTGGAACTGATGAGGCTTGGCAGAGCTATGAATGAAGAAAGAGAATCGAGAGACCAACACAGCTTGAGAACAAGGTAAAAACCAGATTCTAAAAATGTAGCTCATCATTTAGCAAAACAGGTTAACAATTTGCAGCAAGACAGCTGAACGTGACAAGACAACAATCAAGACAGCAGGTCACCCTTTTCCAAATGGGAAATATAAATGCAGTACAGAAAAATCATAAGCTGATAAAATTATTCTCATGATAACACTGTAATTTATGAACAGATGTTTTACAGGAATAAGCTAGAAGGTTATAACAGGTTGTTTGGTGGTTTTTTTTAAATAAGAATTATTATGACATTATTCTTCAGTAAGGTTCATACCACTTTACCTCCATTCCTAAGAACCATAAACATTTCTAGTTAGGAACAGATAGAGCCTTGGCAACTTTTCCACTCACTTTGGCATAATACTAGAATTTAGCTTCATAAAAATTAATACTTGAGTCTTGCATAAAGTGTTTTGTTTAACTTATATACACTCGAATAATGGAGTGCAAGATTTTGTATACTTTAAGGTATACAAAAATGTGTAGTTTAGCTGACAGTAAAATAAATAATCTTATATTCTCTTGAAGAAAAAAGTTACCATAAAGGCGTCTTTATGAAATTCGAAGGGGCATATTTTCAGTGACACTGTGAAAATGAATTCTTCTTCAGCAAGGTGGTATCAAAATTTATGCACAAAATGGCAGAACTGATGATACATAAATTAGCATCTGCTTGATCAGTTACACACTTCCAACATGCATATACAAGTTGCATTCAGGAGCATTTATTAATAACTGAGTAAATCTTTTAGTCATCTGCTGATTACTTTTTTCAGGGCAATCTAAAACTTGTCCTTCAGCTTTAATTCCACTGGATCAATGCAAAATGCATCCAGAATACAATTTAGTTGCTTCACTCTATAACTGCACAGCTAACTGAAGATTTGCTAGCCCTCAGATTCTCACTTAAAGCAAAGTTAATAATTACAACAAATTGTACCTTACATATAGCTAACTAAAATGTACTATGTCCAATTTTTTTTAAGCTAATACCACCCTTAACTTTAAAAAAATGGAAATCTGAGATATAACTGCAACTGTTCATACATGAAGAAACGTGTCAAGAATCCAGTTCCATCGTAGGTATCCAGATAATTTAAATATATGCCTATCCATACACATTTCACTAAATTTTATATCACAATTAGTATGCTGTACTTAGGACTTTTTTAGTCTTATCTTCAAAGTAGGGGTCATACTCCCTATATGTGGTGTACACTATCTGGCTCCTTCTGGGAGCTACTAGAAGCAAATAGGAACAACTTGATGATGGGTTATTCACACACACACACACACACTCTGATTTTGGAACAAAAGCAGTATGAGACTGAGCACTTTTCAACCCAAAGACATAGGACCCATCATTGTCAGCCCAGGAGGAAGAGTTAACCACCATGGAGTCACTCTCCTTAAGGAAACAGCAAAGGAGTTTGGAGCATGGTAGGTGGGGTAAGAACAGTACTACAGTCCCAGAAAAAGAAATGTTTCTACTACTTGTGCATATTCAGAAGAGAACAATGTAAAAATTGAAACAAGGTTTCTGACTCCTCCCTGTAACTACAAAAGCATATTTTATGGTGGGGAAAAAAAAAAGGAGAGTCTGCTTTTTGCTGTTTCTAAGGGCATCTTTGAAAAACCTTGGCTTTAATATGGGGACTGGCTGGTGGTAACCAAACTCCATACTGGTCTGAACTGGAAACGGAGAGCAACCTACCCTGGTGCCAGGAGCCCTGCATCCCAGCCAAGCTGATCTGATGCATAGATGATGCCTGGTGAGAGCTTCAGGTAGCTGTTGACCCCTCCAGTTTGGAAACCCTTCTTCTGCAGCTGAAAGTCACCGGGACATAGCACATACTCCTAACGTTTTATTCAGCGTATCTCCCAAGCTGCATCACCTCTCTCCAGAGTTTTCCACTGAACTGCTCCTCAGAGGGTCATTTCTACCTCGCTTGAGGCTCTTTTATGCCACAACAGCACAAGCAGACCTGGAGGACAAGTACAGGACGGGACCTGGCCTCATCCACAACAGCTGTCTGAAGTATCAAGAGGGTAACGGGGGCTCTCCAGTCAGCAAAAGCCACTGAACACCAAGGAGAGTCAGGCCTAGGAGAACGCCAAGGGTGACACACCTTTTCCAGCCAAGGAGGGATGTGGATTTGCAATGCTTGAAGAGCACAGTTAGCCAGCAAAGCAAAGGTTCAGTTTAAAAGCACTTCCATGTTTGCGGAAGCCGATGAGTCGTTTTGACGGTCACAGAGATTTCTGTGGACCAAGACCTGTCGAAACAATTCTGGCCTTTGTACAAACTCCCAGGAAAACCAATAAATTTGGAGTAGGTTTAAGTCACGTTCATCACTCTCGCTATGGCAAATCATCAAAAGCAACTAATTCTCCATTCCCAGATTCTAGCATAGGCACTACACAGGGAGAAAAAACAATCAGTGATACTTGAAAGTATTTTACTTCATCTGATATCAGTGTGCTTAACACACAACCTAAAGCCAAGTTTCTCAAACAATCCTTTATAACATAAGCCCCATAATAAACACTTACTAAACCAAACAAAATACCTAGCAATCAACAAAATGTTTGGGGTTCTTCTTTTAATTAACAATTTACAGTGGAAAAGAAACAGAAAATACATAAGGTTTTCTTAAACCCTGTTAAGTATATTCATGAACATAGCATATATAGCATGTTCATCATACTCTCGAAAAACAAAAATCAAAAAAAGACAAATGAGAAACCCTCTTCACCACCAGGAGAGGAGCTACACCACATTGTGGGGGAAAGTGTTATTGTACAGTAGCTCATATGCACGTAATAATTTTGAAATGCGCTGACACGTCGCACGCTACGCTAGACAAGTGGCTTGGCTATTGCTGCTTGCACCGAATGCTAGATTTGCTGAATATAAACATACATATCAGTGGTTCTATACCTTGAGATTGCAGAAAGTTGATGTTCAGAGTCCCAACTGACTGGATTAATTTTGTCCGCGGCCAAGCATAACACCGCTTTAGAGCCTCACACTCTATCAAGGGAGAAATTCTAATTGGATCTAACAAAGGGCTCACTGCTTAGGCACATGTGTTAGAAAATAGTTTCCACATCACATAAACTGTACTACTAAGGAGAATTATAAAAGGACATTTTCAGACCTCTGGAATAATGACACATTATATTACATACACTGCTTTCAAGTATACCGCTTTCAGGAAAGTATCATGTAAGTTATGAATAATGCATTTACTTGGGTAACAGCAGGTACGGTGAATCAAGGCTGGATTCAGACACTGTTACTGGCATTCATTTGTGCTACACTTCACTACAGGAAAGTGGGGTGGAAGATGCTTCACAATGGAAATATCAGAATCTTAATATTTAATCTTCAAAATTATGCACTAGAAAGGAAAAAGTGATAAAAGGTGGTGAAAAATAATCTAAGGAGCTATAAGGGGCAAAAAAGCAAACATTTAAATTGTGGGAACATAAAAAATACATCTCAGCCTCCCACTAAAGCCATCTTTTGTGTCCCTCTTCAACCTCCCACTTCTCTGTGACAGGCGTCTCAGTCTTCCTGACTAAATGTGCACAATACCAGAATTACTAGTTGAGAGTACCATTGAGTAGTTGCGAGCTACTACTAAACACACAATACTAATCCCATCAACCTTTGTTCACTAATCCATGCCTCCCTCTGCTCACGCATCTCTCCCATCTACTCTTCAAGTGGAATAAGCCTACCTGGGCATCCCCTCTGCTTCAGCAGCACAGGAAGGAAAGGTTGGCAAAGCAGAGCATGGGAGAATCCCCCACCATCATTGCCCAAAATGTCCAATGTTATCACAGTAGTCCATAACATCTTAATACTTTTTTTGGTAAGATAACCAGGAAGGATTCAGAGTTTATCAAATACAATTTGACACCATGATATCATTTAGTTTCGTTCTAATTAGTCTATCTTTTCCCTACAGTCACTTTAGTTATGCTCAGAGGTTGGGCACAGTGGAGAACCTGGGCCCGTGCACTTCACAAGCTAGACCCTAAAGTTGAGAATTGCAATGGGAAGCAAATGTATGGTGTGACGAGTCAGGTATCTAGAAGCCTGGAACTTCTGAGAAAACAAATGGATTGTCTAGCTGCAAGCAACTTAAATTAACAGGAAAAAGTTTTTACGTTATTTAGAGTTGCCACCATAGGTTTGTTCTCAGTAACTTCTAGCCTAGGAGCTCCCCTTCTCTCAGCAAAAGGAAAGGTGTTCCTGACCCCAAGACATGCTCTTGATTATGACAGGAGACAGAGAATACTGAATCAGGCTGACCAGGGGGAAAACAAGCAGGTACTGTAAAACCAGGACATGCTCTGCTGGGAAGCCTCAATATAGCCCCATGGACAGGGGTCACTGCCGCACCACGAAACACTAGTCCCGTGCTGCTACCACTGGAATTTCAACAATGTGGACACACATCGAGACAGACCAATTAACCTTGAGGGGGGGGGGGAAGGCAAAAAAGAAAGCACGTAACACCAGAAATCTTCTGATTTGGCTCTGGACTGAGGACACCGGCCATTGAAAATAGATCAAATCTTCATTTTGCATTTCCTTGCCCTTGTCCACACTAGCCCACCAGCTGTCCAACTTGCATTCCCTACTCTACTGATGATGAAACATGTACTGGTTTTGGCTAGGATAGAGTTAATTTCTTCACAGCAGCTAGTATGGTTCTGTGTTTTGGATTTGTGATGAACACATTGTTGATAACACAGAGGTGTTTTAGCTATTGCTGAGCAGTGCTTACACAGCTTCAAGGTCTTTTCTGCTTCTCACAACGCCCTGCCAGTGAGGAGGCTGGGGGTGCACAAGAAGTTGGGAGGGGACACAGCCGGGACAGCTGACCCCAACTGACCAAAGGGATATTCCAGACCATATGACCTTATGCTCAGCAATAAAAGCTGAGGGAAGAAGAAGGAAGGGCAGACGTTCGCAGTTATGGTGCTGGTCTTCCCAAGTATCTGTTAGGTAGGATGGAGCCCTGCTTCCATGGAGGTGGCTGAACACCTGCCTGCTGATGGGAAGTAGTGAATGAATTCCTTGCTTGCCTGTGCAGCTTTTGCTTTACCTGTTAAACCATCTTTACCTCAACCCATGTTTTCTCACTTTTGCCCTTCTGTTCTCTCCCCCACTCTGCTGCGGGGCAGTGAGCGAGTGGCTGCGTGGGGCTGAGCTGCCCACCGGGGTTTGCACACAACAAAATGTCACTACAAACCTTCCCCCTTGGTGCCTTGCTGCAGCTACATCTGCCGGGAAGCAAATAAGTAAAAACACATGTGAAGAATGACACTAGCTTTGCCTGCCCTGGCTAACATACCTTAGCAAAACAAAGGCTGAGAGGGCATGTGATGGCTGTCTACCAGCATATCAAGGGAAGAGCAAGAAGGCACAAAGAGCAGAGAGGAAAAAGCAGCATATATGCTAAGGGCAATGTCAAGCATTGTGTATGAACCAGTTGTGATGATGTTCAGGTTGGAAATGAAAACAAAGGTCCTCACAGCTCCACAGCTCAGCATCAGAAAACACCCTCCATACAGGAGAAAGAGAAAGCAGAGATTCAGCCTTTAGAAGAAGAAACTTGCTACTTCTACAAAAGGAATTGTGTAATAGATGAAAAGGCAGAGAACTGCAAAGTGACCCAGGAAGTCTCGCTGGTCTGCTGCCAGGAAAGACTGAACAAGAAGCCCAGAGCATGGGGAGCTCCTCTAGGTAGCTTCTGGTGGAGCTGTCAGCTTCTAATTAGGATTCCACAAGAGAGGAAGGAATTCATCTCAAAAGCTTTGTCGTGGCTTAACCCTAGGCGGTAACTAAGCACCACGCAGCCACTCACTCACTCCCTGCCCCCACAGTGGGATGGGGGAGAAAATCGGGGGGGAAAAAAAAAGGTAAAACTCATGGGTTGAGATAAGAACAGTTTAGTAGAACAGAAAGGAAGAAACTAATAATGATAATAACAACAATAATAAAATGACAATAATAATAAAAGGGTTGGAATACACAAAACAAGCGATGCACAAAGCAATTGCTCACCACCCACCGACTGGTGCCCAGTTAGCTCCTGAGTAGCGATGCCCCCTGGCCAATTCCCCCCAGTTTATATACTGGGCATGACGTCACATGGTATGGAATACCCCTTTGGCCAGTTTTGCCCTGGCTGTGTCCCCTCCCAACTTCTAGTGTCCCTCCAGCTTTCTCGCTGGCTGGGCATGAGAAGCTGAAAAATCCTTGACTTAGTCTAAACACCGCTTAGCGACAACTGGAAACATCAGTGTGTTATCAACATTCTTCTCATTCTAAGTCCAAAACATAACACTGTATCAGCTACTAGAAAGAAAATTAACTCTATCCCAGCTGAAACCAGGACAAGCTTATTTTGATGTTGGGGGCCCTAAACCCTAGTAGAAGGCATAGTTTAACCTCTACTATTCCTAACCATTCCTAAACAATAATAAAAAATTTAATAAAAAGGGGTGACACTCTTACAGAGATCAAACAAGTATTTCATTAAAAAGGGTGTAATTTCTCTCACATGTATTCAGCTACAAGCCCTAGCATTATTTTGATATCTCAAGGAAAAGGACCCTGGATTTACAAATATTCATCACTGTCTTAAAACACCTTAATGTTAGGATAGGACAAACTGAACTGTCTTCAGGAGGCCTCATTTCCCACCACTGACTACAGAGAAATGCTAGACAATTACAGTTAAGCGAGATGAACGCCAGTTACCAATGCAATGACATAGAAAGAAGAAAATCAAATGGACAGACCCAGACACAGTTTTCCCTGTCAGAATGGGCCATTAGAAAACCTAGTAAGATAGATAATAAGGACTTCACTGGCTGTTAAGGTGTGGGAGTATAAGCTCCTAGCTTAACTATTATACTAACTAACCTGGCTTCAAGTGAATTACAAACTCACTTCTTTAAACATCAGAGTACTAATTCCCAAATTCATGGGTGAACCACATTACCTAACAGCTCATAAATCATCATAATGATTTTTAAAGTTTCTCTCTTCTGTAGCCCTTAAACAAGACAACTTCATTTTGATTTTATCCAAATATTCTTCATCAGTGTTCTCAAGCCACCCTGGAGTGGAGCTGTGACTCACGCGTGCCCCAAGCTTGTGGCTGCTTTCACCTGGCTGCTCTGGTGTTGGAGGGTTTGCAACGCTGAGCGAGCCAAGGACTCCCCAGAAATGTTACACACACAGTGCTAAGCCTTTCCTACCAACCTAGTGAGTGGGAGTTGAATTATTTTGTCTAAGCGTTTCTTGGTCTGCTTTGAAACATAACGTTCAGACAAAGACTTTCTTGGGCTTTGCAAACAGAAACAGAGGTAAAGGGGTGGTAAGACAAGGTTTTGGCTTGCCAAATGAAATTATGGTCCTATTAAAAAACAAGCAAGCAACTAACGAGAGCCCAATGACATAATATAAACATCTTAGTTTCCTTCAGTAGATTAAAGGCAGTTCATAAATGAACTCTGAAAAATAGCAAAAAAATCAAGATACACTTCCACTTCATCCACATTTAAAACCTAATTTTAAGCTTTTCCACTGCTGATATTTTTTTTTAAATAGGCAAAAATCCTTTAGAAAGGATCATAAAGAAAGGTAATATAAATATCAGTGCATGTTCTAAAGAAATAAGTGAGCTGTGTTCAGGGCAACGTGGAAGCACTCAAACCAGCACCAACATTTATCGAGTACTCTGCTCATTTCTCCCTTTGATACTCGAGCGTTATTTTTCCTATAAGTTGATGTAAACTTTGAAGTTTCACACAAGATCTTGAAAGAAATATAGTGTGTAACCAGCTGCTAAGTATGATTCTCTAGCTAGTGGTTTCCATGTATATTATATAGAAAGCATAAAAGAGAATAGGTCGAGCAATGTAAACCGCCAGTGAAGCTCTTTGAAAATTTATACTAGATAAAAGCATCTGTAGTCTCAACACTTGTACCCTGTAGTCCAGCACAATGTTAAAAAACAGCATCCAGTAGAACAGCTGGAGTCCACTGAAAGAGAGCAAAGCCAGCATTTGAATACGATTTGCTCTGGATATGCTCAAGTTGCGAGACACACTTTCACATCCACAATAAACCTCTTATAACAGCTAGTCCATTAGATGATCCATCATTTTTTGAAACTTTAGAAAATCAGAGGCAGAGAACTGCATAAAAAGGGTGTTATCAAGGAGAAGGTAAACCTGTGAGACAACATATCTGAAATTATGCGACAACAAAAGTGCTTTGCATATATGGGATGTGCTTGCCATACAGCCATAACTAAAGGTTGTATCTTTTATCTCTTGTCCATAGACCCTCCCAGGGAATTCATAAACGCACAAAACGTACAGTACCCACAGGCAGTCTGTGCACTCATACCACCACTTGGACTGAGCGAGCATCCCTGTCCGCACCCATCCTGAGCCACAGCAGGTTCTTTTGGCAAAATACTGCTTTCTTTCCAGAAACAGTGACATGAATACAGCACCTGATGCTAAATTAAATGCAACTTCTGCTCTGTGAAATGGAGTAAAATCATGACATCTGTGCCAAGCTCAAAGTCATGTATTTAGCAGGCGTTAAACTACACCCAGAAAGGGACCACCAGAATCTGCTCCTTGCAAAAACACCTTGCCCATGGAAAAATTGCAGGGACACGAGACAGCAGATGAACTCTTGCATGCATGCAGCGGCATTCACTTAAAGCAACCAGTCGCAACTGCAACATGGAAATACAGAGAGGGTGGGTCTATAAACACACCGCAATAAAAAAAAGGGGTTGAATAGGTTACTGTGTTCAAGGTAAATGTTTGATGAACGCAGTAGAAAAGCAATTTATCAAAATGAAAAAATTGCTAGTGTAATTGCTCTGGTTTACCTATCTAACTCATTTCCTTGCTCTTCAGACTGTTTTTAAGCACTCATCCTGACCCATCTCCTAAGGGAGAAAAGAGAGGAATTCAGTCAATATTGTACTTAAAGTCATGCATGAAAATTAATAGGATTAAGGTCCAAAGTAAATGTTATTTTCACAGCTAACAAACTACAAAATTGCAATATAACCAGTGAAAATGAAAATTATTTTAAAACTGATGAGCAGAAATTGTGCTTTTACTAACTATAATCCACAAACTGTTAGGGTTTTGCAGCTAAGGAAAGAAAAGTCAGTAGATTTCAGTACAGCCAAACTGAATTCTGTGGAGAGGAAGTAAATGTCCTCCTAGGTGAGCTCTATCTGTACATAGCCTACACCGTTAAATCCTGGAACAGAGTCAGAAAGTCTGACAACCACTGAGCAGCACCAGCCTAGCACCCGATACTACAGAAGCACAAAAAACTTGGAAAATTCAGAGAGTAAGAACAAAAAGATGCTTAAGGGCTGAAGAAGTGGATTTATAAGGGAAGACTAATAGCTGACTACATACCAGATTGAATAAAAGATGACATTAAAGTGTCAAAGCAATGTCTTCAAGCAATCAAAAACACATCACAAAAATAATTTGAGCATGCAAAACCAGTAAACACTACAGGGAACAGAGAAGGGGTCTGAAGGCAACTGATGTTCTTTAAAAACACAGGCTTGTCCCCCATGGTTGCTCCTCATATTCTTAGTGAGGGCAGAAAAAGACAGAGGAGGGAGAGCTTCCCATACCTCAGTACTAGGTGATGCTTCTTTGGAGTGGGTGAGTTCTGGTGTCTCTATCTCAGAAGTGGATTTAGGACATAGCAGGAAAAAAGCAGAAGAGGGACCTAATTTTCTGAAAACAAAAGTGGGCATCTGTGGAATAATAAAATGAAGGCTCCTTTCCACCTGTGGAAAAGTGTTAGAAGGCAAGAGGACGCACTCCAAGAATTTCTGGGCCACAAACAGGAAGGGTCTCTAGCATTATTCAGAGTCTAAGTTTTGGTGTGTTTTAAAATGGGAAACTACAGAGTACTTACTTTACCCATAGCTACAGTAATTTGCGCATCCTAACAAAACCAAACCAAACCAAAACAAAAAACCCCCACAAAACCAAAACAACAAACTTCTTACATTGCTGCTTCTATTGTGATTCATTTCCACAGCTGATGATAGAAGAACTGTAACTGGGAAAAGCTGATTCAGGGAAAATAAACAAGGCAAATGACACTGCACCCTCTCACAGTGTGTAAAAATAACCAAGTGAGCTTGTGTAATTTCTGTATTTTCAGACTTTTTGGTCAAGTGAAATAGGACACTGGAAAATACACCATATGCACATACCTGACAGTAACAGAGTGAGGAATTTGATTATATCCATTAAGATGAAGTTAGACCTCCTTCCCATCAGCAGTTTTGAAGATTTCTGAATAGCAAAAGATGCTTGCTTCCCATGAGTTTAAAGTGGTTTATTCATCATCATTTGAGTTTCTCAGTGTATTTTTTGGATAAAAACATATTTTATAAGTCTGTTAAGAAAAAATTACCTTCCAGTTTGTGATGTCATTTGCCTCTTTTGGCAGGGTCATTTTGAACTGAACAAAATCAGCTGTTGCTTTCATTTCAGACCTTTCGTATCATCTATTGCCATTCTTTCCGTGTAACTCATGAGCATAACGTCTGCAGCTCCAACACATCAAAGTACCCCTTCCTCCTCCTGCTGAACACAAGGGCAACCTTCTAACTGATCACTGTAGTGTCAGATTTAAGGACTAGACCTTAAATCTGGATAAAAAAAGTTTAGCCGAAGATCAACTAAACTGCGAGTTCTGTTAAATTTTCAATGTGAACAGTCTGTTTGTCAGTCTCTCCCAGTGCTCGTGACCTTCAGGTTCACCATCTCTGAGTACCAGTAAGATGGCAGCAAACCACAAACTTAGCTGTAAGAACTCCAAAAGTCAAAATGAAATTCTGATGAGACAAAGAGACATTCCCATGTTTACACAAACACATCTGATAGGTAAGGTAAAAAGTTGTTTGGTAAAGCTCTCTCTAGATATTCTTTAAGCAAACTGTGTACACACACTCCCTATTATAGCCTGCTTTCCTAAAAATATAAGGCTTACAATCCTCAGCTTTGTCATTTACCACCTCTTTGGTTCTTCCCTCCAGTAAGTGTTGAACCATACAGCCCACGTAAACTAAACCTAACAGAAGTGAATACCCCAAAGACATAACTACTATGAAATTCAGCGTAGAGAGAAAACCTAAGTTCTTCCATCCTGAATGCAGGATTGCATCATGAGTTCCACAGCCATGTCTTCTGCACTGTGCTTATCAGCCTGCTAAAAAGGCTTTAGGGAGCAGTCCATTGTAACACCGGAAGGGGCAGAATTTTTGCCAAACAGATTTATCCAAGTAATTTAGTTGAATCTTTCTCAAGATGGTCACAGAACTAAAATTCACTGTGAAGTACCGTTATTTTTATGTATACAATTATGGCAATTTTGATTGAAGTTTTTTTTGGTGAAATCTTAGGCATATATACTATTTCAAAGAGACACTTCGCATATTAGCGGTCTCCTGACAATAGCCACCAAGTACATTTTAGTGTAGCCCCTTGCTTTATTTTCACGAACAAAGGACTCACTGGAAATGTACATCAGTTACCTTATGGTGGTTATGGAAATCTAATCCCATTTTGGATTTCCCATGTCAAGTGACACTGTAAACATCATGTTGGAGTTAGTACAAGTGTGGAAGGACAGAGATGCTACACTTGAATTCCACATGCGGCATGATTCCCTAGACTTATCTGTAAGACCAGCTGCACTGCACGTGGTAGTTGCTTGTCTACTACATTCAAATGATGTATTTACTAATTTGGCACTGACACCCTGTGACTATGAATTCTCAGTTCGGACGGGATCCCTCAACTTCCTGGGGAGGATCATAAAACCATCAAGAGAGAGGAAAAACAGAGATTGCAACAAACGTCAGCTAGTTATTTGAACTGGGATCGCTTTGGGAATCTCCTGAGCACTGACGACTCTGGCCACAAAAATCAAGTAACACGCCCAAAAAAGTTAAGCTGACTTATGCAGATCTGCAGTTATCTAGGCTTCAAAAAGACCAAGCAATACCAAGCTTTATTTGAAAAACCTAAGAGAAAAATGGACATATTCAGTAAATAATAAACATATTAACCCTGTTAGTCAGTCAGTCAGTCAGCTGGCCCCAGAAGATGTTGACGACCACCTACAGAAAACACACAATGGTTTCAAAAAGTACTACTTTGAGAGCAAACCTTCCTCAAAGAAGTGTTATGACCAGATGTTTAAAAGAAATTTTAAATCTCTTCAGACATGAAGAAAGAGTTTGAAAAAAATCTCAATACTCAAGGCAGACAGAAATTTATTGAGAAACTCTCAAAGCAAGGAGCTCAACATGATTTGTATTCTCACTAGTGTGAGGCCCTGTTTCCTGGACAATTATAGTATCAGATGGATAGACCCCTATGAAAAACAAACACTGCAACTTTAAAGATAAGGCAGAGAATAACACCCATGGAAACCATCTCCAGGACGGTTTATATATATTATAGTAACATTACTAATGGCATGCTATGGCTCAAAGAACAAAGAAAGTTTACATGGGCACAGTTCACAGGCTTTGCAAATGCCAGCCCATCAGCAAAATGTAGTAGTCACAGAATCTGCATTTATTGGAAATAACTCAGTAAAAAGTGCTCAGAGATGCAACTGAGGATCCAGCCCAAGCATTACTTTCAAAAGCAGATCAAAAGGAAGCGCAGGTGCCTCAGAATCTTGATTAGAAAAGGGAAATGACTGAGATAAAGCCCACATGACTGTTCTCTGTGCCACAGGGGATTGTGTCCATTTCAAACTACCTGAAGACTGCTACAAATAAATGAGGCTACTCTACACTTCTCGTAAAGAAGCAGAACGTGTTATTTTGCATATAATATTTTTGGCCTGAAACAACGGGCACAAGTGAATGCCATTGTTAGTCCTACCACGTCAAAAGAGAGAAAATAGATTCCAGCTGACTCCTACTAAGCAAAGAGTGGTTTTGAGCATGCACTGCATGAAACTGTCAAGCAGGAATTTGGAGGCATTCCCCACAATGATAACGTATTAAGTCAGGACCAGCAAGGACAACTGATACCAATGGAAGTTTCACCACAGAGGTTACATATGCAATCTGGTCACATCCTCACACTATACTGCCAACGAGACCATTGTGGGCAGTAGTCTTGGGCAAAGACCCCTTGCGCGTGAGCTGCCACATACTCTGGTCAGCTCCTTGATCTAGAAGCTGATACATCCAGAACTCTGGAGAATAAAGCAGAGTGGACCCATCACCCTTGAAGGATGGATAGGTGCAGCACTAATGCCAAAAGGTTTCTTCGAACTTCTGAAATCCATGTCAGTAAGCATCAATGCATGCACAGACTCAAGTGCACAGAACTAAGCAAGCCACACAACTACAAAAAAAAAAAAAAAAAGAGTGTACAAGATCATTTCAATAAGAGTGTGTGGAAGAAGAATATTCTGTTGTTTGACTACACTCCTAGTATCTTTTATGCACCTTACAGTATATCTATCATGCGTTCACTGATGAACAGGATTGTATTATTTGTATATGGTACATTTAAGCAAGAATTAAAGTTATATTTATCACTGTGTCAAGAACCTTTCCTGATTAATGAACGTGTAGAAGAGCTGCTGTAAACAAGCATTTATCATCTGATTGGAGAGTATTATCATTAAATCCCATGATTACTGCTGCTAAGCTAACACTCAACAAAACTTTTCATACTGCACAAAGGAACATCTTTTAAACAATAAAAGCAGCTGCAAATTTTGACACTGGCTTATTTGACAACAATCACAGCAGTTGGCTGCTTTTGTTCAGGGAGGAATACTGTCCAGAGAGAGAGGGAATTGGGCAGGGGGACAAAAGAGGCTAGTAGCTGGAGGAGAACTGAAGTAGTACAGGAAGAAGGGGAGGTAAAGTCACTTAAATGGAAATAACATTTCCATTTGTTACAGAAGTAACAGAAGAGCCTTCATCAATTCATTATTTCATTCATTAAATAGGCAGCCCATTTATTTTATTTTTCACTAGTGAATTAGAGAGTTATCATTTGCAACACCTTTTAGAAGATATTCTAATTAAATGAAATAATTTTAAAAGGTATTTTGCAAGACTTATATTTGGGTTTTTTATTTCTTTCCATTTAAATAATATAATTTCACTCTTGAAGTGCTAAAGTAACAAAACAGTAAAATATTTAACCCAGATATAAAAACATTTCAAAAAAGCCATCTCAGTTGAAGATATATTTTCCCTTTAAGAGTTTTATGGAAGAGACTTCACAAAGAAATTATTGTATTTAAATGTGGACACCTCCATTTTAAAAGCACACGCAACAGCTGATATTGTAGCACACAACTACTCTTCACAAAAGAAAACTATGCTTGCATCCCCCAAATTATACACGTTTATAGCAATAAAAAAACCTTTGATTTTATCCTGTCAGCTGTGGTGTATTTTTCTGACATTCCAGAATTCAGATAACTAGAGAAGGAGCAGTCTTTTAAAGGATGTTAGTACCAGTTTTAACTGCAAAAGCAGCTGTTTATCTCACTACAAATCTAAATTTTGGCCTGCACAGATTAACAAAAGGTAAAGGGTTCTCAAGAGCATAAACTGATCCTTGTTTTGCAGTTGAACAAGCATTTAGCAGCTCTTCTGCTTCTAAAGCTAACCTGTTTTCCTGCTTTTGAAAAAGAAGGGAAGGGGGGAGGTGGCCAAACCTGCACTAATTATCCTCCTTGTCCAGCCACATATTCTGTCAGAGCCATACTTTTATCCATGTCTGAGGACAATAAAGAAATTAAAAGGAAGGGCAAAGACATCCTAAATTTACAGTCACGTACACAGTTCCTTTGAAACTGGCTCACGGAATTTAAGAATATGTGCGAAAGGGTTGACTACATCAGCGCACTCAGAAAGTCTCCGACATCATCCTCGCCTTCCTGTGCAATAGGCCATCTGCTGGAAAATGCCGTACCCATAGCCAAAAGCTGTGTGTGGGCTGTAGGAAAAAAAAAAAAAAAATGCAGCAAATCCCCGAGATTAATGACTTCACACATGCATCCCTTGTGCTGTGGCCCAGAGCTGTTTCCCCCCCCTTCCCCAAACCACACAGTTCTGCCACCACCGCCACCATCATAAGGTTTCCTTCCTCATTCAGCAAAGATTAGCACAGAGATCTGTCCATGTGATACGCTTGGCAGTGCCTCATGGTGGGATAAAAATCACCCTATTATCCTCTCTCAGATACAGCCCCTGGTCCGACACTTCACCTTATACACCTTAGGGAAAATACGGAAGGGACAACGAGATTAAGAAAAATGGTTCTGTGCAGAAAGTTTCTCAACTCCTGACATTCATTTATTATTCATTCCCCACCACCTCTCCTTATTTGATGATATTGCTTACAGACTGCAGGCAGTTTAAGATGTAGTTTAAAGTCACTAGCAACTATTCGGTGATAATTTCCAGTCCTCGCAAAAAGAAAAGCCACTGCTTAGTCCATTCTAGCATCTCGAAAGAACAGGTAACTGGATCAACATCTGTTAGAAAGTGAAAAATCACCTGTAATTTAGCATGTGTTTTCTCTGGAAAGACAGATCATCACCCGGGATAGTTCAAAGGCCTTACAAATCCGAATTAAAACTTGCAGTACACAAGCAAAATAAGAAAGGTAATTATTTAATTTTTAAAGGTGCTGAACACTCATACTGCTCAAAGAAGTTAACAAGCACCAGAGATGAACATGCATGCTTTGAAATCAAGCCAACAAACCACCAAAACAGTGACAATCAGTCAGTGGTCACCCAGAAAGGATTATCTGGGTTTGCAACTGCTCCCTGGGACAGTATAATGCTATTTAGAGGACAGATTCCGCCCCCCCCCCCCAGGACCAATATGCCAATTTAAGCGTGATTTTGCTATTTCAGCCTATACTGGTTTAAGTGAAATAACCTATGCAGATAAAAAAAGATCCACGCTGCTCATTACATGATGTCCACATTATAGGTGTGACACGTACCCTTTAAAGTGCAGACTAAATGAAAGGGTCAACACCAGAGCCTGGAATGAAAACAGGAATTGCTGTGTGCATCCTTCAAGGATTTTATTATAATCCTTTCCAATGTTCGCTATGATCTCTAACCATTAATAGAACATATAGACAGCTGCTGCCTGAAGTAACCTGTCCCTTCTGTCCTCAGCCGATGTGGGAAGCAGAACCAGTAAGAGTCCTGACCGTCCCCTGCAACCTTTCCTGTGCTTTCTCTCCCCAGGGTTAGGCTGACAGCATTCTCCTTCGGCCGTACCTTCGGACAACTCACAGGGCTTGTTTCAGGGTGCTGAAGCTACATTGGTTCACTCCAGTCCAGCTGAGATCTGAGCACCTAGCACCAGTGTACCTACCTGTAACATGTTAAGCTGTGCATGTTATACCATTACCATCAGTTAGCCTACTCACAAGCCCAAAACCAAATGTGGTAACTTTGCAGGACCTCTGTCGGTATTACTGTGTTTGGATCTTCTCTAGCCTACGTCATGGGTACCACCTTCCACTATTTTCAATGAAAAAACCCCCATCTATTCTTTAGGATATTAGTTGCGCACACACACAAAAAAAAAAAAAAAAATCAAAAACTCTCCATCTCTAGCCTTTGACATTTGTCAAGTGCCATTTGAGAGCATTGCTTATTCTGCAGTCACAGGGAAAAGAAATTCATTTCTGCGAAAGATAGCCTCTTCAACTGTTCATTTCGGCGCTAGCCAGCTAAGCCGAGCCACGCTTCCCAGGAGGATTGCGTCACTTTGCTTGAGGACAGTGAGGGAGGTTATCTCACATCACAGCTGGGGAAGAGACAAAACAAGGCAGGTGCCTTTGCACTGATGCGGACCAGGCACATTCCCACCGCCTGCTGAGAGTGCTGAGGACCCTATCTTCCAGCAAGAAGGATAAAAAGAAGAGCTAGGCACAGAAGCTCTCCTCAAATGCTCCAACAATTCCCAAAGCAACTGCCCATTTACATCCTTAATTTTATGGCAAAGCACTTCCAAAAGCTTAACTCAGCCTTCAAATCATTAATTTATCCTTAACTGCACTGCTTCTGGTCAATCAGAATATCTACAGTTTATTTTTCACCTTGAGCCAAGTCCAGTATTTAGGTATGACTAGCATAAAAGACATTTCAAAAGGCATTTCAATACATGTAAGACAACTCCTGCCTGTATGCAAAGGCCCCACCAACTTCTAAAAAGATTTAGCATCAATGATTAAACCTGTAAGAATATAGCCACTTACAGAAGTAGAGTCACACAGTTTTAGTTTATATTAATTTGCATTAAGAGAACAGAAATGCCAAGAATGGTTTATAGAAACAGCTGAAATGCTACTAAGGAAAGAAATTACATCGGGATTAATAATTTCAAATATATGTGCAGCATTTGAGAGCAGAAGGGCAGTATAAAAATAGATCAAACCCTTTTGACAGGATCTCATTTCTTCACACCATTCCAAGTCACGGTGCCTGAACTGGCAAGGTGAATCAGAAAAATTTTAGTTCTGCACAAAGTATGAAATCTACTCTTTTGCAGAAAGCTAGCAAAACATTTATGCACAAATTAAGCTCCAAGTTAAGTAAATCAGATGGTATTATGCACACGCAAAAAAAGTCAAACAACTCAAGTTTCAAGCCTCAAAAAATAAGAATAAAGTTTATAACCAAGAGGATTAGAAACTATTTTTTGTGTTGCTTTGGGTTTGGTTTGTTGGGTTTTTTTTAAAATTAAAGCGCTAATTCTCAAATAACCAATAACTTCCACAAAACCTTAAAAAAAGCAAGTAATAAGAAAATTCCACACGTTCAAAACACAGTGTGTCGTTCACATCACGTCAGTTCTTGTCAGGAGAGCAAATTTCATTCAAAATGAAACAGTCCTCAGAAATTCCATAATTCAGTTACAGAGAAGCTCTATTACTCCCTGTCAACGGATTTCCGAGTAAAAAAGTTATAAAGGTTATCTTTATTTTCTTTCATTTTTAAGTGGACTTAACTATTGATTTTGGTGGGTCCTCAATCAGCAGCATCCCTATTACACTAAACAGCCCAACAGTGCTTCATAATCCCCATTGTAAGCAATTATTTGGAGGTTTGAGGGTTTTTTGTGTGATTCTGACTTACTTGTGGAAGAAGCACAAAGGAAACAGACAAGCCTAAACTGTTGTGATATGCAGTTATCAGAGAAAAATTAATTAGCTTCAAGTTAAAAGTGTACTCCTCCTCCTCTTCAAAAGCACAAATATGGATCTGCCTGCTGCTCCAACAGCTGTCAGGACAAAAAAAAAAACCTGTTCCTTCCATAAAATACAAATATGCAT
Source organism: Aquila chrysaetos chrysaetos (assembly GCF_900496995.4). NCBI lineage: Eukaryota > Metazoa > Chordata > Aves > Accipitriformes > Accipitridae > Aquila > Aquila chrysaetos. The sequence goes on along the minus strand of NC_044004.1, from coordinate 53,757,654 downwards.
CTATGTGATGCCATTGCTGCTCACGTACCAGTGGCAAGCATAACTCACATGCCCTGTGTAAATAGAGTTAACCCCTAGATAAACCCCCAAAGTTTACCATCCATTTCCAATTAATGCCAAAATCCTAGAGGATAAGGGTTTTGCTCTTTAGCTATAGTAAGGTGACTATATCTGTGCCGAGGCAAACTTGAAAAAGGAGATTAATACCTGTGGGAAGAATTTTTCCTGCCATAAGAAGCTCACTTCACGTGACAGTGAAAACCACCGAGCTAAGCGGACTGTAGTTTGAACACAGAAATCACACCAGCAATCTTAAGACAAAGCACTTCTTACCATCTCCCAAACAGAAATTATACTAGTATTTTAAACCCTAAACACAACACAGATTCAAAGTTTCACGTTCATAATAGCTGCAAGGTGCTGAATGTAGCAGCCCTGAACGCCTGCCTAGGAACGCTTGTGAGTAAAGGAAAAAGACAATACACGTTAATATTTTTAAAGATGAAAGCATAAAACAGTCTTCTGAGTAACCTAAGTCTCATTCTGTCCATCAACAGCAGCAGCTTGGACTCAACCTCATTCTTCACCCAGGGTCTCAAAACACTTTATAAGGGGTACTTGTGTCTATACCCCACAGGACAGAAACCGAGATACAGAGACGTTATGGACCGATCCTGCAGCATCTCCTTGAAGCAACAGGACCCTGCTCAGCTCAAAGGGTTTCTCCACTTCGATTCTCCAGTAGGACAAGACCCTACAAGACTTACCTATGAATAAAAGAAGCTTATGATGCTTGCACACACTTAATTATATTTCTGCAGGCTACAAAAGTCTTGCTATATTCATTTTAACAAACTCTACCAGATAGTTATGCCTGAAGAGAAATTCCCTGTTAGGAAAAAAAAAAAACCTGTTCATCCAACTTCAGTAGCAAATGCAAATAGCTAATTAACCTTATCTCCATTACACTGTCCTGACTTTGCAATACATCTGGCACAGAAGCATGAATTTTTTTGCCGTGTCCAAATCTTCTCACATACATACAGAGCCGACAATCAACAGGCTCTGAAGCAAACCTGACTAGGAAAGATTTAGCCTGTACGTATGCCTATACTCTCTGCACTGTATGCACACTTGTGGATGTCATTTCATTATCACTTCTAATGGGGAAGACAGAAATTGGCAGACACATGAAGAAAACTGTATTTAGCTATCTGGTTACAAATAAAGTTGTATTTGTGTACTTAAGAGATAAAAACAAACTAGCCAAACCCTTTTCATATACACATTATGAATCCAAGGTGAATAAATCTATATTTCACCCACCATGATTTTTTTTTTTCCCCTAAAATAAACGTATGCCCAAAATACATGCTTCAGCATTTCACCTTTTCACAGTCTGTTTTAAACACAACTCTTTTTCCTTGGCCAAAATTAGTAAGGATAAAGGAAAGCAAGCTGGGCAAAAGGTCAGATTATACTGAAATTGAAATATTTATCAGAACAACTATTTCTGCCAAGGAAGATAATCACAAAGGTAATGTCTCATTTGATCCTTAATTGACCTGTATGTTTTTAATTAGGAAGCAGGGGGGAATTAACCTAGAGCTAATTACGGTCTTGATTCTACAAACCTGCAAGTGCGTCATTTTATTCATGTAAGTATTCCTCAGTGAAGTTATGCATGAACAAATACATTTGTAGCTTCAGGGAATAAGTCTTGAATAACTTAACCTTTTAAAAACTTTTAAGCGGCTGCTTTATAAATATGTCTTATATACAACCCATTTTGTATTTTAGGCCTTACATGTGAAATTTTTCTGAAATATTTGCATTTGTTTCAGAAAAACAGCAACGGTTATGTTTGTGTTAGGAAATAAGAGGTAGTTTTAAAGAATGAACATTTCAAACACGTGCCTTTATTCATCCTGGTATGTGAAACTACAGTCTTTGGTTTAATGATGTCAAAGCGTAGAGGTTTGTAGCAATGTATTTTGACTTTAGCACTGAATTAATTTTCAATGTGTAACACAATCAGTTTCAAGGGAAGAAACTTCCCAAGACCTGTGTACATGCAGATCCCTACATACTACAGTTCACGCACTGCCGGAAAAACTTTCTGAAACATGTAAAGGGGGAAACCTACGCTCACTGATGCTCTCCCCAAACCCACATTGCTCCCCCAGTCTCTTCATTACATTCAGTGGTTTGTGCCCATTTCCTCAAAGTCTGAAAACTCTGTGGACCTGTATTTGCAGTCCTGCAAGCCACCACAGCTGACTCCAAATACCAATTATTTAGGGCTCAAAACTGTAATCACGACTTCCACGCAAACGCCCTCCCAGCTGGCCATTGCACCACCAGATGAGGACTTGCTTTACATCCAGACTCAAACAGAAAACAACTCCTTCAGCCTGCTTTCCCAAGGAAATGTTTATATGTGCTTATCTGCAGATAAACACGTCTGCCAGACCCTCTCTAATAAGTTTTGAGCCTATTGGCCAATTATAACCAAATTTGACACAGGTTTGGAGGCCTAAAAGATATTCACTCTGACAAGTGGCAGAAAAGCAGGCAGCTGGGCTGAGAATACAGCCCCCATTAGTGACCCTGTAAAGAGAAAGGCTGGAGCAGGGACTCCAGCCTTGAGACACAACGCCTAAGAAAAGAGGTTCCTTTGAGTTTTGCTTCTTATCAAAATCCTGGACATAGTCTGACTACGAGAGCAATTAAAATGTATTGCCTGTATACCAGAGACACGCAGATACACGCACCTCTGTGTAAGCACTCACACCTGGGTGCGTGCCCACAGCATGGCGTGAACTGATCATAAAGAATAATTGATCACATAGGAATTTCTTTACAGCTTGATGAGGTGTTGACGTTTTAAGCAGAGAAAAGTAAACTCAGTAATGTAATGCATGAAAAACCTGGTATAATGTAATCAAACACCACTTTATAAAGTATTTTAGTTACCTCAAAATCATTTCCTTACTACAAAAAAGTCCAGCCCTTATAGAAGCTGTAATAGATAAATCTTTCCTCCTTTCGTGCACTCAAAAGAACAAGGTTGTTGATGTAAAGCATGATATGATTCATAGATATCATCAGAATGTTACACTTTGTAGACTTTTTGAAAACCTTATCATATAACCCTTGTTACATTTTTGCTACCTTAACCAGACACAAAACAGCAAGACGCAAGTGCTTATCAGAAGAGCCTGGTCTGAAACGTGTGCTAGTGAAGAAACCAGTTTGACACATGAATTTTAGACTAAACTAGTGTTTGCGAACCAGTTTCCTCCAAATTTTGCCTATCAGTGGCAACATTTTCAGTTTGTTTGAGAATTTAAAAATAGGCGCTCACATCTTCTGAAAAGGAACAAAAATTCAAATGGTAATAAGTCTAAGATATATTTTATAGTTTGTTTTACAGGGTAGCACCAATAGATCTAATTAATTTGTTTCTGTTCAACATTTGCGGTATTTACAGCATAATGATCTAGATCATTTTGGCACATCCGAGTCACATACTGATACATCTGCGAATCCTCACCAACTTAAGTAGATTAATGACAACTGAGGTAACCGTGTTGCTTTATATGCTATTCTATCCTTGCAACTACCCTGAGGTCAGTAGAAAATACCTGTCACAAGTTTTTAGAGAGTTTTCTGGCTTATCTCATATTCTGTCTGAACACTGTAAACTACGTGCAATGGCTGTTGTTAGTAGCAGCATTTAGGCTGGACCCAGAGACACCCCTTCACTCCCCCCAGCACACTGCATATCAGGTATTGCGTTCATAAGATAAATCAAAGCAGTCCCTTCCCCACAGGATTTACAGTCCAGGTAAGTGCTTTGTAGTCAATGGCATGTGATCAGTGGTGGTTAAGAAACAGAGCAGCTCATAAACATTCATCTAAAAAAAAAAAAAAAAAGTCAAACTTACTTCTTGGGAGTAGTAACACATCATTTCCCACCTGAGCATCAGACTTCCTCTCATTGTTTCCTTGCACCTGGCAACAGATACTATGTCTTACGTATTGAAACTCTTGTTTTCTAGGAAACAATACACAGAGAAGAATGACAGAAACAGGCAAGAAAGACGAGATGCTGGGAACAGCCTTTGTGAATCTGTCAGTTTACATCATTACCAACCAAAGCTCTTTAAAAGAGAGTTTCAAGACCTGAGGGCTTGATTCTGCAAAGCAATGCGTGCTCTGGCCTCACTGCAGCAAAGACCCCAGCACATGCATCACTTTAATTACACAAGTGCACCAATTAAAATGGACCCGCTCACATCCTTAAATTAAGCATGTACTTAAGTGCTAACTTGAAGCCAGAGCATTCGGTATACTGAGCCACAGGAAGGACTGCTAGGCCAGGGATGCACACACACACAAATATACATGGGTACAGATACAACTACTCCAAAGATCTGAGGTTTTTTTTTTTTCCTGATTGCACAAGTGTCAATCAAGAGCAGCTCAGCTGAAGCCAAGCAGGGTAGTAGGTTGTGGGAAGACAGTCAAGGCCCTTAGGTTGTATTTACTGTGATGGATTCCTTATTTCGAAATAACTGCAAAGCTCTTTCGTAACAATGCAAAATTTCAACACATGAACCAGAGAATCTACTTATAAGCAGATTATGAATTCATCATATCACTTTAATAGTAAACCACTGCTTTGTTTTTTTTGATTGCTTTTAAAAACCTCTGAAAGAAATCCACTCCCTGCTCACGCAGCCTTTGCCAGGAAAAGAAAGCCAGAGTAAGTGGTGCCGTAAGCTTCTCGCTAGTTGTCAGACAGAGGCGATTTTGTCCTCTGTAGGCAATCACATGGTAGCCACTCTGTCAAATTAATGTACACTGCCTCTGTGAGTTATTCCCAGAGACTGTAGCTTTTAACATCCTGACTTTAACATGCCTGTCATTCAAAACGATCCATTCTCAGAAAATAACGATGCCTGTACTCATTTCCCTTCTCTTAAGGTAAACTTTAAACGAAGCAGAAGAGAGCATTTCAGCCTGAAAAGGAGACAACAGAGGAAACACTGGAAGTTTATAAAAGAACAAATGGGACAGAGAGGGATAGGGACCCGTTCTGCGCTATCTCTATGAAAGACATAGGTGCCATCAAACGAAGGTTCAAAATAAAAGGGTGCGGTGTTTGACACAGTGTACAGTTAAAGCTAAGAAATTGCTTGCCACAGCACATTGCAGATGCTAAAAGTTTACACAGGGTCAAGGGGCAATCAGAGCAGTTCATGGAAGGGGAAAAGCAGCGAGGGCTATAAAGACATCAGCTCTCCCTTAGGAAGCATCCAAGCTGCAAATGATTGCATGCTGAGAGCGCCTTCTGGAGAATTATCCTTACACGTCTGCCTTATTTTTACCCCCCTCCCCCCGCCGGCACCGCTTTTTGCACTGTCAGACCCAGGACGCTAGGCAGACCTCTAGTTTTATCTACAAGAGCCTCCTGAAGAATGACGCTTTCTGTAATTTACAGTCACCAGGTTCTTAAATCAAGTAGCCAAACACTATGTTTCTGAACAGCATCACCAAAAAAATCGAGTGCTACGATCTGACTGGTAAATCAGAGTTCATGCCAGTCCATCACAAGCGACAAAGCCCCTCAGTTAACAATAGCGTACCACCGTGCGAGATCACCGCTTTCCAAAGATTCAGAGTCCTCCGTCATCCTCAGCTACAAAACAGGACGTACCTCGACAAACTGGCCTTTTGGCTTAAAAGCGCATTTTGGGAGAACCGAAGATTAATCAGTGCAAGATTAATCAGCCTCTGGCGTGCGAGTAACGAGATCGCATCAACACACAGCGTGTGACCGAGGAGAGAAGAAGGTCCAACGACTTCCCAGAAGCCTCCCAGCTGGGGCAAGTAACCTACTCCGCCGCAGCTGCTCGCGCTACGAGAAGTTAGGAAGAGCCTAACGCAAAGGCTCGACACCACGCGTGGGACGGGACGGGACGGGACGGGAGCCAGCCCGCTGCCGGGCTCGCCGAGCACCCCAGCCAGGGTAAGCGGAGCCCCAGGTTGGCGCCGGAAGGCGCCGGTGAGCTTTCGGGGCGCTCCCCTCGCTGAGGCCGGCACGAAGCCGGGACCACCCCCGGCTGCCCCGGGGCACGGCAACTCCCCGGCACCCCGCTCCGCTCCGGGCAGCCCCGGCCGCGCAGGTGCCGGGCCGCCAGCCACCGCCGCAGCAGCATCCCCGCTCCGCAAGCCCCGCTCCCCGCCCGGCCCCGGCGTCCTTACCGGCTGCGGAGGCTGGCGGGCTCCGCGGGGCTGCCCTCGCCGGGGCTGCCTCTCCCGCCGCGCTCGCACCCCGCCTGCCGCCCGCACACACCCCCTTCCCGCCCGGCTCGCAGCCTCTGCACTTGGGTTTGGGGTGGTTTGGGTGTTGTGGGGGGTTGCCCCCCCCCCTCCTCCTCTCGCCCTCTCCAGCTCCCACTAGTGATCGCACACCCGGCCAGCCAGGGGAGGATTAGCCGCCGCCGCCTCCTCCCGCCCCCCTGCGGGCGGCCGGCGCGGAGCTGCCGCCTCCCCGGCCCCCGCCGCCACCGGAGGGGACCCTCGGTCACCCAGCGGGAACCGCCGAGCCCCAGGGAACGGGGCTGAACGGGCCGGTTACCCACAGCCAGGAGTCACCAGCCAAGTAACCGGCCGCCGCGTCCTCCCCCGCAGCCGGCCGAGCCCCCCCGAGCTCGGCTGGCGAGGCGGGGAGAGTGAAGAGAAGCGGGGCAATTCACTGCCGGGGTTAAATTAACGACCTCTCGAGATAAAACGGACAGCGTGGGAACGGCCCACGGAAAAACGGATCGCCGATATGTCGTATAGCGTTTATAGCGTCAGCAATAATTCATTGCAAAGCGTAGGCTCCGCCACGGCCCCAACATAGATAACTCGTGCTGTGACCTGTACTGCATCTCACAGGCTGCCCCGTACCGTCCCGTGCTACCTTACAGGCACAACAGAAAACTCAGCCCAGGGTTTCCAATCTCAGTATTATTTTATTACTGCTTCCCTGTTATACGACTGGCTAAAGAAAATAACATCAGCGGTTCAGGTTATCACAGTAGAAGTCTGTGGCCACAATTTAGTCCGTTATAACACATGTTAAAATTTGTGACTTCTGAGAAAGAAGGGGATTTAAAATGGGAATATTTGAGGTATGACTACATTAGCATTTTAATGTGCATCAGGAGTGCACTTTGAAGCAGTTGTGGCTTCAGTGCACAGACCACAAGCAGTAAGCCAGAAAATGCGTGCCAGGAGCGCACCTAATGCGCTTCGGGGCCAACAGGCACTCTGGGCACAAGGCGAGGCCACAGCCAGTTCAAATGCATTGGCCTGAGCACCAGGGCCTCAGCACCAGCTGTTTCAGGCCGCAAATCTACTGGGCCACGCTCGCTGGTGGTGCAGGCACACATTACCCTAACCTCATAGCATTTCAGTTTCTCGCACTCAAGAGGAGTTAATACTCTCCATCACTTTCCAAGGGGGTTGATCTGTCATTCACACACACAGAAGCCAGTCTATCCCCCTTTAACTCAGAACATTCAATTTGCAGAATATTGCATCGGTATTTTGGGGCAGCTACACAGAGGAGAGGGCAAACTAGCCCCAAAGAAGGAGAGCTTCTTCCACTGCATCTCACTCTGTTCTTAGGCCCAAACCTATACTCTCTCCACCACTGTAGGTGTGGGGTGTTTTTTTACTTTACACATGCCTCAGTCAATATTAGAGGCAGAAGCAAAGATAAGACCTTGTTACTAGCTGAGGCAAATTTGGAAATGCTGAAAAAAAACTAGTAGAAAGCTTGCTCCAGCAAGATTTCTGGACTGCTATTTTGTGAAATCTGTGTATGCAAGTTGTCCTTGTGCACTTCATGCTCCGCACTTTTTTTGGCCTGTATCCTAGCCACAGCTCATTATAACACAGGTATGCTGTGTATTGTGAGCCTAAGGTTTCCCTCTCAGCAGAAATACTTCACTTTTTAATTGTTTTCCCTCTTCTGTTTGCCTCCTGCAGACAAACAAGGGAAGACCGAGACAAAAAGAAGTCCTGGCTCTTCTAGAAAACAGCTGAATAACTACCCCATGCTGCACTGGCAAGAGAAACCTAGAAAACAGAGAACTCGAAGAGAAGAAAAAAAAAAAAAAAGCACCCTCAGGAAGTAATAAAGAGAGGGATGAAAAGGAAGAGAAGACATAAAAATAAATAGAAAGGGAACAAAAGGAAGGTGTAACAGAATTAAAAAGTGCCATAAAGTAAAACAGTTGGCAATGAGAAAAGAGGCATTATGAACACCTTTGCTTCACACTGCTGAACTGAGAGACTGAAAAGCATGGTTGCCTTTGAAGCACAAAAATAATTAAATATCTGCTGAGTATGTGAGAATCAAGGATTTGTGCTATAGTCCTCCAATGCCAGAATGCAGCCCAAACAGGGCGAGTTGTTTACCAATTTCCTTGAAAACATATGGCAAATCTTCAAAAATGCATGCCCTTCCGAGCTGCAATGAATCAGCAGCCACAAAAACTATGCAGTCCTGGACTGAGGTCTAATGAAGGCATGACAGTTTCCCTCTTCTCTCCACAACCTCCAGCTAATCTCTTCTAACTGGATCACTTCAGCCAACATTCTTTAACTCCTAATTCTATCAGATCTGATTATAATGACACTGGAATGAAAGTGCTCAAAATATTGAGCTCCCAGTGATGATACCAAAAAGGAGATGTAGTATTTCTGAACAAGACACTGTTTGAGGTTGTTGGGTAATTGTCTAAATCTTCTATCACTGCTAAGGTAAACAGATGAAACCACAAAAATGTTTGAGCCTCCCGGCAAAGTTTTCAGCGTGCTTTCACCTTCCTGACCTCAAAGTGTTGAGCGCTGCACTACTCCTCTGCAATTCCTTCAGATACTACATGTTGTCGGTGGAGGAGAATTCCCCCCTAAACACATGCAAATAAACCATCCGGTGGAAAAACAAATATTGTTCGATCTCTTCACCTTTTGTCTGTGTTTAGAGAAGACAACATAATCCTTTCTATTCTAGAAGCAAATGCTCTATCTCTTTCCAAAACAGTAGTATTATCTTCCTGTCTTGTGAGGAGCTCTGTGGCTCTACACTTTATGCATTGCTTTTCCTTGGTAAACAACTTCACCAAGTCTGTTTGTCATTTGGTGGCCCTATGTATTTCACAGAGGAAAAACAAGCACATGCAACCAATTTATTCCCATTTTCCTAACTGTTGATCATACATTATGATTTTCCTACCGTACTAAAGTTGCAGGTTTCAGTAATGCAGCAAGAAATGGCGTTATCATGCCAGATTAAATAGCATTTGTTCTTTACTGTACAGGCAGGATGATACAATATTTCATGGCTTTCTTACAGTTCTATAACACAATTACATCTCATCTACAAAACTCAATACCAAACTTCATTTGTCTGTGTTGACTCACGGATTACAGCTGATGGTTCTCTACCATCTGTTTGCTGGAGTATAGTGTCTGTAGTGTAGTGCTGGGATTTTCAAATCAGCCCTTAAACTGTAAGAAACAGAATATCAAAAGGCTTCTTCAGCCAGCTAGAAAAGGACTTAGGAAAGAGATAATCGCCACATACACTTTGTCAAAAATGCTTTTGTTCATCAGGTATGCTGATCACCTACCAATCTCTCATGTAGTATGCTTAAAGAAAAAAAAACAAACAAGTAAAATGCATTTTAATGGCCAAGAGTTGATCCAAACACTATCCACAGACTCAAGTTATGCTTATTTATATGCGGCACAGTCTTATTTTGTTTTTGTTGTGCAAACTTTAGAAGCTTAGGATCAAACGTACTTCATGTTACCTCACTCTGCCATAGGATGCATATGTACATATACGTGTTTGAGTGTGTATTACAATGAGGGTAAAACACTGACAGCCCATCTCAATAAAAGGAGAGGAACAAGAAGAAAGGGTACATGCTTCCCATGTGAAATGGTAATTGCGAGAGGGACAGAGAATTGGAAAGAACATAAAAGGCACTATATTTGAACAAAATTATTTAAGACAGCCGTTCCCAAACTGAGATCCAGGGACTAACTCCCTCCTGGGGAGAGCAGCTGGCTGCCTGCCTCAGCATCTTTCACCAGCAGGAGAAGCCAGCAGTCAGCCATAACATCCTCCACAAGTTTCAATGTGCCGGAGTCCTCTCGTTATGAATTTCTGGCATTCGCAATCCTTATTGATTTAAGTGGGGCTCGAAAGCCATCAGAACTGAACACTAGACATCTTTACCAAATAAGAAAGGTTACAGTACAGAAGTCTTCAGAGGAAATTTAAAAGAATAAAAACAAATGACTGTCTCCAGGACAATAGCAGCAGGGAAGAATGCCCTCCGATTAAAAATAAATCTGTTGCCTGTAATGTTTTAACTTCAGTTAAACTACTCAGTCTTAAACTGCAGAAAAAGTATCCTGGATTTAGGGTACATCCTAAAGCACTCACATACACCTTGCTGATAGCAGCAGTGCACCCGCGTCCAGTGAATGGACTCGCACAAAGAGCTCTTCACTTGCCTAAGGCTTCCATGGACTGGGACTTCAGGCTCCACTTTTTTGTGGATTTTGTTATTGTTTTTCCAACCTTCAGCAGTATTTTATAGCTTCTGCCCTCTGAAACACTATTTTTACAATATGGATTAATCCCTTTTCCAGTTTAAAGAAGCAGCTGAGATAGCAAACTTTAACAGTTTCATATTATGAACTCTAATTAGTTTAATGTAGTGTTATTTGTTCAGGAGTGTTGGTCCTTTAGTCAAGTTTCAGTATAATCCCAACATAATCCCTGATTTTTTTTTTTCTCCTTTTACATCTCGTACTTCTCTGAAGCATTTTTAAATGTTTTGATCTACTAAACACTTACTGTGTGCCTTGTTTTGTGCTCAGTATTTTCTATGATCCCTTCTTTGAAACTTAATCCAACAGGTGTTATTTTAATTAAAAAGCAAGTCTGTCATCCTTCTTTTATAATATTAACTTCATTTCACTGTTATGGAGTATATTTTATGTGTTTTCTTCCTCTGCTACTCCTTAATTTAGGTCTCATAATAAGTATGACTTTTATATTTACTGTTTGTTATTTCTATATAGGGTGTATATATAGAAACATTCTTATTCTTCCTATACTGTAATGTTATTTGAAATTAGTGGGATTTCCTCTTGGGTTTAAACCCTTGAAAAGGGATGGGCTTTCTGAAGAGCATAAACTGACCAATTTAATGCAATAACAACAGCAGTTCTCCGTGAATGCAGCTGTGTTGTCACAGGGGATAAAATGCGACCTTTTGCACAATGACAGCAAAAGATCTAGGTATTCCTTAAGACATCAAAACAAGGATAGAGGCTTGATCTTGAAGCAGCCATTGAAAGTTCTTGGAACAAAACTGTTTAAGCTATTCTACTTTTACCCAGCAATCTATACGACTACCACAGGGAAAGGAGACCCTGGTGGAAGCCTGATGAAGTCAGCAAAGCCTACATGGAAAAAGGTACATTTCTTTATTGAGATCTTCCTTTGGACATGTTTTGCCTTTTCTAAGTGCGTCAGGCTTGATCTGGAAAATGGGAGTAAGAACACAGCTGATTTCTACATCAGTGACCCACCCACCACAAAGAAGTCCCATGCTGAGAGGCTGTTTCATTCTCCCAGTGGAAAGGAACAGGATCTCACTTTGTTTTAAATTAGGTGTCCTTTTATTTGCTGGTACCCGTTTCACCAACCACAGGCCCAACCATACGGTGCATTTCTCCAATACCCAAAGTGGAATATGTAAAAATACAAAAGGCATTCAGTAACTCATAAAAGGATCCTTTTCATTTGCTCACTGTTGTATGGTGTGGAAAGCAAAGAGAAACGAGGCATGGAAAACAAAAGAAAGCTGACATGTAGAACATTGCATGTCAGGGATAAAACCACTAAGAGCCAGGGAATTGTCATCACACTGGAGTTACATCAGACTATAACCATCTCCAGCACTATTTCACTAGCTCTCCCCATACACATCACTGTTGCATGGTGATCTGTCAGTCAAACAACTCTAAAAATAACAGCCAAATACCCTTGCAGTTATGGCACTCCTTCCTTCCTTGATGTGCTATGCTTTCAAGATCTGCCATGTCACATAATCCATTGGACTGCTGCTCTCTTTTGCAATGCAGAGATGATTTCCAGTGGTTTAGTATCCTGGCTTTCTCCTGATGAGGCTCCAAGGAGTCAGCCTTTTGATGAGTTAATGACAGAGCACTGCATCAGGTGAAACCCAATGGGTACAACATCCAGAAAATAAGAAAGTTTTTGTCTTCAGTTTGTTTTAAAAAATAGAAATTTCTTGGCAAGAACGCATTTAAAACAATTTATGCATCCAGGAATCACCCACCACATCCCCCTTCCCCACCCTCAGCTTTGCCATGCCTTCACACTACTCAGATTTAAAATATTCATCGTTGTATATTCCCCCCTACACACCCTGGCTATGGGACTAGCTGTATATTGAAACTTTGGAAAGCTAGTCATTTGGGCCAAACCCTACCCTGCTATTACAGCGTCTTTTCTAAAATAAAGAGAAATATAATAATAAAAGAACTTTAATCTTCATAATGTTATTAGGAGGAAAGAGAAAACTTTAAAAACGATTTTCAGTCATAAAAAATGGTAACCAAACAACCCAGAGGTAAATACTATTAAAGAAGCAAGCAAAAAAATAATCACCGCTTACATGCAATTTCTAATATCCAATTACAGTAAGATACACAAACAAAAAAAGAATCATTTGGGAAAGGACCTTTTGCTCTCCCACTGAAGCCCTCAACCAGAGGTTGGAGAGCCTGTCTTTCCTTCCCTGCCCCAGTCAATCCAGCTACTCCATATGCAACTACAGAAAAATTTCAAGAGGAGCCAGGGAAAATTTCCCTCTCCCACCCCAAGACTTCTCATGAGAGAGATCCTGAGCTTCTCACTAGTGCCTTTTATCCCAACCACTCTCCTGGAACATATTGCAGCTCAGATGCAGAGATCCCCATGTCATTATGTCCTTTTTAAAGGCTACTGGAGATGGGACCATGCTTCCCAGCCATATTGTTAGGGCATTCCTTGGGTTTAAGGGGTTTTATTGACAGACGTAAGTGGGGAAACTGAAATAGCTTGCAATTACCAAAAGCCATGCAAAGAAACTTCTTCAAATCCAGGACCATAGAGTAGTAATTGGATACAACAAGCTGCGTCATAGTTGTTGGTGTAGATAAGAACTGGGAGAAGAACCAGTGAAATTATCCAAACTCTGTAAGAAGCAAGGAGACAGTACACAGAAACTGGATTACAGTTATTTTCCTGCTATGTTCTGAGACCCAGGCCAAAAAAAAGCAGAACATTTGTCTGGTGGAAAATAAAGTGGGATTTCTTAAATTCCCAGTGTAGTGCTTAGCTATAAAGCCACCTATAATAGATGGCTCTTATTTCATAATAAGAATATGATGAAACTGAAAATGGTCTCCTTATGCTGCCAAGATGTCAAGAGTAAAACTCCCCCAGAGCCCAAAATATGTCTTAGCAGATAGGCATACACTTGCTGCACATAAATGTTGGCAGTCCGTATTAATAAATGCTCGCACTAATCTGTTTTTCAGCAGATCAGCAGGGCACAGGCATCTCTAAAACCATGCATGAGGGACACAGCTAATTGTATCATTACATATCACGATACTGCCCTGGAAGCAGAGCAGAGCAAGAGGGGAGGAGCTGTCACTCTAGGAACTATTTTTCCAGCAACAAATTATTTCCTTGCATGCTGGTAGGTCTATTTGCCTTCATCTTCCCCTCTCCTTCATTCTGACCTATTTCACCTTGAACAGCTTTCTCGAGGCCCTAATGACCACATACTCTTGTGCAGTAAATGATGATCTAGTACCTTCCCCATGGGTTTTGGGTAAAACAAGACATATCAGGGAAACATGTTTCTCTCTTCCCCTGCTACCAATATGGTGGCATTGCCTAAATCTGATGTTTATTTTATTTTGTTTAGGCAGATGAAAAGTTTATGAAGACATCATTATCAACACTGATAAACACCCACAGGCTACCTGTAAGCATTTATGCAGTATCCTGCATTCACAAGAGCATAATACAGAGAAGGAACTGCTGCTAGTGAAATACAACCATTCTTGCATTAGAATTATAGAAATCCCCTTTAAACCTTTTCCTATTACTGTTATTGTAATAATAATAAAAAGCAGCAGCACACGAGGCACAGTCCCTTTTATCACCATCCATCACAAAGATTAAAATATATGAGATCTCTATATTTTACTTCCAGTTCCCAAGGTGAAAAAGCAATTATACTGTAGAACATCAGCTCCTGCCAGTTCTGGAAAGTGTTTTACAATACAGAAACGCAGCCTACAGATCCCTTCCTGCTCAGCCCTTTTTGGCCCATAGGCTCTTGTGCTGGAATGGCCCTAGTACGGTTTAGGTAACGGATGGGAAGTTGAGGGCAGTGTCTGAGCCCCACTGAAACCCTCTTTGGGGGATTCAAGGGGAAGGGAAGCGGTGCAAAGGGCTGGCACGAGTATGCCTCAGGGGACACGTTTATACTGAGCGCAGAAAGCACTGATCACAAGAGGTAAAGCTCAAAGGATGCAAATACTGAAACAAGAAAAGATTGCCCTGTTGACTTCGTTGTGTCCTTCACTGCCTCCCACAGACTTTCATTTTATTGCTGAAAACAGATATACTTGTGGGAGAAGAATAAGATTTAAGAAGGTGTGCTAGAGAAAAAAAAAAAAAACAAAAATCTTCCTTCTACCCTGCAACCACAGGATCCAGCTTTCTTCTATACAAAAACCCCATGCCTTTTTTCACAGATCTTTCTGGGAAGAAGTTTTATGTCTATTTGTTCAGTGTTAACCCTTCAAATTTTTAGAGAATGCAGATACATGTGGTTGTAAATCCAGAGATAGCACATACACAGTATGGATTCATTTTAGTTTTTGAACAAGGGAGAGAAAACCCATACCATTATTGGAAAGAACAAAACCTCACAACCAAAACAGTTATTGGAGTGGAAGTTGAAGAACTCTCCTATTATTAAAGCACAAGCATTCCTCCTCCCATAATTATAACTGTCATGACATAGGAAGACTACTGCTCCTTTGAGGTGCTGCTTAAACATAGTGGCACATTACAGAGAAAGCATTTAAAAATATGGCCTTATTTATCCAAAACACATTTGGCTTTGGCTTTTTTCTCTCCAGACTGGGGAAAGCTACAAGCATTTTAGAATTTGAAATTATTTTTGTGAACACTGTTAAAGAAAGAAAGAAAAAATCCATTATTATCTTAGCCATAAAATTTAAAGTGGTTGCTGTTGCATCTCAGCTCCCCTCTGGATGCAGTCAGCAATGGGTAAATGCTGGACCCCTATAACTCTTTGATTACAGCCCCTTACATTCTTTCTGGGTGAGGTGCTACACCATCAGAGTAGCTGGTTTTTTTTCCTCTCTCTTTGCAATTGTTATTTTCCGAACACAGGTTTTCATTGAGCATTTGACTTTAGACATATTATTTAACCAAGTGTTTATCAAACACCTGGAAAATCACTCTCCTTTAAAAATTTTATGATGGAAAAGCAATTACCCTTTAAGCCATGTTTCAAAGTCACTTCCCAAGAATCCTCTGGAAGCAAACCTCAGCTTTCTCTCCTGCTTAACACCCAATGTCACCCAACAAGCATGTAAACTATCACCGATTCTATTCTTTTAAGATCTGGTAACAAAATACAGATAATGAGGGTTTTTTGCAATCCATGGCTATTAGTAACTGAAATCCTTAAATACACCAGGATGGGGTTAGTTTCAAATATTTCTATTCCTTACCGGTGTTTAAATTTGTACCATTCTTAGAGCCAAGTATGTCTTAAGCTTTTTCCATACACCAAAAGCAAAGAGCAAATATGAATCAAAGGCCTTGAGATTCCAGATGAAAGAAAATGTAAATTAAAAAGTCTCTGTAAAAAAAACCAAAACCAACTTTATGGCAAAGAAATGAAAAGAAAACCAAACCCACCAACAAGCAAGAAATGAGCCAACAATACACATCTAACAGTCTATACTCATCTGAATATAGAAAGATCTGCAGCCATTAGGATTTTGAACACGCATTAGGCAGTAAGCAAAGAAGCAAGAGTTGCACAGAAGATTGCACAAGGAGGATGCTCTGGTGCAGTTAACTTCATTTTTACTGAGGGGAAGCAACATGCAAAGGCTCTACATCCATAATGCAAAACACTGTCTTTGGGACATTTTGAAACAAGGATCAAAGTTCAGTTTGAACAAAAAAAAAAGACAGGAACAGGCAGTCAAATCCCATTCTAGATTCATAACCTGACTTCCCAATTCACCTCTTCAAAAATTTTGAAGCCTGGCTAGTTTGTGCTAACTCATTATGCCATCGTGTTTGTGACAAGAAGCCACGCTAATCAGCATTTACCCACTCGGCTGATCTCAGCACAGTCAAAAGCCTAGCCGCTCCCCCACTCTGTGACCAAGGCTGGAGGTGGTAAGCTCCCCAGCTAGCCCTTTCCTCCCTCTTCTTTCACTCCAAATTAACAAATACTGAGGCAGCAAACAGAAGCAAAGGGAACCACGCTTCAGAATTACTTTTTACAATTTTTGCACACCATACATGACACATAAAACAAACACAACTTTTATACAAACTCATAAGTGTAACCGCATTACCTATGGAAAGCCCAGGTGAAGTGTCAGTACGCTGGGCCACATCCACACACGTGCTCACTGGGTGGGAAATCAGCCTCTCTAGAGCACAAATTGTTTGTAGTTACTCTTCAATTATGGTCTATCTCATCCTTGTCCCACCATGATGAAGGATGCTGAGCTGCAAGGCTATAGTGCCAGGGAACAACAAGAAGGGCTGTTCAGGGCAGGAGGGAGCTGAGGACAACCCCAGCACAAGCCATGCCCTCACCCACAAGAAGCCCATCTCCCCACAGCACCTGAACACGACAGGTAGAGCCAGGTCCTTCAATGGCCCTGGACATGGCAAGGGGTGAGCCAGATCTGGGGGGCCAAGCAGGAGCAGCAGAAGACAAGACTGGAAACAAGGGACGGAGAACAGTATGCCCAGAGAGAAGGAGGAGGTCTTCAGACCTGACCTTAAATGGAGCCCCGTCACCTGGGTGTGGGTGGAGGTCCCAGGTGAGGCCTCTCTGGGCAATTAAGGCTCATTAGCATGCCTAGGTCAAGACAGAGAGGAGTCAGATTGGTAATAGGTGGGAAACTCTCAAGATTACTGCAAGACTGGAGCTCATTCCCCAGTTTATTATTTTGCACATGAAAACTACATGCTATAAATGCAACCAACAAAAGTTGAGACTCTCTCAAGGTCCCAGGAACAAGCCCTGGCTGGGGAAAGCTGGGGACACTTAGTCCACAGGCAGCTTCTCCAACTATAACTGGAGTATAAATAAGTTAATACAAGACACTGTTGACTTCTCTTTTTCTTTTCAAGAAAATGTAGTCTGAAATCACTGAATTTAAAAGCAACAGACATTTTATACTGGAGCAGTGAAGGGAACAACTGTGCTGGGTAGACTGGCATAAATACACTTGAGCGTCTCACAAAAGATACAAGACAAATTCCAAATAGTACCAAACAGTAAGTTATAGCAGGTGCAAAACTCATAGCCAGTTTCTGTGGTGTATCAAATCTCCTCAGGGAACAAAAAATAAAATTAAACTAAAAGCTGTGATTTGGTCAAGGTCAAGTACCTTTGAATGTATTTTACCACTGTTTAGGATTCTAATTCCTTGTTAAATCATGAGAAAACACTGAGGTTACCCTTAATATCAGTTAGCTAAGCAAAAGACTGTCGCGTATTGCCAATTAGCACATATATAAAGGCACCTAACCATGAAACTTCACCTTTCATAATAATGGATACTACTGCCTTCAGATTCCCTAATGAAATTCTCTTTTTGCAGACATGAGCCTCATCAGAGTTATACTGATCCCTTCAAAGACAAAGCCATTCCACAAATATACACTCCATTTATCAACACTGCAACATTTACCAGAAAAAAAGTACTGCTGAGGTCTACTAAAGTGGACTCTTATTTCACAGTTCCCAGTAGTGATAATGTAATAGTTTAGATTTATTCTTTGGACCAGGTGCTTACCATTTATAAGATGTTACTATTGTCTCCTGGATTATAACAATCTTTTTTACAAATTGTAATGATGTTTTTTCTGTGCTATTATAGTGTCCATATAGGCTATCCTGAAGCATTTCCCATAGTCTCCAAAGTGAGACAACAGCAGCATGAGATGGGTACATGCAGTGGAGTTCAATGAAGTTTTAAAATCTGGCCAAAGCAGGGAACAGACTGTTGTCAGCCATAGCTCAGCTAATAAATTATGTTATTTTAAATAAATGCACTTTCTGAGCCAGGGTCATTCTATATGGAAAGTGTGCATGTCAGAGGAGGACATAAACAAGTCATGTGCTCTTAAAAAATGTATCACTCATCTCCCTGGTGAAAAGTAACATATAGATGCATCCAGAGCTTACTTCCATCCCTCTTTGCAAGAGATACTTCAGAATATAAAAAGTCCTCATGTTCTTCCAAGTAGCATAGATGGGACAAGGAGCACGAGCAGACGTTGTGGATGGGGAGACAAGAAATCCTAATAAAGAGAATCCCAGATGATTCTGATGGGCACAGGTGGGAAGCAGGACAGACAGGAAAACAGGGAGCAGCCATTTGGTCAGGTAAATCATCATCTACTTCCCATTTACCTCTGTGGGTGAAGCCCACACACAGAGCAGTTCTGGAGCAGAACAGCTGTTACAGAAATCCACCTACAACCAAAATGGTGATGAAACACTCATAAAATAGCTTCTCCAGGTAACTTAGTAGTTATATAGTGGCAGAAGTTTTCTGGGGGTGCTGCTCAATCATTATAAACATGGGCATTTTGGAAAAGTCTAGATTAGATGGATTTTAAACTCTTAAATTATATGCTTCTTTGGGAATCAAGAAGAGGGTGTCATCTGTCCTCTGGGCACATACATTAAGAAGCAACGTACCAGCCAGAACGTGAACATGGGAATGGCTGTGGGGACAAAGGAAAATGCTGAATTCAAGCAGCTGAAAGCAAAATGGCTGGGCTGTGAAAAGAAAGCAACATTACACTGTGAAATAATGAGGAGATTGTACAGCATGTACAGACTAAAATTCCTCCATACTGGAAGGCCGTACAAAATCTTCTTGCATAGACTTCTTCCTCCATATGCACAAGGTGTTCTTCTCTGTGAGAGGTGTGATGTTGGATTTTCCGAGCTTGAGTATCACAAAATCTCGCCTGTTTTGTCAGGAGTACCATGCAAAAACAGAGCCCAGGAATACTACAGTCCTTCCAAAATGCTCCTATTTAGGGGAGAGTCCCTCATGCTGGATTAAGTTTTAGACTATTTTGGACAGCTCTCACTCCTTTGAGGCGGTATTTGGGTGTGTATTTCAATATGAATTACTTAAAGAAAAAAACCTACATATATTTCCCTCAAGAAATCAGGGGGGTGCATAAAACTCACACATCCGGGCCTAAGGAAATGACTTGAGCTTTTCTGATGGAAGGAAAAAAGGACTGCAGCACAAAAGACAGAGGCAATGATTACAGCCATAGTATTAGGACCAGTGTCATCTGCTGCCTTCCTATCTGATGGGGATTTTCATGCTCATCAATGTAAAGCCTGAACTTTTGTCCAGTAGGAAATACACACACATGTGCATGTACCTACATTTGCTCTCAAACGCGCACTGCCTTGTGCTGTATACTCTAGGCAGCATATTGCCAGCATATTAAGATGCTTCACTTCTGGAGCCTTTCAAGTTGTACTATCTTCATTTGTTAGGATTTGCACATTTCAGCAAATGACTTGTTACCTCATCAATGGACCCTGCCATGCTAGATTGTGCTTATAGGATTTAGAAAATTTAAATCTTCTGAGTAAAATTTTGCTTGTCCCAAAGCATCAGCAAGTTTTATTGCATAAGATTATTCCTGCAGGCCTTAAAAACAATTTTTTTCTGAAGCCTTAAAACAAAAGCACCTGAGTAATCCTGAAAATCATTAAGTATGAATCCATCCAAAATATTTCCCATCATAACCACTTTTCAGCCAGAAGCCAAAGACTGCATATTTGTTCACCCATGCCCGAGGCAGCTGACAGGGCGGCTCGCCTGTTTCCCCCAGCCCAGGAAGCACTTTCCACCACACCCAGGGTTTCTTACAGGTCAAAGCTTTTTCTTTCAATTATGAACCTTGGGCAAAATGTCAAACAAAACAGTTCTCGCTTAGTTTGGGCTACCACCCACCTCTGAAACTCCTTCCCTTCAGTTCCTCTGCTCCAGGGACTATTACAGGACATTGCCTGAAACTTCGATAGGGAGCACCTGGACATGTTGCAGACAGGTTTTATAACTGTACAGGGCTGACTGGCCAGAGGTCTTTCCAGCCTATACGAAGACCTACCTTTTGTGGTGAGAAAACTCTCTGTTTGGTGCAGAATACTCATCTTTCTGTAGACGGGACTCTTCATGGCTTTCAGGCTTCAGAGCTTTGTCTGGTTGCATGCAAAACTGGGGAAGAAATGTCCTCCACACATGTATAGATGTCCTGATGACCCTCAAACCCTCACAGTTCTCCCAGAGACATCAAACCTGGCACCATACAAGTGGACTAATGACAGAGCCAAAAGCTGTTCCTACGTGCCCATCTGTGGAATCTTATATGGCAGATTTTTTGACAGATTTGGGAGCAAGAACAGGGTGTGAATCACCTGCCTGGATCAGCTACCCGTATTTTCCTTTCTTCCCATTTTGTAGGCCAACACTGTTTGTGAAATGTACCCATTTTATTCTCTGCTTGTAGTGAACATCAATAATTTCAGTGTGCCAAAGTGCTTTGTTTGACTTACCTGGCTCTTCTTAGGGAGCAATGGGTAAGAAAACATTGATGAATAATACATAAAAGGTCAGACCATGCAGTTTGTATTTTGCCATAAAATTTAGTAGAATAGATTTAAAAAAAAAAAAAAATCTAGCACTGACAACATTTTATTTTGTCCTTTTCTGGAAAAAAAGAACTGTGTTAATGTTTGGTCCCCCTGGAGCCCTTTGGCTTTCTCCCTCATCCTAGCTACCATCACCTGCTACCAGAACTGTCCACGAAAGCAGGAAACATCAGAAAGGCTTTCTAATCCTCTTCTGCAGCCACATCACTGAACTTCCTGGCTATATAAAATAAAAATCTCCAGATAAGGAAATCAACCTAAATATATACTTGGCTTAAGTTAAAGGTGATGTCTTCAGGGAAGGCCAGCAGCTTTGATTTTCTAGTCAGGCAAATTGGATGCTGTGGCCACTTCTAGCCGTGGCTGCTGCATAGCTTGGCCCAAGCACTTCCATTACTGTGCCTCCGTTTCCCCTCCCACCCATCTGTCTTCTCTGTTCAGGGTATAAATTCATTGAGTAAGGGACTCTCTGCATGTGTTAGCACAGGACCCGGACAAAAAGAGCTCTGGTCTTTCACACAGAAACATGCTAACAAATAAGAACTATATGGCAGGAATCTTACTTTAATTCACTATCAGTCAGAAGTTTGTCTTACCAAAACCTCAGCATCAGATGCATTGCTCTTATTTTCTTTGTATCTGTCAAAAATGAACATGAAACCATCAAGGGACAGATTGCTGTACTAACTCTGTAATATAGCAAGGCATTACAAACACCCCCTCCCACCAAAATACTGCAATATTTTAGGTATATGAAATAATTTTTCATAAGATAAAAGCTGATTTTTCTTGGACTGTGAGACAGGATAATACCAGGATTGTCAGCATCTGGCTCACATGTGACAAATGTACAGTGTCTGAATGGATTTTTGGGGGGGGGGGGGGGGGGGGGTTGGAGAGCGTAAATTAACCTTCTGAATTCGATTTTTATGAACCATGAATATGAGCATTGACAAAAAGAACCTTCATAGCTCTGCACTTTCCCTGACTTTGCTCTTTATTCCCAAAGCTGCTTGTGACAGCTTATTCATTCCCTGAGATTGTTTATTCCTGGTAAAAAGAGCACACCCAACCCAGTGCAGCAATACATGCAGATAAGTAGTTTTCAACCCAGAAGGGTGGAGAATTACTTCTAGAGGACCACAAAGGGACAACACAAAAAGCAATTTCATACGCACTGATCTGAAACATGCATAATTTCTGAAAAGATCCTCAGTGTGACTGGAAAAAACTAGGGGCTCAACAATGTTAAAAATATTGAAAAATTCTGACATAGACGAAACAGTATTTGTGATATATACAAAACAGATCTTTGATAAGAACATCAGCTATATCTGGTAAATGGAAAATCTGGGGCTGCTAATATGCTTAACAATGTTTCTCAAAGCCAAGGCCTTCAGATAAATACACTATATGAAAATCTGGCCACATGGCGACTTAGCAGCTTCCTTTTGTACTGTTATGGTGTGTAGTTTACAAAGTCACTGGTGTCCTTACAGTTTGACAACCGCTGAGGCAAGGAGTTTGGCCCAGCAAATTACAGAGAAAAACCCTCCTCGATTTCAAATCAGCCAGATGATGACATAAGACCAGACACACCAAGTGAAGAATGTCAGTCTAGTATGCCTGATCCGCCAAGCTAGTATTCTCACCAGAAAATAAGAAGTGCTATTGTTGAAGCTTGAGTTGCCAACTGTACATCATTCTTCCCCTCCTCCTGTGCTAGAAGCTGTCTATAGTATGTAAAAAACCTTGTTCCTTCATTTGCTTATGGTCGTATAGGTGAGGAGTCCTGGAAAATCTCCCAATCTCCCATCAAGTCAGCAAGTTGCCAGGAAGCGAACAGTCATTTGCCAGATTTGGAAATTCAGTGGGGATTGTGTCAGGACACCTCAGTACATGCTGACAAGGTCATGTGCTGCTACCTAGCCTTTAGTAGTTGAATCCCTTGTTTCATCTTCCACAGTGCAATGAGAGAGAGAGAGAGAGAGAGAGAGAGAGAGAGAGAGAGAGAGGGTGTTCACACAGTCCCTTGTAAATAACTACAGTGCAGATTCATGATCTGAATCAAAGGCACACAATTATACTTTGTCTAAAACAAAACCCTCTAAGAATGTTTGGGCAACAGCAACAAAATGTCCTCACCCTTGAGTGTGCAGGCTTACTCTATGCCAAAAATTAGTCTCAGTGTATGCCGACACTGGTGCACATTGCACAGGGTGACCTGCTTGCTGTCTTTTGCATATGATAGAGAACAAAAGCCAGGCTATGGAAGTGTTGTGGCATATTGCTTTTTCTGCTTCACTTCATGACTCAACTGTTACCTGGAAATGAGATTGAAAAGATTCAATTATTAATGAATAATCTTAGCATATGGCCTTCAAAACAATTCAAAGCACCCTTTACAACATGCCCTCTGTCTTGAGGCAAGAAGTGACCCACCCCTAGCACAGAATTCAACATCCAAATATCTCCTTCTGCTTTTACATTTGTGATGAATTAGCTGGCTGAGGTTTATATAATTTATAATATTCATTCCCCAATTTGTCCCTCATGTCTGCCAACCCAGTTTTTTTCAACTTGCTCTTGACACTCTTCATAATTGGAGTTATCTGAAACAAAAACTCTGAGCACCCCTAATAACCAGAGTTGGAATCACCAGCTGAGACCTATAAAATCCTCTGGTAGTTGCTACATGCATATCCAACCATCTAACACAATATGTAACAGTATCACATTTAGATCCCTTAATACTGGTTTTCCATCAGAAAAATCATGACCAATACATTGGGATCTTTTATACAGTGACAACTATTACTAAATTTAATTACTTCATCTAATGGCCAAAGCAGCCTTGTCTTTCAAGTGGTTTCCTTGTGGTCATCAGGTTATTAACCTCTTCAACCATGAAAGAAATTCAAAAGCACTGTTCATTTACAAAGGCTCTCATTTCACATCTGTGGAATGTGGAGAATTTCTGAAAGGTGGAAAAGTATTAAGCACAGATGTTCTTCCATTTATTATCAAGACAATGCATACAATATATTAGTCAGGTTTGGAAAACTTCTTGCCAACTGTTAATCTACAAGAGAAACCTGCAAGTAATTTAGTGAGGATTGGTTATAGGAGTGTCTATAGTCAAATCTGTAACACACATCTGCTTGAAGAACTGTTGATAAACACTGGTATACAAAGCTAAGGGTTAATTTATGCCTGCCTCTGCAAAATGCAATGATGGACTAAGAAGAAAGACCCTTTCTTCTGACCATGGTTACACCCATAGGGCATAAGGATATCTATCCCAGGATACAATTCAGGGACAGACCTCTACTAGCTGAGCTAGATAACTAGGGACACAGTGAAGGACTTTGGTCTGTAAAGCCCCATGGGACAACGAGCCCTGTATCAAGTACTCTAGTACCAGTACCTCAAACATGGAGTGAGAGAGTTTGGGGTGTCAGAGCTGGATTGAAAGCAGCTGAGACCCAACAGAGGGAGGAAGCTCAGAGGATGGAGTCGTCTCATCCCACTTACAATTCTTTACTTAAAAAGTAGTCATCTTAAGAAGAACTCCTTTCATTCAACAATCAAAGATGCATTGGAGAGGAAAGGAAGAACATCTAGGCCTATCTACGCAATGAACAACTCACCTGTGCAACTTGTCCAAGGACTGGTTGCTGTGAAATACACAAATGATCTAGGATAATGAGAAGAGAACCCAAGACTCTACACATGTTGAAGCTCTGCTCCATAGGCTATAAAGTCACTCTCATCTGGGCCAAAGAATCTTTAATAATTATTTTTATTTTGCTCAGAGGCAAATTAAACCAAAATAAAACATAAAGACCTATAGCATGGGCTCTAGGATGCTTTTCAGAGACGGGACATTCTGACCTTGGATTCCCTTCAGTATAGGAAGAAACAAAGGCATCCTCTCACTTGGTGAATAATCTGACTAGGATGCTGTTATGGAAATGAAGGCCTTTTTCTCTTCCTCCAGCTATGTTTTAAAAGGTAGTGGCAGTTGTGACTTCATTTTGTGAGGAACCTAATCCTTTCAGTATGTATCAGGCATTTTCTGAGAATGCCTACAACTGGGTAAAACCACTAGTGGGGCTTTTTATTGTTTGGGTTTGGGGGGTTTTTCTTGAGGGAATCACCATTTATGGGAGTAGATAACACCACTGATGGCAAAACCTGCCAGCTCCATTCAGACTTGTACACCCCTTTGGACTGGTTTGCACAGACAACTGCTATGCTCCATTTTGGGGACCCCTATGCTACAAGATCAACTGTTCCTGAGGACATCAGGGGAAAAATCTTGATGTGTTTTACTTCCGTGCTAACAGGTGGGTTGCTCAGTCCTGTGAAGATTAGGGTGAAATGTTCAGAGGTACAATCCTAGGCACCTGGAGAACTTAACACCAAGCAGGAAAGCTCCTAGAGAGGTCAGGTACCTCCAGAGTCTAGTAACAGCTTAACCAGCTTTTTCAGAGCACTTTTGAATGGAGGTTCCTAAGCTGTTTAAAGGCCTTTGCCACTGCACTGCTTGCTGGTAGCAGTAGCAGACAGCTGTCTTTTGTAGATTATTATAAAAAAAAGAAAAGATGGAAAATACGTCATGCCAGTTTTCTCAGAAGTTCTTTCCAAATTTCTGAAGTGCACAGCAGTTGGCACCCCCATGAGCATTACCACCTGTAACTTCTTTCTGATTATGCCAACAGTGGGAATGAAAACCCAGACTACAGTCTCAAAGCCCCTCAAATGAAAGGACCTCATCCATTAGCTTGGGTCAGTGGTCATCCTTGGTAGATTAGCCACAAGAGAAGCTGCGTAACATGCTTTAGTGGTACGTCAGCCAGACAGCCTGCTCACAGCACAGCAGCGTGCAAATGGAGAAGCTGGACTAATACTGACAATAGCTATGACTATCCTCAGGGAGGATAGTCCTGAGTTGTGCTTAGGCAGGAAAGGATTACCATGACAGTGTGGTTGTGCCAGGACAAATGCTTTCCCTATCATTCTTAAGGTGTGGGAGGCCAGTTCTCTACCACACCCCTTCAGAGTCCCTTCCATCTGGTTTCAGTTTTATCAAATTCATGATGCCTTTGTTGCCACCACTCTGGTCATATAGTGGTGGCTATCAAGTCACCAACGCATGGCTGTAGCAAGGAATTCTGTATCTCAGGGGATGCATCTGCTCCTCATTCCTAGGCAGTCATCTGATGCTGCTAGATTATATAATGAATTTAAATCTGCCAAGAATGAACAAGAATCCTATAACAAAAGTAGAAACCTGTTTCACATACTAGATCAAAACAGGCACGAATGATGGAAAGAAACTGTTTCTAAACTGAACTTCACACATTCCAGTTGCGAAGCTTGGCAGACTGTCAAGAGACTGAGTGGAGACTCTGGTCTGGGAAAAGGGAGTACCCTGTCACAGCAAACTCCACAGCATCACAGCTGGTAGCCAATGGCACAGACCCTTAATTGAAATAAGGCTTTCAATCATGCATTAAAAATGATGGTTTCTGAGACAGCAGATTCCAAATGTCAGCAGGAACCTGATGGCTTCTTTCACTTGCCCGAGCTCAGACTGGCTCTTCATCAACACCACATGACTTTGGGGACCAGCAGTTAAACAATCAGCAAAAGTTGATATGCCGTGATTTATGAACCATTATATTCCACACTGCAGATCCGAAGCATGCAAGGATGGGCAAGGATTATAGCAGTTCCTGAGACAGGGAAACCAGTGACAAACAGGAGGAGCTTCTGACCTGCTTCTTAGCTGTGCACTGCCCCCAGCTTTATGGGAAAGCTAATTCTTTTGTGGGACAAGGCTTCATGCCACTCCAGAGGGGATGATGTTTGACCAAAGATGTGAAGAGTAAATCCTTAGCAGGGAAAAAAGTAGTTGGTGCTGTACTTACTCATCTCCCATCAGTTTAGGATATCATGTAGTATGAGTAACTGACTGCAATCTACCTATTTTCCATCAGCTTCTCCTAGAACAGATGCACAAGTGAGGCTTCATTCTGCAAACTGAGTAAGATGCGCTACATAGTGGCCTCCTACACATTTTACCTCCACTCCTAACTTCTTGGATATATATATATGTATGTATGTATTTATCTGTACATCTATGCGCATGTTCATAAATTTTACATATGCTGCATGTATGTTAACAACATGCAGTGACAATTGTGGAATGATTTTTTTTTTTTGTGCCACCAGAAGGCATCTAAAATGTAATGGATATACCTTGACCATTTTGTTCCAACAGAGAGGAGCCATCCTCAGTAAGACCAGAACAGTAGCGAACACATCTTTGATGCTGGTCTCTTTCTAAGCACTGGAAATTTTTAATGAGTTATCCCATATTTGGGAACAGCGCTGAACTTGAAATCACTGGTGGGCCTTGTCTGGAGCAAGTGAAAATAAAACTGGCTTTTGACTCTGCCTTGAACTCTTGGAAACCTTTGGACCATTTGGATGCTGGTACCCAGATACTGGCCCTGATTGTTGATGATGCTCTGGGCTCTGTAATATAGTTGCTGTATTTATCATTTTGGTGTAGCGTTGGACTTGACCACTGATCTCACTAGCATCTGTTTGAACCTCTGTGTTCTGCATATGATAAGAGAGGGGATGAAAGAGTCTAGTGTCAAACCGCAGATCTGCTGGTTTTCTCCATCTGCAGAGCCCCAGCTTCTCAGCACCATTTGGGAAGAGGACTTGCAGCCTACAGGATAACAGTGTTGCTGGCCTCTTGCTATGTCTTCTTTGCCAAAAAAAAAAAAAAAAAAACCCACAACTTTGCAAAATACACATAGCAGCGAGAAAGGGATTCCAAATGCTGAGGAGCTTGTTGGTGTAGCTGCCCCCTTGCCTATTGAAAGGTAAAGCTCAGCAGAGTCAGAAACGAAATCTGACTCTGAGTTGTTTTAACCATGAACCGTTTCTTTCTATGGAGCTGTGCAACAGACTGGAACTCAGGCAGTAAAAAAGCTCCTGCATTGCCACCCACCAGATGTCTAGAAGGTGGTCTACTATGCTCACATTCACTGAATTAATAAGACATCTATACTTACAAAACTCAGATAATGATGTCCGACTTCTGCATACAAGCAACCAACACTTCAGTGCAGTTCCTTCTTATGTATCTTATAACCAAGTCCTAATTACTGATCAATCCTCTTCAAAATTCTACATTGAATCAAGTACAAATCAGAATATTTAATTGGCAGAATACCCACACATAAAAATGAAGGCCTAATCAGTGGTGCAAACAGAAACGCAGACAATGCATAAGATTTTAGTGACTAAAATGCTGCTGTTATTTTAAACTCAAAAGACCAAAAGTGTACTATTTTCCCTATTTGTAGTACATGAGAAAATCCAGATACTATGCACTTCAATTTTAATCTGTTTCATATGAAACAACTAATCCTTTGTATTTAGTGTCCAGTCTACTTGCATTTCTCACATAATGGTAAAAGTAAGGCTAAGCTATTCAGTAACTGCATGTCACTTCTGGAGCCTGAACCTTCAGTCTTGTCTCAAACTATGTCCCATTACAACTAAGATAATTAAGTGTCTGAGAAGTGGTGGATCAATCCCTTAACTGTTCAAATAAAAACTATTTTTTTTTTCTATTGAACTTGTGGAAAAAAAAAAAAGTCTCAAAACAGATTTTGTGCTATTTAAAAGTTGCCAAACCAATTTCTTTTAAACTTAATTAAAGAAAATCATGATTTGCATCTTACTGGGGCATTTGTATCAGGATGCCCACTGGGAATGAAATTCCATGTCCAGAATATAAACCCCTAAAAATATGGGCACATAATGGAAGGATTGATACATCTTTAATGATGACAGTGCCAAGGTAATAAAACCTAACACCACAATGTTACCTCTTTATACCAAAAATATACAGAAATAAACAAATAGAACATGTTGAGAAATTATACAGAAACTCTGTTAAACATTTTAAAGGGTAATAAAAATGCCTTTGGCCCATTAAATGTACTCTACTGACTATATGAACCAGTGCCAAAAAGTATCAAAGCTTTTACAAAGAAAAAGAAATAAAAGAAAAAGGTCCAAGAACTTGGTAGTGTATGTCCTCGCTGAATAATTAAATGAATGTGCTGGGCATAACCCAGGAAAAAGTATATAGGCCGTTTCATCTTAGAGAAACCCATGTGCACGCATATATACATGTACATATTATGTATATATATTTATACCCACAAGCACACTTGATATGGGAGTTAGAATCCATGTGATAATTTGGCAGGGATATGATACAATCAATTAGCATTCTGCCCACATCTATTCAGTAATGTAATTCTTTCTACCTCCTCTAAAATTTAAAACTTAAGACTACATTCTAATGTTACTTTAAGAAACCTGAATCACCTATAAAAAAAAAAATCCCTTTTGTTTTCTCCATTATTTTCACCTGTAGCACTTGAGCAAGTTTCTGTCCACAGGCAGATGCACAGAGTCCCAAAAGCAGTTTCTTCTGAGCACTGAAAAGTCCTGGAACATGAATTTTCTTTTCAGTTCTGCCAATGACAGAGATCAAACTTAGAAATAAGTATTTCTTATTTTATCTCAGAACTGATTCATAGCTAAAAAAAGAGACACGTATTACTCCATCTGTATTAACATGTATTTCTCCATCTCTTGTGCAGCGAATTCATAAGGCAAAATCCTAATCCCAGAATCAACCATTAAAATGACACCTATTGCAAATTCTTTCTGAAAAGTAAACTTTATATCTATTGCCACCACCAAGTCCATGCGCTGTTCTGTACCTAAACCTAGGTCTACCTCTTTCTAAATCATAACACTTTCATTTTTAATACTCTACATAAGTCTAGTTGCGGTAATGCACACTTCAAATCTTTTGAATGTATTTGCTCTACGATCTCTTTATGTGGCCAGAAGAGACAGGACAGGCCCTGAACGTTAAATAATTATAGGAAAACAGTAAGAATCCAAGTTATTCTTTCCTTCAAGCTTCCATCTTCTCTGCTTCACCCCTTCCTTGTAAAGATTGTTAATATTTTATCAAAAATTCGCATGCTCTACTAAATGCCAACAACAGCGCACAATATGCCAACCTCTCTGCCACATTTGAATTGCAGTCCATTAGATTTAACCTCTTGGAGGATGACAAGGGACTCTTCTGTCATGTTATTCTCAAGTCAGCTGGCTTTTTAAGGACCCAAAACACATAAAGTATCTCCCAGAGTCACTCTGACTTTACCTTAGTTTGGATCCTTTCAGTATCAGTATTATAAAATAAATCAGCATCATGAAATAAGAGGATTTGGGTAGCTCTGTGCAGGTGAAGGGGAAACTGATGACTTGCTTGGAAAAATCCAAAGGCAAAAGAAATGCAGATGAAGATTCTCACTTTTCTATTTGAAACAACAACACAAGTTTGAGAAGTCAGTAGACTGGGATTACTCCAGCGACTGTATACACTCCTCTCTTTGTACAATAACAGTAATTTAATCTGTTTATAGTGACTTCTACCATGACCTCTGGAAGGCGTCACAATAAACTCAGAATGGATCTATGAAAAACATGTTTGAAAAATTTCATAGCTAACCAGACAACTAAAAGGTTGGCTTTCTGTTTGAACCAGATGGAAGAGATTTCACATAAAGCCCATGTAGTTTCATTTTCTTGTGTTCAAACCCAAACCAGCTGAGGTCTAAGTGACTTTGAATCACTAAAGACTTGGCTGATTTTTCCCTTTACCTAATTTCATTTTTCTCTTGCTGTTGAATTTACTCATCTTTCAGCTGCTAAGCTAATATGTGGCATGTTACCTTTGTGGAGTTTTCCGTGAACATTACTATGTAGGGCTGAAGTCAGGTTAAAACAAGATGTATGCACACATGGAGGCAAGACTATAGAGCCTCTTCCCTATGCTTATTCTAACAGCTTTGGCCAATCAAAATAATATTTTACTGAAGAGTTTGAAATATTATGAAAAGCACAAGCATAAGATTTCAGATTCAGTATCTTATACATCCATGTTTCTTCAGATGTATTATTGGAAACATGTATAA
The DNA here is from genome assembly GCF_900496995.4 of Aquila chrysaetos chrysaetos. Taxonomy (NCBI): domain Eukaryota; kingdom Metazoa; phylum Chordata; class Aves; order Accipitriformes; family Accipitridae; genus Aquila; species Aquila chrysaetos. Next base: position 53,726,396 of record NC_044004.1, on the reverse strand, counting down.
GCAATAAGAACAGACAGTAATTGACAGAAAAAATGCCATAATAATGATTAGCAGCACAGATATTGTTTTATCAGCCAAACCAAGAACAAAAATAAATAAAGGCATGAGTAGGAATTTCATAGAAAACATTTAGCAGCTGGCATAAATCACAGGTGGGATGAATGAGGTGGTCCCGGAATTATTCCAGATAGGCTCTTCTGCTTAAGCAATAACTGCAGAGCCCATAATGTTGATCCTGCATAGAGTATTATCAACAATACGCGTAGCTCAACCTACTAAGCTAATATAGTTCACACTATCCTGTTACTTCATTTGCCAACCTACTCAGTCATTAACTGCTCTCGTGTTTCGTCATTTATTTAACTTCCACATTTTGTAATATTTTCATTCACACCTAAAATCATAGAAAGCTATTAATGAAATGGAAGGTGGTTTGATATGATATTTTCGGCAACATTTCCTGGAAAGTGTGTAAAATTACATATGAATCCAGTTAAGTCCTTGCTTTCCATCAAGAAAAGCATTTCTCGCACACAAAAGCACAAAATTTTGCCTAAAAGCATGACATAAAAATCATCCTTCTTTGTCTGCTTGATAGGATCACAGTATAATTCAGTTTAGAAGGGACCTGGGGAGGTATCTAGCCTAACCTCCTGCTCCAAGTGGGGTCACACCAAGTCGCTCAGGGTTTTACTCAGTTGGGTCTCAAAAACCTTCAAGCATGGAAATTACACAACCTCTTTGGGCAACTCAATATCCCAATAAGATAGAAATTCTTTAAATACAATGCAATAAATCTTGTGGGCAAACCCACAAGTTGCACTCTTTTTAAGATGTACATCGTCTCAATACATTTCCTCAAAAGCCAGAGAATTAAAAAGAACTGAAAAACATTCCCATCTCAGGTCTTCTACTTCCATTTTTCACCCACTTAATTTTTCATTAGTTGAACTCTATAAAAATTATCAGTGTGAGGCTTTTCTTATTTATGATCCAAAACACGCATGTTCGAAAATGAGTAGGTTTTTTTTTTCAAATCCAAGATTTTTCTCTCATCAGTTGGATGCGAACTTACCTGAAACCCCTGGGATTCCATACACTGGCTCCAGACGTAACTCTATTTGTCCACAGTGTGTGTAATAGCAATAATAATAGCACCAGCCTGGTGTCTGTGCCAAGACTGCTGCCCTTCCTGTGGCAAACTGTAAATGAATACAAATGCTCAGCTGAAGTTTCCAGTGTTGTCGCAAGCAAAGCTCAGCTAGATCATTTGGTCAACCACAACTGTTCTGATGTTACAAAAAAGATCAAATATTAATTTCAACTCTTTCTATTGTAGCAGACTTAGTCATCTATAGCAGTTTTATACAGCACTTCTATTTCTTCTGTGTGCCTGTGATAGTTTTTTCAGTTTCTCCCCAATGATGGTAGAAAAGGACCTGATTAGGGCCATGAAACTTCTGCTGGGTTGCAGAAGAGTTTGTAGGAAAGGTCCTGCTAGTTGGCTATTTTTATTTTCTGGCATCATTAGATATCTGGAAAAATGCCCTGAAAAATTGAGTCCAGGCACATTGACTTCAGAAATTGTTATATATTAACCAGAAATTTCCTCTTTCCCCACCTACTTTTAAAATTTTTAACAGTGGAATATATTGAAACATGCAGAGAACTGTAAAACAGCCAAGTGGACTTACATAAAACTCACTGAAATGATCCACTTCTGCAGTGGAATAAATCAGAGGAAATATCAGCTAGGAAAGAGGATATCCAAAGAAAGCGACTGCAAACCGCTAGTTAAAATTGAAGTGTGATATCCCTTTCAATTCCCATTTCTCTATTCTTGAATAGGCAACGACATTTTCTAAAGAACCTTTTCTCTGTTAATTCGTTTGCTTTCAGAAAAACTCACGTCAAATCCATTTACTTTCCATTCTCTCTAGAAAAAAAAAAAAAAAAAAGTCATCTTTTCACTTGGACCAGCACGGGATGTTTGCAGGCTGATCGCTTTAAGGGCATGTTTGTCCTTCAGTGTTGCATGCAAATACAGTCACTTCAAGCTGGCTAACGAGCAGCTCCTGGGAGATGTGACAAATGTTGAAACGCGTATGACAAACTGATTTTTCTGCCAGATCGCTGCCCCCTGCATTTTATAGCCCAACATCTTTTGTCTGTGGGGTGGAAGGAAGCGGAGTGCCTCAAAGATGAGGGCAAGGTTGGAAACTGCGATCAGAGCCCAAATGCGCTGGCATCTGTTACAAGTACAGGGAGTTGAAATGATATTTCTGAGAACTCCCATTACCATTTATAACTACGTATTCCAAGAAAACTCCCAATATAGTAGCCATCGTGAATGAAGACTGCAGGCTATAAGCAACAGATGAGCTAACCTTTCTGCCTTTTGGGGCCTATTTTCTTTGGCCCCGAGCTGCAGGCAGGGACAGCCGCCCTGGTGCAAGGTGCGGGAGGCACCGGAGGGTGCAGGGGGTGCAGCCCGCGACGCAGCCGAGAGAACAGGACTGCAGTGTTCGTCGATGAAATGCCAGTCGTAACCGGGCTTCTCCCGTCCGCCCCGCTCCCGCACCTTGTAATGCTCAGTGACGGTGAGAACACACCGGCGATACGACGCGCGAGGTTTTGGCTTCAGCCTCCGCTGCCCAGGCAGGCTGTGGTAAGGAGCGGACGTGCTCCTTTTCTGCCAAGGACAGGCAGACAGGGAACCCTGGGAGCTGCTGCGCACATCCCAACCACCTCTCTCAGTCCAGCTCCTCAATTTTAGTGTTTCAGAAAAAAACGCAACCCTCAAACCAGTCCTAGCTCTGCTGACAATCCCGGCACCCAGCAAGCAAGCAGTGCAGCGATCACTTTAACTGCTTCCCACGAAACACCCTCAGAGCTTGAGTTTTGGCTTCACTGGCATTTGACTAATCATATCAAAGTCCCTACCTACGCTTTTGTTCCTATTTTTGTTTCCCCCTGTAATATTAGCTTCAGATTTCACTGTTTTGTTTACTTTTTAATTAAAGACTTTGACATTTTGAAGCCATTTTATATTTCCTATCCTGGCAATATTCAAAGAAGGACTACACAGATGGGCAAATAATCATATCAAGATCTGAGGTAACGCTTCCCTTCATCTCAGTCCACTTGGGTAAACTCACACCACGTGCCAGCGTGAACTATTCTTGTAACAAGGGCTGTAAAGCCCTGCTGAAACTTATTTAGGAAGGGTAATTTTGGCTATGCGTAAGTGCCCTACATTACATACATTACAGGTGAAATCTGCTGGGAAGGTCTCTGACATTTATAAGTTATACAGATGGTATATATTACAGAGGCTTCAAATTCTGAGCAAATGTAATAGAATATAATTTTATACCTGCGGTCTCTTCAAAAAGAAAGAAACACCAATGCCCTTTCAATTCTACAGCTTTTGTTTTTTTTTAAAAAAAAAAAGTCTCCAGCCTTTACAATTAAATAATTTCACTTCAATTCTTCCTAGGTATTCCCTGTGCAAAGGCACTGTAATGCTATCTCATTTCTGAAGAGGAGTTTGGAAGGCTTGGACAGCATCTGTAATGCGAGCTGTGTAAGGAAGCAAACTTTTACTGTCTCCTCTCCCTTTTACAGGGCGCCGCGTGCATCTTCCTTGTGCCTCCCCCAGGGAGGGGGAAAGCCAGGATCCCCACAAAACAGTAAAGGCAGCCTGAACCAACCCTGAAATGCAAGCATGAGATAAATGTGACAGGGCTGATCTTACTTTGCGTGGACTTGAACTGGGAACCACAGCTACGAAACCTAGTTTCTTTGCAGATATCCGTGTCCTTCTTTGCCTTATTGCGAATATTTTATGCCAAAGTTGGTAGGTTATCCCAGCAAGCTCTGGAATATCTGTTTTGTTAGAGTTATTTGCCACTGAATTAAATTCCTCTCTAAACCTTTTATTTCTTATTGTTCTCTGGTGTATTGGGGGCACCTGAGACTCACTTGTAAAACTGCAGGTGACGCGTTTCTTGCACACAGTGTAATTCTCACACGGACTTTTAAAAGTTAAAGCCAACTCTCCCACATGAAGGTGGTCCATCAGCTGTAATTCCCAACAGGTAAATGGCTGCTTGGCACTATCTGCATACAACCTATTTTGACATTTTGTTGGACTCATTGCCACAGCACTGCTTTTGGCTCCTCCATGGCACCGCAGAAGGGAAACCACTCCTGCATGGGCAGGCTGATGAACAAAGCCAAGCACGCGACACACAGAAACCCTCTCCAACGTGAGTGGGGAGACTCTGACAAAACACAAGGTGCTTTAAAAAAATCCCCTAGAAAAACGACAGCTGCTTTCTTATAAGAAGGTGCAGCGGTTACTGGTTGCAGCCATCTAGGCCAAGTCCAGTGGTGATTGCCACTGAGCCCTGCAAAGCCCCGCACCACCAGGCACGCTTCCCCTCTCGGCTGCTGTATCTGCATCAGTCGCCAACCTGACCAGCTTCAGATGGCCTCTTTTCTCCTCACAGCATCTATAAATATCTATTTTCTCCTCTAGTTCCAGCATAAATCTTCTCTCTTAGCTTGTATCTGCCCAATTCTGGATCAGTGACATGTTTTAGGTTTGACATATTAGACCTCCATGCAACAAGAACTGAGAGCTCAATGCTGTTGACTTGAGGATAGCTTTGTGTCGTGGTTTAAGCCCAGCTGGTAACAAAGCACCACAAAGCCGCTGGCTCAGTCCTCCCCTCTGGTCCTGGTGGGATGAGGAGAAAATGTCTTGTGGGTCGAGACAAGGACAGGGAGGGATCACTCACCACTTATGGTCACGGGCAAAAGACAGGCTCAACTTGGGGAAGAAACAAAATCAATTTAATTTACTACCAATCAAATCAAAACACGGATAATGAGAAGTAAAACCAAATCTTAAATCACCTTCCCCCCCCCCCCCTTCTTTCCAGGCTCAACTCCACTCCCAGTTCTCTCTACCTCCTCCCCCCAGCAGCGCAGGGGGACGGGGAATGGGGGTTGGGGTCAGCTCATCACACCTTGTCTCTGCCGCTCCTTCCTCCTCAGGGGCAGGACTCCTCACTCGTCCCCTGCTCCAGCGTGGGGTCCCTCCCACGGGAGACAGTCCTCCACGAACTGCTCTGGCATGAGTCCTTCCCACGGGCTGCAGTTCTTCATGAACTGCTCCAGTGTTCCAGGGTCCTTTCCATGGGCTGCAGTTCTTCAGGCACAGGCCGCTCCAGCATGGGCTTTCCCATGGAGTCACGGCCATCTTGGGGGGTATCCCCCTGCTCCGGCGTGGGCTCCTCCCCGGGCTGCAGGTGGGCATCTGCTCCCCCACTCCCCTCCATGGGCTGGGGGGGGGACAGCCTGCCGTCTCACCACGGGCTGCAGGGGCATCCCCTCCTCCGGCGCACCTCCTCCCCTCCTTCTGCACTGACCTCCGTATCTCCATAGCTGTTCCTCTCACATTCCAATCTCCTCCCCCACTGCAGGTTCCCCTTCTTAAATCTGTTCTCCCAGAGGCACGACCACCGTCGCTGATGGGCTCGGCCTGGGCCAGCGGCAGGTCCGACTTGGAGCTGGGGAAGCTTCTAGCAGCTTCTCCCAGGTGCCACCCCTGGAGCACCCCCACTACCAAAACCCCACCACACAAACCCAAAACACTGTTGCACCACAGGGTCCACAGCATGTACATATGGATCAGGAAGCAGCAGTCCCAATGACTGCAGCTATTTTTAGCTATGCAAACATATAACATGTCAACTACTAAATACATCACTGGTCCAGAATTAAAAATTGCCACTGCTGTCTCTTAAGCAGCTGTAACTTTCGGGAGAAGATTCGTGCTGGAGTCACGTAAGTAATTGCACTGATTGAAGATCACTTAAACTTGTTACCATCCACAAATTCAGCCATGTGGAGTAATAATAATATTGTTGTGAATCATTTTGATAAAACCCACCCTCTACATAAAGAGACAAATGTGAGGAGCTTAGAAAGCGTTCATATTGTCTGGGTCTGCAAGGAAGAGAAGTAGCCTGCTCAATTTCAAAACAATAATTATTAAAAAAAAAGGCTAGGAATATAAACATTGATAAACCTGCCTTACAAATATTATTTTAAAGATGTCTGCAACAGACTGCTTGGAATCAAAGCCTAATAAAGCAGTTATCTTCAAGGGGACTTCTTACATGTTTAAGAGGAAGCACATGCATCAGGGCTTTGCTGGGTTCCAGGCACTGAATACTGTGTTCGCAACCTGCAGTCTCTGCCTTATTCCAGTGAGCGTTTCCCTGGGTCCAGATCCCAGGTCAAAAGGCTGTAAAGAGTGCTGTAATGGAGCTCCTCTGTCCAGAGCCAATGACCAAGAATGAGAGAAGGGCTGCAGGTTACATTTTATGTTCAACATCTTTATGAGTCAGAGCGTAAGGTTTTCTATTCTTTGTATACATCTGCATAGTATTATCCATATGACAACCATAACAAAAGAAAGATAATTAAAACCAGACTGATTGGAATTAATACAAAATAAACAGTTTGCTAATATCTCTGGCCAATTTATCCTATGAGAAAAATGAAGCAAATGCTTCCGTCTAAGCTGTGGGAGGAAAAAATTAGAAAAAAAAGCAAAATATTTAGCTTACCTCACCTGAAAGCAATCTCCTCTTTGATCCTGTTTTGCTTGAAGTGCCAGCACCACTTGTTCTCCGGTATCATCAGTTCCTTCTCTGTCTCTATTTGCTCTCTTCCATGTATCTCCTCTGGCCAACTGTTAAGAGTCTAATAATGTATCAGGATGATTTTCATTAAATTAACCAGAAAAGTCCTCACTTAGAATTTCCATTTGCAAGAAAGGCTGTATAATTAGCTCCCGCATCAGCTCTACAAGTTTTGCTCTAGCTTTTTGTGTCCATGCCTAGTGTATCAAGTCTTTAACTTACAGATGAATATTTGAATTGAGTTTGTCCAAAATCTCTGGTAGAATTTAAAGCAACTTCATTTCTGCTCATCAAAGGAGCTTGACATGCCCTTTTACTAATCTCTTCTTACCTAGAGCAAATAGACACTTGAAGCCCTCTTCCATCACGTGCCGTTTGCTGCATAGTATGATCTATTTCCTGGGGCAGGGGGGAGAAATTAAGAGGCTGCTCGGTGTATCTTTCACTATAGAGGCCTTTGTTTCTGTAACTGCATGAACACATACAACACACACAAGCCATATAGATGTTGCACTAGTCAGGTCATATCATTGACTGCTGTGCCTGGGCTTTGTCTGCTAATAAATCTTCCCTTGGATTTATTTTTACACTCCAAGCCTCTGAACAGTTTGAGCTTTGAACCAGACTAGAGCATTGATATAAACACCACACCAGCGTGTGCCTTTGCTATACAGATTATATTCCATTAAAAAAACATCCATGAGGTTGAAAACTCAAGGACTCCAAAGTCAGGAAGCAGATAGTGCCAATTCAGTCTTCTTCAGATACAACCTTTGATTACCTGACTGTATGCTCCAGTTTCCATAGGAATCTGCTCTCATTCAATACAGTTCAACACAATTAAATGAAAGCATCCCTGCTTCCCTCATAGCACGTTTTGGCCGAGATGCAGATCCTAATTTTCAATGATACTGGGACTCACTTGAACAACCTCCCAAAAAGCTGATGAATCAAAAGCAAAGTTTATTTTTTAAGTTATGATTTGCAAACATCGAACTATGTATAATAAGAAAGAGAAAACAGCCTTTACCATGGGGCGTGTTGGGCTCATCTAACTCAATCACATTACCAAGTCCATTTGTGAATAACAGAGAACACACTGATGGCTAAAGACTTGGGTTTGTGTTTTGGTTGTTTTTTTTTTTCCATTTCCTCTATGATTAAATACACTTCTCTGGGCTAAGCTATGTCTTTCACCCCCAAACACTGAATGCACATTAAAATGTGCTGCAGGTTCATCCCCTGTGCTCTTCAGGGCACCATCCCAACCCTGCCTCATAAGAGCCAACTGGGGCTGGACATGCCCCAGGAGAAACAAACCTGGACAAGGACGGAAAAGCAAAAGCTCCTGGAGGCTTCCTCCACCCGTAATCCGGGGCACCGGCCTGGCCAAGGCAGGGGATGCTCGGGACTGCGAGAGGCGAGGCGTTTCCCTCCTCCAGCATCCTCATCGACCAGCCACCGCTAGGTCAAATCATAGCTCATACCCAGCCGCCTGCAGCCATTTCAAACAGCAGCTGGGGCGGGTAACCAGCAGTACCGCCGCCGGCCACAGCACAAGCTGCATCCTGGCAGAGGGACCACCGTTGTTCTGGGTCCCCCATCCCTGCCCACCCAGATACAAATTCTTCTGGAGCTGGTAGCAGGCAGGAGGGGAAGGGCCAGGGAGCTCTTCTAGATGGACAGGAACTCTAAACAAGGCAGCGCTGACAAAAATGACAAAGCAGGGTATCAGACTGCAGATTAGCTCTGTGGATCCTCATGAAGTTATTAATTTCTGGCTGACATGAAGGAGGATATGAAATCTATGCACTAGGGTAGTGCTGGACAAGGTCCATAACCCACAGACTGGAAGAAGCGATGGATTTGTTTAACCATGAGCTACAGCAAAGAGCTTCCAGAAATTTGTCAGCTCCCAGAGCGGCTGGATGCCCCTCGCACTGGGCCACAGGTTAGCTCAGACACTCAGTGCTTCCTCGCGCAGCGTGTTAAACAGCATGTGGAGAACAGCAGCTCCAACTTTGCACACGGCAATAGGTAAAAAGCTTAATTTTAACGATCGGATGAGATTTTCCAGTCCATTTCATCCCCTGCGAGTTATGGTACTGCACAAGGGCAGCAGCAGCTCGAGGTGTGTTTCCCACTCGCAGACCCATGGAGCTGCTCTGTAAAATCTCCACGTGGACTTTAGCAGAGGTGGCCATGCCAGGAGCTGGAAGAAGCTCAGAGAAGCAAAGCCCTGGGGGAATTTGAGATAGGGCTGCTGCCTACAGACAGCACAGCATGGGACAGTGTAATCTGAAGCAGCAGCCGGCACTGGTAATGTTAAACAACACTCGCTTCAGCCTCTCGGTAGCCCAGGATCAGCCGATGGCAAAAGGATTTATTTGTGCCCCCAAGTACATCATGAACATGAAAAAGCTATTCGACCTCCAAGGAAAAAGCCGGCAGAAGAAAAATGAGCACAATTTGGTGATGAATATAAATGTAGAATAGGGAGGGGAGAAAAGTCTGCTGCCACGAGGCTGTAAGCTCTGCCTTTAGGAGCACCCTCAGCTCCTGCCTGCTGTTTTACCTTGCCCCCCCCAGTCATTCCCCTTCTTCAGACCATGCTCACATGAACCTCTGACAAGAAACAACTGACAAAATGGCATGACTCCCACCAGCTCTTGCCCTTTTTCTAAACCCCAAACTGTTTCCTACTGTCACCTCACCTTTCCTCCTATCACTGTCCCCCATCTCCTGGCCCCCCTGCACCTTGCTTTTCCCTTCTATCTCTACAGTGACTAAAAGCACAACTAAAAATCACTGCCCAACACGCCTTTTCTTCCTTCCAAGAGCAAGACAGGACCTTACCGTATATCATGGGAAAACATGAAGGCCAGAATAGCACACACTGTTACTGTTCAAAGGAACTAATTTGGAGTGCCAATTTCCATCCTGGTCGATTTTGCAAACCCCTGCCATGAAGAAGGTAGTCTTCTCTCAACATGCTCCCTGAAAAACAAATAATTTATTATGTTAACTCATACACATATTGATAGAGTAGAGTCATGCTCACACTCAACAGTGATTAACCCTGAACTTAATTTAAAAATCTGACCTATACATAAGCCTCCAAAGATGTATTTTTGGCTCTCTGGATGTAGGAGAGCAAAGGCTCAGTGTCACCAGGGTGCTGCTGGGCAGAGGGATGGGAGATGAACAACAGAGACAGAAAGTAGGGGCGTTTGTTGGGACGAAGTGGCCTGGCTGGCTGCTTCTGCCAAGATCTCTGCAGCGGCAGGACCTATCCAAGGAAAGGAGCTGGAGCCTGGATGCAGGTGGTAATCCACAGCTCCCATGTATTGATTTTCATTTAACTGTTTGCACCCTTTGTGTAGCAGCACTATGATTACCACATCTATCACATCAAGTTCCAAATTATGACTCTTGGTTTCACGGTAGTACCATAACATTGTCTAACTAGCAATCCAATGCTCCCACAATACACCACAATCCTTGAATGCTAATTGCCATTGAGCAGAAAAATACAAGATTCTCCTACTACCATCATGTAACTGCCTAGAATATGAATATGGTATGAGGAAACCTATGCCAAAGCTCTAGAGACCTTGTAAAAGACAAACTTTAAGCAAGAAAATATGCTATTGCTATTTTTGGGGGGAGTTATCACAGACTTCATCAGAGCATCCTCAGAAACTGAACTCCACCAAGACACCACAGACATCCACTTGGAATAAATGAAAAAGGAAAGCATCAAAAAATAACGTCTCTCCAAATTTTGCAGAGGGACCTTCTAGCCAACCATGAGATTCATTCTATTAAAAGTGGGGAAAAAACACTTGATTAGCCACACGCTTGAGAAAATATATAAATAAATAAGGAAGAATATGCCAGATTTATTTGCAGCCTTATTGTAGTGTCATTTTACTTCCATTGATATACACCGAATTATTTCAGAGAAAACCCAACCTGTTTGCTTCTCCAGATATTGGTCAGATACTGGTCAGAATTTCCCAGTAATCCTCTACTGATTGTCAGTGGGTACCACATGGGGAAAAAAAAAGTCACATAGCAGATTAACTTCACTGGGGTTGTTTAAAGCCAAGTATAAGTCCAAGATTGTACCCTAGGTGCTGTAAATATTAAGTTGCTCTCTTTTATACCCTACCTGCCTCCAACAGGCACAGACTGAGAACATACAAGGAAAAACACACTGTATAGTAAAGAAAAAGTCCTGTCCTATAAAATGTAATTTATTCTTTGCACACAGCAGGAGAGGGTGATTGCTTTATGATCAACAATTTCAATAATGGAAGTGAATTTTAAAAAATACATACTCCAGTAATTTTTGAGAGATCTGAATAATTTTCAATCCACCCTTAAAGGACACTTTGAAAGGTTTACATAGCTTGGAGAAACGCTGCTAGGACAACATAAATGGCAAGAAAAGCTGAAGAACGCTGATATGGTTAAAACCTACAAAGAGTACCTCAACTTAGTGCAAATGCCAATAGTTCATCTTTCATGCAGAGCCAAATCATTTATTAACTTACCATCCCTTTTATTCTCAGAGAATATTGATCCAAGCACAGGATGAGTACAAAAATTTTATGTTCTATTTCAGTGGAAGTGTATAACAATTCAATTAAATTTCATTGAATCAGCAAGGTGCCAGTGTAGGCAGATTAGCATCAGGGAAAGATTTTCACTTTCTTACCTAACCTGTTATGGTTCGTCCAGAGACACTCAACATCCGAGATTTGAGAAATGAAATACACCATTAGGAAGCAGTTTTACTTCTTGTAGTGATGTTCCTGTCTCTGGGTAGCATGGTACTCAACTGTTTTGTCATCTACCAAATGAGAGCATTCCTTCAAGTAGATTTGTGACACTTAATGGAAATCCTGCTAAAACCAAGGACCCAGATCCTTTAGTTTAATTCTGATCCCACTCACTGGGCAAATGTAAGCATAAAATTAACACAGCTTTGACACCAGTCATTTTTAATTTGGAGGGGAATAAGTTGAAATCAGTGAGGCTGTATCTGCTTAGGTTTTCAATGATTTTGGCCCTACACTTGTTTTCATGTGTTTCCCTTCTGCTTGATGGATTTCAAGGGAAAGAAAGAGTTTATGTAGGATAGAATTACTGCTTTGGTCTAGTATCTTGAGCTATTTTTCCAGCGGAAACTTCTGGGTGGGAAAACTTGACACTTCAGAAGCGTGCCAAAATTTAGTGCAAGTTTATATTTACCAAAGGAATATTTGACATTTCATTGATGCATCACAAAGAGAAATAAGGGACACATGTGACAGGATTATCTTGTACTGAAATACTTTAAAACAAACAACGGCACTGCCCAACAGTAAGAAAAATGGGAAGCGAAGCCATGAGTACATGAGTACTGAAAAGGAAGTAACTGTCATCCTAGGGAAAGTGTGAATATTAGTCAGAGCACAATGACACAACCCTTAGTTTCACAGTATAGGAGAAACCTTTTAAAACATACCCCAAACACTAGATATTTTTAAAGAGTTTAAGGTATTTCCAGTGTAAATACAAAAGCCTTTTATTACAACTTGCATACCTTACCACCTTAAATATTTTTGAAAAAAAATCTTACGGAAAATATTTTTGCAAATCAGCAATATTTAAATTTTAGCATGGTGATTTAAAATTTCTTTAGAGACATTTTTGCTTGCACTCCATCTTACTATAACATGCCATTCTGACACAAATAAAACTTTCATAAGACCCTTAACAACAGACAGTGTTTTTCTGTCCCCAAACTGCCATACACGCACTAGATTTGGGCTTATCAGAGATGTGAATACTTTGCCCTATTTTTCAGTCATCAACACAAGTTTCCTATCTATGCCAACCTCAACTTTCATGGCAAATGATAATGAAAAAGATCTTTAGGCAAAGCAATAAAGAGCAATATAAAAGCTCATTATAAGCCCAATTCATAAAATTACAAGCAGTAATGTACAGTATGCACAAGTAAAACTGAAAACCAAGTTCAAGCATACCAAATGAGATTATAAACTAGCTGTTGTTTTTCTGTCTTGGAAAAGCAATTCTTTAATGAGCTTGGAAACACAGCTAAATATTTTCTTTCATAAATTCAAGAAAAAGCTGTACCACTTTTGAGACTTCTGCTGGGCAGCTTTTTCTCCTCTCTCTTTTCCTCTTTTAAATTTTAAATACTGCACAGGAACCATTTGCTCTGTGAGGTTCCCATAGTTAGGACCAAACCCTTCTCAGAGGAATTTTGGCACCTTATTAATTAGTTGGTTATGAGAAGGAGCTGCACTCTTTCAGTGACTCCTATTTTGCCATCAGTAAAGTGTGATCCCATAATAAATTTCCATCAAGCAAACTATTTCTGGTAATTCCCCCTAATTAACACCAGACTGCTAATAATAAATTAGGGCCCTATGTGTTTCTGATATAACCAAGATCTTGTCTGAGCACAAGATATTAACCAATGTCCTGAGAAAGTAAAACTCGAACCTAAATTAAGCCTTTGCTGGTAAAAGGATTTATATGCAATTTTGTGAAAAACCCTTTGAAGATCTCATACAGGGCATTTTGACCAGCAAACATTTTGAGTGACAGAGAGATTTGTTCTGTGCTGAGCAGTGAAAGTGGATTTATTGTGAAAACACACCGTTGAGTTTTAAGCCTATAAATCTTACACTGGATTACAGTGTCTTAATGAATGAATGACAGATCTCTTTTTTTTGTCGGTGCATTTTAATGTTACATGACGTTGTGATTGATAGAAACCAAACCTTTGCCATTAAAACGTCAAATGCAGACTTGATGCTTTTAAAAGTTTGGCTTCTGGAGTTTAATATACTGTTTGCAAATAGACTTGCGTTTGTCTCATCCATAGCCTAAACACTGGAGGGAAGGCAAGTTTTCTGTAAAGTTGCCTCTAAATTTTATAGAGCTGTGTGCAGTGTTTTCCTTTGCTTGTGTAAATAAAGGTAGAAAACAGCAGTGCATTTGCCTAGTTAAGAGATACTCAGCTAAGGAGAGTCTCACCAGGTTGGTGTTATCATGAAGTAATTGGCCATGTTATAGTAGACAGTTAAGTATCCCATGCTGAAAGTGGAGACTGCTGTGTGCCAAGGCTAAGTACAGTACCAGATAATGCTTGCCAGAGCAGGCAATATTTCCTTGAACAGTCTCAACTTAGGAAAAATATTAAATGCTTCTAAACAAGCATTGCAAAGTATTCTAGATGGGCAGTAGAATGAAGTAAAATAGCAAATAAATAGGAATCGGTCAATACTGAGTTTTCCATCGTTACATGTTCTACAGTGTTCAACACCATATTTTCATCTTTCATTCCATTTTGAGAAAAGATGGAGAATCAGAGACTCACCAAGGTTGGAAGTGACCTTTGGAAATTAAGGGACCTTGTCTAGTCCAAAGGCCGTGTCCAGTTGGGTTGCGAGTATCTCCAAGGGCAGAGACTCTGCAATCTCTCTGGGCAACTTGTGCCAGTGTTTGACCATCCTCATGGTTGTCCTGTCACTATGTACCACTGAGCCAAGTCTGGCTCCATCTTCTTTACTCCCCCTTCCAGATATTTGTACACATGGATGAGGTCCCCCCCAAGTCTGCTCTTCTCCAGGCTGAACAGTACCAGCTCTCTCAGCCTCTCCTTGTATGACAAATGCTCCAGGCCCTTAATCATCTTCCTAGCTCTTCAGTCCAGTACGTCCATGTCTCTCTTGTACTGGTGAGACCAGCGCTGGACCCAGCACTCCAGATGTGTCTCACCAAGGCTGAGCAGAGAAGAAGGATCACCTCCCTCAATCTGCTGGCAATGCTCCACCTAATGGACCCCAGGAGGCTGGTGGTCTTCCTCGTCACAAAGGAGACATCACTGGCTCATGGTCAACTTGGTGTCCACCAGGACCCCCAGGTCCTTTTCTGTAAAGCAAACCTCCATTCAACCAAAAAAACCTGAAGAACAAGCAACTCAAATGATATCTATTCATGTGTACAATCACAACTTTCTTTTACTGACTATGATTCAGAAGAAGAAAACATCCAACAACCACAAAACAACTGAGGACAGATAGAGAGTTGGGGGTTTTGTGTTGGGTTTATTTGTTTGGTTTGGTTTTTTAATTATAATTAAATTTGCAAACATGAACAGCCAAAATTTGATGCCAAGGACCATTAGCCACAAGCAAGGAAATCACCAGGACTTAAGCTGGTTGTTTAGCGTAAAACAATGAAGAAAAAAAAAAAAAGGCATTTCAAGCAAGTAATCTGTGAATTGGTGTAGTTCCCCTTTTTACTCTTGTTTGCAAAGCCACTCATATGGCTAGATGATGCGAGTAGCTCCATGAAGAAACAGGTACACAACTGAACAGACCAACACACACTGAACCACCACTCAACTTTTGCTTTTAAGTTTATTGCATTGTTATATTAAGCATTTATATTTACACATAATTCTGAATTATTTAGTTACAATATACTGAAACTTTCATCGTGATTCAATTATTCACTTACAAAGACCTTCTACCTTCAAACAGAGTTAAACCCGATTCGCTTACAGGCAGTTTTGGAAGAAAAATAATTACTGACTGAAAATGCATGCAAAAAACTACAGTAGTTAGGTTACTAACATGTCTCTCCTGACTTTCTAACGTTCCCTCAAAACATGAATGCTATACGTGTTGTATGAAAATTAGTTGGAAGTATCACAAAATCCCCAAGTGATGATGGAACGGTGCCGATTTTTCACTACGTCAAGTCTGCAGTCAAATATACATATGTATATGTGCATATATACCTATGTCTCTCAATGTACATGCATATGTGTGCATGTGTAGAGAAGTACATATAAATACATACACATACACACACTTACACACCAAAGATTCTAGAGGTAAATATGCAGGCTTACAAATAAAACAAAATACAAAGATACCAGTATGAAATAGTCCTAAACAAAAAAAGGTAATAAATATTCAGTGAGATATATGGCATTATTATAAAGTGCTCTACTAAAATCTCACTTATTAAAATAACGATAAAAATTATGTTCCTTTTAGTTGATCTATATAATTTGGTAGAGCCATTAAATATTCATTATGTATCAGTGACTCTATGCTTCCTTTTAAATTTTAAACAAATAGATAAAAGCAGAAATTAAAAGGCAAAGCAGCTAAATGAAGCAGTACTATCAGAGCCTTTCAGGCTTTTGTCCTCAAATTCATTAACAACTGCAAAATTTCAAACCCTAGAGCATATGGACTAAGAAATATAATTCCAATCAAAATTATGAAACTAAACAAAATTCAATTTGATTTTAAGAACAATGAAAAACTGTAAAGTTTCTATCTTACTTTAAAAGAGCGAGGTTTGAATTGCAGAAATTACTGAACGCCTCATCCTGTGCATTCCCATCCTCTTT